>NC_142342.1:39475625-40220000 GCF_054954075.1 Amborella trichopoda
ACTAAAAATCTATGGACAGCAAAAATACCATTAAAACGTTATGTTTATTTATCTAATTGTAGTTTCTTGATTAAATTGTGAACCCTATCTAGGATTGACTAAAATGATGCTCAACAAAAAAGCATAAGCTGGAAAGCCACCTATTATAAGTGCTCCCTATGTGCACAGTATACAAAAATACAAAATCTCTCCCCGCTGGGCCACTCAATCCTTGATCACTGTTTGAAAATCAGCAAGCAGACTAATGATTCGCACAAAGCATCTTAGATAGGGACCAGGCTGAGTACTTTTTTGAGAAATGTTGACATTTGTATTGCTATAAGAAAGTACTCAGGCAGAGTACTTCACTTGCTGGTGACCAGGCCAAGTCCCAAGCCTAGTTCATTGTTTAAATACATGGTGCTTGATTGCATCCAAGAAACCAAAACATGACACATCAAATCTTTGCAATTTGAGAAGGAAATAAACAGCAGATGCTGACGGCACAAAGTTCCAAGATGGCAATTGTGGAAACTAGAAGCTAGTTTTCACCATACAAATTTTTGCAAATTTTGTAAAATTAGAAGTGGCCAATTTAAACAAATTGTTAACCTCAAGTTATATTAGAGGGTTCAACATTTATGTTGTCGCATTCACATGCACACATATGTGTATAACAGATGGATGAAAGCTAGCTTCTACTTCCAAAATTAGTATCCTGTTGCAAGTCAATTTCGGGAATTTTTGGTCATTTAGCAGCAGGAAGTTTGAAATGACACGTGTAGCATGGTGTATGTGTCGACCTGACATGTTTAATACCATGACATCAGCTCTAATGGCTTATGATTTATCAGCCAGTGACATAAACCCGTGCTTTAAATGTCAGTGTCAAACTTGTTTTTGGCAAATTTACAAAATTAAGTATCACCACAATGGAATGCAAAGAGTCCCAAAAAAATATTGGTGGAGGCTAACAAATGTTAATCAATAGTATCTTAGTAAAGCCATATATATGTAAGCAAACACATGTTAAGATGTTATTTTCTATTTTATTTTATTTATGTAATATGTCTACTAGTTCAAGGGTATATGGGACTAATAACTTGTTTTTCCTTGATAAAAATTCTGCACAAGTAATTCTGATCCTAACATGGTATCAGAGCCTATAGAAGAACCCTCCCACTAGGGCTTGAACCTTGAACACCAGCCAGGCGTTCAACTATTACATATGCTAACAATGCCTACTGAAACGTTCTCATTAGTTGCTCCTAATTTCTTAGATTTTCCCTATATTTCCCATAACCAAAAACTAATGAGCAGAAGAAAGCAAAAATACCAATTGAAACTTTATGTTGACTGATAAAATCATAGTTTTTAGATCAAGTTGTGAACCCTCTATCTCGGTTTATTAGAACGATGCTCAAATAAAAAGCATAAGCTGGATATAGTTGTTGCGATCAGGGTTGAAAAATATCCAAGACCAGGATCAGGATCAAGATAGGGATCACAACCACAAGATCATGACAAGCAGGAAGCCCCTTATGATAGGGATCGAGGTCTATATACCCTGAAATCTAGGTATCTCGATCCCAAGTATGTGGGGGAGCTCAATCCAAACGTAACCAACCCCAACTGGTTAAAATCAATGTTCCCAAGAATACTCAATTAGTATAGTAGTATTGTATATATGACTGAAATATATACAATACCAAACTGCTACACTACACTGCAGTACTATGTTATATGATACTATGTATTTGAATCTACTATATACAAATACAATATGTACTATACTTCAAAAAAAAATATCATACTACACCACACTACTATAATCTTTATACTGCTGTACTACACTACTATATTATACCACACTCTCATACTATACGATAGTGTTATACTATAGTTCTAGAGAATCTGGACACTTGCAACTCAAGATCTCAACCCCCTAGTAAGAAGGATAGAGATTACAAAGTTTAAAAATCGCAGAGGAGCAAGAATCCAGAGCAGAATCGACCCCTTGGTTGGGCAATTCCGGTGACTAAGAGCTGGAAGCCTCGTATTATAGGTACTCCTAATGTGCACAGCATACAAGATCTCGCCTCATCTGGGCTGCTCAATCCCAATCATTGTTTCAAACTCAGCAAGCTGACTCAGGAATTGCACAACACCACTTGGATCAGGACTAAGCTGAGTCCTACCAGTTTGAAATTTGAGATATAAAAGGCAGTTCTAAGGAACAAATACAATACATGAAAGACTACATATTATATCAGCCTTTGACTTAAAGCTTAACTAAATGATATGAAATATAAAGTAAGGGCGCGTTTGGATGTACTCATTATCATTGATAATTCACTATTTCGATAAAATTAAACTTGATACTCAATAACGTGCTGTTTGGTATGTCCATCATAACTTATTTGTGATGAACTTACAGGCAGCTTTACATCTGGCTGAAAATTGCCAAACTAGTAATTAGCTTTAAGTGATGGCCCACAGTATCAAATAACAGTTAAATTATATTATTCATAATATAGAGTATGTACCAAAAAGCTAACAAGATAATATTATGCAGAGTGCATTAATTTTAGTTAAGGTAGTCTACTCCTAATAGAATTAACTGTCATGCGAATAGCCCCTGAAATTATGAAACTACTTCTGAAAAATTACCAGAACATCCCTAGGCCTTAGAGAAATGAAAAGTTTGCAACAACCAAGTCATCATATAACCATGGACTCCTTCTACAACTTCTTCCCATTATGTTTCATCATCATCATCCGAGCCTTATCCCAACTATTTGGGGTAAATAAAATAGCAGATGCCCATGGCACAAGGTACTGATATGGAAATGACGGAACTAGAAACTGCTTCTTCCAACATAAACACTATAAGAACCACATTTTCTTGGTGTGAAATCCGACAAGAACCACCTAAATGTCACTTTTATGCACAAAGAACCTAACAGCTAATTTTATTGGTATGATGTGGTTCGATTATATTTCCATTCCTAACACAATCAATAACTTATAAGCTCTTGTTTTTCTATCAAATGAGAGTTTCTACTTGCTTTGGAAGGTCATTGAGTCTTGGACGAGTCATAAGAGACCAGACTGAGTCCTGGTTTTCTTTCACTATACTAGGCTAACTCTTATTGAGTCTGCTAGGCTTGGAACACAATCATGGCCTAGGTGATATCCCAGGTTTCACTCTTTGCAATTTCTAACACATTACACTATTAAAGAGATATGATTCATTTCAAGGAACACAACTCTCTATAGCAATCACAGATTACTATGATAGGCAATTCAGTAACATGGTGGGAACTAAGCTATTGTGTAAAAGATCACAGAGTCCATGCTAAATTTGACTATTGCTGTACATTTCACTCAAGTTAGAAACTTTTGAGATCAAATGTCTGGCTTAACAGACATCCAACATATCTACAAAAGAAGCTTGTGAGAATCGTATTCAAAGGTTTGAGATCAGATATACTCCAGATGCACATCCATTCAAGTAAAAGAAATAACAGCCAATGTCTCTTGCATTGCATATGCTTCAAAATGAGGGAAACTTTGTCTTAAAAGGGCCATGCTCGAATCGTTGAATCAATTCCAGAGTTAAATAATGCTTTTGGTTTTTGATAGATGAATTATAAAATAATATTGTCTTTGTGGCCCAACCACACAACCATGTGAACAAGGTTTTGCACCCATTGATGAGACAGTATGAAAATTTGTGACAGAATTCATGCTTAGTGATATAATTAAAACTTCATTCCCATGAACATAATTAGTACTTTATGATAGGTTAGAAAAGTGATTTAATCGATCTAATCTGAATTCCAAAACAAAATTGTGATTAAACTCATGCAAGCTACAAGCAGCTAAATGTCTACCAACATTCCAAGAATTACATACAAAAAACCTACTAAGAAAATCAATAAGGAAGCAATGTAAATTTGGATCATGAAAATATATGAATTTCATTCATTTTCAAGCCGGTAGCTCAATTGGAAGACACTTGTCATTGCGACCTCAAGGTTATGGGTATGGGACCTCGCTTACCCACCCAATGTGTGTGTGTGGGCGGATGTCAATTTAATAATGACAAAAGTTGGCCCCAATTGGAGGAAAATCATAGATAATAACGCCATGACCAACAAGATGAACACAAAACAAAACATAAAAAGAATGAGAAAATGAATTTGAAAAAGAAAACGAAAAAGGAGGATAACGAGATCAGAAACAAACTTTTAAGAGATCAAGCTGAGAGTGCCAGTGCAATGACAACAAATAAAAAAAGAAGGTTATACAAAAACAAACACATATTCAAAATTTCAAAGGAAAAAGAGCCTCACAACAACAATTGCATAAAAGACGATTAATAACAAAAAAGAACGATCACATAAAGAATTGAGTCCAATCAAAACTATGATTCACCTATTTGGTACTAACCTCATGCTGCTTCAATAGTTCCAAAATTGCCAACACAATATCATTCACATAACAAAACCCTGAAGCCTCACACTTTTTGGCATGGTGAAGGCCCCCAGCCCAATTGATGGCAATATCACAGAGCCTATGGTTCAATTTCACAGCACCCCCAACTGATCCACCAGCATAAGTTTGACAAAAAGAGTAAAGACCATCAAAAACCGGGCAATCTTCTCCCACGTTGAACCTCTTTAATGCCTTCATATGATCTTGTTGAGTTTCAGGAGTTATACCCCTCAAAAAAGCAACATAATCATCAGCATGGAACTTGCATAAATCCCTATCCCTAGAAGGGAAGGGCTTGAGAACTTGCATTTGGTGGAGGAGGCCATAATGAGCCAAAAGGGCATGGGTCATACGGATTCGATGGGGCTTCATGGGGTGACCTTGACCATAATAATAGTTCCCGACCTCTGGGTCATAGAAATACGAGACCTTTCGCTTCACCCCGTCAGGGCCTGAAGGAAGAGAGCTTCCTCCAGTGTCCATTATAGACTACCTTGTCTTATGGGTCCCTAGAGAATCAGATCACGCAACATCATTAAGCTGCACTAACCCCTCAATTGTATTATGGGAAAAAAAAATCAACATTTATTCAATAAAATGTCAACAATAGTAAACCCATACTTCTCAAAAGGAACCCTCTCTCTCTCAAAAAAAAAAAAGGACTATCTCGACTTCTCTCTCAAAAAAATAAAAAGAGTAATTCCCATGGAAACCTAGCGTTCCACTGGCAACAAAAACACAGATGTATTTCTAGGGTTTCCAAATATTGTCTAAAACTTATTCTGATCATCAGAGGCAACAAACTACAGTTCACATTGAATTGAAATTCAATCTTTCACCTGACATAAAGCCCTTGATTATGAAGGAAGTCTGGGTTATGTAACTATAAGTAAGCCTAAAATACCTAAACCATATAGAAACAATGAGATTTTAACCAATTTTCAAACAATTTATTTCATTTAAATACTTGCAGAATATCACAATGAATAAAGGATCTCTCCATCTGATCAACAAGAAGAACTAAGTAAAGGTGAACGAATTAATCAATTCATGATATAAATGCTAGAATTTGAAGACCAATAGAACAAAAACACATAAATTGAAATTTGTACACTGTAAGAGAAAATAAACAATAAATGCGCAGACCCATAAGACATTCACAAAACATGTAAATTCGTTCATGATCACACAACCAAGAAGCTGTATTAAATCAGAATCGACACATAAATAAGAAGACAAAACTTGGTAAGAGACACCACTCCTTTCATTCTGAAACAACCCTAGAATTCCATTAACCGCTAAGAAAACGTGGATCACATAAAAACCCATACCTTCAAAAAGAAATTAAACATCAACAAAGAATCCAAATATATCAAAGCGGACAGCCATTTTTTAGATTATTTTAGAAATAATCAGTTTTAGGTTCATTTAAAACCTATCAAAAAATTAGATCTAGAGGCCAGAAATTTTTTTGGAACACTGTCGTCACCTTTATCACGAAAACAAAATTTCAAATATTTAGCCATAGAAAAGAAAACAACGAAAAATTCCAAATATTTGGCCCTAGTAAATAAAACAACGAAAAAAAATCAAAAAAACAAATAAAATGGGTCAATCTTTTACCACACAAGAGCGCAGAGGTACCAAAATCTCTCTCTCTAGAACGCTTGATGCATGGATGATCTCTCTCTCTCTAGAACCGTACTGTACAAGAGACTGAAACTGCAAAATAAGACAATAAGATTGAGTATATATAGTGGATGATTTCCCCGGTAACCAGCTCGCGCGTCTGGCATAATTCAACAATATACGGAAATAATAGGAGATAAGGAAAATTACTCCATGCGTCGGGGGACGGATTTCTACATTTGCGACCCGGAGGTACAAAGCGTGCACAATTAGAGATGGACTTGACTTCTTAAAACTATTATTTTTTATTTTTAAATTTACTTATTTTTCTATATGGTGATCTCCCTGTTATAAATTATATGTCCAAAAAATTGGGTCAAAAAATCCATTTCAAAAACAGATTTTTAAGAGGAAATTAATTTCACATGGAGTTATAGAAACCGTGATTACGTAAAAATAATTGTTTTGTGGTTGGACTGAAATCTTGCAATGACCGCCATCCAATTTGATTGGACGGTGGACAAGTTGTGCGGGCTAGCCCCACGCAAAAGTGTGCCCCTGCATAGATACATATACAATAACTTGTGATTTGTATAAAGCGGAGGCCCTAAATAATCAAAGTAAGGCGGACCTTCTAATAGAGCCAAAATGTGTTGTTTAGTATCGAAGGTTTTTGTGATGGCTTGCAAATTTATTGTCATCTCTAATTATAAAATTTTATTTCATATCAATCATCATCAAAGTTTTTTTCTAATTATTAGGAGTTGGCCACATAAATTATGGTCTACCATTCAGCTCTATCAATGATCGTAACTTCAACCTTGTTCTTTTGGCCATATCCCTTGCCATTTTTAGCTTTCTACTTGAATCAACTTCTATATTCTAACCGGTGTTGTTTTCGGTTTGTGTTGCACATAGCTAGCCCACATAAAACTCCGATTGTACATCTCTACTTTGCCAACTCAGCTATAATTCTATGCGTGATGTCTTCCTCAATTTCTTTATTTTCCTGGATTATCGATTCGAGATATCGAAAGTGTAAGATGTAGTATTTTTTGTACTTAAGAACCTTTTTTTTAATATCCATACATTTCAATATCTAGATGATCAATCAAATGGTTTTTAACATCAAAATAGCCTTTGAAGATTTAATTTTTGAAATGCACCTTAATTCTTTCAACCTTATATAAAAAAGTTTATATAAGGTGCGGCCCTAAACAATAGTGCAGATTGAACAGATCTATAAACACTTAAAAATATTAAAAATTGATGGCTTAGATAATTCATCACAAGATGTATTATTTCTAAGACCTAAAATCTATTTTTTCTCATGTCTATACATTTTGAGGTTAAGATAATCGAATTGAGGCTTTTAAGTGCACTTTAATTTGATTATTTAGGGCCACAACCTTATATTATGAGGTTGAAAGAATTAAGTTGCACTTCAAAATCGAAGGCTGCTTTGATGTCAAAACCATCTGATTGATCATCTAGACATCGAAGTGTATGGATATATTAAAAAAAAAAAAAAAGTTTTGAAGTCTGAAAAATAATACATCTTGCAACATATTATATGGATTGCCAATTTTCAAGATTTTAATGTGCTTATAGATATGTTTTATTTGAACAATTTTTGGAGCTCAAAATTTTATAATTAGAGATGAAAATAGATTCTCCTAAGAATTTTCATCACCAAAATTGGAGGTGCATCTTACTTGATTGTTTAATGTTCTAGCCTTGTGCAAACTACACCCTATAGATAAAAATTCAGCCTCGTGCAAACTACGCCTTACATATATCATGTTAAATAATTAAAAACCATGAAAATTTAGAATCAATAATTTAAAAAAACTTTAGAACTAGTATTATTTTTTCTTTTAGTATACAAAAATTTTATTTTAAACGCTTAACAAAATATTAGAAAATATTGCACACAGAACTTTCTGAAATTCATTATCTTTAGAAGTATAAGAGTTAATAGAAAATATATAGTTATTTTTTAAAAAAACTCTTACTCGTTAAGAAAAAAACATCACAATTTAGTTGAAGTATTTAAAACTTCGTTACAAGAAATTTGGTAATTGGTCAAAAACTATTTGAAGAAAATGAGATTTCCATTAAGAATTATGTTTTAAAACAAATAATATTGGATATAAATAAAATTCAAAAGAAATTGAAGTACAAAATTAAAAAATATAAATGATCTTGAAACTTAAAACACATTTGTAGCAAAGTGACTATATTATGATTTATACAAATATCACAATCAAGAAGTATCATGACTGCAGTGGCATAATGGCTAGGGTGCAACATTGATATTTTGTAATTTTTAAAAATCTTAAAAATGGAGAAATAAGTATATATTGCATTTTTCAAGCTATAAAAATTCATAATCCAAAATAAATAAGTCATTTGTACACTAGAATTAAAAGACGTGGGGCATTTTTTAAAAATTGGTGTTCTAATTTTATAGTAAATATAATACGATGTAGTTTAAAATTTTGAAAGGACTTAATAGTAAAAACTAGTATAACTATAATTAATATTATATGTAATTTAATAAATACTATATTATTCGAGTGATTAAAACGTGAGAAAATATGGATACCTAATTAAATTTCTTACAAGATGGTATTGAAGTCGTGCTATGAATATCTATTTTAGAATGAAAATACTTACCCTTGTGGTATAACTTTCATTCAAAAAAGCTCACTTTCTAATGAACATTCCTTGATGTGGGAACAATATGTGCACAATATTGTTTCTTTAGCCATGTGGATCAAATAGTAAGGGCATTTGATGGACCCCAAAATTCCCAAGTCGGCTTATCATTTTTAAGGGATTGTATATTTTTTATGCCATGTATGAGGAAGTCACAATCTCTCCTAACCGTAAAATTTTAAATATAATATTTTGGGTTGTGTCACATTGTTTGAACAAATTTTGATATATTAGCTCATTCAGTAAAACACTCTAGCTGCCTGATTTCAAATCTAAGCCTAAACATTATTGTGCCCTTATAGTAAAGGTAAATGTTTTTATTGTAAATCGTGTATACTATACTCGGGCAATAACATATTGCGTATCTATTCTTTCACTTAAAAGACATATTTGGGAGGATTTTTGTCGGTCTGGATTTTTGGGAACCATCTAAGGATCACCATATGATTATCATCAAAAGAAGAAAAAAAAATGAATTTTAAGTTTTTTTTGTCAATTAGATCTTGCTCTTAAAAAATTAAATTGTTTGTTCAATTTTGAGACATTTGTAAGTTGGGAGGATTTACCAGTGTTCGCTCGTCATTGATGATTCATTGACATGGTATTTTAAATAATAATAATAATAATGATGATGATGATATTGAATATGTTATAATAATATTATCCTTACAAATATATAGTATTTATAATATCATAAAATCAATATCAATATAAAAATATTTTATATACCAATTTTTATTTTCTTCTTTTCTTTTTGTTTCATAATAGATGAATGTGACTTTATGAACCGTAACTTTTAGTTATATTGTAAATTATATAATAATATAATTAAGAAAAATATTAATTGAATTAGCCGACTCATCTATACTTGCGTTCCCCATCAAAATCAATCTTATAGATGGATTTTATAAAATTTTAGGATTTGCTACTCTCAACTATAAATATTATCATGAAACTAGACTTTTCCTTTTTTTAAAGAATAGAAATGGTATTTCTTTGGAATTATTTCCTCCATCCATTTGGCCTTATAGAGGTACCATTTCTTAATGTTTGTCCTACACTTTAGTGAGATGTTTTAGATTAGAGAGAGATTCTTGAAAATATTTTAGGTTAGAGATTATATGAATTATTTGAGGTGAGAGAGATATTTTTAGAAATTTATTGGTAAAGATAGAATTAAGAGAGAGAAAGAAATAAACTTTCTTATTAAGTTATTGTCCCTCTAAACCCATCTTATTTCTTTTTTAAGTTTGAATTGGAAGTCTAGAATAAGGTTTCAAAACCGAATTGGAAGTCTGGAATAAGGTTTCAAAACCGAGGTCAAAAGAAGGTAAAAGGTTCGGGCCTGTAGGCTCACCACTCGGAGTCAATGCCGGTTCAGAATCAGCTCAAGTGCGTGACTTTTGCCAAGTGCTTTAGGGTATTCGCATTTCGAGGTGTCAGTTGACGTGCTAATTCGGCGACGAGCCACCGCCTATGTGAGTTTCGTTGGCGCAGGGGTTGTTGTAGTTAGGAGATTCGGACGAATTAACTCTCGTGTTAGCCCGACATCTTGCCCCCATATGGACTCGTGTTAGGCCGACATCTTGCCCCCATACTCCATACTAAGTTATTCTCTGATTCTGGACTGTTTACTTCATATTTCCTCTTGTCTTGCAGCCGATCTTAGACTGTCAATATGCCTTTCAAAGTTCCAAATTCAGGGTCGGGTCCCATTGAAAACTCTGTCGAGTGGTATGGGTAGAAGGGTACAGTTTTGGGGTTCCAAGTGGTTTAGATTTTAAGGTAGTTGTCCTAAGGGCACTTCGATTTTCCTACAATTATCTTAATCGGGACAAGGTTGTCTACCCTAATATGACGTGGCTTGTATTCATCCCCATGATAGTTAATGGAGTGGAAAAAGATAAATTTGCACTAGACCATCATCACAATTTAGCTTGTGAGCTAGCACAACTCCATTATTTACCTTGGACCTTATCGCAAGATAGAAGGGTACAATTTTGGGGTGGTATGGGTAGAAGGGTACAGTTTTGGAGTTCCAAATAGTTCAGATTGTAAGGTAGGTGTCCCGAAGGCACTTAGATTTTCCTACAATTATCTTAATTAGGATCAGGGTGTCTACCCATGGCTTGTATTCATCCCCATGATAGTTAAAGAAGTGGAAAAAGACGAATTTGCATTGGACCACTATCACAAAATAGCTTGTGGGCTAGCACAACTCCATTATTTACCTTGGACCTTATCGCAAGATAGCTTGTGAGCTACCACTACTCCATTATTTACCATGGACATTCTATGGTGTGGGAGTTTGCAATGCCTTGGATACCAAATCCTTCAAACATAAGCTCGGTGGAGGATACGTGCCCCCCCTACCACATTGAGAGAATAGATATCTCCTAGTTTGTTAGGTGCTAGCGCACTCCGGCTTTCGAGCTGTAGATTGATGGGGGAGCTAGTTGCGAAGAAAAGTGCTAGCGGCCACATATATTTTCAAGCCAACGAAGACTACCCAACTTGGACTCGTGACATATGTTTCAAGAGATCTGCTCCTGGACGCATATTATGTATCTCGTTGTGTTAATACCTATTTTCTTTAGATTGTGAAAGACTTCCAAAAGACTTGGAGCCATGGGATGAATATTGCCCTTTATAAACACAGAGAAGTTGGAGTTAAATTATATTCATGGCCAACCCCTAGTAAGAAATCCTTATGAGAACTTCGTTAAAAATAATCTAAAGTATATATACAACATTTTAAGGAGTGTGGACGGTTGACAGTTTGCTTGATGATTAAAGAGTTACCTTTACTGCTTATGTCGCACCCCGATAATTTACAATACTGATATTCCTGAGATGTGACAATCAAAACATATATACATCTCTTGATAGGACAAATTTACAGTGGCGAATTCTTACAAAGTAACAAAAAAAAGCTTAGGCACAACTACAATATCTTCCAAAGTTGCCATTGACGAGCACTCAAAATGAAACCGCAGTTATCCTGAAAAAAATGTTTACCATAGTTTGATGAGTTTGGCTACTCAGTAAGTGATCATCATAATCCTAAAAAAATAATCATGATTGAAAGATATAAACGAACTTTCAAAATGGAGGTCAATTAAAAACAATGCGAGCACAAGCATTTATAGATAACAATTTCACTTTCAGAAATGTACAATTAAACATAATCCAAATGATTGAAATGCATATAACATTTTATCGTCAGTGCATAATTCAAAAGATTTAACAAAATTACCCTACTGGCATCCCAAGTAGGTCACCTATATACCTCATTAGCGTCTTGATGGGTCTACTTAATCCCTATCGGCATCCCAGATAAGTCCACTTAATCCCTACAGGTCCACTTATACCTCTCCGGTGTACCGGATGAGTCCACTTAATCCCTACCGACGTCCCGGATAGATCCACTTATACCTCACTGGCGAACCGGATGAGTCCACTTGCATACTTAAAATATTTCTAAATCTCTTTAAACATTCGAAAGCAGCAATATCATGTACTCAACATATACCTGAAATCATTAATATGAATTTCACTGAAACCATTAATAACAGTCACTTTCAATAACATTTAAAAAATAACCAATCAAATATCTTGGGCTTAAATTTAGAAAGGTAGTCGTTCGTAAAGACATTCTAGCATAATTGCCAATTTAATATGTATAGAAAAACTCTTACAGAATTTAAAAAATACGGAATTATCACAATTTATGAGATGTCAATTGGCAAATACATATTTCACAGACAATGCTATAATCAATTACAAAAATATCAGTTTTTAGATAATAAGGCAGTCATTTGCACATGAAATTTACAATGTCTAAATATTCAAAAACAGTATAAAGAAATCTCACAATTTTACTAAAAGCAGAAATATTACATTTATTTCTAATAATTTTACAGTATCTAAAATTTTCTAACAATAGACAAGATAAATAAATAAATTTATTTCTAAGAATTTACAGCATTTAAAATTTCTAACATAGATAAAATATCACAATTTTATTAAAAAGATTATTTTTCAAAATAATGAGGTCGCTTGCGCATAAAATTTATCGCGCCTAAAATTCATGATAATAAGCAGAAATAATTATTTAATTTCATTTTAAAAAAGAACGGATTATTTTTCAAGATAATGAAGTCACTTACCTAAAATATTTGAGAGGGAGCTTCCGATAAAAATTCGGCTACAGAGAAGAGCTCACTGTGTTTCGACTAGAGAGAGAAAGGTGTTAGAAGTGTTCTAGGGTGGGAGTCCTCGCCTCTCGTATTTAAACTCTTACGATGCTTTATTATAATATTTTAGTAAGTTACACCTCACACACACGAGGTGTAACCGTTATATTACCTCTCGCACGCTTATAGCCCATGTCCACTAGACGTGGCAAGGCAGAAGCAAACAAACAAATTCAAACCAAAGCTTTTGAAATTGGTGATGGTCCCTAAGGACCATCATGCTCATATAGACCATCACTTATTAAAAGTTTATTTTCCTTTTCTTCCTTCTTTTTTTTTTTTTTTTTTTTTTTTTTTTTTTTTTTTGAAATTTTAGGATTATTACATTCTTCCCCCCTTAAAGAAATTCAGTCCTCTAAATTTGTGTACCTGATTACTGAAAAAGATAGGGATATTTTTCTCTGATATCGTCTTCTCGTTCCCAAGTCGACTTCTCTCTTTAATGGTACTGCCATAATACACGGACCAAAGGAATCTCCTTCTTGCGCAACACTTGCACCCTTCTATCTAGTATCAAAATTAGCTGCTCAATGAAGGATAAGTCCTTTCTGATCGGTAAAGGTTCATATTTCAAGATATGGGATGGGTCGGGCTGACATTTTTGTAGTGAAGATACATGAAAGACATTATGGACATTTGCCAATTCGGGTGGTAAGACAAGTCTATAAGCGACACTTCCGATTCTTTCCAGGATTTCAAATGGTCCGATGTAACGTGGGCTCAACTTTCCTTTCTTGCCGAATCTCATAATGCCCTTTATTGGTGAGATTTTTAGGAAAACTCGATCACTTTCCTCAAATTCAAGATCTCTCCTTCGGTTATCGGCATAACTCTTTTCCTGACACTGAGCTGTCCTGAGCCTTTCACAAATTAATGCTATTTTATCTGTGGTTATCTGGACAATTTCTGGCCCCAAAAGCTTTCTTTCACCCACCTCATCCCAACAGATGGGTGACCTGCATTTCCTTCCATACAGGGCTACATATGGTGCCATCTGAATACTGGCTTGGAAGCTATTATTATAAGCAAACTCAATCAGGGGTAAATGGTCATCCCAGCTTCCTGTAAAGTCAATGACACAGGCCCTTATCATATCTTCCAAAGTTTGGATGGTCCTCTTTGATTGTCCATCAGTTTGGGGGAGAAAGGCAATGTTAAAGGTGAGTCTCGTCCCCATCGCTGACTGTAGCCTAGCCCAGAATTTAAAAGTAAACCGAGTATCCCTGTCCGATACAATACTGACCGAAACTCCATGCCACCGCACTATTTCCTTAATGTACAACTGGGTTAGTCGATCCAAAGTGTACGACGTGCGAATCCGCATAAAATGAGCAGCTTTGGTCAGCCGGTCCACAATGACCCAAATGCTATCATGTCCTGAATTTGCTTTAGGCAAGCCAGTGACAAAATCCATAGAGATGTGCTCCCACTTCCATTCTGGCACGGGTAAAGGCTGCAACAACCCAGCGGGCCTTTGATGTTCAGCTTTTACTCGCTTGCATGTTAAGCACTTAGACACAAATAATGCTACCTCTTTTTTTATATTATTCCACCAAAAGGTTTTCTTCAGGTCCTGATACATTTTAATATTTTCGGGATGTATCGTATAACGAGAGTGATGTGCTTATTCCAAAATAGCTTTATTTACACTATCATCATTCGGGACACAAATCCGACATTTGAATCTTAGCAAATCATCACTACATAAAGAAAATTCATCTCTCTTTCCTTGCTTCACCTCTTCTACAATTGTTATAAGCTGAGGGTCTTTCTTTTGTGCCCATCAAATCTGTTGGATTAATTGGGGTTCTGCCTTAATGTTGGCAATCATACTTACACCATTAATAGACGGAGCCGGATGCCAATCCACTATCTCCTCTAACAATCTCATTTCTTGGATCATTAGATGAGTTAAGACTCCCGTAGATTTTCTACTTAGAGCATCGGCCACAACGTTCGCTTTTTCTGGATGATAATGGATTGTACAATCATAATTTTTTAAGAAATTCATCCATCTTATCTGCCTCATATTTAAATCCTTCTGAGAGAAGAGGTATTTCAAGCTCTTATGATCCGTGTATATTTCGAATTGCTCACCATATAGATAATGCCTCCATATTTTCAATGCGAATACTATTGCAGCCAGCTCCAAGTCATGAATTGGATATTCTTTCTCATATTCTTTCAACTGTCTGGATGCATATGCCACTACTTTCTCATATTGCATTAATACACAGCCCAAGCCTTTATGTGAAGCATCAATATAAATCACAAATCCCCTACTCCCCTCAAGAATAGTTAAAATGGGTGCTGAAGTTAATCGAACTTTTAGTTCTTTAAAACTCTCATCACATTCACTTGTCTACTCAAATTTGACATTTTTCTGTGTCAACCGAGTCAATGGGGTTGCGATTCGAGAAAATCCTTCTACAATTTATTCGTAATATCCTGCCAATCCCAAAAAGCTTCGAACTTCAATCACATTACTTGGTTGTTTACAATTCACAATGGCTTCAACCTTTAAAGGTTCAACTGATAGACCTTCATTTGATATGACATGTCCTAAAAATGTCACTTGTTCAAGCCAAAATTCACATTTATTAAGTTTTACATATAATTTATTTTCCCTTAATATTTGCAATACCATTCTTACATGCTGCTCATGTTCCTTCTGATTCTTGGAATAAATTAAAATATCATCGATGAATACCACAATAAATTTATCCAAAAATGGCTTAAAGATCTGATTCATCAAATCCATAAATGCAGCCGGTACATTGGTTAATCCAAAAGGCATGACTAAAAATTCATAATGGCCATACCTTGTTCTGAAAGTTGTCTTGGGAACATCTTCACTTTTAATCTTAAGCTGATGGTATCCAGATCTAGGATCAATTTTAGAAAATACTTGTGATCCTTGTAATTGATCAAATAAATCATCAATTTTAGGTAATGGATACTTATTTTTCATTGTCACTTGGTTCAACTGCCTATAATCGATATACAATGTCATGATCCCATCTTTCTTTTCAACAAACAATACCGGAGCACCCCAAGGTGACACATTGGGCCTGATAATACCTTTATCTAATAATTCTTCCAATTGTTGTTTAAGTTCTTTAAGTTCTGCAGGTGCCATTCTGTAAGGTGCCTTAGAAATTGAGGCTACCCCTGACAATAATTCAATAGAGAATTCAATTTTCCTGTCAGGCAGTAATCCTGGCAATTCTTCAGGGAAAACGTCGAGAAATTCTTAGATAACCAGAGTGGTATCCAAATTTATATCTTCTTTCCTATCTTCTTTGATATAGGCAATAAAGCCTTGACACCCTTTTCAAAGGAGACGATTAGCTCGAATACAGGTGATTAAATATGACGGGGAGTCTTCTTTGATACCATTGAAGTAAAATACTGGTTGATTCGGAATACTAAAGGTAACAATTTTCTTCTAACAATCAATACTTGCATGGTATGCAGAAAGCCAATTCATGCCTAAGATTACATCAAAATCTTGAATTTCTAGGAGTATTAAATCAACCAACAGTTCATTTTCTTATATCTTTATTACACATGATTTGTACACTATATTGGTGTTAATTGAATTTCCCATCGGTGTGGCTACCTCTAGAATGTATTCTAATTGTTCTGGTTTTACCTTTAAGTGGCATGCAAAGTGTGATAATACAAATGGATGAGTAGATCCAGGATTAATTAAAACATGAGCTACTTTTTAGAAGATAATAAGAGTACCTTGGATCACTGATTTTGAGGCCTGAGCGTCTTGTTTGGTGATCGCAAATACTCTTCCCTTCATCTGAGGCTTTCGAGCTATCTCTCCCTGCTTTGGAAGCTGTTGCATCTGTAAGCTAGGACATTGTCTACTCTGGTGTCCCAATTTTCCACATTTAAAACAGGCTCCGGTATTCCAATAACAAGGGCTGGATCCATGGTTTTTCTCACATTTTTTACATGGTTCTATTAGGCTTTGAAGTGGTAAGGGCCTTGGCTTCTTGTTTGCCCTTTCAAACTGTTGTCGATTAGATGGTGTAGGTCTAACATGGCTTTTCTGATTTTTCGTATTTTGGTAATCTTCAAAATCTTTTTCGACAATTTGGGCTCGATCCACTATTTCAACATAAGTTCTCAATTTTAAGACTGATATTCTGCTTCTAATAGCAGGTCTGAGACCCCTTTCAAATTTCTTCACCTTTCTTGCCTCATTGTTAATTATATGTGGTGCAAACTTGGATAATTCAGTAAACTTGGCCTTGTACTGTGCTACTGTCCGGTTTTCTTGGATTAATTCCAGAAATTCCATTTCTTTTTTGTCTCGAATAAAATATGGGAAATACTTTTCATTAAATGTCTCTAGAAATACTTCCCAAGTCAAGGGTTTATTTTCTTTAACCAATACTCCTTTTGTCATTCGCCACCAATGTTGTGTTTCTCCTTCTAATAAGGCCACCTTCCTATCATCAGGACATTCCGTTACCTCGAATATTTTCTCCAATTGCATAATCCATCCCTCGGCTTCTAGTGGGTTTACAGCACCCTTAAAAGAAGGTAGGTTCGATTTCTTAAATTGTTCGATATCACTCCCACCATTTCCCGTAACTGACTGTCTGGGTGGATTGTTGTTTTCCATCTGATGTTACATTAGAGCAACCATACTTTCCAAAGCTTTGTGAATTCCTTCCATAATAGCTTCAGCTATTTTGGATCTTGACTTCATCCCAGTCTGTACACGCAATAAATACGATTTTAAGTATATATATATATATATTTTTTAAATTTCCTAAGAATCTTAAACCTATTGCTCTGATACCATAATTGTCACACCCCAAGAATTTACAATACTGATATTCCTGATATGTGACAGTCAAAACATATATACATCTCTTGATAGGGCAAATTTACAGTGGCGAATTCTTACAAAGTAACAAAAGAAAGCTTAGGCACAACTACAATATCTTCCAAAGTTGCCCTTGACGAGTAATCAAAATGAAATCACATTTATCCTGAAAAAAATGTTTACCATAGTTTGATGAGTTTGGCTACTCAGTAAGTGATCATCATAATCCTAAAAAAAAAATCATGATTGAAAGATATAAACGAACTTTCAAAATGGAGGTCAATTAAAAATAATGCGAGCACAAGCATTTATAGATAACAATTTCACTTTCAGAAATGTATAATTAAACATAATCCAAATGATTGAAATGCATATAACATTTTATCGTCAGTGCATAATTCAAAAGATTTAACAAAATTACCCTATTGGCGTCCCAAGTAGGTCACCTATATACCTCATCAGCGTCTTGATGGGTCCACTTAATCCCTATCTGCGTCCCAGATAGGTCCACTTAATCCCTACATGTCCACTTATACCTCTCCGGTGTACCGCATGAGTCCACTTAATCCCTACCGACGTCCTGGATAGATCCACTTATACCTCACCGGCGAACCGGATGAGTCCACTTGCATACTTAAAATATTTCTAAATCTCTTTAAACATTCGAAAGCAACAATATCATGTACTCAACATATCACTGAAATTATTAATATGAATTTAACTTAAACCATTAATAACAGTCACTTTCAATAACATTTCAAAAATAACCAATCAAATATCTTGGCCTCAAATTTAGAAAGGTAACAGTTCGTAAAGACATTCTAGCATAATTGCCAATTTAATATGTATAGAAAAACTCTTATAGAATTTCAAGAATACGGAATTATCACAATTTATGAAATGTCAATTCGCAAATAACTATTTTACAGACAATGCTTTAATCAATTACAAAAATATCACTTTTCAGATAATAAGGCAGTCATTTGCACATGAAATTTACAATGTCTAAATATTAAAAAACAGTAGAAAGAAATCTCACAATTTTACTAAAAGCAGGAATATCACATTTATTTCTAATAATTTTACAGTATCTAAAATTTTCTAACAATAGACAAGAAAAATAAATAAATTTATTTCTAAGAATTCACAGCATTTAAAATTTCTAACATAGATAAAATATCACAATTTTATTAAAAAGATTATTTTTCAAAATAATGAGGTCGCTTGCGCATAAAATTTATCGCGCTTAAAATTCATGATAATAAGCAGAAATAATTATTTAATTTCATTTTAAAAAAGAACGGATTATTTTTCAAGATAATGAAGTCACTTACTTAAAATATTTGAGATGGAGCTTCTAATAAAAATTTGGCCAGAGAGAGGAGCTCACTGTATTTCGACTAGAAAGAGAAAGATCTCAAAAGCATTCTAGGGTGGGAGTCCTCGCCTCTCGTATTTAAACTCTTACGACGCCTTATTATAATATTTTATTAAGTTACACCTCATACACGAGGTGTAATCGTTATATTACCTCTCGTACGCTTAAATCCCACGTCCACTGGATATGGCAAGGCAGCAGCAAACAAAACAAAATCAAACAAAAAGCTTTTGAAATTGGTGATGGTCCTTAAGGACCATCATGTTCATATGGACCATCACTTATTAAAAGTTTCTTTTCTTTTTCTTCTTTTTTTCTTTTTTTTTCTTTTGAAATTTTAGGATTATTACGGCCTAGTTGCTACACATTCTTAGGGTGCTTCTCTATGAGATAATTTTGGTAATATACAAACCCTAAAATAGATGTTTAGGAGGAGATATGACTGGAAAATGTTATGCGACATTTTTTTTTGTGCAAATTTGCACTTTCTAGCTCTTGTGATAATATATTAGGCCAGATACTTCATTCATGGCTAGTGAAATGGCATGTGGGAAGCAACTGACTTTAGATGCAACCCCTTAAATACAATATTTAGTATAATCTATAAAATATCACCTCAACTAAGTGCCCTAGTCACATTACTATGAGCTTTCCTGCTCACTAGTAGTATGGATGGATCAATCAATACTTTTCCAAGATATATCATTGAAATCCCACCCATACTAAGGTCAATTGCCCATTCCTATCGAAGCCTTTTAGGACCGTGACTATGTAGACAAACATGGGGTAGCCTTAGATGAGCAAGACATAAGTATATAGGTGAGTAAGCTGGTTTTCAATTTACAAATTTTGTTTTCCAGTTCCACCTGGATCCAACATTGGTCTTCATTACCCTCCCAAACAACCCCCTAAAACAATTCAATTAACCGATTAATTTCTTATAACGTACTTTCTAAAAAAAAAAAAAAAAGCCAGAATCCGTTGACGTTTCCCCATAATTTTACATATACCTCTAGTCCGATCCTTTATAGTAACTACCCGTAATAACTAGCTTGAAAAATGGATTTGTTTATCATAAAGAGATTCGTTGTTCATGACCCTGCTTCACCTTAATTGTTATTTGAACAAAAAGATCACAATCAACTTTTCTTTTGGTAAAAGTTATGTCCTGGTCCGAGTGGGGATAGCATTTCTCTTATGCATGTCCATGCTAGAATCTTTATATGGTTTTCTTGAAGTGTTGGAAGTAGAGACCAACATAATTTCTCTCATATTTCTCTTAAAACTTCTCTATATTAGAAAAACTATGTTATGCCTAAAAATTTGGAAAGAAAGATTTGCACTAACTCCAATGAAACCTCTCACCCTTTTTTTCTTTAATAATTTTGATTAATTAATGATTATCCGATCCTATCAAACTTTATGTGTGATCCTAACAAAGTTTATGTGATATAAATGTGGCATCCAAGCTCCTCATACTTTATACAAACTAGATAAAATTGTAGACAGATAATTGTTAGGCGGACCTGTTATTTATTGGTAAAGAAGAACCATGACCACGTGGCTTTTTTAAGCAACAACCATGATCATTTAGCTATTCTGTCATCATCATAAGATCCATTTCCCAACTAATTGGAGTTTGACTACATGAATCGTGGTCTGCCATTATGCTCTATTACGAGCCTTAGTTTTTCTATCAACGTCCAATTAATTGGTGGACAAGTATAAATAATGGAGGCATGTAAAGCCAATAATATCACTTCAATTTTTGTGGTGGGATCCACATCGTCCAACCAAATTAGCTGTAATATCACGGTCCATGTTGTAATATCATGTTCAATGTATTATATATATATATATATATATATATATATATATATATAGAAATTCCACTATTCCATTAAACGAAAATGAGATTACAGAGTTAGAGACAAGAGACTCAGTAAGGAGAGAATCCCCTTTAGCAAGAGAATCAGTCATAACATTCGCTTTCCCTATAGACATGTTCAAAAGGCAAAGAAAAAAGACTAAAGAGGTCTAAGATCTGAAGAAGCAGAGATTTGAACTCCAAGGCAACTTCTGCTCCCCTTTACACCATTTGATGACGTTCATGGAACCCACTAAAATGAGATTACAGAGTTAGAGACAAGAATCTTAGTAAGGAGAGAATCCCCTTTAGCAAGAGATCAGTCATAACATTCGCTTTCCCTATAGACATGTTCAAAAGAAAAAGAAAAAGGACTAGAGAGGTCTAAGATTTGAAGAAGCAGAGATTTGAACTCCAAGGCAGCTTCTGCTCCGCTTTATACCATTTGATGACGTTCATGGAATCCCCTTCTAGGACGCAGTAATGCTCCAAGTTTCTTGACACAAAGATACGTAAGTCATAGAAAAATGCATATAGCTCAACATAATTAGTAGTACGCACCCCAAGAGGACCAGCATAAGAACGATAACATTTCTCAGCCAATCCCTAAGCACACCACTAAATCCCACACGACCTGGATTTCCTAATGAACTGCCATCCAAGTTTAGCTTGAACCCCAAAGACCGGGCCACCCATCTTCCTTTTGGTCTACACTTTAAAAAACCCAGCTGGAACAAAATCTTTAAATTTCTCTTAATAGCTAAATCCGAAATATCTTGGCCAACATTGGTAATCGAAAGATATAGCCAAATAGCATGAAAATCTTCTCTCATATTATCTTAAAAGGCAATCTAATCCCCTTAAACACTCTTATATTCCTCTCTTTCCAGATTTCCCATAAAAGTACGCTTCTAGTGATTTGCTAAATAATAACGCCAATCCGAGGTAAGCATAGCGTCAATTTTTGTAAAATACCTACAACACTTGGTGGCATTATCATCGCAATCCCAAGCAGGTCAAAGAACATACTCCAAATGCGATAGGTAAAAGAACAGTGCAGAAAAAGATGATCTCCAGATTCCCCATCCTCCTTACACAGAAGACATACATTTGACAATATTTTTCCCTTATTTGATAAGATTATCTACCGTCAGCACCTTATTTTGAACAGTCAGCCATAAAAAACCTCGCACCTTAAGAAGTAAAGGCCACCTCCAAAAGATGATAAATTCAGGCCTAAACCACCGCCACCTATCGTGGAAGAGCAGCTAGTACATAGACTTCACCAAATAATCTCCATCCTTATCGATCTCCCAAACGACCTCATCCACGGCATTATGAGGGATATAAACTCCATCCATTAATATTAGCAAACCAAAGAGTTCAGAAAATAGAGTATCAAGAATTTTATTATAAGGAAGGTCGATATTCCAAAGAATATGATTACCCCTACACTCATAGAGATAAGAGATTATAACATTAGGGTTAGCCATTCTTTGGAAAATCAAAGGAAAAACTATTTTCAAATGAGCATCCCCCCAACCACTTATGATGTCGAAATGAAATATTGGTGCCATTGTGTAAGATCCAACAAATGTCTTTGTAAATCAAGGCTTTACAATTATAAATCGATCTCCAGCATGAAGACATTATCCTAACCCCATTTCTTGTACCCACCCACATACCAAATCTGTCACCTCCATACTTTGAAGCAATAACTTTGTACCAGATATGATATTTGCAAGTTAAATTCCTCCACCGCCATTTACAGAACAAGCTTTGGTTAATAACAATAGTTTTCCTAACCTCAAGATCACCCTCCCTTTTGGGCGTTTACACTTTATCCCATTGAAGAAGATGGAATTTCCTCGTCTCCGCAGAGGACCCCCACAGAAAGTTTCTCATCATCAATTTAATTCTCCTAGCCACCGAAGAAGGGATCTGTAAGATTAACATTTGATATATAGGTAAGTTCGACAACCATGCCTTAATCAGAGTAAACCTACCCCCAAATGAGAGATATTTAAACTTCCACAAGCCAAGCTTCACTTGGATTCGCTGAAGAATTTTGTCCTAAACTGCAATTAATAGTCGGTCATCCGAGATTGACATTCCCAAATACATGATTGCAAACTTCTCTACCTTGCACCCTAGAACATGTGCCATTGAACTTATCACTTCATCACTGCAAATCAAGCCAACAACTGCAGTTTTTCCAAAGTTAACCTTAAGTCCTAAGGCAACTTCACAGCAACTTAAAAAAGTTGCAATATTGCTAACTTGAGCAATCTGAGCTTCACAAAATAACAGTGTGTCATCATCATATTGCAAGTGGGAAATACAAGGTCCTCCATTAGGCAACTGGAAACCAAAAAATGTATACTCCTTGCAACATTAGACAACATTAAACTGAAACATTCAGCATAAATAGGGAAGATGGAAGGAGAGAGAGGGTCCCCTTGGCAAAGACCCCGAGTAGCCTTAAAGAACCCAGTCAGACTTTCTTTATACAAAATAGATATATGGGCTGAGGATAGGCAGCCAAATATCCATTGTCTCCATTTATCGCTAAAACTCATGTTCTTCATTATCTCTGATAAAATATTTCACTCCAGCCTATCATAAGCCTTTTCCATGTCTAGTTTGACCCCACTCTAGGCCCTCCACAAAGAATTTGTGAATGGATACACTTTTGTGCAATCAAAACACTGTCAGAAATCAACTTATATTTGATGAAGGCAAATTGGGGACCATAAATAATGACTGGTAGAACCACCTTCAAGAGTTCAGCCAAAACCTTAACCACTATTTTGTAGAGGTTCGTCAACATGCTACTGAGTTTGATGTCTTCCAAATTGGCTATAATTAACTTTTTAGGGATCAGAGCAATAAAGGTGGAGTTCACTGCTTTAAAAAGGTGTCATCTCCTAAGGAATCACCTAGTCATTTCCAAGAGCTCACCACTGATCAAATTCCAAAACTTTTGAAAAAAGATTAGAGGGAATCATCAGGACCAGGGACTTTATCGCCCAGGAGAGCAAAAACAGCATTTTTTAACTCTTCAAAAGAGACATCCCTATCCAATATAGGAATCAAATTAGAGGGAAGGACTTTAAATCCCACCCTACTAAGCCTGGGGGTGCCTTTGACTTTTGAGAAGAAAGCATCTTGGAAGTGACTAATAATAGCTTGGGACATACCTTCAATATTATCAGAATCCACTCCCTGAATTAAGAGAACAGAAACATCATTTTGACGTCTTTGAGCATTAGCTATGGCGTGAAAGAATTTGGTATTCAAATCTCTCTCATTCAGCCATTTAACTCTAGATCTTTGTTTTCAATACACCTCTTCCACTATTCTAAGCTCTTGAAGCTCATTCATTTTGACACTTCTTGACATAGCTAGCTCCTCAGACCAGACCCCAAACTATTGCATAGATTCATCAACCTCCTCTATACATTTCAAAACAACGTCAATCTTCTTTTTGACATAAAAGCACTTAACTCTTTTCCAATCAATAAGCTTATGTTTAATATTCATGCGCTTATGTATTTGGAAGTCTAAAGAACTAAAGGAAATATAATTCTCCCAATTACTTCTTATTAACTTAACCACTTCCTTTTCCTGTAGCCACCTTATTTCCATCCTGAAAAGTTTATGACCCCCAACCAAACTTTAGAAGATAGCAAAATAGGAGTATAATCAGAAAAAAGTATAGAGACAACTTTGACAGAAGCTAAGGAAAAAAATTCAAATCACTCTCCAGACACCGTAAACCTGCCAATCTTGGACATTGGCAAGTTAGAGATACTTCCAATAGTCCAAGTAAAAGTCGTGCGAGAAATGGGCAGATCAATCAAAGCACGAGACTATATAAAATGGTTAAAAAGGCGCATAGCAGCAGTAATCCCCCCACCATGAGAACTTTATTCTGGCTACCTAGTGGAATTAAAATCCTCCCCCTCCCCCCCCCAATGCATATAGGATAATCATAATCAAATTGAGAAGTAACATCAGACATATCAGTAATGAAACTTTTCTTCTGAGCATCAGTATGGGGATCGTAAACATTCATCAAACCCCACTGAAAATCAGCCTCTGGACCCACAAAGCCCATAAGCAAAAAAATTTATTTTTTAACCAAAGTAAAAGAAAGCAAAACCGAAGGATCCCACAATTCCCCAAAGGCCCCAACTGAATCTAAACCAACAAAGTCTACTGCTCCAGGACCCCACACCTCCCTGGCCCCAGACAAATTGGGATTGGGAAGTTTAGTTTCTTGTAGAATAAGCACATAAGGCTTATACTTACAAATAAAAAAAATGACGTCTCTCTTACGTTTGAGGTCACCCAGACCTCTTACATTACAAGAAAGCACTAACATTAAAAAAGTTTAGAGAGGGAAGAGCCTAACCCATCTCTGCCTATGCCAAAATAAGTCTCTTCCTGCATCAGCGTATCCTCCATAGCCTCATCAAAAGCTTCTTCCAAAGATGACAAGGAAGGAGAGGAACTAACTTCAATCACCTGTTCATCATGAATGACAATTCCTGGAGCAATACTAGGACGATAACCCCAAGCCAATAACCGAGCAGATGATATAGTGCCCTTCATCAAATTCTTTCTTCTTCTTTTTTCTAACCACCTCCTTAGAAGCGGACATCTCACCAGCACATACATCCTTCTTCCTTGCATCACATATATTCACCTTCCCATCAGATATGTCTTTATGCCCTGCATTCTCCACTCTAAGTTTCTCAACAATGTCCTTGAACACAACCCCAATGGACACATCAAAATCCATCCCACTATCATGAACAATAGACACTGATCATGAACAATGCCCTTAGGAGATAGCAAAGGAGAAGAAATCACATCAGGCGCCGAGACAGAATCCCCAGTAGATGCCGCTGTCAGATGCAGGAGTAGTGGCTGGTCTTCAACATGAAGCACATTAAGGGGCGCATTCGCTTTAGCTTCCACCATTGCAAGCTCAGGCCCCTTAGCCCCTCCATCTTCTAACACAACATCAAGTGGAAACTCCAAGGTTTCCTCTTCCATCACTGCAATAGGATCGCCTCATCCACCACCACCAAGGCCAGTGGATTGATAATAAGAGGGTCAAAGGACGGCCTATGGGATGGGCGCTACTTCCTTGTTGCTCGACGATGCCATAGGGGATACATGATACCTAGCAGAATGTGCACGAACTGGAGGGCAACCATCGATCGGAGGCGATAACCTGCAAGTAACAAAACAACGACGAGGACCTTAACCCTCAAAAGAGTTTTATCCACCGCCTTAAGAGTAATCTCTGAAAGCTTGGAGAAGAAGACTCCAACCTTCGCGCATGCCGACAGAACAATGGTACGAACTGCCACATTGCTTCCCCTCCCTCGTCATCTCAACCCTCAAAGATTGGACAGCAAATGTGGCTCAGAGATACACCTTCCGCCATTTCGACGTCACATTGTGCACGCAAAACTGCTGGCTTTGGTGGTCGTGCACAATTCGTGACAGCTTGTGATCCCTCAACTTTTCTAGCAATGTACGATGACAACCCAACCAAACAATCAGTTAAACGACCCACAAGAATCCACCTTTCGCGTATTTTTAAAATTTGAAACTCCCTCTTTCATGTCCTGAAAAATCCGGAGCCCATTCGATGGCAGAGAAACAGAGTCTGGAATAGCCTGGACCGGTGCAGCTTTAAGATGTCGAACAACTTTTTGCTATCCTACCTCCTCTAACACTTGAGGTACAATCCTCTTTAAGCCAATACGGCCACTGCACAAATCCTTCGATTCTTGCAATACTGTAATTAAAAATGACTCTTGTCCCACTTGCAATCTCAAGGACTTACGAATGAAAGTCCCACACAATTTCCAGTTACAGATACAAACAAATCACAAGTCAACTCCATCAAAAGCAACTTTATCGATATCACAAAACTCCCCACACTTATTAGCCAACTTACAATCATCATAGACCAAGCATAGAAGGGAATACCTGACAACCTGATCCAAAGACTTTCTTTCCATAAATAAGAATGACGAGACACAGGTTTCCATAGGTCAAGAGACAAAAGCTTGCCTCTAATACGGACAAAATGATTCTTCAACACCCAAACTGCTTCCTCCTTAGAACGAAGAAAGAAGATGATCTTGTCCCCCATGATTTTAACCTTTGGAGCATAAGATAAACCCCAACTCCTTCTAGCCCAATAAGAGAGACCGAAGATATTATTAGATGGGGGAGAGAAAGAACCCACCACTGGAAACTTCACATCTGACAATAGCCCACCTGATAGATCCAACCTGATAGAAACCACAACATCTCCACCTGCTTCAAGAGCATCCTCACCACCTTCGTTCTCTTCCACCTCCATCCTTCTAAATTTCAAAGACTATTTCTCATCTACATCTGATCAATGTTTTTTATATATATAATGAAGGGACATGTGACATTTAACTCGAGTAAGGCACTAATGGAGAAAGGAAATTTAGGGTAGAGTAACTACTATTTAGGAGCCCTATCAGAGTTTAGGGTACCTACATTCTAATCCAATTTAATTATTCTCTTCTTATAGTATATATACAATAAATTTATTAAAACCGATGTATGAGATCAACCCACATTTTTTATTTAATTTTAAAATATCATCAAAATACTCATGAGCTTGGGTTGAAATAGTTGAAAAAGGGTATATTGAAAAGTTAGGTGTATTCTAATGAACTCGCTTATATATATTCATTTGTAATTTAATTTGGAATATAATATATATTTGGAAATAAATATTTTCTTTTAATAAATACTTTATATCTATTCAAATTTAGAAGTAAATATTTTTGATGTACTTTCACTTAAAGAGAGATTTTATTCTATTTAAAAGATTATTAATTTCATTGAAAACCTTGTACTTGATCCCCAAATTTCAACCATCAAAATCATAAGTGGGGTGCAGGAGACATGTAACATTTTTATTTCAACCCTAAAACATTATTACGAACGGAAAAGGAGCACACAAATGGCTCAAATTCTAGCAATTTTAATTCCAATTCTAAACCATCAGTTTCTTTGAGCTTCAAATCAATTTCTTTTTGGCTCTTCTCTTGAAATATAATACAAGACCATTTGCCTTAGTTATAGAATTTGAATCCAGTGGACAAGAATAACTCTCATATTCTTGTACCAAAAATAAATGTTCTCTATATTTTTTTATGGGATTGTATACAAGATCTCAAAGCTTGGGTGTGTCACAAAATTTGAGAAAATTTATTTTAAACTTTGAGGTTGGTCATTAAAATTAATTCAGCCACCCAATTTTACATCCAATGGTCAAAATTAATTGCGACCACGGTAATTGATTTCCTTGTATCCCCCTTTCCCTAAAATATCCCTCGTGGAGCACCAATTTCAGTGAGCCGGCCGGACCACGTTATCATTTCCCCTCACTGTAAGGCTGTCTCCCTTGTATAAACCCCAACTCGGAGTTCTTCTCCTATAAAAGCCCTAAAACCCTAAACCTAAAAATGCGTCTTTTAGGAAGCCCTTTTCCGTGGTTTTGCTGTAAATTGGAGTAGTATCAGTCTCTCTAACCTCGACACCGGTTCTGCACTTTGTTTTACACAATGAGGCCCCCAAGAGGTGATGATCTTTTTCGTGTTTGTTTTTCTTCTTGAGTTATAATAATTTTTAAAAAGTGAAATGCGATAAAGAAACTGCAGTATTCGATACTTGTTTTCACTAAATCTCTTAAAGGTGGATTATTTTTTATTGTTTTTCTTATCTTTGATCTAATAACGTCTGTATTCCTGAACATATTAAATGGATAATTATTGGTTTCCATTTTGTATTCATTATGTTAACTTTGTGGAACTGATTGGTGAGATATAAATTTTTCTTTTGCATGAGTCTATTTTTTTTTATCGAGTAAAATGATGCCTGGTAATGCTATTTAGTTGATTTTTGTGTTGGCTATAAGTTGGCATGGTAGTAGAGGGATATTGTTTTTGGAGATTCGATGTAAACTTAGCTTTTCATAAGTTTGGGAAGAAGTGAGAGGATGGAAAAAGTGGGAAGAAGCTCTTCAAAAGATTGTTGAAGTGCCAAAATAAAAATATTGAAGCTGAAGAACTAATGAGATATTTCCTTATAAGTTCTCATCTTTATGAAATTTGAGAAAAGGCACTGTTTTCTCAGTCATTTACTTTTGGAATCATGTGAAGAAGTCAATTTTTTCTTTGAATTCTGCTGGTGGAGGGTTTTTGGAAACTAAAAATCAATGTAGCTAGCCTTCCAAGCAAGGTTTCAAAAAACGTTAGGCGGCTGGCCTGGCGCCCAGAGCCTTGGGGGCCATGTAATACAAATTCTATAGATATATAATATATATGCATATATTTGTGTCAATTTTGTGATTTACTGCATTTGAAAATGTTGTAACATACTTTTTATATAGAAATATATGACATATCGTAATAAACTTGTTCAAAATTCAAACCACACAAAATTTAGAAGTATCAATAATAGTCTCAACTCTCCATATTCCATAGTAAGTGAAAAAAGAGTTTAGAAAGATTATTCAAACTACAAAAAATACTTTTGATTTATAACTAAGAGATTGAGGGTTTATGGAATTGTTCTTTTAACTTTGGGGTTGTAAATAACCCCATAACCTATTTGAACCTTTTGGTTAAAAAAAAAAACCTATGCCTAGGCCTCTTGGGTATCTAAAAAGTCCGCCGGTGCATAGGGTCTTGGGGGCGGACCGTTTTTTGACTCATTGCTTCCAAGTTCCAATTGCTTTATGACATAAAACATAATGTGAAGGTAAATTACAAAATTTCTCATCCAGTACTCAATGGCCATTCTTCGGAACTCTAAACACTTTTGCCTCCGTTTTCTAGAACTGACCATTGTTTCCGCACGAGTAGTGTTCTAGGCCATAATCACATCATAGTTGGGGCTGTCCAAACTGTCAGGAATCTTGCTCTTTTATAGAAAAAATACCTATTGCTTGGATACTGGGAAAAAAATGGTTTTTAATTCCAAGAGGTGAAAAAAATGATTGCATGAATTATTTGTCTGTTGTAACTGTGTTCAGCCTTTAACTCGATGGCGGAATTATAAAACAATTTCACCAACCGTAATGGTTTAGAGGCCACTCTATTGTTATAACCATACATATAGTTTATGGTGAACATTACTTTCAACTATCACGAGCTATTTGGTCATTTGGCGGTATTTAGTTATTTACCATAACAGTGGTTATAACTCTTAGAAGTTATAATGGATGTTATGGTTTTCAGGACTTCGCTTGATGTAAAGGTGCAATATGATCCAGGCCCTATGGGAGAACTATGATTGCTAAAGTAAGAAATAACTATTATGTTCTTCATATTCCTTTAGAATATAGTTTTTTTCTGTTCAGTTAACCTTTTCTCAAAAACATATAATGTTTTTCTGCTTAACTTGATAGCTCAAGTTTCATTCTGTAAATAACTGTCAAAAAAAAAAAAAGGTTCACTATGCAATGTTTTATATATTTTTGAATGTGTTAACTGCATTATGCAATATTTGTAAACCCTAATCTCTTGTTATCTAATTTTTGTTTTCCAGGTGGAGGACGTGGTGGTGGTGGCGGATTTCGTGGTCGTGGTGATGGAGGCGGTGGGAGAGGTAGAGGGAGGGGTGGTCCTGGGGGGGACCGTGGTGGTCGGGGGCGGGGTGGCGGAGCCCGTGGTGGACGTGGGGGACGTGGTCGAGGCTCAATGAGAGGAGGCTTTAAAGTTGTGGTCGAGCCTCATCGCCATGACGGGGTCTTTATTGCCAAGGGTAAGGAAGATGCCTTGGTTACAAAGAACATGGTCACTGGAGAGTCGGTCTATGGTGAGAAAAGAATTGCTGTTCAGGTGAATACTCATAACATAAACATATGACTATATTTTATCTGTAGTAAGGCATAGTTGTTGTGTCTAGCATGTGTCTCAACAGCTGTAGTCTCTCCTGCACCCCACCTTGTGATTTTTATGGGTGAAATTTGAGTCTAGTACTTTTGCCTAAAAGCAAGACAAGGCCGCACATGTCTATTCAAGTAGCTTTTCATAAATCTTTAGATATAATATAATTTTTTGTAAACATTTGTGTACTGCTGAGATAAAAATTTAAAAAACTAGAAAATGCTGTGTAGTCTAGATCCGTCTTTAAAAGACATTTTGACATAGGCTTTAACAAAAAATTTATGATAATATATAGAAATAATATATGTTTCAATAATGGAACAAAGTTGTCAAAAGAAACTCAGTGACAATATTATGGCTAACAAGAATATTTATAATTCAATTTTATTGTCTGTTAGTTACCTTTGATTATGTTCATTATGTGGTTTATGGTTAGCCGCTCACAAATCTCAATTAAAAATTTAAAATAAAAGGAGAACAAAAATAAAAGGGAAAACATTGTGCGTTCAATATTCAATGTATATATATAAGTTTTGTTTTTTGAATTTATGGTTAAGACATTAACTACTGGCTTCATTTTGAAGTTATTACACATACATATAGTTATTGTTTTAATTATATGTATAAAAATGAAAAGATTGGTTTAAGAAGAAATAAATAAAATGTTGCTTATAAATTTTTGTTATGTGTAGTTATTTGATATTTTTTGTTATGTTCAGTTATCATAGAATGAAGGCTACCATTGAATGTGCTTCCACTATTTAAATCTTTCTCTATATTTGTTTAATTGAATAAGGTTGGTATTTCTTAGGTTTTATTTCCAATTTTTTTTTTTCAATATGCATTATATCTCGATGCCAAATGTACTATTCTATACATGGGGAGGTGCAAAAGGTATATGAAAAGTTGAAACCCCATATGACTCGTGCCTACTAATCCCCTCTTTAAATGCCAAATGTACTATCTTATACATAGGGAAATATACAAAGTATATGGAAAGTTGAAACACCATGTGACTCATGTATACTTTTTTATTTTTCTATTATCTTTTTTCTATGAGAAGACAACTCTAACCATGTGAGAATGTGAATTTAATCGATTCACCTTAAATAATGATGGATATTTTTATTGCAAAAAACATTGACAAATCACAAATGGGACAGTCCATAAAAAGTGTCTAATGGGACCAACTTTCCTCCAACATGGCAAACACATGGTCAAAGTTTCTAAATTGTGTTGTCATGGTCCAAGTATTGGCATGTGTTGACACATGACACAAGAGGAAAAGGGAAGTGGACAAACAACATAGATTATGCATACCCATATTTATATATGTATATATGTGATGTTTGAGCGTACATGTGTGTGTTTTTGTGGGCGTGCATGTGTGTGTGTTTCCTTTGAAGTTTGGTGTTAGGTGGGTGATTATTTATCAAGTATGTTTCAATCATGGTAAGTTTTGTAGGAAGTGTACTGTTGTTCTTATGACCATCAAAGGTCCATGGTCATGATGGTCATCACCTTCTCATTGATGGTTGGATATGAAGAGAGAATGGAGCCCACCATTTTCTACTATCTGTCAGTGTCTAATCTTGTGTGCTGTGCACTGTGCACAACACAAATCACTTAATGATGACCATGGTCATCACCTTCTCATTGATGGTTGGATGATGAAGAGAGAATGGAGCCGACCATTTTCTACTTTCTGTCAGTGTCCAATCATTTCTTTGACTGTGATGAATCTCATGACCTTGGAGTTTCCAGTCATGAGCATTATAGTATTATTATCTTGTAGAGTAGATTGGATATGTTATCAAGCTATGCACCATGGAGACATTGTTTTCAAGCTATGCGCCATGGATATATTCTTCCTAAGGGAAGTTTTGGCACACCACTTCCATTTGTTGAAATGTGTGCGCCCTTTTTGGCTTCCCTTGTTGGTGTATTAGTGTGGAATTGCCCATTAACATGGCCTTTTTGCTGGCATTTCTACTAGTATTACCTAGGCACTTCCCTCTTCCTCTTGTGTCGCATTTCGACATGTGTCAACAGGGGGCGGCATTGGCACTTTTACCGGCATGTTTACCATTTCCAAGGAGAGGTTGACCATATTTATTGAATGTCTAGTTTGTGAGACACGGTATCCATGTTGTTTGCAATAAAAATGTCGGTTATTATTTAAGGTATATCATTTCATTTCATATTCAAGGTGGGATCACGTGGCTAGAGTTGGCTTCTTGCAGAGAAAGACATAGAGAAAAATAAAAAGCATGCACGAGTCACATAGGCTTTTACTTTTCCATAGCGCTTTTTATATTTCCCTTCGTATAAGATAATACATTTGGCATTTAAAGAGGGGACTAGTATGGCTGCCCACAAAGGTAAAAGAATAGGCATGAATCATGTGGGGTTTTAACTTTCCATATACTTGTTGTATTTCCCTATGCATGCAATAGTACATTTGGCATCTAAAAATAATGTGTATTTATTATAAAAAAATCACAGGTTAAAAAAAGAAGTACAAGTGGACGGACTGGTAGCCTTTGTTTCATGAGAGAGGGAGAGATGCAGGGAGGGATATTTAAAGGATTGAAATACATTCTACGGTACCCTTTGTTCCATGAGAATTACAGATTAAAAAAAAAAATCAAAGAACTCCACGTAACAAAAATTTATAAACATTTATTTATTTCTTCTTAAACTAATATTTTCAGATTTGATATATTTAAGTTAAGCATGGTAGCTCTATGATATTTATATGCGTTAACTTTCAAAATTAAGCTAGTAGTAATGATAGTTCCAAAAAACAAAAACTTATATATTTACATTTGAGTATTGAAACATGATATTTTTTTTTCCTTTTATTTTTAGTTGTTTTATTTAGGATTTGTTAGCTGCTAATTAGAGAGTAGAAAATTATAAGTATTCTAATTTGCTAATGTATTAATGACTAATTTTCTTTCTTTGACAAATTTATGGACTAAGTAGTAAAAATAGATTATTTCTATATGCTATCATAATTTTTTGTTGGAGAATATGCCAAAATATCTTTTGAAGACGGGATCTGGAAAAATTAATATTTTTATACTTTTAAAGCATGTAGCATTTTTAATTTTTAAATTTTTCTTAATCTTCACATTATATAATTCTTCATAAAAAATATTAATTTATGAAAAGCTAATTGTACGGAAGTTTTGGGCCATGTCGAGTTTTTAGGCTGAAGAACTAGACACTTGAGACGCATGCCTGACACCACATTTGTGTTAGGGACCATGTAATACTAAATCTCCAATCATCTGCTGAAAGAGTTGAGGTCTTTTGTTTACTTTTGTCTTTCATATGATTAAAAAAATTATCAATTGTTTGATTTATTTGAAATCCAGAATGAAGATGGAACAAAAGTTGAATATAGAGTGTGGAACCCATTCAGGTCAAAACTGGCAGCAGCAATACTCAGTGGTGTCGACAATATATGGATTGTACGGTTTTCATCGATCTACTTATTTTTTGGGAAAAAATTCTTATCTTTTTTATTATGGTGGGGTGTACAGATAGAAGATTTAACTGTCAGCTGGGAGGGTGGGAGGGGACTGTTTTTCAATGGCTCCTTTGTTATTTTGTTCTTATTCAGGTTCTATTGCCTTTTAGCTTGCTTGTTAATAGTTTCATCTTTTGTGTGTTTTTATTTTGTGTTTTCTTCAGTCTCCTGGATCCCGTGTTCTTTACCTTGGAGCTGCTTCTGGGACAACAGTCTCTCATGTTTCTGATTTAGTTGGACCGGTAAGCTGATAACTGTTATAAAATACTGAAATTCATACTTGCTATATCTTGTGATAGTTGCTTCAATGACTCAGGCTTCTTATTGAACTTTGTGTATTGAAATGCGCTCTTTTTTCTTTGGGGGTGGGAATAGAATGGAATTGTCTATGCTGTTGAATTTTCCAATCGAAGTGGTAGAGACTTAGTCAACATGGCTAAGAAGCGAACAAATGTCATACCGATCATAGAGGACGCTAGACATCCATCTAGATATCGTATGTTGGTTGGCATGGTTGATGTCATATTTTCTGATGTTGCTCAACCAGACCAGGTATGTTCCCTTTTTTTTTTTCCTTTTGGTAAGTGTCGCATCATAACTGAAGGGTCTCTGTACTGATAATTGCCTTCATCTTTTTAAAGGTTTAATCTAGTGTTTGGTTAGGGCTTGTGTAAACAATGACATGGATAATCTTTACTGATGTGTTGTAGCTTGTGAATGATGTTAGGAACTTAGGATGATGATGCTTTCCTTAAGGAAGAAAGTATTTGATATGTATTAAAACTTCTATGTCAACGATAGTTTGTTATTTGTGTTTCCACATCTTAACTTTCTTTGTACATGAAGGTCCTGAACTAAATGAATTAATAAACGTGCATATACTTTATTCCTCGTTCTGGCTTACATTTAAGCTTATCATAACCTTTTTTTCAAGGTCTAACTTTTTTTATTACACATATTATTAGTAACTTGAATTGTCTTAGTTGTCTAAGCTTTATGCGGCCGACCCCATATTGTTGGGATAAGGCTCAGATGATGTGATGATAACGATAATGATCTTTAAGCTTTAATTATTTTTCAGGGTATTCTTCCTCGGAAATTAGCCAACTCCTATGATTCCCAGTGATTAATGCCAAAATTGGGGAAGAAATCTTCCCCTCATCCCCTTACCTCATTTTTGGGAATAAGATCTTCCTACTAAATAGGTAGGAAAGTTTATTTTCTGGAAGTGGGTCTTCAACCCAATCCTGTCTGTCTCTCTCTCCCCCCTCATATTCATCAAATCCCATACCCTCTTTCGCTTCTCCAAAACCTGAATCATCTATCTTCTTAGAATTTTCAAGAAATTCTTTTCAAGAAATTTTTTCCCAAGGAGCCAAACAGGTCCTATAAGTGTATCATTTGATACTTGTGTACCCACTGGTTATAGAAAATGCTGGTTTACGGTGCAACTTGATGTTCTGTTAACCTCTTTTATGTGATTACATATTCCTTTGATACTGGATCATTGGTTCAGCTAATGTTCCATCACTTGATATACTCTGTTATAACATAATAATATTTGTCTTATCTGTTTTATTTTAATAGTATTTTCGCTTATGTTTTATTGGATGATGGCATGATAAATTCCCCTTCAGGTATGATACAGTTTTGCAATATATTTTTTTGTTCTTATGATAATATTTGGCTAATTTATATCACTTGCTATGACTTTGCTAATTTATATTTGGCTAATTATATCACTGCTTCAACCTCCCCTTCAGTTTTTATACTAAATAGCTTTCTTACTTGGGACTGATCTTTAGTAAGAAAATATCTATGGGACGCTTCTTGTGCTTTCTGGTTTCTCTGATTAGAGGAATTTTTTTTTTCTTCATTTCTTTGTAATTCACTCTTCATGCAAATGATGAAATACTCAGATTCCCCTTCAGGACATCCTGGATGATGTTATCTCGAGTTGCTGATGTACCATTTGTCAATCAGCCTTTTTTATTTCAACTTCTGAATAATTTTAAATCTGAGCATTTAGAATTGCTTGAAATGTTGATTGTACTTTTCTTTTCTTTTTTCTTTTCCTTTTCCTTCGATCTGTCTGTCATATTTACTTTTTTTGCCCTCATTTTGGATTTGTCTACACTAACCTTCCTCAACCAGTGAATGAGTTTTTCTATGCCTCAATGCTTGCATAATGTAAAATGCATTATGCACTCTAACCTTTCTCTGATTAGAGGAATTTTTTTTCCTTCATTTCTTTGTAATTCACTCTTCATGCAAATGATGAACTACTCGGATTCCCCTTCAGGACATCCTGGATGATGTTATCTCGAGTTTCTGATGCTAGCATTTGTCAATTCGCCTAGTTATTATTTTAACTTTAATAGAATAAAATATTTGTGACTTAAATCTGAGCATTAAGAATTGCTTGAAATGTTGATTTGTACTTTTCTTTTCTTTTTTTCTTTTGTGATACACTAATGCTGTCTGTCATATTTCTTCCCCCCCCTGCATTTTGGATTGTCAACACTAACCTTTACCAGTGAATGAGGTTTTTACGCCTCAATGCTTGCATAATGTAAAATGCATGTGGGAGAGAGGTGATTGATGTGGCATTTCGGTCTTTGAAGATAGCGTTCTTCCTTAGGTTTCTAAAAGCTGTCTAACTTCATCTTATGTTAAGTGAAGTTTGATTTTTTGCTTGCTAAGGAGGAAAACATTGATTTTCTATTTATTTCCTTTCCCTTAGTTTGTTACGTAAAGTACTTATTTTCTGGACTAGGTGTTGGTGTTAGACATGTCTTGTGTCATATTCTTTGAGCAACAAAAATGAGAGAGAGAGAGAGAGAGGAGAGGGGAAGGGGGAAGGAGGGGGTGGGGGTGGGGGTGGGGGTAGGGGTGATTTCCAAGTTATATCTCAAAATAAGTCCTTGAACGTCCCCTTGGTGATTGTTCATGACTAGGTGGCTGCTAGATAGAGGTCGATCAAAAAACAAAAGATCATGGCTTTGATAAATAGGTCTTCTATTTAATTTGTTTATACTATAGGGCATCCCAAGTGTAGTGACGATCAACTTCAATATGTTTAGTATTTTGACAGAAATTAATATTACGTGCAATTTGTGTGGCATTGGTGTCATCAGCATCGGTTACAAGGGTGAAATTATGAATCAGACTTCCCATGCTGCTGATCCCTCTAGATGTAGTGGAAGCAGAATATTTATTCTTACTGATTTTGAAATAATTCACCATGTGACAAACTATAATGTTATCTATCATATTTTTAGTAAGAAATGATGTTATCTAACATCTTGCCTTTATAGTATAGTGGTTTATGAATTTTTGGTTGGTTAGATGGGTTCGAACCCACAACCTCAAAGAGTACAGTTTGTTTATTGAAAATGCTCTGCTTACAATTTTATGTTTGTATGCAGGCTAGGATTTTGGGGCTCAATGCCTCATATTTCCTGAAAAATGAAGGTTATTTTGTGATATCAATCAAGGTGCGTCTCTTGAGGTTAAGATAAGATTACACTTCGTTTCTCAAATTTGTTTAACAGTTTCTTGATGATTGTTTGAGAACCCTTGTCCAATGCCTCAATTATTTCTTCTCATAGACAGTTTATATACCTCTAGAGTCAATGTCATACCTATCCTTTTTTCTTTAATTGGTACTGACCATCACTTTCTATTAAAAATAATATGAAGAGAGAGAATTCCACAAGTTGGGGAAATGACCTAGCAATAACTTCTTCAATGGCTGTCTCCTGTTCATTTCCAGTAGAAGTGGAAGACTTTCCAGTCATTTTCCCAACTTTTGCCTGCTATATTTTCCTATTTACTTGAGCGTATATTTCCAGGAAAACTATGTTAGAAAAACTGTTAAATTTTTATCTTTTCAGGCAAATTGCATTGATTCAACAGTACCCGCAGAAGCTGTTTTCGTCCAGGAAGTACGTAAATTGAAGGAGGAGAAGTTCAAACCAATGGAACAGGTCACGTTAGAGCCCTTCGAACGAGACCATGCTTGTGTGGTTGGTGCTTATCGGGTGCCGAAGAAAGAGAAACCCGGTAATGCAGCTTAGCCCCAAAAACGAACCTCATTTCACAATCGACTCTCTGGTCTTCTCTTATGGTGTTGATCTGATCCTTTTTTGTAATGTCGAGATCATACTGTCAGATGTTTAAGAAGGCCACAATTGAATTAGAGAGGCAGGCTCATTTTTTTTTTGCTGTTCTTTTGTTTATAACTTCAATTTGAATTTTAGGCTGGATTTAGGAGAAAGTAGACATTTTCATTGCTCCATTGGTACACGTTGCCTTGGACTGTAGTCTGTAGACGTAAGGCGCACCTCTAAAATTTACGTAAGAGACATCGTTCAGGTGTCATACTTTACGATAACTTGAAAATCAATGTTTATAATTGGTTATAAAATTTTAAATTTCAAAAATATTATAGATCAAGCTTATCATTAAGCACTTGAAAATTTTAAAAATGGATGGTCCAGATTATTTGTTAGAAGATGTACTCTTTTTCATGATGTTGGGAATTTTTCTTCTTCATGTCTATGCATCATGAGGTTGAGATAATCAATTAAAAGGTTCTCCAATGCTGGAATACATTTTTTTGTGGTTTTTTGTGGGATAGTGTGCCTTACTTTATAGCACAAGGTTACAACTTTTAACTTTTCCTTGCGCAAAACACTTCAAGATGGTTAAAAAAGTAATAAAAAGTACATTTTAAAAAAGGGTGCAGTTGGCTTATGGTTGCATCCGTACAGGTAAGGTGTACTTTCAAATTTTTTATCATGGTATATAATTTTGATGTAAAATGTTTTTAGGATTATTCTAAAATATATTTTTATATCTAATTATCAATTTTTAAATTTTAAAAATGGTTAAAATCAAGTAGATCTATAGATATGAAAATCTTGAAAATGGATGGTGTAGATACTATGTTGTAAAATGCATTATCTCTTAAGATTATAATTTTTTTTTAGTTTTCATGGTCATACATCTTGATGTCGAGATGATCAATCAAAGGGTTTTTCAACATTAAAATTATTTTAGCCGATCGATTTTTGAGGTGCATTTGTAGTTCTACATTATAAAGTTGCATCTTTATATAAATTTTTTTTTAAAAAATTATCGTGTGATTGGAAAATTTTTGAAATAATCTAAGAAAGGTGGGAAATGCAAAAATAAGTTTTTAGAGTCAAAAGACCCTCCAATCTTTGTCAAATGATAGAAAACATAAATAAATTTTTTATTTTCTAGAATTTTTATGATTTTTTTTTGTATTTTTTTTTTTATCCCCGAGTGGAACACCCAACTCGAGGTTACTCAGGCACGCCAGGATGCAGAGCCTGGAATGGTAGGCCTGACTCTTCAGCACTCCGACTGAGTGCTCAAACACTGCTTACAAAGCACATGCATATCATGGTCTTTTTGAAATTCATGAACTGCACGAATAAAATGAAATAAAAATGATCAATGTAAGGCATGACTTGATGATTTGTAACCTTGCCGTAAATTCAATAAATTTTTAGAAAGGTTAGTGTCATTTTGGATGCATGATTTAAATTCTTCTTGTAAGAAAACTTCCAACTTCACCTTGACTTCAAAATTTTCTCAATTTTATTTTGTTCCATCCTTGAGTTGTTTGGTTGTAAACCAAACTAAAAAACCGGTTAAGGGCCAGGTCTGAGTAATCGGTAAACCAGCCCAATCGGTCAGGTTTTGGTTGGTCCAAAAAGTGTTAAAAATAAATAAATAAATATAAAAAATATGAAAAGTATATATAAAACATGATTAAACAAAACACCAAGATGAAAAGTAGTGAAAAATAATAATTTTTACATACGTGTCAGGGTTATTTTCAAAATTTTCTATAAAAGATTAAAAAAATGTAAATTTAAGTATTAAGCCAAAACATTTTATAATTTGTGTCAAAATAATAAAAAACATTCAAATGCACGAAAACAAATCTCGTATTTTTTTAATTTTTTTTTTAAAAATACCCGGCCAAACAATCAAAACGGCCAAACCAAATTGGCTAGTGCCCAAGTGCCCAGGTTCTGGTTAGACTGCCTGGTTTGAAGTTCGACCGCCTGAGGGTGCTAACAATGATTCGAAGAAATAATAGAGGATTCCCTCTTTGGAAATTAAGCTCTCCCGTAGAGGCAAAGCGAGGTGGAGTGATCCGCATATATGTTCCTCTATCTATAAAAAACATCAACGTCCAAACTTGAATGTCTATGAGGAACTTCAGATTTTTTAAAAACAACACTAAAAATCTGTTGGTTAACTCAGATAAGGATAACGTTTCTTTAAGTCGTCCTAGGACTTGTGTTAAAAAAGATAATTATAGCTAACTGCAGATACGATGATTTATGGTCACACTGAGAGTATGACCTTTAATATAACAGAATGACGGACCAGGATTTGTGTAGAAGACTTTAATTAATTGAAAAAAAAACTATAATAATAATGATAATGACAGTTAAACTTGAAGTGATGGTCCAAAAGCCTTATACACAACGAAACATGGCGTACTTGAATTGCATATGATAATTCCCCTAAGTAATAATATAAAAGGTGGCAAATCAAATTATTTTGGTGTATTATTCATGGATTCCCTATAATACTCATAAATCATGGAAACAGTACGGTCACATCTAGAGTTTCATTCCCACCAAATTCAACGTTAACACACTAGGAAAATAATAACAATGACCATATTGTAGAAAGGGAAAAGTTTATATAAAGTAGAGGCCTTAAAAAATTAAACTAAAGCACCTTAAAAATTCACTGGGAGAAGTTTGATGCTTCATTATCTTAATAAATATTGCACCTTATAAAAAACAAAAAAAAGTTTCGATGCCGAAAGACACTCAAATCCGATCATTTCAACCTTGAGATCATGGGCGTAAAAAAAAAAAAAAAAATTTCAAATCTTAGAAATAGTGCATCTTGTAATGCTCTATTAGTGCATCTTGTAATGCACTATCTAGACTGTCAATTTTCAAGATTTTTTAATATTCATATATCTGCTTTAAACTTTAAAATTTTATCTAGAGATTAAAATAAATTTTCAAACCATCATGAAGATTTTCAGTACCTATACAACATCCTTCAACACCATTTGGCACGTCACTCTTATACAAACCACTCCTTTGTGAAAAAAGAAAAATTACATATGAAATGAAGAAGGCTGGTATTTCAAAAGCATACACTGAAGGCTTGGAAACCACTTTAAAAAGGCCTTTAGAACCTAATTTTTGCAAACAAATCTTAATTCATTTAGTAAAAATTCTAAAAAAAAATAAATTTTCAGATCTTAAAAATGAAAAATATGTTAGTCATTTAAGGGGCTGGCCTTTCTACAGCATTGACTGAAGCCCCAACATATACTTTGAGTGGATTTTCATGACCAAAGTTTTGCAATTGTATCTTAATTCATGTAGAGACATTCTATAAAAAAGTGAAAATTTGAACTTCAAAAATTGAAGATCTCTAGGGTCCCAACTATGGATGGTCCAAAGTTCAAGTCAGAGCAGAAGCTGATGTCACAAGCGTTAGGCGGCTATCTAGTGGCCATTATAATGGAAACATGGTTGTTATTTGTCATATGGATTGTTTTCTTTTTGACCCACTTGTTAGCTGTATGCAGCATCACATTATAAAGGCCGCTATTAATGTTATAATATCCAAAACCCAAACCATGTTTCAAAGTTAATTGTAAGTTTATTAGAAATATAATTGTAATAGAAAATCCTTGGTGCTATGGCCATGGCTTCTATTCAGATATCACAATTAGTTAGTACGACAACAACGGCAACCAATTTAAATAAGGGTGTGGTTTGTATAGAGCCAAAGTAAATAAAGCTTTGAACAGTCAAAGTAAAGCACTCTTTCAAATAACGACGAGAATGTGGTTTCAATATTGGAATTTTTGTGATAGCCTTAGAATATATTTGAAAAATTTATGTATGGATCATATTGAGAGAAGGACAATTATAAAGTGGGATCACGTTGTCCCAAATTACAGGCAGCACCTCCCCTCGTAGGGTTTTATTCCCCAAGTTACCCATATCCGATAATGTAAATACCGGACAGATGAAATTTATACTGTGTAAAACAACACAGTTGTCCGGTATTTGAAATACCATACAACTATATGCTATCATCAAATCCAACAAGCTCTCTTTCTCCAAATATTGTGACTTCGCATTTTTTTAAAAAATAATCTCTCTCAAGCTTTCTTTCCCCCAGACCATCTCTCTGCTGTAATCCATCTCTCTCGACGCTTTCTTTTCTTGTTCTGCGTTGAGAGTCCTTTATTTTTGCTCTTTGCCAAACAGAAGAGAGAGAAAAGGAGTCCTTGATTTTGCTTTTTCTAATGTAGTGCTAAGAGCCGTTTTCAATCTTCTACCATTTCTATATTTTTACTTGATTTGTTTTACTTTTCATTTTATTTTACTTCGTGGTCAAGGAATTCGATCCTTAAAAGTTGGTTACCAAAGGAACCAAGAATTCCAAATGGTTTGAACGGGAAACAGCAGCAGCCCACAACGGCGTTTTGCCCTACATTGATAACAAAAAAGACAACATATTTATAGGAAAATTTATCTCCTCAAAAAGGCTGCTAAAATAAAAAAAATCACTCGATACTTCTACTGCAATTATTTGCCTTTGGGAAATTCTTCCATCGGCAGTGAGAGTATCAAACACAAAACTCTCTTCACTTCTATTTCGGGGGTCAAAATAAACTCCATCCCACACCCCTAAAACCCCTAAAACCCAGAACTCTGTTGGTCTTTCTGTGGTAAAGATTGAGGGCTGGGTTCATCTTCCAAGGCTAATGGCCGTTTTCAGGTTAGATGAGTCTAATAAGAGGATGGGTGATTCATCCCATTCCAGTTATTTCCGTATCTTTTCCGCATTGGCGATTTTAATGTTAGGGGAGAGAAGAGATGGAAGGGAGGTTAGGGGAGAGATGTACTTGGCGATTGTAATGTTAGGGGAGAGAAGGAAGGTTAGGGGAGAGATGAGAGAAAAGTTGAGAGATATTTTTTTTTAAAAAAATACAGTCACAATTTTTAGAGAGAGAAAGCTTGTTGGTTTTAAGGATAACAAATAATTGTCTAGTGTTTCAAACACGGGACAACTGTTTTGCTTTGCACAGTATAAACCTCACACGTCCGATGTTTGTGTTACAAGATAGGATGGTAATTTAGGAAAAAAAAACGCCGTAGGGGGTAAGTAACACCCGTAATCTATTTTGTAATTGACCCCCCCAATATAGCCCGTACGTAAATTTCTCAATATGTTTTTATCTCTAATTATAAAATTTAAAGTTACAAAAATAGTGTAGATCGAGTAGATCTATGAAAACTTGAAAATTCTGAAAAATGACGGTCCAAAAATACATTACAAAATACACTATTTCCAAAACTTGAAATCCATTGTTTTTTCATCTCCATGCATCTTGAGGCCAAGATGATCAATTTACAGATATTTGGGCATCAAAACAACCTCTTCAAGTGGAATTTTTGAGGTGCCCTCTAATTTAATTGTTTAGAGCCTCGCACTTAAACTTTTTCCTTTAAATGATAGAACTACAAAAATGTCAAATCACAACCATGTCTTTTTCTTTTTCTTTTTAATTATTATGACATGATGAAATTGTATACTTTGGCTACAAAATTGGATTGAGAAAGAAAAATGAAGGTAGATAAATACGAGGCAATCTGCATACTCTTTTCTTCATCGCTTGACCCACTGGAAACTCTTTCTGGCCTTGGCCTTCCCAGGCTTTTTCCTTTCCACTACACGCGGGTCTCTGGTAAGAAGCCCAGCTGCAAAAATGCAAATACAAGATATCAGCACAGGGCGAACCGGCTCCCTCTCTGTGTACGCGCGTGCACATGTATATGTGTGTGCATGTTCCTCTGCACGTCCACACACACAAGCATGTGCAATAACACCAATCATTTAGTTGATTTTGCAATGGATTTTTTAATGAATCTTTCTCTCTCCCCCACACACGCACAGACACATCCAAATAGGAATCTTGAGATTTGCCCTTCTCCCAAATGATTATGCTCAAGTGGTTTGCATTAGCAGAGAGGTGTACTATTGAGTCTCAGATATTGGAAAACAATAGCAAAACCACCAAAGACGCACATGCAAATACACATGATCATGGACTTTAACAACAAGGTGAACCTACTTGATCTAAGATATGACCGGAGCCCAGGTTCCCAATTTTGCAAAGCTCTGCTTATTCCGAGACGAATGGCTCCAGCTTGACCTGCAATTGTAAAGAAAGGAAGGGAGCCTCAACCTCTAATGCAAATATTCTATAGGAGATTCATAAATTCTTACCAAGTAAAGAATTTAACTCAAGCATCACCTTCTCTACCAGTGAGTAGCAGGCCTTGTGTTTGAATATCTTGTTTCCCATTAAATTTAAAGCGAAGGATGTGAGAAAGAGAAACAATCAAAACTTACACATTGGGAAAAATATGCTCATCCAAAGATCACATTAATGAGTCTCAGCAGATTTAAGTTATATCAGTGTGCTCGTGTCAAATATGGTTCCATTTGTTTTCAACAAATAATAATTGGTCAAATAACAACGATCTAAGGAAAAAGAGATTATTCAGCAGCAAACATGACAGAAGAAAAATACAATAAATCCAAGTCCTCAATTGATCCTTAATTAGCCTTTCAACCTCTCTTAAGACAACTTACACTGCCTACACTAATAGAAGACACTAATAGAAGACAACAAATTGAGATTACCCCCCGCAGAAGGAGGGCTTCATGGGTTTGGTGTTGGTGTTGGTGTTACGGATTGGAACTGAATTACTTTAAGATAATAAAGTACCATGTTCCCACAATGGGGAAATAAGCTTCTCGTTTGAAAGAAAATATTTCATGGTGATTGTCATATCTTTCAAGGAACTCTATTGCTTCATCATCTCATCAAAATGGCATTTCCTAGCAAGTAATAGCAATTGACAAAATGTTTAAACCTTTTAATTTAATGTATGTACTAAAATACAATTTTAAACAGCACTTTCTTTTATATTTATGTTTATCAATTACTACTTTTAGCAGAAAAGAAAATGTTTATCAATGATTAAGAGCACGTGTGTGCACACACAAACACACATCATGGTGTACAAGTTCTCACCCCCAAAAGAAGATGTACGCACCTCGTATGCATTTAGAAGAATAATTCCCTTCTAGAGAACCCCTATAATCAGTCCAATCTTAGCTAGGGATTTGTTTTTACAAGCATTGTGCAACCAGAAGTGCGCTGTGCTGATGATGTTCTTCTTAAGTGGTTTGTTATTGTTATTAAAATGGGTTGTAGTTAGGAATCGTTTAAAAAATAAAAATAACAACTAATTTTAGCTTTTTTGTCCATCTAATATTTCATACTCTCTATTTGTTTCAAAAAAGGTTAGGCAATATCCAATATTACAGTTGCTATTTTATTGTTTGTGGGCTTTATTGCATGGTACAATCTATGAGTTGTCGATGATATGGTTGGTGTATTAGTGTCTTTGAAGTACCCATTTCAGTATCACTACTATCCTGTACAATTCTAGTGGCAATAACAAAAGAGAATCAAGTGATGGTAGATTTTATCAATAGTTGTATGAATACAATCTGGAAGTTTATCATCTTCCTAAACAGTAGGTGGAATAGCATATCAGATTAAATAACAAGAGAAACTTGGCATCCCGAAATTATTTAAGTATATCATGCACCAATAATTGAGAAAAGGTTATAATGATGATGATGCACCAATAGCACATCATATATGCACCCCACAGGAATATGAATCAAAAGTTCCTGAAGATAGATATTGGAGACGATATCAACAGGCACAGCTGATCATCAGGGACGTGGATAGTGGATGTTCCTATGGTGTGTCACACACCATAAGCCAAAATTTAAATGGTTAAATTCATTAAAAAGCCACAACATAAATGGTTAAATTCATTAAAAAGACTTCTACAAACCCTTTCAATGTAGCACAGCACTCTACAAATGCTTACCTGATACACCACCTCCTTTCACAGTGCACTTCACATCCCAAAGACCCAAAGTCTTGGTCTCAACAAACGGTTTTAGAAGATCAATACGATGGTCGAGGATTGGAAAATAAACATCGAATTGCTTGTCATTGACAATAAACTTTCCATCACCAGGTTGAACCCAAACACGAGCTATGCTACATTTCCTCCTTCCAGTACCATATGCCCTTCCTTTTTCATCAACTTTTCTCACATAGGTTTTAGCTATTTCTTCCTGTTTTTGTTGCTCCATTTCAAATCTAGGGGATTTCCTTTCACTGTTTGCCAGGCGGGCATCCTCAAGCTCACTAAGAGGTGGTAATCCCTCAATGCCTTCCAAGTCCTTTAGGGCAATCAAGCTGTCAAGCATAACCTCTGTGATTCCTGAAGCAGCAATCAGGTCTCCAAATGCACGATTAGGACCTGTCATTTGAAAAAGAAGACAATCAACAAAATGTTATGTTAATCATACAGTTCATTAAACACACAATGCTATAAACTTCAAGGGTAGGGTTTTAATGGAGTAAGCATATGTCTGCAGTCTGCACTCCATTAGCATTTAGTTCTTTTTAGCTCTTTGAAGAGTTAAAATTTGATGCAAAAGATCACGTCATCACTCTTATTGCCTTAAATTAATTCTCCACATTATAGCAATGCAGTTACAAACAGCCATTACCACTAGTTGTAACAACAAGCATATCGTTTATTTTATATAAAGCATGGTAATAAATGTTCTCTCTCAAAACCAGTGATTAAAAAATCAGTGACTCAGGCTTGGGCATGCCTGAGTCACTCTGACCCGGCCCCAGGTAAAAACATTTGAGACTTGGGTGATCTCACAGACTCACAACCCCCCATGTACTTTTTACAGGGACTTGCAGAGTGGGACCGCAGAGCAGCCCGAGTAGGAATCTGACTCAGGCTTCTGACCTGGCGAATCCAAGCCCAGTCAGGAATTTTAATCACTGCGCAAAACCTTCTAAAGTACCTAACATGCACCCATCTAATACCAACAACCTATATTTCCTCTAACTATTTGGCTGCAGTTTGCCTGCCAAAATTATATAAGACAAGGACATTTAGTTTTAGCTAGACAGTAATCAACAGTACGAAAAACACAACTTTAACCATGATGACTTCATACAATATGATAACATACATGCCACCACGGGATAGAAATAAGAAGCGTATCCAGGAGTTCTAAGGAGAGTATTTGCCAAATTTAACAACACCAAGCAAAAGAAAGAAGAAATCAATAGGCAAAGGTGGCCTAATTTACAAGTTGAAAAGTATTAGTTCAATAAGAGGTTGAGTTTCACTTTTAAGCAAGCAATGTTCAATATATGGCAAGAGAAAAAGCAATTGAACCAAATGTTTTCAATGGAGCTATCTTCCAGGTATTCTGGGAGGAGATTGTGAAATAGGACATTTTGGACTAATTCCACAGCCAAAAGAGGATGATTGAAGTACTTATTACAAAAGTTATTATCATATTCCCAAAAGGGTTATGAATGACCTAAATGTGTAATAAGCTCTGTTATAGCGTATTACAGTGATTACTATAGCCCTAGCCAGAGGGATCAAGGAGTACATGCTTATTGTAATTTAGACATCCCAAGAGAGCTTTGTTAAAGGTAGGGAGATATTTGAAGGGTTGAGACATGACTAAATGGAGAAACCTGGGCATACTCCTTTTTTTTTTTTCAAATTGTTAACCAAATTCATTAAACAATCTGATTCAGTGGCTGCAAGAGACGAAAGTCAATTAGCAACTAATTGAGCCCATCTCTTGAAAGGTCAACAGAAGATCTTACATGGTAGATCCCTACAACAAAAAATATTGAAGGACATTGTGTTCGCGTGTGGTTGTCTTTATTTTCCTCTTCTTTCCCTTTTTACCCTTTATGGGTTTTTCTTCTTTTTTTTTTGTTTTTTTTGTTGTTGTTTTGGATGGGGGTAGAGGAAAATATGAGAAGATGAGGCGTCAATCCATTGCAAAATAGTTCTAAAATTGCAGCAATACCATTTAGCAGGGCTTTCCCATTATTGCAGTAAAGATTGACTACATTATAAATTATACCTTTGGATCCCAGGGTGAGGTGTATGAGCATGAAAAATGAACAGTGGATGAGGAGTACGAGTCAATAATTTATCTCGACAAGATTAAGGCCTTGTGGAAGATGTAAGATATAGACATGCACATTGTTGGAAATATTTGGATGAAGATAACAGTTACAATTATAAAAAAGAGGGATCGCTGGTTAATTTCTTAGTTAATTTCCCAGATGAAATGTGTCCCTCAACTCTATTGATGTATGGTTATGTTGAGAAGAACTTCTCCGAGTTATTTGAAATACAGGACAAGGAAATCAAAATGCGGGGAGGAGAAGTTTGTGCGACTAACAACTGATAATCCAATTGCCTATCTAACCAAGAAGATGAGACAATTGTTTTCAGCATCATTTGTCATGGCTACTGCCCTCTACATTGGCTTAACCTTAGAAGGTCTGGGAGAACTCCAGAGAGCATCTAGCCTCACATAAAAAAGACAGGCTTCCACCATAATCACAAGTAGGAATCAAACTTCGGCCCCATGTGGATACCACGAAATGGGTCTCTAGAAGACTCAAGACACAGCATTTCCGCAGTTTGGATGCAATCAGGAAATGGAATTTCAATCTCCTTGTGGATATCTGTATCCACATTTTGAGGCCAAAACACAGAGATGTGTATTCCACCAAAATAATAATATAACAATTAATATATATATATATATTTATTTATTTATAATTAGTATGCATAATAATTCATATATTATGGTAAATATTTATTCATATATTAATTATATATTATCATCATTAGAGCCTTTTCCTAACTATATAATATATTAATTATATATAATTACAACAATTATATAATTATAATTACCTATATATTGTAATATATAATATTACAATAATATAATTATTATAACATCATATAATAATATCATTATAATATAATAGTATTAATATAATCCAAACAGTGGACATGCATCTTCTAGGTTTCTTATCAGATGCTATCCAAACAACAAATACTCATATTCCAGGAAATGCCAATTCCAGGAGATGTCAATTCCAGGATACGCATCTCCCGAGGACATGCTATCTAGGTATCCAAATGGGCCCTTGATGACAAAAGCATTGGGATAGGGATAGTGCCATCATGGCTAGAGAAATTAAAATTTCAAAATCACGCACATCACTGCAGAGTACATTAGATCTTAATTCATATTAAAGAAGGTGTCCTTCCTTGATGTCAGCAAGTTGGTAACACAATGATTATGTAAATCATAAGCAGTAAATCTAGTAAAAAAAAGCACATATATGTAATGAGATAGTACGGCTAGAGATTTTAAAATTAGAGGAACTAAGACGAAGTAAATATGGTTTTACTTTTAGCAAAAGTTTTGACTTGTTTATTTCAAAAGGAAAAAGTCTGTAAATTCTCAAAAAATACAAGACTTCCTTTCCAGTCTTCTATGCATGTTTAAGAGGAACCCTTTTTATTTGATACATTCTGATGTGTGGGGACCAGTCCCAGTTGACTCCTCTACTGGCTTTAAATATTTTGTTACTTTTATTGATGATTGGTCTCGTGCTACTTGGGTGCATTTATTGAAATAAAAAACCAAAGTTTTTCTTGTATTCAAAGAATTTTCCAATCTAATTTCCAATCAATATAATGCTAAGATTAGAATTCTGCGAACTGATAATGGCATAGAATATGTGAACAAAGCTTTTTCTAAGTATTTATGTAATCTTGGCATTATACACCAAACCTCATGTTTTGGGGCACCTCAGCAGAACGGAGTTGCTGAAAGGAAAAACAGACACCTTTGGGAAGCTATGAGGTCTTCGATGTTTCATATGTATGTTCCAAAAAATTATTGACCTTTTTCGCAACTTCAAAGGAGCAAGAGTCAATTTCTTAATTCTTTGGGCTCTAGTAATAGCTTTGAGTTTAGGTAAATTTACGCACCCACTAATTTTGAAAAAAGGAAGGAAAATTGTGTGAAAAAAGAATTAACAAATGCAAAAAAAAGGAGAAAAGAAAGCTGAAAAAGATGCATCTCCAATCCCCATACAAAGCACAAATACTAATCAGAGGAGTTTTCTTCTTCGTTGCTATTCCTCTGCTACCTGAAACTAAACTGGTTTTAGAAAGAGAGGAAGGAAAAGACGCCAAAGCTCACAACAGAAGGTTGGGTTGGGTCAAATCAGTTAGGAATGGTTTAAGGTAGTTGTTGGAAGTAGCTCGACATGCTAGTTCTCTATGTTCCCTTGTGGGATGATGAGTGTCTTAAGGTTTTTCTAAACCTTGTTATCGAGCCAGAGCCTCAATTTTTGGTTGCATATGTCCTTGTACTTTTCATTAATGTGACCTAACTAGGCTGAGCATGTCAACTTCAGTTGTGAGCCCAACTAACAATCTATGACACCATATTTGTTATTGTGTATCATTCTGTAATTGATTAATGTCTCGTGTTGGATTTTTATCTAAAGCTCACTTCATCCTTTCACCCATCATGTGGTTAACTGATACGAAGTACAGAATCCATCACATGCAGATTATGAGTTTAGTCTTTCCGTAATTACATTCTAGTTCTTTCATTATCTGCCTTTCATATAAATATCAGGATGATATCAGGTAACAGATTGTCCGATCACTAATTCAATCTGCATATCAGGCTGTCATACCATCACACTATCTCATGAAACCACATATGGAAGCCTATAATGTTTGCATAAGTAATGGACAGGAACTGTACTGCCCAATGTGAATTCCATGAACAGGCTACAAGATTGCAGTAGCTAACAGGTAGATGAGTGGTCATTCTAACAGTTGAACATCCACATCAATTTAATATGGAGGCATCACATGAGGTTAATTGAATAACACAGGTCCTAATATAATCCTAACAATGTGACACATCAGCCCAAAAAGCATGTCCATACCCATGGCAACAAGCAAGTACCCTTAGAAATATCCGCAAGTGGTGCGCGTAAATTTTGTGCATATTTGGTACGAATTTAGTGTGCTAACAGATTCTTTAGCAAGAGATGGTCCCTTGAGAGGTAACTTTGTTGTTGCCCCTCAGCCACAGATTTTTAGCACCATCTCCCATGTCATATATTTCTGTTGTTCCCTTTTTCTTCAAAACACACATTATTGTACACTTTCACAATGAACTAATGAACAATGTCACCAATAAGACAAAATTCTACAAAAGTGTCGTCCTTTCTAAATGCCCAAATTTTGGAAGGGTCTCATGTAATATTAGTTTATCAAATAGAGCAATTTATGACAGTCAAACCTAGAGTGATGCAGTTTATCTCTGAACAGTACATTCAACTTCTTGAGGGAATACAATGAGATACCACAACATAGATCTCTGGTGGAAATCAAGCTAAAACTAAAGTTGAACACATCAAATCTAAAGATAAGGGAAAGAACGAAAGAACTATCCTATATCACTCACCCATAATGGGCTTGAAAGTACCTAAGAATGGAAATTACAACACTACTACATGATTGATTCACTTGCAACATTATTATTGGGAACAGCCTAAAATATCAACTTTGCAGAAAGCTCTACGTTTTTAATAAAAAAAAAAAAAAACAGAAAAAAAAGATACAACTGAAGCATTGTCCAAGGAGCATTAAGGCAAGACAATTTAGAACCTTTTCCATCTTCAAGTAGAGAAAACTTCATAAAGAGGCAGCACAAATATAGACCAAGAAGATGTTTACAAACAATACAAAGTGGCAAAAATAGACAAATAGGAACTGCGCTGCAAGAAAAATCTCAACAACCAAAACATTTGAGAATGGTATTATTCACCAGAGTATTGCCCATATTAACCACAACAGAATGGTGTTGTCAAAAGGAATAACCATGCACTTGTGTATGTGTTCAATGTCATGCGTTTTAATTCCAATCTCCAATAGATTCATAGGGAGAGGCATTCCTGTCTGCATGCTTAATTTTGAATAGGATATAATATTCACATTCTAATGTTATACCATATGAACTCTTGAAAGGTTGGGAATCTTCCTTGGAGTTTCTTAAGATTTGGGGTTGTATGGCATACATGAGACTGCTGGCTTTAAAATGCTCAAGTTAGGACCTAAGATTTCAAAATGGGATTTTGTAGGGTATAAAGCTAACTACAAGGCCTACAAATTTCTGGACCTAAGATTCCAATGTGATCATTTAGATGCAAAAGTTTTTGAAATTGCTTTTCATGGTGACAGGATTATGACCACAAAAGCCAACGTGTAGGATAGGGTCAAGAGGAACATGATAGCCTTGATGACAAGGAACTTAGGAGAAGTAATAGAGCTAGAAGACCAACTAGCTTTGGTAACTTCTAGAATTTTCTTTTGGAAGAACCTACAAACTTTCGAGGAGCAATATCATGCCATGATGCTCCTTTCTAGAAGGAAATAGTCAACGATGAGATGGATTCCTTTTAAGTCACAGGAACTTGGAAACTTGATGAGTTACCTCCTGGTGCTAAGGCTTTAGGCTGTAAATGTATTTTCAAAAGGAAAATAAGGGAGGATGGCAGTATTGAGAAATTTGAGGCCATACAGTTTGCTAAAGTTTTCAGTAAGAAAACAGGTGTTGACTTTTTAGATACCTTTGCACCCGTGGCTAGAATGGCTTGGCTTCAAATTACCATCTAGAGATTCACCAAATGGATGTTAAGACCATATTCATGAATGATGAACTAAATGAACTTTACATGAAACAACTCGAAGGGTTTAGCTTGGAAGAATAAGAGCACAAGTTATGCAAGCTGGCAAAGTCCTTGTATGGACTAAAACAAACACCCAAATAATGGCATAAGAAATTCGACAAAATTATTCTTTCTACAAGCTGGCAAAGTCCTTGTATGGACTAAAACAAACACCCAAATAATAGCACGAGAAATTAGACAAAGTTATTCTTTATCATGGATTCTCTATCCATGAATCTGATAGTTGTCTCTATACCAGAGTTTTGAATCGTGCTATTCTAGTTATATGTCTACATATAGATGAAGTGCAATACTTAGGCAATAATTCTGCATGCATAGAAGAGACTAAGAATTGTCTTCTGAACTTAGTATGAAGGACATAGAGTTAGCTGATGTGATTCTTAGAATTGAGACAAGTGAGAAAATCAGATGCGTCTATTTTAACCCATTCTCACTTTATAGAGAAAATTCTCAAGAAGTTCAACCTCTAACTACAATCTCGTATAATCCTCATATCCTACTGAGGAAGGGCAACGTAGCTCGGTGTCTCAACTGGACTATGCCAAGGTCATTGGATGCATATGTATGTCATGCATTGCACTTAACCTAGTGTTGCTTATACATTTGGGGAACTGAGTACATTTACCACTAATCTAGGTTGGGTGCATTGGATGCAGTTCATAGAGTCCTCTAATATGAGGAACCATGGACTATGGCCTACATTATGTTGGTGAACCCTCCATTCAAGAAGGATACAATGTCGCATAAGGGATTTTGGATTGAGATGAATCCATGTCTACTAGCAGATGGATCCTCACCTTTGGTGGGGATGATGTAGCACGTGGCTCTAACATGCAAAATTGTTCTCTAGATTCACTATGGAATCATAGCTGAAGCAAGTTTAGTAATAATAGGAGTAGAGATGAGGAAATAATTAAAATTTACAGCCAAGAAACACCAAAAAGAGCCACTTTCGATATCTTAGGTAGATAATCCAGAAAAATAGAGAGATTGAGGAAGGTATCGCACATAAAATTAGAGCCGAGCGGGCGAAGTGGAGATGTGCAACCGGAGTTTTATGTGTATGCCGCATACCAATGAAGCTGAAGGGCAAGTTGCCAAGTTCTATAGAATAACTGTGAGACCAACTTTGCTTTATGGGGCAGAATGTTGGGCGGTCAAGAAACAACATATCCATAAAATGAGTATAGCTGAGATGAGGATATTGAAATGGATAAGTAGCAAGACAAGAAGGGATAAAATTCGAAATGAATACATTCGTGAGAATTACGTGTGGTACCAATATGTGATAAGATGAGATAAATTAGACTTCGGTGGGTTGGCCATACGTAGCGCACACCCAGTACAGCACCTGTTAGGAGGTGCGAGTTGGTTCAAGTGGAATGTTAGGGTCAGGGGTAGGCCTAAAAGGGCATGGTTGGACGTAGTAAGAAAAGATATGGGGACTTCAGGCCTCATTAAGGTTATAGTCCTTGATAGGGCAGAATGGGGGACCAAAGCCAACCCCAAATAGTTGGGAAAAGTCTCTAATGACGACGATGATGATGATCAGTATATTTTCGATATCATACATATCACTGCAAAGCATTCCTTTCAAACGAAAAGAAAGCATCGATATCAAATGATTGGATTACTAATAAAATTGCATATTCAAATCCTGTTAGTGAAGTTGAAATAATAATATGTCAATAAAAATTTTTGAGGTTCAGAAGAGCAAGGAGTCAATGGAACACCTATTTTGAGGACATTTGTCATAAAAGACAAATTAATATTGGGTTCCCATACAAGGCCATGGACAAACATACGTAAGCCAGAAAGAGGGTACACGTGTTTTGGAAGCAATTTTGGAGGACTAAAAATGTCAAAGGAAATAAGCAGTTGCATTAAAACATATATAAAAGGGGAATGCATGTCTTGGAAGCAATTTCAACAAACCATCGATGTCAAAGGAACCAGTTGCACTTGAACATCCATACAAAAGTTAAAAAGATAATTGTGCGATTGTTTTATTCAATAAAGAACAATTTATATTATTGTCTCCAATATACCATTTTTTCCCAAATGTAGAAAGCATAACTACCTGTTATTTGCAATACTATCACAATAAAAATGTTGGAAGTTACAGGAGATATACCTACAATTGAAACAAATGTTCATTAAGGTTTTGATCAAGACATGCTTTGGTTTTGGTAGTAATTGAGACTGGAAAAATTCATCTAGGACAAGGTCAGAAAGTCAGTTTATGTGGACAATTAAGGTCGATGCAGTTTAAAGGCATCTAGAGAAGTATAATCCATGAAACTTGATTGCAAGTTTCCACGAGGTTGGTTCACTTGATTGGTAGAGAAGAAAACGTCCCTCTTGACAACCGAAGGAACCCCTCACATGAGGAGCTTAGCATTTCATATGAACCAAAATGTACCTATAAATTTAAGATCATTAATAAATAGAACCAACCAACCAAAAGCCATAGATGGTGGCTGCGACATTAGCAATATTAGGGAATTGTCTAGATGGTGCTAATAGAAGACATGAGCATATCAACTCACTATCACTATGTGATGAGGCCAGTCAACCAAATGATACTCGTAATAAGCTGAAAGAGATAGGACGAACAAACAATAAGGAAGATGCCCATCATGAGGATCCAATGGCTAGTATTTTCCCATGACCATGAACAAGTGTAACTGAACCATCAATAAGGAAACATGACAACTCTCAATGATTTCATTTTGGGAAGGTGAAATCCATACAAATGGCATGATGTTTGTATCATATTAAACATACTGAAACTTGATACAAGCATCGAACGGATTTAAATTGGATCAATTTTAAGTAAGCCCTAGTGGAATGTTATTAAGGAAAACCATGAATGTCAAATGAAAACGATGAAATTTTAGTTTCATAGATTGCAAATACACATATAATCCAATATGCATGCATAGACTAAAAAACAAAAGGTAATAAATATACAAGTACTACTTAACTATGTAATTCACACACACACACACACACTATTCCCATGAGCTAATTTGTACAGTATTATCTCACAGCCCAAAACCTCATAAAAAATATATCTAAGGGGCCTTGTATGAACCCAATTTTTGCACATACACTCTTTTGAACAGAGGAACAATCTAAAAAAGGGGGAAAAGAGAGAGAGAGAGAGGAGAGAGAGAGAGAGAGAGAGAATCTATTTGTTAGAAAGAAAATTTGGTAAACGTTGGTCCTTCATTTTAGATTTATACCTTTAAGAGCTCAAAATCAATTTTTCCTTTTTAAATTTTTTTCATATAGTGATAATGAGGACATTTACAAAGTTTTGGGTGAAATAAATTTCCCTAAAGCCCAGAACTAACACCAACATTTCTTTCTTAAAATGGACCACTTGTATTTGCTGCATTTACTCTTTCGTAAAACCATCATTTTGGGATCTTTTTTTCAGGTGCTTTATAATTGGGATGAATATGTGTCATCTATAAACTTTGGGGGCAAAAAATGTCCCCCTAGAACTAGCATTTTTTTTTTGTGTCGTAAGATAATGTTGTAGAAATTAGTGTGTGTTTCGGCACGGTTTGTATAAGGTGTCAAACTTAAACAATCAAAGTAAGGTCACCTCTAAATCTTATTAAAACATGTAATTCCAGTGCTGGAAATCTTACGATGGCCTCAAAGTCTATTTCCACCACCAATTAAGAAAGTTAAAGCTCAAAAAATAGCTTTGATCGAACGATATATAAACTCTTAAAACTCTGAAAATGTATTGCCTAGATAATGCGTTGCAAGATGTACTACTTTTAGGACTTGAAATCCTTTTTTTTAATATGGATACATTTTGAGGTCGAGATGTTCAATTGTAGCGTTTTTCAACGTCATAACAACCTTTTCGAGTGGATCTTTTAGATGCACCTTAATGATTTCATGTCACCATGTCATTATATAATATTATGAAACCACTTCTAGAAAACCATGTTTGTGGCATTTGCATGACCCTAAAAAAATTACGCACATCCTCTCCTTATCCCAAAAATAAAATTCAATTTGCATCCTGGATATGGTCAAAATGAGTCCCCCTCCAACAATTAATCTAGATCATCCATTTGGTAAATTTCAAAATGTACGCCTTTACGAACTCAAAATCATTTTTTATTTTTTTTAATATTGTTCATCAAATGATAATGAAGCCATTTAAAAAGTTTGGAAATGGAAAAAATACTTCTAAGGCCTAGATCTAAGCATATTCCCAAAATGGACGGCCTATGGTAATTGAGCTAAAGAAACACATTCTGAGTTGTGTTTTCAAATTTTATTTTTTTGTTGTTCATTGGTATGAACATTTATCTTTGAGTATAAGGAGGTCATAATTATTCCTAGCCATTAGATTTCTAATTGGATTGAAATTTGTTTTTGAACTTTGAGTCTAGTCATGACACTCTTAGAACTAGCCGATTTGAAATCTAATGGGCAATAATGACTGTAACCTCCTTATACCAAAAGTAAATGGTCGCTTTGTATACTTTTCCATATATTTGATAGATATATAGATAAATAGATATAGGCCCAGTTTGGATGGATCATTTATTAACAAATAGCTTTGTTTACTACACCTTAAAATTAGGAGTGTCAAAGGAAATAGCTTGGTCTGCTTTGCAATTCCAGGGCATGGGCCCTTTGTGCCCCCTGCTTATCAAGATAAAGCAATACTATGTTTGCCCACACTTTAAACAAGATGTGGTTCACGTATTTGCTCCATTGTTTAATGGACTTGTTGGACCATCCATGAAGGGTGAAAAACATGACAATATTGTTATTAATATTTATTTAATATGCATATGGTATAATTTATATGTCTGTAAGACTAGATAATACATTAATAATGCTTTTTTTTTAAAAAAAAAAAGTTATTTAATGCTATTTACATGTATATATAGAGTTGCCAATCTACTTTTATGTGTACTAGTGTTTCATATTAATAAAGAACTCCAAGCTTGAGCAGAAGAACTCAGTTACTGTAATACCAAAGCCAATGAATTGCCAATATATAGATTTGAATCTAAAGATGCAAGAACAACAATAAAGGAGAAAGAAAATACCAACAAGCACAAAAGGGAAGCTATTTTTTTAAGAAAAAATGGATGACAAGTTATTGCCAACAATTACACAAAGCACAAAGATATAACAAATAAATTGACGACAACAACAATCATACAAAGCCTAACGAGTATACCTAACAAATCACTAGAGCTTTCTAATTAATAAGAAAAAACACCAAAACTTAAAAGCAGCAATGATCATATAAAAAAATAGTCTTAAAAAGTCCACCAATCAACCAACCAATTGACAATAAAGAAAAAGTATTTAATTAGCAGGGTATTTCTTTCTTTTTTTCCAAAAAAAAAAATACCTTTGAGCACAACAGATAGCCCCTTCTCCTCCTCCTCCAAAAGTTTATCAGCCTCACTCAACTCTGGCTCCATTTCGACTCCATCTTTCTCTGAAATTCCCTCCATGCCCTTGCCCTCTTCCCCTTCGTCAAAGCTCCATGGCTCGAAACCCTCTGCTGTTTCCCATTCATCATCTTTTCCCTTTGATCCAAACTCTTTGTCGACTTCTTTGAATATATCTTCTTCGACTCCTGAAACTGACCATTTGTCTTCTTCATCGCTTTCTCTCTCTAGACCCTTACCTTTTTCTCTCTCTATTCCACCATGAATTCCTCTCTCCTCTTCACCCCCGAAACCTGCAAGATCATTAAGCCCATCTTTTTCCACCCCAGAAATCAACCATTTTTCACCTTCATCACTTTCTCTCTCTAGCACCCCCTGACTTTCTCTATGTAGTCCAATAGATATTTCTCTCTCCTCCTCCTCGCCACCAAGGCCTGCAAGGCCCTTGAACCCTGCATTGTCATCCTTCTCATTGAAAATATCCCATTTTTCACTACCATTTTCTGGTGAAAAGCTCCACCGGTTTATGGTGTTTCTCTTCTCGCCTTCTTCGTTTTCAGTGTCTGATCCATTGCTTCCATTGGTTGAGAATAGCTTCGCAAGGTTGGGTACAGGAGATTGATAGACTTTGTGGTGGGAGATTACATGTCGGGGGGGGAAGCTAGGTTTTGGTGTCGCAGATATTAGGGTTAGAAGATGGAGAACATTTGGTCTGAGGATGCAGCGTGAGAACATTATGAGAGTTTGAAGAGGAACATAGTTGCAGAAGAGGGAGAGAGGTGAGAGTTTAGAGAGAGCAAAGTAAGGATTTTAGGAGCGGGTGCCTGAAGAGAAGCACGGAATCATGAGATAGGGGGTAGAAAGGCGGTGCACTGCAATGGATCATGAGATAGAGGGGGTAGTAAGGCGTTGCACTTCAGTAAGAGAGAGAAACTGCAAATTAGTGAGAGAGATGATCAATGGGTTTTTCAACATTAAAACGACCTTTTTCCGATCGATTTTTGAAGGGGCATCCGTAGGTCTACATTATAAGGTAGCATCCTTGTATATAAACTTTTTCCATTTTTGAGTTCTTCGAAAAATCGAACGACTGTGCATGTGCTCCGAAGCGGTTCAACTGATCTCATCGGTTCGAACCAATTGTTTACAAAACGGATCGGTGACTTGGATCGGGCATCCAAAAAACCGATTCGGATCGACGAATCGGCAATTCGGATCGAGAATCGGGTGAATCGGTCATAATAAAGCTTAAAAAAAATCCGAAAAAATTATTAAAATTCATTATAAATATTGTTTTTTAGGAATTCAATAAGAAATGAGGGTACTCCATTAAGAATTTTCATGTTTTTGAATGAATATGCGAATATTGATATGTTCTTTCCCTGCATGAGCCGCCATTCAGCATTTAATTTACATCACACAAAAGGATAAACATATAATTATCATGGAATAAGTATATCAACATACATGGACTACAATAAAGCATAAAATTAGTAACATATGATCTAAAAATAAAATGATAGACGACGTTATTGTTCTTCTTGGTCACGCTGGTGCCATTGATTGAATTCGTTTAACAATTCATTGATTCGATCTAAAAACGAATCATCAATATTAGCAGGCGTCTGACTATTTTCAAATCCCTGAGTGTTAGTGTTTTGTTATGTTCCCAATCTAAAATCTCCGAAGATTGTCCATCCTTCATGCTCACCTGCACTGTCGTGCTCATCCCTACACTGTTGCTGTTGGGACTCGATATGTGAATAATATGGCTGGGATAGGGTGGCCTCAGAATCATCATCTCTCTCATTTTCTCTTTGAATAATATGGATTAAACAAAAAAAAATAACAAATTTTCAAAAAAATCGATCATGGATTAAAAAAAAAATCACAAATTTTCAAAAATTCTATCATGGATTACAAAAAAAAATTTGATCATGGATTAAAAAAAAAAAATCACAAATTTTCCAAAAATTCTATCATGGATTACAAAAAAAAATTCGATCATGGATTAAAAAAACAAAATCACAAATTTTCAAAAAATTCAATCATGGATTACAAAAAATTCGATCATGGATTACATAAAATTCGATCATGGATTACATACAATTCGATCATGGATTACAAAAAAAAACAAATAAAAAAAACAAAAAATTCAATCGTGGATTACAAAAAAAGAAAAAAACAATTCGATCATGGATTACAAAAAATTCTTACAAAAAACTCTATCATGGGTTACAAAAAAAGCAAAAAATAAAAAATTCAATCATGGATTACAAAAAAAAAAACAAACATTTCGATCATGGATTACAAAAAAAAAACAAACATTTCGATCATGTATTACAAAACATTCGATCATGGATTACAAAAAATTCTATCATGGGTTACAAAAAACAAAAAATTCGATCATGAAGAAAAAAAAAAAAACATTTCGATCATGGATTACAAAAAATTCGATCATGGATTACAAAAAATTCTATCATGGGTTACAAAAAAACAAAAAATCCGATCATGAATTACAAAAAAACAAAAACAATTCGATCATGGATTACAAAAAAATCAATCAAGTATTACAAAAAAATCTATCATGGATTACAAAAAAAAAAAAAAAAATATTCCGTATGGGACTCGCCGATTTACTGTTTGGACTCGGCGTTTTTTAAAACACTGGTTCGAACCATCCAATTCAACCTTTCAAGTAGGACAACTCTTGTGTGGTAAAAAAAATGTATAAAATCATGCAAAAAAAATCTAATTAAAATATAAAAAATATATTTTAAAGAACTATCACACAAACCACGTCTAAGTTTAAAATTAAAGAATTTTTATTTTAAAAAAATGGATTTATACTTAAGGGTATTTATGATTTTTTATAAATATATATATATATATATATAAATTAATATTAATGACCAAAATAATTTACAATCTTTGCCACAATGAAAAAAAATATTAAAAAAATATTACAAACAAAATCCATTACTTTTGGGATTTTTCTTTCGATTATTTTTTAAATACCTATCGGTCACTAAACCAGGCCAAAACTAATGACCGGTTCTCATCTAACTGGGCAATTATTAGTTAGATCGCCCTGTTTTACCCATAGTAGTTCTACTTCACAGGCATGACTCACACATCGTGTTTCAAAATTTCCATATTGTTTATGGATGAAGTTTCCATAGGGATTAGGTTTTAGGAAAACAAAACAAAGCCTCATCTCAGATCCTCATCCATAAATCACTTTGGGCATCGAAAATCTTCATGATGGTTTTAAAATCAATTTCTAAAACCGACAATAAATTTTAAAACTAAAAAAATGGTACAAATCTTGTGGATATGTTAACACTAATTTTATAGTGAAATAGATGGTCTAGATGATTCTTGCAATATACATTATTTTTAGAATTTTAAATCCTAATTCTTTTTCATAACCATAATGTTGAAGTTGAGACGATAGATTTAAAAGCTTTTCAACACTTGAATTGCAATTTTTAATGAGTTATGAGGTGAAGCTTTACTTATTTTGAAAGGGTTGCAGCCTTGTCAAACAATTTTCCATTATTTATAGGGAGATTTATAAAAACTACGGTTTGTATAGAGCCGAGGCTCTAAACAATCAAAGTGAATTGCACCTGTAAATAGTATCGAGAAATGTGGTTTCAATATTGAAAATCATTGTGATAGCCTTAAAATATATTTTCATCTTTAATTATAAAATTTGAAGTTTAAAAAATAGTGTAGATCAAACAAATCTATGAAAACTTGGAAATCTTGAAAATTGACGGTCCAAAAATGCATTACTAGATGCACTATTTTCAAAACTTGAAATTTATTTATTTTCATGTCCATACATCTTGATGTCAAGACGATCAATTTGAGGATATTTGGGCATCAAAATAACTTCTTCTAGTGAAATTTTTGAGGTGCGTTCTAATTTGTTTGTTTAGAGCCTTGATTCTATATAAACATTTTCCTTCCATATTATTTATAAGGAGATTTATAAAAGGGTGTTGTTTGTATAAAGATGAGACCCTAAACAATCAAAGCAAGACGTACCTTCAAATTGTGTGGAAATATGTTGTTTTAATATTGGAATTTTTATGAGAAAAATGGTTTGATAGGGCTGCAGCCCTATCAAAATAAGTAAAGCCTTACCTTATAATTCATAAAAAATTGCAATTCAAGCATTAGACAACTTTTACATTGACCATCTTGCCTTGAACATTATAGTTGTGGCCAAAAAAAAAAAGGATTTCAAGCTCTAAAAATAGTGTATACTGTAACAAATTATCTAGACCATCCATTTCACCCTAAAAGTAATTGTTTGGATCTTGTACCAGTTTTTGAGTTTTGAATTTTGCTGTTGGTGTTGGAAATTGATCTTAGAGCCATCATGGAGAATTTGTCACTTGAAAATATGCAAATAACAGTGTGAATGCATTTTTTGAATTATACATTTTTGTAATTTCAAAATTGAAGAATTTTTTAGACGAACAAAGCAAAATGTTGGGCACTTAATCGGTTGAATGTACCTTGAGCCTTGATTTTCCGAATTATTGGTTATTCCTGGCTAAGAAATTGAATATGATCTTCAAAAGGTTTCTGAGTTCAGATGGGCAATTGAAGATGAGGAAGTCAATACATTTGACTGTCAGGAATCAACTAAGGTTTATGAATTTAATTTTTTTGATACATAACAAATTACACCTGTTGTTCACACTGTTCCATCACCTTCTTCATTTGCTGATGGTCTGTCTAAGATTCGGCATACTGGGAACTTAATGCCAGTTTTGCATCTTTTTTCTTAGCAATGCTTCATCAGTTATCTTTTTCGCGCCTTCTCTGTTTCACTGTTGTTTCCCTCCCCTCCCCCAAGCGTAATTTAGAGTCGATTTCAAAACTTAAACAAGATACAACTTCTATGTTGTAGGGAGAACATAAAAAGCTTTCTCAAAAAATAATGCTTTAGTAATTTGTTTCCCTTAAAATCATACTGAATGACCATGTAATCATCTGGACTAGTTTTGCTTATGTCGTTCTTTGGTTCATCTCAGCTCTGAATGGCCGTTGGATTGTTAACTGTGACATGTGGTAGTCGAATATACTTTAGTAAATTCTTGTACCCTAGAGGTATTTTGTTTCATGTTACTTGTTATTCATGTCATTTTATTGCCCTGGGGCTAAGGATGAAGCCAATTATTTCTGCAACTTGATGGGACTTTCAAAATTTCTCGCAACCTTGGGCTGTTCGAAATATTCGGAAGCTTGAAATTCTGATTACGTTTCTCTACAATGAAATCCGATGATGAAATTCATTTTCGTTATCATGCAAAAACTCCAATCACTTGTTTTTCACATTTTCATTATTGTTTTTCATGAGAGCTGTCCAATTTATCAAATACAATTAATTCTACCAAAATACCCACACCCTTTCAAGCAACCCACGACCCTTCTCTCTCTCTCGCAAAATATCACAATAACTGTCATCACATAAGCCCTGCCAAAAGAAAAAGTTATCCTTCTTTGGCTCTAACCCTCCTCTATCTCTCTCACACACCCTCACACTGATCGAGCAAGCTCTCTCAAAACCTAAGGGAGCTTTCTCTCTCAACCCTCGTTATAGATCATTGATTTTTAATACGAGCGGTCACAATCACTCTTATCCATCAGATTTTAAATTCAGTAGTTGTGAATTATCATCGATTAGACTCAAATATCAAAAAGTATTTCTCGAACTTTATGATACACCTTAAGCCATTCAATTTTTTGACATCTAATGCCTAAGAGAACTTACGGCTTAAAAAAATAAATAGTCCTATAGTATACCATCCCTAATTTTAAAAATTGGGAGAGAATGAAAAAAATGTTTTTTTTTTTTTTTTCTCAATTGAGTTCTCTAGTTTAATCAAACAAAAAAGTTTATAAACATCATAATTTCCAAATAGATCGTCAAACAAAGGTTCTAGATCTTAAAGGCTCTCATTTCATAGAAGCTCCCAGTTTTCAAGAAAAACTATGGTTCCCTTACTTAAACACACCAAGTGAATGCATCACAACTATGGTACAAGTAGAAAGATGTGCGGTCTGCGTTTTAGGTGGAAGAAGGTTGAGTAGGGGCATGCTCCCAATTTTCAAGAAAAACTATGGCACCCTTACTTACAACGCACCAAGTGAATGCATCAACAACTAAGGTACAAGTAGAAAGATGTGCAATATGCGGTAGAAAAAACGATGAGTAGGGATGAATTTTTTTTTGGGTAATTAAGTGGCCCCTATACGTTTTTTTAAGTAGATTTTAAATTAGCTTTTTGAAGGTGTTAATGAAATGGTGTTAGTAGTGGATATGAAAACTACGATATGGTAATTAGGATATAGGGGTACTACCACTACGACCCATCCCCATCCCCAATTTGTTTTTGACGGGCTAAGTTACCACGTTGAGTAGGGGTGATTGCGCACTTGAAAAGGCATAAATGATATTATATGATAAAGGGCATACATATAGCCAATGGTATTGTCCGAGTTCATGCTATTGGAAAGTAATGGGTGAAACAGGGGCAATAAACATCAATTCGTCTTAAAGTTATGCAAAAAAAAATCTCTTCTTTTCAAGCTCTTTATTGTGCTATGTCAACATGATATTAATCGATGTGAATAAGCTTCTTTGAGGAAAATTTTTGTGAAAACACAAGATCAAATACTTATCTTGCTTGATCAATGCACAAGAACAATAAAATCTCAATGCATTGGAGTTATTGTTGTTTTAGTGAAAGAAATTACATAAAAATATAGCAATAGTATGTAAAATTTATCTATAAAAAGTGAGATTTGTATTTTATTTATAGAGGAAAAAAGTAGGTTGTGATGATTTGTTGTGGAGCAACATTGACCAGCACTTGGATGCCTACGCGAGCTAGTAAAGCATAAAGTGTTGGAAATATGGCTTATCAGGCCCTTTTATCCCGAAAATTTAATTTTTCAATAATGGTACAAAAGCCATATTGAATAGTATATGTGAAATCCCATGTGGTTGACATGACGCAATGTCATATACCAGGATCTATTTTGGAGCTTTTATAGGATGTTGTACTGAAGGTAAAACCCAGTGTCACTTGAAGAAAAACCCAGTGATGTGTTTGAATTCTTTGTAAGAATTTTTTTTTATATTATAGATGTACAAAATTATTTAATTTCTAAATATCTTTTATCAAGTTGTAAGAATGCTTGGATGACATCCTATTACAAGAGTCATTAGTGCATTAATGACAAGTTTAACTTACTGCATATGATTAACAGTTTGGTGACAACTTGTTAATCCTAATTGGCTGCACTTAAATAAATTAAGGCAGGATTTATACTTGGATCTCAACTCCTATAGGCTATGAATGTGAGAGTTACAAAAATATAGTTCTCTATAAAAAGAGGTTAACCCTTCAAGTAAATCAAAGAAGGATGGAAAATTGGTGAAGGAGATTCACCAAAAAGACCCTCAAAGTAGTCTGTTACCAGATGGTTTGGTCTATAGGATTTGGTATGAAACATTAGGTTCCTTGTGTGATTTAAGGACAGATCCGAGTAAGTTGTTTATCGATTTCAATTTTATTTATTTGTTATTATTTTTTCTAGTGGGACTAACAATGGTATCAGAGCGAGATTGCTACACTTATTCCCAAATATAATTTGTTGGATCATTTTTTTTAGTGTTGTTGCCTATATTATTATTATTGTTTTCATTGATTTCTTATTAGAACGATCTATATGCATAAGACAATTTTTTTGTGCTTATATTTTTTTAAAAAAAAAATTGGGGCAATTTTTGAGGTCTTTTACCATTCTATAGTGATTTCCATACACTACCATATAGTCCAATTTATTGCTCAAACATCTAACCACTTATCAAGGGCATTTCCGTCAATTTTTTTAATGCTCCCATTTCCAAACTAAATATATGCCTCATTCGAAACTCCTGTCAAAACAAATGGGAAACTTTCTGGACAACTGCACCCTTCCTTTCTCTCTCGCTAAAAGCTTTGAGCCCAAACACTGCCATCTTGGTCGATGATGGCAGTAGCCGTGAGGCGCTGGCCAATGATCCCGCACTTCAAGTGCTCATCAATGTACACCTACCACGACATCTTTACAACTCTCTCTCTCTCTCTCAAATCCACTACAAAAGGAGAGTTTTTCTCCAAATTTTTTTTTTAAGCAAATCTCCATATGAGAAATCTTCAACAATCAAGAAAGAGAGAAAATATGGAGTAGGATGAGGAGCCATAAAAGGTAAGTTTCTTTTATTTTCCCCTTTTTTTTTTTCACCAGTTCAGTTTTTTTTTTTTTTTTTTTTTTTTTTTTTTAACTATTTCCTTACCATAATTATGGGCTGCAAAATTGTCCATTTTTTTTTCTCAACGAATATGACTGTTTCTTGGCAAAAATGGTCTTCTAAAACGGACATGCTGTCACTTGCCAAAATAGCTTGTTTTTTTTTCTTTCTTCAACGAATATGGTTGAATCTTACCAAATTTATTTCATTCTCTTCTTCAATGAGTATGACTGTTTCTTGCTAAAATTACTTAATCACAGGTTGCACACTCTAACGGCTATGTAACGGGTATGTGCCTCATTCACTAATTATTTTTGGTTGCTATGAAGTAATATAAACAGAGCTTGTAAACCCTACTGTATGATTAGAAAATCAGTCGTTCAATTTTGTTTCCCCCTTTTCTAAGACACTGTGTATTCTCTTCTCCTGCTCATATATCTAATTTTTATTACTGTTTATTATCCTAAGAATAGTGAGTCCTCTTCTCTAGTGTTAACATAATTTGTGAATCTTTTATATTTCACTGCGGTTTAATTCATATTGTTATTATCATTTTTTTCCCCAATTCCAGAGAGAGAAAATAATCTACTTGAACACCATATATTGTTGTTTGTATGCAATTTAGGTCTTTTCTGATGAGAAGGTTTGGAAGAATTATTGATTGAGCTGGATTCACATAAATGCTTCCTCAATTAACCGGTTGTTGCATATTTTTTCTTGAGCTCTATTCTTGATTGTCCACACTATCGCCCGTTGAGATAGCAACTATAAATTAGATTTATTTTTTCTTAGTCTGTATTTGTTATCATTCGCGGATCCTAAGCTCGATTTGAAGATATAAACTAGAATTGAAGATATAAAAACTCAATGGGCTAAATTATAATACATGGAAGAGAAGATTAGCATAAAAATTTAGATCACATTATTTCAACTGTAGTTCCTACTAAACCTATTGATATTAGCAATAGTGCAGGAAGATCAGCTTATATTGATTGGAAAAATAAAATAAGAGGTGTAGAAACATAATTTTAAGAAATATGAATAATGAATTATTATTGAGTTTTGATGAATTTAAAAAATACCAAAGATATTTATGATGAATTAGAGATACAATTTGGGGTGACTTCTATGAGTAATTTAAGAGTATTGACTCAAGAGTACTATTCTTTTAAGATGAAAGAAAATGACTTTGTGGTTGAATATGTTAGGACAATGATTTTGCTGGGCAAACAATTTTTAAGTATTGGTTATGATTTGAATGATCAACAACAAGTTTAACTATATTGAATAGTTTGCCTAATTCTTGAAAATCTGATGTGACTACTTTATCTTTAAACCGCAAGGATCTTATGCTACAAAATCTTGCTGTTGAATTAAAATCTGAAGGGGATGGTAGATCTTCAAGGAGTGCTGACGCACTTTGCATTGCTCAATCTCAAAACCCTGGCAATGGAGAATCCTCTAACAAAAGAAAACATTACTAATTTTGGAACAATAATAAAAGGTAGAATGTTGAAAATAAAAACAAGAAGCCTATGCGCAATGGACCCAATGGGGCATGTTTCATTTGTGGGAAGATGGGACACTTTAAATCCAAATGCCCAAACAAAAGGGTACTCAAGACTCCCAACCAAAGTCGTGACTACTTGTGTGTAGTAGTTGATTGTTTACTAGTTAATGTGTCTATTAATGATTAGTGGGTGGACTCTATGGCCACTAAACACATATCCAGTTCTAGAGAGGGCTTTGTGGAACTTAAAGAGCTTAAAGTTGGGGAACATGTCATCTTTATGGGCAATGATTCTAAATTTGATGTATTAGATATTGATTCTGATACTCTTTATGCTCCTTCCATGCGTTGTAACTTGTTGTCAGTCAGGAGACTTGATATCAAGAGATATGAAGTTCGTTTCAAGGATGGGAAAGTTTCGATTGGGATTAATAGGAAAATCATTGTATGGGGGAAAGCTCGAGGGGATATATATTTACTTGATAAAATGAATGAAATTTCATCTTCTTTGCTTACTTGAATATGAGTGATGATGAAACTTCTTTTTTGTGGCATGCGTTTGAGTCATGTTAGTAGAAATATAATTTCTAGACTTGTTAATGATGGCTTGATTCCTAAAATGGCAAATTTAGATTTTAAAAATTGTGAACCATGTTTATCTAGTAAAATGAGTAGAAAACTCTTTGGTAAGGCAACTAGATCTTATGATTTATTGTCTATTATTCATTATGATATTTGTGGGCCATTTAATGTAAAAACACATTGGGGTATGGAGTATTTTATTTCATTCATTGAAGATTATTCAAAATTTGGTTAAATTTATCTAATTAGTAAAAAATCTGATGCTCTTGAAGTGTTCAAAGAATTTAAATTAGAAGTTGAAAACAAATTAGATAAAAACATAAAATCCTTAAAACGGATCGAGGAAGGGCATATTGCTCTAATTTGTTTGATATTTTTTGTAAAAAAAATGGGATAATACATCATAAGACCATGCCCCACACACCCAACAAAATGGTGTTGCCGAAAGGCGTAATCGAACTCGTATAGAAATGGTGCGATCAATGATGAGTCATGCTAACTTGTCCTCATATTTAAACCAAGTTCCCTCAAAATCTATAGAGAAAACACCTTACGAGTTATGGATTGAACGTAAACCTCGATTGGAACATTTAAAATTTGGGGTTGTGATGCTCATGTACTTATCTCGAGCCATGAAAGATCTAAGTTGCATGCTAAAGCTAGAAAATGCTCATTCATAGGATACTCTGATACTTCTTAGACTTATAGGTTTTGTGACCTTGAGACCAAATCTTTGGTTGAACAGATGCACAAACTTTCTCTTATAGATAAACATGAATTAGACAATAACAAAGCAGTAAATGAAAACATAGAAAATTATGAATCCAATGTAGAAAATCGTGATAACTACATAGATAGTGGGAGTGATATATTTGATCTTACTAATGTATATGACAGTGAACCTAAGAGAAGTTCTAGGAACAGAAGAGCACCGTATCAAAATTTTTGTTTGCACGGACACTTTTGACTAATACTATAATTTTGCTTGTAAATTTCCATTGAGAAATGCAGTTTTAACATCCGTTTGAAACAATTCTAAATCAAGGTTGGCTACAATAGACATCAAAATTCTAAAAGAAGGAAATCTTACTACTAGAGAAAAAGTATCAACAAAATCTATACCTTCCTTTTAGTTATACCCTTTAGTAATATGTCGTGCTTTATATTTATCTATACTACCATCAGCCTTGAGTTTTCTTTTTAATATACATTTGCAACCAATGAATTTTCTCCCTCTAGGCAAAATCTACCAACTCCCATACATGGTTTTTAGAAGAGATATGCATGTTACAACATGAATGATATATTGTTGAAGGCAAAAAAAATAAAAAGTGCAAACTAATTAAATTACTATACGGATTGAAGCAATTTTCTAGACAATGGCATTTAAAATTTCATGATGCAATTATGAAACTTGGTTTTGTTTATAATGAAAGTGATCATTGTATTTACATTATGACTAGTGGGAGTAAGATAGTGATATTGTCTTTATATGTGGATGATATTTTGATTGTTGGAAATGACATAGATATGATTAATGAAACAAAATTATGGTTGCAATATAATTTTGAAATGAAAGATATGGGGGTTGCATCATATGTTTTAGGAATTGAAATTATAAGAGATAAATAAAAAAAGATGCTCAGTTTTTTTTAAGAGCATTATTTAGAATCTGTTCTTAAAAAGTTTAAAATGGATTTATGCAAGCCGGTCTCCACCCTTGTTGATAAAAGCAGTTAAATTATTCATTGATTTATGTCTTACTAATGATAATGATGATATAAGAAATATTCCATATGCTCAAGCAATTGGGTGCATTAATTATGTTGTGTCATGCACTAGGTCAGATCTACGTTTTGTAGTTGGACTTGTTAGCAGGTATAAGAAAACCCCAGAATGATACATGAAAACCCCAGAATAATACACTGACAAGCAGTAAAAATGATATTAAGATATATTCAAGGAAGAAAGAAATACAAGTTGCACTATGAAGGTTCTTCCTTTAGGCCTCAAGGTTATCTGATGCAGATTGGAGTGGTGATTATGGTGATAGTAAATCCACTTTAGGTTTCATTTTCAAGCTTGGTGGAAGTGTTGTATTATGGTATAGTGAAGATTGTGTTGCTGTATCAACCATGGAAGCCGAATATATGGCTTACATTTTAAGATCACAAGAGGCTGTTTGGTTGAGAAATTTCATCATGAATTTAAAATTGGAGTGCATTGAAAATTGGCTTATAAACATGTTATGTGATAATCAAGCAACCATTGCCGTTCTCAAGGATTCTAAAATAAACTCTAAATCCAAGCACATTCGCAGGAGGTACCACTATATTTGAGATGTAGTGGAATATAGAGATATATAACAGGTGATTATATACCTTCAAATGAGATGATTTCGCATCCATTGACTAAAGCTTTAAGTTGGGAGATTTTCGAGGAACATATAACAGCTATGAGACTGAGATAAGTCCAAATGGAAATCGAATAATGATTCATAAAATCATATTGGTGGGTATATGGAAATCGAATAATGATTCATAAAATCATGTGGGAAACATGAGGGATTTCCATATATAAGATGTCAAAGAGCCTTCAGGATGGGTATATGGAAATCTCATGTAGAAAGCATGAGGCAATGTCATGTACAAGAAGTTAAAGGGCCTTCAGGCTAACTTGGAGGTGTTGGAAATATGGCCTATCAGGCCCTTTTATCCCCGAAATTTAATTTTTCAATAACGGTACAAAAACCATATTGAATAGTATATGTAAAATCCCATGTGGTTGACATGAGGTAATGTCATATATTAGGATCCATTTTGGAGTTTTTATAGCATGTTTCACTGGAGGGCAAACCCAGTGTCATTGGAGGGAAAACCCGTGATGTGCATAAGCTTCTTTGGGAAAATTTGTGTGAAACACAAGATCAAATACTTATCTTGCTTGATCAATGCACAAGAACGATAAAATCTCAATGCATTGGAGTTATTGTTGTTTTAGAGAGAGAAATTATGTAAAAATATAGCAATAGTATGTAAAATTTATCTATAGAAAGTGAGATTCGTATTTTATTTATAGAGAAAAAAAAGTAGGTTATGATGATTTGTTGTGGAGCAACATTGACCAACACTTGGATGCCTACGCGAGCTAGTAAAGCATAAAGTGTTGGAAATATGGCTTATCAGGCCTTTTTATCCCGGAAATTTAATTTTTCAATAATGGTACAAAAGCCATATTGAATAGTATATGTGAAATCCCATGTGGTTGACATGAGGCAATGCTATATACCAGGATCCATTTTAGAGCTTTTATAGGATGTTGTACTGGAAGGAAAACCCAGTGTCACTGGAGGAAAAACCCAGCGATCTGTTTGAATTCTTTGTAAGATTTTTTTTTATATTATAGATGTACAAAATTATTTAATTTCTAAATATCTTTTATCAAGTTGTAGGAATGCTTGGATGACATCCTATTATGAGAGCCATTAGTGCATTAATGACAGGTTTAACTTATTGCATAGGATTAACAGTTTGGTGACAACTTGTTTATCCTAATTGGCTGCACTTAAAGAAATTAAGGCAGGATTTATACTTGGATCTCAACTCCTATAGACTATGAATGTGAGAGTTACAAAAATATGGTTCTCTATAAAAAGAGGTTAACCCTTCAAGTAAAACAAAGAAGGATGGAAAATTGGTGAAGGAGATTCACCAAAAGGACTCTCAAAGTAGCCTGTCACCAGATGACTTGGTCTATAGGATTTGGTATGAAACATTAGGTTTATCGTGTGATTTAAGGACAGATCCGAGTAAGTTATTTATCGATTTGAATTTTATTTATTTGTTTTTTTATTTATTGGGACTAACATAAAGTGCGCCTCAAGTACCCTTTCATATTTTGATATATGAATCTCAATTTAGATCTAATAACAAAGTATTTATATACTTAAACTTGACTTTTTCACTCCCATTTTTTTAATACAAGACTAAAATCACATGAGTTCTATTTTTTTAGGTGTTAATGTCACCTTTTTGAACCACCTTTGTTAAAAGACAGTTAAACGTACAACTAAATTTGAAAAGAAAGTAAAATAGAGAAAGAAAGGATAAGGTAAATAAGAAATAAAAAGGTAAAAGTTTATATAGAGCCGGGGCTCTAAATAATCAAATTAGAGCCTACCTCAAAATTTTCACTAGAAAAGGTTGTTTTGATGCCCAAATAACCTCAAATTGATCATCTCAACATCATAATGCATGGACATGAGAAAAAAATGGATTTCAAGATTTGCAAATAGTGCATCTTGTAATGCATTTTGGGAACGCTAATTTTTAAGATTTTTCAAGTTTTCATAGATCTGTTCGATCTACACTATTTTTGAAGCTTTTAAATTTTATAATTAAAGATGAAAATATATTTTAAGGCTATCATGAATATTTCCGGTATTGAAACCACATTTCTGGACACTATTTGAATGTGCGCTTTACTTTAATTGTTTAGAGTGTCGACTCTATACAAATCAGGGCCATAAAAAAAAGAAGTTAAAAAAGAATAGTTCTAAATAGAAGAGAAAGAATGAGGAATGAGAGACGGATGAAGATGGTTGAGAAGGTGAAGCAAGCGAAGAGAGAGAGACAGCAGGAGCAAAAAGGTGGAGAAAATAGAGCTGCAAAAGAAAAAGGGAAGAAAGGAAGAGAAGAGCAGTGATGGGGATGTTGGTTTCATGTAAAAGAACCTAAGGGTTTAGGTTATGGAGTTCTTCTCTCTCTTATCTCTCAAATATGGATTTATGGCTAAGGGTTTTAAGGTTTAGCAAAAAGAGAATCCATATCTCTCAAACTAGGTTGTTAAAAGAATTCACCTAGGGTTTGAGTTTGTGATCAAATGGGTTCTTGTTCTATTGGTGTGGCTTGGTTGAAATTTACCTTCTCGATTCGAGATTGAAGCTATACTGTTGATCCCGCGCCATCGGATGGTGGTGACTCGGTGCAGAGTGTAATAAGCCTGGTTGAGGTAATCTCCGACACTCTTCCTTTTGTTTCTTGCAATCTTATCTTTTATTCTCAAGCATAGTATATAGTTGTTTCAATGACATCAAGTTGTTAAGAAAGGGGTGAAGTGATCTTTTGCCAAAAGAAAAGGGTGAAAAAAAAAAAAAAAAAATGTATTCCCCAGTAAAAGATTACATAGGTCTTTCTTTCATTGGTATCAGAGCTATTGATACTTGATGTCATTAGTTATCTTTTTTCTTTATTGAGTTTAGATCAAGCTTGGGAATAAGATATAAGAAAGGTAATGACCTTTGTGGTCAAGAAATACACCCACAGTTAAGAATTTTTGAAATATTCCAACATTGAAAAGGTGCTCTGCATAATGAGTATTCTGGGTTTTTTTTTAGTAAAGATTTGAAGAATATAATGAGGTATTTTTCTATTATATACTTCAGTAATATTTTGTGTATTTAAGAGTATGATTTACCTATAGAATTTCAGTGGGAAATCCTATAGGAATTGAGATATATGGATTCAACAATTAAGGGTGTCAGTTCTGACCATGCAAAATTCAGGAACTGTCTATTGAGTATCGTGATTTTTCTCACCAACCATATGATATTATTTCTAGTTGAAATTGGATTGTCACTCATAAACTTGAGTCTACTTTCAAACAAAAAAAGTTTAATCAAGAAAATCCTTGTGGTTTGAAAGATATGATCAATTTATTGAAGGATGCGCAAATATTGTTTTCTGCAACGAAAATTATTTTCATGACTTGGAAGTTAAGATTTAATTTCTATTCTTACAAATTAGACTTTCATTCTGAGCCTAATTTGTAATAAAATTTATTTGAGAGAGAAATATCTATGGGAAGAGAGGAATACAAATTTTAGATTGAAAAGTGGTCATCCTGAATTTTTTGTAATTTGGTATGTCTTTCATTGAAGACATGAATAACTATATTTATCAAGCCTACTTAACAGAGTGATATAAGGCATGTGAAAATATATGTAGTACTATTATGTATTTAATTTCAAACAAAATTTGTTTGAAAGGGAAACTCCATGATGGTAAAGAGAAAAGACAATTTTACTAGATAGTGTCGATCTTGAAATTCTGTAGTATGATTTATTTTGTGAAGTGAATGTCATTTATTTATTTCTCTGAATAAAAGTGTTATTTGGGATTCAAACTATGATGTTATGATTTGGTTTTGAATCTAGTTTTCAACACAAAAGATTTCAAAACGAAATTCTTTGAGGATTGAGATAAACAAATTTTTTATTGATAGGTGCTCAACCTGATTTTCAACTAAAAAAATTGCATAGTGACTTAAATGAATATTCACTAATCGGTATGATTTAGGGATGGAACTGAGCACTATTTTATATTTTTTTGAGTCTATTTCAATACTCAAAAGGATTCGAAGATTAACTCTTTATGAGTTGAGAGATATCATATTTTTATCATGAGATGCTCAAGATTTATTATGCAATAAATTAAAAAGATGTGGCATGTTAAGACACATCTTTGGATTCCTAATTATAAAAACCTTTTTTTTGGGCTCATTTAAAAAGGTTTTATAGTGTGATAGTAAAACTTCAGAGAGAGGTAATACAGAGTTGACAAGAAATGACACTCTATGTGAAGAGTATTTGATCTGGGAATAGCAGAAAGAAGAAGAAACACAATACCTATAAAAACATCTTGGTTTCTTCGAAATGAATGGACATATAGAGAAACTTGGTGGTAGCATAGAAACGCTAAAGATCAGTGAGAGAATCGAAATTGTGATATTTGAAATAATTGAATGAATAAGATATTTTCTTCACGGTGTATGACAGGAGAATCCAAGTGCCGAATAGATGAACACTTCGTGACATGTGAAACTAATGACCAATATATTCTCCATCAATTGCATGCACTTCCAAGATCACAAAAGCTTACCAAACAAGTAAAAATGATGAATCAAGAAAGCCCAGGTACCTCACTACATGGTTTTGAGGTATGAAATCTATCCCACATTATATGGTAAAGTCATATAGGGAAAGGTCATATAGGGAAAAATCATATAGGGAAAGATGATTCAATAACTTTGTTTAATGTGCTTTGGTTATATTTTGGCTAATTGTTTTATGAATATGTTTGGAGTGTATGGACATTAAGTGATAAGTGTTAACAAATTTGAAAGTGCCGGTTTTGAATATCTTGTGTTTTTGTGCCTCCTTGTGCTTGAGTATAAACTACTTAAGGTACTGATACACATGGAGATGTGATTTGATCAAGGGCTTTGAGCTCTAAGGATGAAACACGAGAGATGGGTGTGGCTCATTCAAATATGTAAGCACAAAGCGAGTGTTTTGATGGAATTTGGTCTTGGTGACCATCCTATTAATAATGTCTATAATATGATGTGTTGCATGTGATAATGATTTATTGATAAATTCTCCATAATTGCCAAAGAGGAAGTATTTTGTCAAGGCTTTAATAGATATTATTTAGTCGTGTTCTATTTTGGATAAAATTATAAGATAGTATATATGATTTGTTTATATGTCCATGAATTTGACTTGGTAGGAAATTAAAGGCGAATGCGGTAAAATGATTTATGAAGGCTAAAGATGTATTTTATAATTAAATTGGATGATTTGAGAAAAGCTTAGGTCTATGAATATGGTTTTGAGAAAACCACATAGTCTTGCAATGTTCATTAAGTCTTTATGAAAATCATTTTAAACTGTCGTACTATTATATAACTATTGCTTGTGAATGCATATATATATATTCCAAGTTAATTTTTTTTATTAAAAAGAAAAACATTCTGTTTTGAAGATATTTATAAAAGTGTGAGAAAAACTATCATATACTGTTTTGTTTTTTTAAATACCTATATGCCTTGACTCATATTTCTAGTTATTTAGAATCCTCGATTACCTATGACTTTGAACCATAGGGAATGTTGTAGAAATGTATGCTGGGTTTCTCTAACACATATTATGTTGATTAGATAACTTGGTTTATATGAATTTACTATCAAGATATCTAGTGTGGTTGAACCTTTGTGGTTCATGAAGGGTTTTGCATATTGTGAAACCAACAAGTATTGAATTACATATTGCATGAGACTTTATATGCTACCTTATGATATATGCATAAGAATGTTGAGAATGTATATGTCGTATGTGCAATAATTGAGTGGGAGCTGCTACAGTCCCACGTTTTTTTTTAGCTCGCATCTCATAGATCCAGATGATGCGAAGTCTACATCTAGATATGTGTTCATGCTTATAGGGGGTGCAGTTTCTTAGAAATCAAAGAAACATGATGTAACAAAATTGTCTACCATGAAGGCAGAGTACGCGACGTGTTGTTTGGTGATCGAGGAGACCGTATTGATTAAGAAATTTCTTAATTGACTTGATTTTCACCTCGTGTGTTGTGAGGCAGTAAGAATTTTCTGCGACAACACGGTGACGGTATGCGTGTCAAAGGAGCCACGATTCTATAAGAACTCCAAGCATATAAAACCATGGTTTTATCTCCTGAGGAATGATGTGAGATTGAGAAAGATCGAGATCCAGATAAACTAAATATTCTAGTGGGAGCACCTGCTAGTATTTAACATGCTAAATGGAACAACAAACTATAATTTTGTTCACCCATGGAACCCAAATGTTTGGTGCTGGTTGTATGGCTACAAAAGAGAGCAGCTTATTTGAAGAACTCTTTTGAGCCCATGAACAGGTCTTTTGCGATAACAGGTCCTTGATTCACGATACGATGTGAAAGATGAGCTACGACCATTTTTTGGATGAAATCCGAGCAGCAAAGAGAAAAATGTGTTGCCTCTAAAAATCTTTTTGTGAAAGGATTGATGGCGAAAGCCATGATCAATGTATTGAGAGAATAAGTAAAAATGCTTGAGAGAAATTGTAATTGGGAGAGAGAGATGAGAACGAGAGAAAGTGAGAAAGAGAGAATGTAAGGCCTTCAAAGGCCAAGTGGGAGATGTTGGGTTCATGTGGCCTTTAAAAGCCTTATGAGTACTTGTAAAATGAAATGATATAGTGGAACATGAACTCAGTGGGAGTGTGGTCCCTCGTAGGCCATACTAAGCAAACGATGTTTGCAGATACTAGACTGTGCTTGATGATCTAGGGCAGTCGTTTGGGAAAAACCCATGTTACTTGGGCATAAAGAACAAACTGATGAGGGTTTATGGGTTAGTCCTTGATGAGGTCGGAGAACATGCCCAGATAAGTGAGCCGAAGGACTGTGTGACCCACCCTTATGTGTGATGGTGGCCTACAGAGACAGGGGCCAAAACCTCATCCATATACCATCACACGGCAGGCATATCGATAGATCGTTCGGGAAAGCTAGAAATCCACAGCGTATGCATGTGCGAGAGATACCCCTATGCGTCATAGAGCTGTGGTCGCATAAGGTCTTCGTGACCTTGACTTGTCTCTAAGGAAAGACCTGTAATCTACAAACTAGGATTGTGACCCCTTGACTCATCTGTCAGATTTTGGTGACCCGTTAATTAGCCCCTACTTGGACTGTGAATCATGAAAAACACTGGGTCGGTCTGATAAAGCAAGTGTGGTCTGTAATCCATAGTTGAAGGTGGAGTGCCCCATGATTGTTGATTCCTAAACCATATGGATTATTTTCCCATCAAATTAATTTAATTGTGTTTGTTTTATGATGACAATTACTTTAAGATTATTAGTTGAATTTTTATGAACAATTGGATATTTTATTTATAATTTTTAGATTTTTAAAATTAAAGATATTGCTTTTATAATTGATTAAATATTCAAATAATATTCTAAAATTATTTTATTAATTTTAAATATATAAAAATATCATAGGGACCTATTGTGCACATGGGCCAGCAATGTTTTTAGAAAGTGGGGCCCATGAGTGCCTCACTTGGGTGGCACGCCCCACCTTTATTCTCTTTCCTACTTTTTTGGTGATATGACATGTGGCCATATGGTTGGAAGATATTGACTAAATACTGACTTGATATATCTTTGAAAGATTTTGTGGAAAGATTGAGTAAACTTGTGCTATTTTATGGTATGCACAATATTTTGATTAGATTTAATTTATTTATGGGAAAATGGTTTAGGAAAGGAGGATAATGGTTCATGCACCTTTCATAATGTTGATGACCCATCTATGAAATGGATAACTCAGATCTCTCACCCCACAAGTCACCCTTGATCGACGGTCTACGTTCAATCTCACAAAAAGAGACAAGCCAAAGAAGACCCTAAGAAACCCTAATTTTATTCGAAGCCTATAAAAAGGGATTGTCTCTATCAAAAATCTCTATACTTTATCTTTATACCTCTCTCTCTCTTAAGAAAGTTTATATCTCTCATGTTTGATCTCTCTTTCCCACAGTGTGAAATAACCTAAGGGTTTAGGTTATGGAGTTCTTCTATCTCCTATCTCTCAAATATGGATTTATGACTAAGGCTTTTAGGGTTTAGCAAAATAAGAATACATCTCTCTCAAACTAGGTTGCTAAGAGAATTCACTTAGAATTTGAGTTTGTGGTCAAAGGAGTTCATGGTCTATTGGAGTGGCTTGACCGAAATTTACTTTCTTGGTTCGAGATTGAAGCTAGACCGTTGATCCCGGCCCATCGGATGGTAGTGACTCGGTGTGGGGTGTAATAAGCCCGATTGAGGTAATCTCCGACATTCTTCCTTTTGTTTCTTGCAATCTTATCTTTTATTCTTAAGCATAGTGCATAGTTGTTTCGATGGCATCAAGTTGTTAAGATCTTGGTTTTATTATTATGTTGATTTTATTTTGAAATTTATCTTATTATAATAGAGATCACATGTAAGTGATCTTTTGCCAATAGAAAAGGGTGAAAAAAATAAAATAAAAAAAATGTATTCCCCAACAAAAGATCACATAGGTCTTTCTTTCAGGGGATGCATAAAAAGAAAGGCGAGGCGGAAAAGAAAAGAGAAATAGAAAAGGTAAAAAAAAAACAAAATAAAAGGTCAACTGACGGCAAACATGTCGTCGGTAACTGTGGACTTTGGTTCAAGGGAACAAGATCTTCATCTTCCTCCAATTACAACTAAATAATCCCCATTAAGTCCTTTAACGCCCCTGCCTCGACAGGGCGTCCAACTCCTGATTTCTCTCTCTGTTGATGTGTTTAAATTGATCATCTCCATCAAGCAGTAACCATGTTACTTCCTCAATTATTGGGCTAATTTCCATAGGGGCCTTTTGGGCTGGTTTGTGCAAATCCCCTTGGTCATAATCCTCCTAAAGGTGGATGAGTTACATGTTAATCCTGGCTTAAGAACCCTAGTTCTATTTCATTAATTATGTGGCATCCCATGGGACCTAAAAAGGATATTATAATGGAATAGGTATTGTATCTCAAAAACCCGTCTATTCTTGCTTCCCTTGGCTCCCTTGAACACTTATGTCAAAATTAAGTTTAAGCCACTCCATTTTTTTCGAGGTAATTATGTGGGAAAGACAAGTCTTTACCCATTGTTTCAAATAGTTTAAGAATTAGTTTTTTGAAGGTGTTAAAAGACAATAACAATATGAATAGAGGCCACAAAGTTGGGACTAAGATGTAGATGTACTACCACCATGACTAGAGCCCAAACTATATGGTGGTCTGGATTTATATAAGCAACGTAGCTATCAAGTCTCTAATTGTGCGTTTGAAAGTGCTTATGTTCTTTTATTATGAAAGTACAAACATCACATCATGTCCTCCATACCCACATAACACCGGTTCTCGTTTTATGACAATATAAAATTTCATTTTCAAAAGATCGTAGCTTTGCGGATGATATTCTTTTTGAAATAATGCTTATTATTTTTATTATTAAAAAAATAATACTTATTATTTTTTTGAAAAAAAATAATATTAGAGGGACGTCCTCAAATCCTAATGTAGGCCAAGTGGATGAACAATGGCCAAGTCCCCATAGCCTAATGCAGTGGCAAATATTAAAGCCAAAAAAATAAAACAAAAGAAAAAAAAAGAAAAATCAGTCATCTATGAATATAGAAAATAATTATCAGTAAAAAAGATGCTTTTTGTCAGGCGGTTGTCAAAATGTGTAAGGACTCTTCTTTTGGAGACAAATGCATGCATTTAGCAACATAAAATCAAATCTCACATCAGGCCATGATGAAAATATATATATATGTTTTATGCTATATCCATTCCACCACTTTGCAAATGTTCTTTGCCAGAAAATTAAGGGTGGGTCGCATGTATCTAATGTTTACTGGTTGTTTTCATTGGACTCATATTTTGAGAAAATCATAGTGGGCACGAAACCTTGATGTTTGTTTTAATTTTATTTTGAAAAATCCCTTGATTTCTTTCATTAGGCAAAACACAAGCATCAATGTACAGGAGAATCCATGTCATAATAAAGGCAAGGGAAATTTTCATATATATAGAAATAAAGAATAGGCGATCAAAGATCTGAACCGTCCATGTATGAGCACTGAAAGATCATGTACTTCGATCTCAAACATAGGATGCTTCATTCATAGGGACATGCGAAATAAGCCTCCCATGCTCAATCCCAATGAATAATAAAGCTTTTTTTAAAAATCTCTCTCTCTCTCTATATATGAGGGGTTGACCGGATCTAAGCTGAAAATATATTATAGGACCTGGACCCGACCAGGTCCCAGAGTCCCCAAACACTGACTTAACCCGACTCAAGAACCAAAATATTTATATATAAATATCTTTAGATATATTTCATAAATATGTTTGTATAGATGCATTATTTAAATATCATAACTATTCGGGTTTGATCGGGTCTACCCGAGCCCATACCCAAACAGCGTTCGGTTCCAATATTTGGACATGGACCCGACCTGCATGGTCCAAATTTTCAACCCATACTTAGACCCAGGTCGGAAATACCCGTCGGGTCTTGGTCCGGGTCCATTGCCACGCCTAGAGCTATTTACCCTTGGAGGCTACATGTTCCGGGCTTTGGATAAAATTAAGTAGGCCAATTCAATGTACAGTCGTGGGTAATGCTAAAAAAAACATATAGTATTGGGAATCTTTTCTTGGTATCCGTCCTTCATGCATTTATGGGTGGCTTCATTCTTCCCAAAAGGAAAAATAACTTTGGTCATAGAAAGGGTGCGGTTTGTATAGAGCCGAGGCTCTAAACAATCAAAGCGGAGCCCACCTTCAAATAGTATTGAGACATGTGATTTCAATATTGGAAATCCTTGTAATAGCATAAAAATATATTTTCATATCTAATTATAGAATGTGAAGCTTAAAAAATAGTGTAGATCGAGTATATCTATGAAATTTTGAAAATTGACGGTTAAAAAATATAATATAAAATACACTATTTTCAAAACTTGAAATCTATTTTTTTTTCATGTCCTTGCATCTTAATGTCAAGATGATCAATTTGAGGATATTTGGGCATCAAAACATCTCTTCTAGTAAAAATTTTGAGGTGGGCTCTAATTTGATTGTTTAGTGCTTCGGCTCTACATAAGCTTTTTCCTTGTACAAAACATGCATAATTTTTTTATCTCTTTGGACGCTCAAAAGTTGCTTGGCCTTTGGGCAACTTTTGAAATGGATTAGGACTTATTTGTCAAGTTCATTGGATATGTGCTGCCCTTTCTCACTCTAGAATGAGGCTCACATCCACACTTTCTCTCTCTAAATGTCATTGGCGGCATTTCTCACTCTCTATATGAGTGATGGGCTCCTCATGGCCAGCATGTACATCAAAGGAGGAAAAGTAGAGAGAGAAAGGAAAGTAGAGAGAAAAAATGGCCGCCATGGGAAGGCTGAGAAGGTGTGGTTCAAAGGCTATGAGGTCTATGAGCACTTATCCTTTTTTGGCTTCTCAACCTCGACTCTCGCCACAAGAGCTGGCGCACCCGGAAATAACGGATTTTGCTAGACTTAATGTAAAAAAAAATATGTCTCAGGTAAGTTTAATTTCACAGATTTTGTCCTCTTTTTAATGCAAAATTTCCATTTTTAGATTTTGAGTAGATTAGTGTAGGAAAGCACGAACCGGGAGTGGAACCGCTCCTGGGCCAGGCCGAGTATCGTAAGCACTGAGCGAGCCATGAGCGAAGTAAGAGGAACAAAGCTAAGCGGTTCTACACACCAGGTCCGAGTAACCCCGGCCTTAACCGGGTAGGAAACCAAACTGGGTTAAAGAAAACATGGCCTGGTAGTCGAGACAATGCCCAAGTGGGAGGCCTACTCGGGCAGGTCAGGTAAGGGGTCCAACCTGTGGTGGTTAGAACCCCTGAACCCGCCAATAACTGGCCCGGTCCGGTTCGAACAGGCCAGTGTTTCCTACGTAGCCATATCTTGAACCTTCTCTTTCGATTTAATAAATAAGCTGATTTTTTTGTACTACTAGTGGGAAAAAAAAAAAGTAGGAGAGAATATTTTGATAATTTTCACGCAAGGGGTTTTATTTTTTTTTATTTATCAAAAAAATTCATCATCATCATTATAGTCATTTTACAATTAATTGAGGTCCTCCTGACGAATCTTAGTCGGCCATTTTACTCTATTAAATCCTATATCTTTAGTTATTAAATCCCAATAAATCCCTTAGCTAAGATTTATAAATCATTATTTTAAAATAGTTATCAAATTTAATTGATTTAATTATGAGTGGAAAGAGTATTTATTAAATTCTATTATTTTTTAGGTGATTGGAAGAACCCCTCTTGTTTATCTCAACAAAGTCAGCGAAGGTTGTGGGGCTCACATTGCTGCCAAATTGGAGATGATGCAGCCTTGTTGCAGCATCAAAGATAGGTATATATAGTCCATAGCCAAATATTACATGCTCCCGATATGATAATCTAGTTTCGAAAGTCTCATACCGTTAGATCTATGAAGCAACAGTAATGGACAGAGGGTGGGACCTATAGCTTGGTTCATCTCTGGTCTTGTGGGTCCCACGCCCTCTTCATGATTGGCCTTGTTGCAGCATCAAAGATAGGTATATATAGTCCATAGCCAAAGATTACACGCTCCCGATGTGATAATCTAGTTTCCAAAGTCTCATAACCGTTAGATCAATGAAGCAACAGCAATGGACAGAGGGTGGGACCTATAGCTTGGTTCATCTCTGGTCTTGTGGGTTCCACGCCCTCTTCATGATTGTTTATCCATCGATTGTATGGTGATTCAACTTAGGACCATGGAGTTTCTATGCCTATGTGGTTCATCGCACACACTCCTGTAATTTTTACGTGTTTCTCACGCGTACTGAATTTGTGACTCCTACTAAGGTCACACTCTACAAACTATAAAGACTTATAAATAGTTCTTTTAGGCCGGCAATGGGTGGCCTGGCCCTAAAAACATAGGGCCTGGGCCACAAACTGTGGCTAGCCCGGGCTAGGGTTAATACTGTCCCGGTTCGGCTAGGTCCAACCCTTTCTCTTTTTTTGTTTTTTGTTTTTTATTATTTTTTTATTTATTTTTGGCCTGCCCCTAATAAGGTTAGGGCCTATCTTGGTCTGGCCTTACGGGGACAAGGGTTGGGCCAAGGCCCGGGCTGGTTCGGCTTAGGTCCGGCTCATTGCCACCCTTACTCTAGAGTTTAGCTAGTTATTAAATGAATTTACGTTTTGATATAAATATGAACCATATAAATTTTATCCTACATACCAGGGTTGGCATCGCCATGATAGAAGACGCGGAAAAGAAGAAATTGATATCACCTGACAAGGTATAGAGTTCTACACTAAAAGGCAAAAGGCAGAAAGCAATTTAGTAAAACAAATAAGCATATAATATTGTTTGCATTTGGCTTTCACATGAAGGTCGCAATCACTCATAGCTTCAGATATAAATCATGTGATATATATATATATATCTAAAGAAAAAATTTATATAGAGCCTAGGCTCTAAACAATCAAATTAGAGCCTATCTAAAAAATTTCACTAGAAGATGTTGTTTTGATGTCTAAATATCCTCAAATTGATCATCTCAACATCAAGATGCATGGACATGAGAAAAAAATGGATTTCAAGTTTGAAAAAAGTACATATTGTAATGCATTTTTGGGCCATCACTTTTTAAGATTTTCAAGTTTTCATAGTTTTGCTCTATCTACACTATTTTTTAAGCTTTAAATTTTATAACTAAATATGAAAATATATTTTAAGGCTATCACAAAGATTTGCAATATTGAAACTACGTTTCTCTACATCATTTGAAGGTGGGCTCTAATTTGATTGTTTAGAGCCTAGGTTCTATACAAACCGTGCATATATAAATAGAAAGTATATAATGATACCATTTACCTTTGGGCAAGGTCATCTCAATTAATCTTGACTATTGGATATAAAATTGGGTGGCTGCATCTATTTCATTGACCAAGTTCAAAGTTCAAAAGAAAATTTTTCAAACTTTGTGACACACCTTAGCTATTAGATTTCACATCGGATGGTTCTTAGTAATTGTAACTTTTACATATCAAAGATAAATTGACTCATTTATATACAATCCCATATATATAAATTAGATGCTTAGGATTGTGCCATACAATGTTTTCAAACTATGTGTTACACTCCTACGTACCTTACCTACTTATATTTTATATTTATTTACAATCCCATGTATAAATTAGATGCTTAGGATTGTGCCATAGAATGTTTTCAAACTATGTGTCACACTCCTACCTACCTTACCAACTTTTATTTTATATTTGATTGGTGGGGAGTGGTTTCAACCTTTTTGTACCCCTAGTAAATGATTTTACAGTGTACGATCCCAAATTATATCTTATAAGCTAGAAGTGATTGTGCCAGTGCACAATCCCAGCCTGATGTGATATCTTATGGGTTATCTTATGGGTTAAAAGTGATTGTGACATTATTGTGAATATACAATTTCAATATAAGTACGAGGAGCAAGTGGTCCAAATATTTTAAGACAAGCCTTTGTTTATATATAATACTATTAAAAAAAAAATGTGTCCCCCTTTAACGTACCAATCACCTCCTTTTCCACTTGAATTTCTGAATAATCACAAAAAGTTGGTAAATTTACAAGACAAAATTACCTATTCCTACGGTTGGGAATGGACAGGGTGGTCCGCCCTCAAAAAAGGAGGGCTCAGGCCACAAACTGTGGCCTGAGGGCAGGGCTCGGGTCAGTTTCGGTGCGGCCCTCTTTTTTCGCTTTTTCTATTATTTTTTTCTCATTTGTTTTTGGCCTAGTCTGGCCCTACGGGAAAAGGGTTGCGCCAGGGCCAACGCTGGCACGGACCAAGCCGGGCCTGTTGCCGTCCTTACCTATTCCCTTTAGTATTGAGCAAAATAGTCATTTTGTTGGACTTTTCCGTACAACCCACGGCCTTTAAATAATGCCTTAAAGTTTTAAATTTGAAATATCTATTTTGTCTTAGCGTGTGGCTTTGCTAACGCGCAATGGTGTTGTGAAGAGTAAAGGCGAGATTATGTAAATTTCTTTTGAAAAGTAAAATTTTAAGAGAAACAAATCCGTACTCTTCGTTGTGCAGAATGTAGGGAAGATTTATGTATTTTTTCATGAAGTAAAAATCATAGGAGAAAAATATCCTAACTGATATGTAATATGGACACGCCTGGTTATAGTTTTTGGTGTATATCGATATTATATAAATATGATACTTGTGTTTGACATTTTAGAATTTCAAATTTATCCTTTTAAGTTTTCTGGATGAATTCTTACTATAAAAATACCAAAGTCGGCTAAAAATCCCACCTTCAAATATAGCTAAACGATATACCGATGCCTTATTTCCGAAAAGTCAATTATGTAGTTGGAGTTTACACGTATCCGTGTCCAATGATAAGACATGCATTGTGTTCTTGTAGTATAGTGCGTGTGACCTTGGAAAGGAGGGAAGATTATATGTCTTAATCTGTTTAATTCAAATGAGATACAGACGATTTTGATCGAGCCGACTTCTGGTAACATGGGGATCGGGCTGTCTTTCATCGCGGCATCGAAAGGTTACAAACTCATATTGACCATGCCCTCTTACACAAGTTTAGAGAGGAGGGTGACCATGAGAGTGTTCGGGTCCGAATTGGTACTCACTGATCCCACAAAGGGTATGGGAGGTGCAGTCAAGAAAGCCACTCAATTGCATGAATCAACCCCCAATTCATTCATGCTTCAACAATTTGAGAATCCTTCTAATGTTAAGGTAACTATAAACTAGAAAAAAACTCAATTGGGATTACTATTTTCATTGATTGAATTTTATAATAATGGAAGTTTGCATTCTAGGTGCATTTTGAGACTACAGGACCTGAGATATGGGAGGATACTCTTGGGCAAGTTGATATTTTTGTAATGGGAATTGGGAGTGGAGGCACTGTCTCTGGTGTAGGAAGATACCTCAAATCACAAAACCCTAATGTCAAGGTTAGTACTTTGTTTTGTTTGTTCCATGAGGATTAAAGTGTAATATATGTATTGATTCTCCTTCATGAATAGGGCTGTGTGAACCAGCTTGGCTGACCCGTGGGCCTTATGGCCGGGCATAAATAACGGTAAGAGACCTCGGGCAGGGGCAGGGTTTAGCCTTGCTTAAATTATTCGAGGCTGACCCTAGTTGTGGAAGTTTGAGGGACCCGTGCTGGGCCTGGCCCAGCCCAAACACAGTCTACTAGAGACCCTATAGTGTAGGCTTCCATTTCGGCCTGACCATCCAGCAAGACTCCAGTCAAATCCCGGCTTCAAGCCAAGCTCGGGTAGCCCTAGAATTTTGGGGATTTCAGAATTTTGCCAACCAGACATTTGGGGATTTCAGAATTTTGCCAACCAGACACTATCAATATCACTTCAGTAACCCAATGGATTTTTCTACTGTACATAGTGGCAACTACACACTATCAAAATCTCCTTGGTGTTGGCCATCTCCATTGATCTTATCCACTGAACATTTAGGTAACTAAGTAGTACTATTAGCTTAGCACTAGTCATCCCTGTCTCGAGAATATCTTTATCTCTCCATCTATGTGTCTCATTTCTCTCTTTTTTGCGACGACGCGACGAGGAACTAATACTTGGCTCATTTCTCTCCTTCTGGCAACAATGCGACGAGGATCTAATGCCTTTTTCTTTTTCTCTCCCTCTCTGAAGAATGTAACGTTAGTGTATGCGACGAGGATCTAATGCCTTTTTCTTTTTTTCTTCCTCTCTGAAGAATGTAACGTTAGTGTCTATATGTGTTTATTTGAGATCTTTGGGGATGCAGATTTATGGTGTTGAGCCTGCAGAGAGCAATATCCTAAATGGTGGTAAACCAGGTGAGTTATACTCCCAAGTTATTAGCCATTGATTAGATTTAGACTCTCTCTGTCAACCATGTAAATCAATTAGACAAGTATTGTGTCTTTTTTTCTCTGTGTTTTCCAATTTTTTCAAATGCAATTGGACAGGTCCACACCTCATCACTGGAACTGGGGTTGGGTTCAAACCAGGAGTATTGGATATGGATGTTTTGGAAGCTGTTCTTGAGGTAAGTAATCAACTCTTCAATGTTTTCCAGTCAACCAAATCTTCATTATCATTAGTTTTAAATACCTAGATTATCTTTTAAGCCTGGTTTTATTTTTTCTTGAGCAGGTGTCTAGTGAAGATGCTGTGAAAATGGCCAGGGAATTAGCCCTCAAGGAGGGCCTTATGGTAATTCCTTTTATTTAGTTTTCTTAACCCCTTTATTTTAAATTCAATTGTTTGTATTTCTGTGCAGTGCAAGCATACATCCATATGGACATGCTAATATATATGAGTATTGAAACTCTATGGCCATGTGCATCTTCACCATCTAATTAGGGCTGGCCCTAGCTTGGCCCTAGTCCCTACAAGGCCAGCCCTAGCTCGGCCCTGCCCTAACTGGGCCAAGGAGGCCTTGGCCCAAGCCCAACCCTGGCAGGCTAGGCCAGATTGGGCCAAATACAACCCAAGAAAAAAGAAAAAAAAGGACCGAGATTGGCTGAACCAAACTGGCCCTGCCCAACCCGACCCAGCCCTCAAGGCATAGTGGCACGGCCCAGGTCATAGTTTTTAGAGCCAGGACTGGGCCGCCAGACCCATCACAAGCCTACAACCAATCAATGATGGGTGGTGATTGAGAGAGAATGGGACCCTATTACTGGAAGACATGAATCAAATGGTTGGGCCCACTCTGTGTCCATCTCTCTCCATCCTTGTTGAACCTTAATGCCACAAATTTTTTTTGTGATGATGTGGATCATAGTATAGATTCTCACACGAATACCTTTAGGATGCGTTTGGGAGGACCATGAATTGGAAACTTTGACTATTTTTCTACTCCTCTTGTAGGGGAATATTTCTGCCACACTGTTCGTCTTCGTTCGATCTTGAACCTAAAGATGTGGAAAGTGTTAAAATGGAAATAACTAGTATAAAAAACTCTTTTCTCGTTCGAGGATTTTATACTATTTAGCTTCAATACAAAGAGGTCACAATCACCCACCCCTCGCCATCGAATATAAAATTAGATGATCCAAGGTATGTCATAAAGTTAAAGAAAAGAAAAGAAAAGAAAAGAATTTAGACATTGAACATGGTCAATGGTACATTCTCAACTAACCGATTTCACATCCAATAGTGCAGAATGATTGTGACCTTCCACCAAAAAGCAAATCTAAGTGTATATTTTTCCTTTCTGTGCTGTAAAACCATGAATTATGAATACTTATTGAAGTGGCGCAGTTTGAACTCAGCCTTGAAGTTTTACTCTCTTTCTAGTAACTACAGCAGAGAGTTGAGTGATTGAGTAATAGCGTTTGGTGTGAATAGAATTAAGAGCATGCATTGGCTTTGCAGGTTGGTATTTCATCAGGAGCCAATACGGTAGCGGCACTCAGGCTTGCAAGCATGCCTGAGAACAAGGGCAAACTCATTGTGGTATGAGTTTTTCTATAATCCATGCATTATAATTCTTATTTATGAGTTGCCAAGGGTCCTATATTTCTATCTCTACCCTCCCCTCAACCCCCAAAAAAGCAAAAAAGTTCACTTTTAACCCACATTTCCCACTTTCCCTCTCTCTGAGCTTTTGTGTCAGACCGGCACAATTTGAATATAGAAGTTGGTCTGGTACAAAATGTGTTGGACCAGCGGGATTTCCATACAAATTGGTTCGACACATTTTGTGCCAGACCAGCAAAATTTGAATAATAGAGGCCGGTCCGGCACATTTTGCGTCAGATCGGCAATTTTTTCAGAAGCCGATTGTATACATTTTGTATGCACATGTTGGGCGTCACATTTTGGAACATTTTAGAAACATGGATTAAAATGGAAGGGTATTTTGGTTCAAAAAATTAACTTATTTTTCTTGAAAAATGAGCATAAAAATATATAGTATTGGAATTAATAAAAATATATAGTATTGGAATTAATAGTGTGATATAAAAAATATAGGGAGATAAAGTACAAATTAGATGAATTTCTATAAATTTCAAAAGACCCTGGAGAGAGAGCGCCAAGTTTCTCAAGATGAACAAAACACTATTATTTATTTTTTCATTACAAAAAATTACTCACAAGCGACTCTAACATCTATATAAAAACAATGACTCACAACTGATTGTAACACCTATATCTCAATGTACCATCACATGTTTTCCTCAGCAACACAACCCAAAAATTTCCACAAAAACTACACCTATTCATTATTAAAATGACCAAACTACCCTTCATTTTAAGAAGACATTTATATGAACAAAAGTCTATTTACCTACTTTCTCAATATGTTCATCATTTCTATCATCTGTTAAGACTTTTTTTATCCAACTTATTTAACTAAACTTTAAGAAAATGCTAGATTGGCTTATTTAGGACAAATTTCAAGGTTTCCAACCTTTGATCTCTCTGACCCAAATTGATATGTCGACCGCTATATAATTAGCTTTAATCTGGCATATTAAGCCTTGCTTAATTATTTTATCTTGTCCAAAAACGAGAAAAAAACAAAAAGAGGAAGAAACAATATATATTAATATCATTGTTCATATCGGCGCTCAGACGGTTCATCCAAGCTTTGGAGAAAGGTATTTGTCGTCCGTCCTCTTTCAAGAGCTTCGGGACGAAGCCGAGAAGATGCAACCAGTTCCTGTTGACTAAATGCTGCAGCTTATGTACTTTAATATGTTTTTATTGTGCCTTAATGCATACTTTTTGTGTAGTTTTGCAATGTTTGGAATCAATGATTTTCCTTTGTGTTCTTTATTTTTATGAACAATGAATGGTAAATAAGGTAAAGAGCCTTGTGGCATGTTTGGTTTCTGGAATTTCTGGTCCTGGGAGCTAGAAATTCCATGTTTATGTGGTGTTTGATAACAAGACGTTCCATGTTTCTAGAACTTCCAAGTTCCACAAAAAGTTGATATTGCCAGTTCCATGCCCCCATGAAGGACTGAAGTTGGGAAATGATAGATGGATTGCAACATCATTTTTTAAAATTCGTTTATTAAATTTCTATACATTTTTTATTTTTACTTTTTAATAAAACTTAAATCTGAATGAATTTTGGAGGGTTTGTACCTCAGGGCATATCTTTATTTATATATATATATATATATATATATATATATATATATATATATATATATATATATATATAAAGTGTTTCGAGCAAATTAAAATGAAAAAAATACACCTCAAGGGTTTAGGGGATATTTTGGCCAATTTATTTTTAAAAATATCTTTTATAATTTTTATAGGTGTATGAAGGTGATAAATATAGATGCCTAAAACCTTAGCTCGATCCGATGTACTGAAAAGATAAAATAAATTTGAGATAATCAGACATGCTCTCAACCATCTATCTTGTGGGACCTACAAACACACTATTTTCTTTTTTATGTGATGTAAACCGTGCATTTTCTTAGACATACCGTTGATGGCTTATGATTTTAAAATATCAGTTATTGAACAAATATGACCCCCTAATGATAAGGACTTTAATGAACAGTTAAAGCTAGTTAATTTTACGATCTCCCATTCTCCAAGATCCCAAGTTCAAGCTTCCAGACTTTCTAGATTTCTGGAGAGGTCATCAAATGCAATATTTGTGTTCCAGACATCAAAATATCAAACTTCAAGAAGTTTGGAAATTCCTCTTTCTAGAGAACTTCTAATTTCAAGTTATCAAACTGGCCCTTAACATTTTCACGCAACTAAAATGCAATGGGGACATTTCCTTCGTGTATGAGGCATGACAAGTGAATATTGAAAAATGAAAAATGAACAAGTTGACATGATTTTTTTGCTTTGTTTCTCATAAAAATAAAAAATAAAATAAAAGAGATATGAAGAACAAATACAGAAAAGAAAAAAATATAGGGTAGTAATGACTAATGACCCACTTAAAAGTACGGTAACTCGAAAATACAATATTTTGATGATATATATTTCTAGATACAAAAAGTATCTCTCTAACCATTTTCAATACCCAAGCGAGCAACTCTTTAAACAACTCTCTTGACCAAGATCACTCATCGATCTTCCTTCTTTATACTGTAACAACTATGGCTAAACTTCATAAATATGCGAGAGCAACACAAAACTGACTTTCACTTTATAAAAAGGTTACCGTCCAAATCTCTATGAGAATCACTTCTCTATTAGAACATTTTTTTCTCTTCATATGAGGCATATGTACATTGAATCTCTCACTCGAAGCCCACTTATCTCTCTAGAGGCTCTTCTGTGCAGGAGGCTCTAGCCTCTCTCCAAAGGTAAATCCACCCTGACCCAAATAGGGTACACAAATGTCACATATACACTGGCATCATATGGGCTCAAAGAACTATAAGCAAGAGCTACATCCAATCTCGATCTTCTACCCTAGAGTAAGTTTTCATATGGGAAGATATAGGTTTCCCAAATTAAGGATTCACATCCTCACAAATAGAAAACTAAATCAGTCCCCAAGGTTTCTCTTTGGGATTCAAGAGTTACCAACATAAAAGGAGGCTAAGGAAAATAAATAGGACATCCAAGATTGCCTCTAGTTGTATTGTTTGTCGTACTCTTTTCTCCTCTCTCCATATCCTTCTCTTTTTATTTTTTGGGTAATTCAGTACGGATGACAGGTCCTTAATTTTTTTTTCAAATAGCTAGTGGTTTTATAAGGTGTCAGTGGGATTGGACGGCACAAATATGCAGGTATAAGACGTGCTACCACTTCAACCTCGGCTCCTTTCTCATCCCTTTTCTCTTTATGAGATTAGATTATGGAATAGTCTCTACCAAATGGGAAGGAATTATTCGTTAATTTTGGTTTTTATTATGTGGAGTTGATATTATAAATCACTTCCAAGATGCTACTCTCTATTCTTTGCAATTTTTCTCTTGTTCATGCCCTTTATGAATTGGCAAAGTCGAAGAATATGAAGGAGGAAAATCGAAGTTTCCATTCAAAGAATGTGCTTTCGAGATTGGAGAGATTCTCCTAGACTGAAATGAAAGGAGAGGGTATTATTCTTACAAAAGGTTCAATGGAGAATAATATTAAACTAGTGATAGTAATTGTAGGTAAGTGGATGCTAAGTTGCCCACTTCCATTAAATTCAGAGAGAGAGAGAGAGACAGCAATATAAGCATTTCTAGAGAGAGAGACATGGTTATATGAGAATACAATAATATCAGCATTTCTAGAGAGAGAGAGGTCAAGAATATAAGTATTTCCATACAAATCTAGTTTGTCAAGCACTAAAAATAAGAATATACTAAAATCATGCCACAATAAAAAAAATCCACCTTTGAGATGCTAACAACTTTGATGTAATATTTCTTTAACAACTTTGATATATAAAATTTTTTTACTTTTGTAAACTGATTAGGTTGCATAACAAACAACAATTTATACGGAAATATAAATAAAAAAAGTCAAACAATCTAAAAAATCTTAGGTACCCCTGCAACTATTTTGATAAAAAGGGTCCAAATTGTCCTCATTCTAGTTATGGGTCCTAGACCAGTGAGGATGAATTGGTAATTTAGTTATTGAATTCACTCTAGTCAAATGACCTAAATCCCTGTGATGGTCTGAGTTCGACCCCGCAACACGTGTTTGCCTTAAAAAAAATTGTTTCGGATTTTGAGCTGAGAGCGAAAATGGGTATTTACATATCTGGCTTGAGCAGATTACTAAAACGCCTCTCTCCTGCATGAGGTTTCGACTCATAATATTGTTTTTTAAAGACAAAAAATGAAATGTTTATATAAGGTTGCACCCTTAAAATGTAGAATTAAAGATGCACCTAAAAAACTCATCATAAAAAGTTGTTTGGATATTGGAAAAACTTCTAATTGATCATCTTGACATCAGATATATGAATATGAAAAAAAAAAAAAGATTTGGAGTCCATGAAATAGTGTATTTTACAAAACATTATATGGACTGTCTATTTTCAAGATTTTCATGTGTTTATACATCTACTTGATTTGAACCATTTTTAGTGTTAAAATTTTTATAATTAGAGATAAAAATAAATTCTCAAGTCATCCTAAGAATTTTTTATGTAAAAAATTGCATTATGATAAAATTTAGAGGTGCGCCTTAATTGAATTTTTTAAAGTTGCAACCTTATATAAACCACACCTGACAAAAAAAAATTGCCTTGGGTTCCGAAGTTGAAACCAAGGTATTTAAGTCATTTAGTATAAGTGATAATTCAAACAAATTAAAAAAAAAATGCCTTATACAACATAGAATAATAGCAATTTGAGTATTTTTATTAAATTTCTAGAGAAGCTACTTTAATTAAAAAAAATTAACAAGTGACAAAAATTTTGCTAATTTAAGCATCTTGTAATTGAAGCACTTTGGAAGGCATGACAATGGTTTACAAAAGCAATGTTTAAAAGAACGGATCGGTAACATGAATCGATCACTCCAAAAACCATGTCAAATCGGTTATTCAGATTGGAGAATCGCGGATCAGTTGGTTTTATCCTCAGAAAATAACTAAAAATTCATTAAAATAGTATTTTTGTGAGTTTTTTTTAAAAAATAGAGGTGATACATGTGGACTTTTTTGCAACTAGGCTAGCTTGGATATCCAATGATGGTCTTTCATTGAGAGAAAAAGAGTCAAATGGCCAAGTTCAAATATTCAGCAATTGAACCCTCCCATTAGTAAATATTTTGGAGTGAAAGACTGGTTCAAACATCCAATTTTTCAACAGTCCCGTTATAAAAGAAAATGTCAAGCTATCCAATATCTAAATTGTATTTTTATTGAGAATATTAAATCTATTATAAAAGAAAGGATAGAGTTCTAACATTGGGTGTCCAGACGAAGGTAAGTTGAGAATAAAAAAAATGGGAATGATCCTATACATTTTAGATACACCATATTAATGTGTATAAGAGTTTTTTTAACTTTTCTTTTGAGAAATGAAATTCATCCTTTTTTTGCTTTCTCATATGCGTTCCTGAACCCAACACCCAAAGCATTCATCGATCTTAATTCCTATATCCTTGGCCCAAAATGCTCTCTTTCTCCCTCTAGCTCACAAATTAATTACCCAAAATCGTCTCTCCCTCCCCTTAGCGTGCCTAGTTCTATTTGAACCTTCTACTGAAAAGAGAGAGAGGAAGCTGGTGCCCTTTTGTTGTGCTGCCCATGTGCTTGTATTTGAGGAGAGAGAGAAAGAGAACAACAAAAAGAGTCACTTTAAATGTGTTTCATATTTCCAAGTATGACAAGATTTGTGGATAGAGAAGAAGACTAACACATACTTAAGGAGAGGATCATAAAATAGGTAAAACGATGCAGAGGCATGGAGAAAGCTTCAAAGTAACTAATAGCTGTTGGGGACTTTCCGATTTGCCTACCTGAGAAAAAATAATGTACTGGCTTCGAGGGCTAGATTCTAAAAATTTTGAGAAAGATTTATTTGTTTTTCCTTTTATTAAGGACTCAAAGAAAGAAAAATTGGGCTTTTTCTCTCAAAAACCAAAGTTAATCAAATTTTATGGTTTAAGGATATCTCCTTATAAAGTGTTCATATTTCAAGAAAAGTCTTCTTCGTCCCATTAAAGTTTGTGATCATTGCATCAATAAGATGGAGATATGAGCTTGCGAGGATATATGCACGGTTGGCTTTGGAGCGGCCTGCATTTTGAGGAATACACAACAAGAAATTTGCTTGGTGTGAAATAGAAAGAGAGATGACATGCACAAAGCGTATTGATCTTTAGGTGATTGCCATGTTGTGGACCATCCCAGCCAGAGGAGGGACGAGACTGTTAATGTCGCAGCCAAAGGAGGGACGAGAAGTGAGATAAAAGGGGTGGACCTAATAGAAGACGGGTATCGACTATCAACACGTAGGGACAGGGAGAGAGAGAGAAAGGGTAAAAATGCAAGAAATTTAAATTAAAAAAACCTTTGCCTGGCTGGTCCAAATAATAGGTTAAAAAATTTTTGAATTGTCAAAATCAATAGTTTAAAACTCAAATGCAATCTATGACGGTTTATCTAAAATACATACGATCATTCCCCATAAAAAAATAATTTGAAAAGGGACTGATATAAGCTTCGAAAGAATAGACTATTTTCACAAATAAAAAAACAAAGGCATTTTTCTATATATGTCCCTTGTTCATGTGACAGTGTGTTCCATTTTTAGCTCCGGTTAATCAAGAGACAAAGGGTTCTCCTGTCATTCTCCCATAATATTTGTCCTCCTGCATAAACCACAAAGACTACATAAAAAGAGGGAAAATTATAGATACCCCCCAATGGAAACTTTTCCACATCCTACCCCCTTAATACATTTTTTTATCACACCTTAAACTCCAATATTTTTTTTTCTTGTATTTATCCCATGTCAATAATTTTTAACAAAAATGCTATTTTTCTCTCTCTTCTCCTTTTTAATTTTTCATTTGCATATTCTTACTCTTTCTCTCCACCTGCCCTTTCTATTTCTCTCTCTACCTGCCCTTTCTCTCATTCTCTCTATCTTTTTCTCCCTCTATGCCCAAACTCTTTCTCTCTTTACCCAAAAAACCTATTTGCTTCTCTCTGCCAAACTCTGTCTACAGAAAAAGCCCATTTGGATCTCTCTACCCAAACTCTCTCTCTTGAAACCCACTTTCTCTCTACCTCGCTCTCTTGAAACCACTTTCTCTCTCTATCTCTCTCTCCACCCACCCTCACTCCCTCCGCTAAAACCCACTTTCTCTTTTTACCTCTCTCTACCCACTCTCTCTCTCTTTGCCCGCCCTCTCTCTATCTTTATATATCTCTCTACCCGAAATCTCACAAAACGGGTTTGCAAAATGGTCTAAAATCAAAGACCGGTTCTTGAAAACTCTTGTCCTCCCTTTGTTCAATGCTTAAATCCTCAAACCAAGTCTTTTTTATAAATCAATACTCTCTGGTTTTGACTGCTTAAGCATCGGAGTAGAAAGCTTAAGAAAATTAGTGGCTAGCACTTTGCGGCGATTATAAGTTTAACAATTAAAAAGCGATGTTGCAGGAGATAAAGAAATCATAGTTTAAAAATTTTAGAGCCTTTTTCTGCTTTGGAAGACACAATGTTGGTACTTCCATTGATTTTACTATGCTTCTATTTTTTATATTTTGGTCTGGCACAGAGTTTAGAGAGAGGGAGAGACGACAGGTAGATAGAGAGAAAGAGAGAGAATGAGAGAGATAGTGAGTATAATAATGTGTGTATATAAATAAGATGTATAATTTTCACTTGTATCTTTTATTGTCATTATATATTTATGTAAGGATAATGTGGTCTACATTGAATATATATTGTATGTAGCCTTTTTAGGGTTTCATTCCTCTGAATGAGAATTGGTCGACATCATTTCTCGCTCTAGGCAGTTAACTGAGTTCTACATCTTCTCTAAATCTAATATGGTATTAGAGCTTCAAAGATCTGATCATCTCTTCTTTGTTGCTGCTCATAGATCGCCATTCCCCTTTTTTTTTGTGAAGTTTCTATCTCTAGAAAAGTTGTCATCAAAAGCAAATCTCATCAAAGCAAACTTTTTTTTTCCTTGACATATTTCCCTTTCCTTGGCATGCGAACTAATTCGCATGTTTGATCGCTTTCTCCGATTGATACATATCCTATCGCATGCATCTCAAATTAGCTCCAATTGAATTCGCATGTAAACTGTATCAAATTAATTTGTTTGCAGTTGCTTTCTTCCATCTAATTGCTTCCTTTGCAAGCAAATTAGTTCATATTTTTGTTTTTTTGCATGCAAACTCTTTCATCCAATTGCTTCCATTGCAAGTAAATTAATTCATATTGATTTTCCTATGCACACTGTTTCTATCATTCTAATTGAATTTGCAGTGTCATGTTGCTCTTGTTGCTCTTGCTATGCAAACCGTATGCAAATCACCACAAATTATCCATGTATAGAGTGCAAAAATGTTAACGAGAGTACAACTATTTTTGTTTGTCTTGATGAAAAGGACTGTAGTTTGTGGTATTTCCAAATACGACATTTTCTTATGTGAAGAAAGTTATGGGGCTCTATTAATGGAACTGTTCTAACCTAAGGATGAAAACAAGCATAATGATTGGCTTGTCGTTGATAGCTCTTGTGATATGGGTTATGAACTCAGTTGAGCCCAAAATTGGGCGCAACCTCACATATCAACTTAGTGCCAAAGGAAAGTGGAATTATTTACGAAAGATTTATTCTCAAGCAAACATTGCCCAACTATACACCCTTGAACAATAGAACATGAAGACACAACAAGGGGATTCATCAATTCAAGATTATTTTAATACTTTCACAAGCATATGGAATGAGATGGACTCAACAGAAACATAGTCACCCACTAAAGCTATTATTAAAACACAAAATCGATCTCGTTTATGTCACTTCGTTATGGAGTTGTGAGTTGAAAGCATGAGAACATCAATCCTTTATTATACTCCCACTCCACCATTGAATGATTGCCTCTCATATCTTCTTGCTGAAGAAACTCACTTAGGCTATATTGAGGTTTGCAAATCCTCATCATAAGAAGTCATTGATGTGGCCTTTGCCATTTCCAATTTCCCTAACTAAGATGCCAATTATATCCAAATGTAGTGTCATATATGCAAACAAAAAGGCCACATGACTAATCGGTGTAAGAAGTGAATTTTTTGCAATTATTGCAAGAAGCCAGAGCATGTAATTAATGATTATCAAAAACGCCATCAAGCATGTGGGAAGCATCATGTACCTAGTCAGACTCAATTGGCCGCACTTGTCTTTAGTCCTAGTCCCATCAACATAGAGGATGTCACTTCCATTCACTCCCATTGTGCCTCCACATTTGTTTTTCTTGCATCAATGTCAGATCTTCACTCTATTGACTTAACTACACTCCAGCAACTTGCTCAGGTTTTAGCTATCATGGGTTTTTTAAGTAATTCAATTTTTTTATCAAACACTTGGATCATTTACTCAAGAACATCGAATCATTTGACTAGACAACTTTATTAATTATCCTCGGTAAAACTCCATTATGAAAATATAATTTATTTTATTATTGATGGGTCTCTACTTCATGTTACCCACTCTAGTAATACCAATGTTCCTAATCTATCTAGTAACTCCTTCGCACTGAAAGATGTCCATCATGTTCCCAATCTTTCACTTAATTTAATATCTGTTGGCTAGTTAGTTGATAACAAGTGTCTTGTTTCTTTCTCTAATAAAGGTTGTAGATGCAGGATCTAGGAATTGGAAAAGTGATTGGGAGAGGTACTAAGCAATGTTAGCTTTTCCTAGTTAGTTTCACTAAAGCTCCTTCCCACCTTCCACAAGCTCTGTCAGTTTGTTACCATTCCCATTCTCCTCGTGAAATAAGTCAATCAAACTCTCTTTGGTATGTTTGGCATTATAGGTTAGGATACCCATACACTTAGAAAATGTTATCTATTTTAAACTCTGGATTTTTACTTGTTGTCTTTACTCTTACAAAATTTGGTAAGAATATTGTTTGTGAGAGTTACAAGTTGGCAAAACACTTGGCTTAACTATTTCCTCATAGTAATAATAAAAGTGTCAAGCTTTTATATTTAATACACCCTGATGTTTGAGCCTTGCTCATGTTCCTTCAATTAGTGGTTTTTCTTATTATGTGGTATTTATAGATGATTTTTCAAAGTATACCTGGGTTTATTTTCTCAAAATCAAGTTAAGTGTGTTTGGTGTTTTTAAAGAATTTCATAATATGATTAAAAATCAATTTGAGAAGAACATTAAAGTTTTTAGGTCTGATTCTGGGGGGGAGGAGTATCTATCTAATGAATTCCAAGCATGTCATCATACAAATGACATTATTCATCAACATTTATGCTATCATACACCTGAGCAGAATGGAGTTGCTGAAAGGAAACATTGTCATATTATTGAAACTGTTCATTCTCTTATTATAAGCTCCCATTTTCTAAATAACATTGGGCTAGAACAATTTCTATTGCTATCTATCTTGTTAATCTTCTTCCTACACCAGTTTATTCAATGTGTCATCATTTCAAAAGTTTTTTCAAAAACCCCTGATTACTTACATTTACGTGTGTTTGAATGCACATGTTTTGTGCCTTTACCATCTCATACTCGTGATAAACTCTCACCTAAGTCTGTAAAATACATGTTTGTAGGTTATTTAACAAATCAAAAGGGATATTGTTGTTTTGATCATTCTGTTAATCATATTAGAATATCCCGACATGTTACTTTTTTCGAGCAATTACCCTTCCACCAACATTGCTCACACCCTACTTCAACCACACATAGATCAAAGTTTTCTTTCTTTTTGGTTTCGATATTTCTCATTCTATCACTTCCATCAAGGATGTGAAGCTTCGATTGTAAAAATAATTTCAAATGAAGGACCATGGGGAAGAATCTTATTTCTTTGGCCTTGAGATCCCTGACTCTAAATATGGTATTTATATCTATCAATAGAAGTATGCACTTGAGCGATTTCCAGTCCCTGTTTGAATGATGTGCAGGTTGTTGATACACTTATGGAGCTCATTGTTAAACTTTCTGCACATGTTGAAGATCATCTTCTTGAGTGTACAATGTATGGCATACTTGTAGGCTCCTTCATCTATCTCACTATGACTTGCCGAAATATTGCATGTATTGTCCATATTGTGAGCCAGTTTGTTCAAATCCTCGACGACCAGATCTACTAGCAGTTCACCGATTTATACTTTATGTTTGAGGTACTTCTAATCGTGAATTATTCATTGACTCCACATCCTCTTTATGTTCGATAGATATTGTGCATTACTAACATGAAAAAAGCAAGAAACATGACACCGTCTCTAAGTCAAGCACTGAAGCTGAGTATCGTACTATGTCTTTTATTGCTAGTGAGATTGTTTGGGTTCATGCTCTTCTCAATGAATTTGGTATCTCTATTTTAAATTCCCTACTTTTATATGCAGATAACAAGAGTGCAATTAAGATTGCATCTAATCCGATTTTAATGAGAGAGCAAAACATATTAATGTAGATTGTCATTATGTTCTTGATCGTTATCTTGATGGTATATTATCTCTCTCCTATGTTTCTTTTACTGTACAAGAGGCTGATATTTTCACCAAATCCATTACTCGAAAAAACCATGATTTTTTAGTGGACAAGCTCATATTTTACTCATGTCTGCATCAGCTTGAGGGGAGGTAATAATGTACGTATAATATAAGATGTATAATTTTTAGTTGTCTTTCATTGTCATTATATATATATATATATATATGTGTGTAGGGATAATATGGTCTACACTGAATATGTTTGTATATAACTCTTTTAGGGTTTCATTCATCTGAATAAGAATTGATCGAGATTGTTTTTCTCTCTAGACATTTCCAGAGTTTTTCATCTTCTCTAAATATAATAGGGTAGAAAAAGAGACAAAGAGGGAGAGGTAGAGAGAGAAAGTGAGAGAGAGGGCGAGTATAGAGATAAATGAAAGCGACGTGACTATAAAACATAAAAGGAAAAGAGAGGAAAAAAAGCATTTATGTCAAAAATTTATTGACTTATTGACTAGGGGGTAATTACAAGAAAAAATATTATTAAGGTTTAGAGTATGATACAAAAAGTATTGCGGGGTTGGATGTCTATAAAGTTTTAAGGGTATCTATGATCTTTCTTAAAAAAAAAAAGAAAAGGAAAAAGTATATAATGAGACCATTAACCTTTGGTACAAGGTGGTCACAATAAATCTTGACCGTTGGGTTTGAAATTGAGTGGTTGTATTTATTTCATTAACCAAGTTCAAAGTTCAAATTTTTTTTTCTAGAATTTTGTGATACATCTAAGATATCAGAATTCACATCAGATGGTTCTAAGTAATTGCGACATTTCTATTCCAAAGGTAAACTGTCTCGTCGTATACAATCGAAAAAAAATAAAATAAAATTCCAAAGGTAAAAATGTCTCGTTGTATACAATCGAAAAAAAGTAAAATAAAATTCCAAAGGTAAAAATGTTTCATTGTATACAGTCCCAAAAAAAAAAAAAAAAACTCAGGAGGACTCCTTTGTCATTGACGTTAAAGACAAGGTCAACATTCGATATTCTCTAAATAACTTACTTATATATATTCAGTCCTTCGCCATTTTGCTTGGTCATGATCAATTGCTCTTTCTGATAAGCAGGTTTGCAAATCTCCATTTTTGCTAATAATCTCCATTTTGTAATCTTAAAAACCAACGACATATTTATTTAATCTTTTACCATATTAATCATTTATCATAGATTAAAATTTTTATATTATTTATATATTTCCATTTCCTTAGTTTCATTTATCTGTCAAATTTTTAGATTTCAATTTGAGTTAAATTCTGTGGTCTTATATTCATGTGGCCTGTATATGTATGCTCATTCTGGTTAGGATTATGTGTTAGTGTTAGGGTTTGCAGTGCGCACTATAATTCGTTTTCCTGGTATTTGAGTTGCCAGGATGCCTTTTTATTATGACGTTTCGTTTCATTGATGAAGTTTTTCAAAGGCAGTGTTTTTTTTTTTTTCCCCTTTTTTCGTGTGATAATCTTTTTGGATGGATGTTAGGTGAGGGGATTGAGTAAGAATGGCTCGACTGATTAAGCCATGTCATGGGTCGGCTTTTTTCGGGGTTTCATTGGCAAAGCGGGTTTTTTCGAGCCTAATACCATCTTTTCATGTGATTATCCACCCCCATTTCCTTCATTTCATTAAATTTTAAGAAAAGTTGTATATTTTAGGTACTTATTTGGCAGGTTTTTTGGTGACAGAGAAAGATAATTTTTTGTTGTAGTCCTGTAGTTTTTATGGGGTAAATTTTATTTTGGGTACGAAAACTTAAAAAGTTTTGCTGGTATGTGCTTGAGAGAGAGAGAGAGAGAGAGAGAGAGAGTTGTGAAGACTGTCAGCTGTTTGTTTAATTTAGAGTTTTAATGATGGTTTCCTTCTTAATTTATCAGTAGGGGGTTTTTATCTGGCATGGAAAAGATAAAGCCTCTTGTCGTATTCGTTATCAAGCAGCCCGACTTTTGTAATTACTTTCTAATGAACAAAAATCCGATTTTTTATTAATAATAATAGTATTATTAAATTAAAATTAGAATGATTAAAGTTAATATTGTTATTATTTATTGTTGTTGTTGTTGTTGTTATATTATTACTACTGTCCTCATTGTTGAAAGCTTTATTGTTGTTTTGATATTTATTTATTATTTTCTATCTTCATAAATTAGTTTGCAAAAAACATGTCTGTGTAATTGGACACGAACTTGCTAAGCATTCCTTTCATGCAGGAACAAACCGCCAAATGTGGAGGTTACTGTCAACATCCCCAAAGAAATTATCAACGTAATTTAAGTGCCCTATCCCAGCAGGTAAATATCTATGGTTTTAATCATTTTATTTTTTCACATTTATTTGGAAGACTGATTTTTCGTTAATTGTTTTACTTTTATGTGAGTTGAAGTTGCCATATGCATGCAACCTTTCTATTTCATTTTGTGATCAAATATTGGGTCTAACCTCAAATTCAAATTTAGCCACAGAACTATCTTTTTCTTTTTTTTTATTATCTTAATTTGGATATTGTGCAGGTTTCACATTGGAGGAGAATTCAGTTTCCCCACCCTTTGTCCGTAAGTGACCCTAGATACATGCAATCAAATGTAGTTTCAAACTTATTTATCCTCATTTTGCTTTTTTATTTTATAAAGGGATTGTCTAGACCGTTTATCTTTTGTACACGAAGGTCACAATCATTCTCATGCATTAGATGTCAAATTGGATGTCTTGGGGTTAGTCACGAAGTCCAAGAAATTTTTATTTTGGATCTTTGTGTCTATTCCAGGACACTCTTACAACCACCCATTTTGAAATTTAAGGGACAAGAATGATTGCGACTTCCATGTACAAAAGATAAATGGTCTCTTTGTAGACAATCCCTTTTATAAAATAGTTGGTAAACTTTTGAGGTTGTTGATATGTTCATATCTGAATGGTGTTTGTTCCATCCAACATTTTTCTCTATTTTCTTGTGCCTATTTCTTGATGGCATGACCAGTTTACTTACAATGCCTTTGCTATTATGAATAAGTATCTTTGTCCTTGAAAAATTTAATTGCTTCATGTATCCCTTTATGGTTCTTCGTGGGGTCTTCTTTTTTGTGTATGTTAACCGCAAACTTGGATTTTACAACTTCATTTCAGACCAGTAAGAGACTTACTCGGGCGCTGAATAGTTCAGTTGCAACACAACGTTTCCCAACTCAAACTGAAAATTCAAAGATGGAGACCCCCAAAGAGATCTTTCTTAAGCACTATAAGATGCCTGACTATTTTTTCGACACGGTGAGTGATAGATGTGCCCTTTGTATATCCTGCATAGCTGGTTGTTTTCCTACTTAATGCATTAGATATTTCATTTTATTTATTTTTCTCTGATTTTGGTTTTGGATCTAGTTGGTTATATACTTCTGGCCAGCATTTGTTACTAGTTTTTAGTGTCTTTGTAATTGGTATTTTGAGGATTGCATGGTTATCATGCACCTGAGGTCTTAAAGCACCTTCTGATGTGAATCAATTTCAGGTTGATCTAAAATTTTCACTTGGTGAAGATAAAACAATTGTTTGCTCCAGAATAACTGTTTTACCAAGGGTTGAAGGTAACATTGTTTGTTGTTTGATGAAAATTCATATTGTTTTACAAGAGCTGTTTTAAGTGGTGACAAATGGATCTGTTGTCTTTTTTTATCTAATCCTCTATTCAGATATTATCATACATGCCTTCCCGATGAGTTTGGTTTTGGTTTTGGCTTTGAGGATGCTCTGTTCATATTACAGGTGTTTCATTTCCATTGATCTTGGATGGACAAGATCTCAAGTTGGTTTCAATCAAACTTAATGGCGAGGAACTGAAGGTAGTTGCTCCCAAATTTTTTCAGTGTATTTGGTTTTAGTGAAATTTTTTGTGAATTGGTTTAAGATTTGCCCCAAGAAAATAATTGACTTACAGAAGTTTCACTGGGATATTTGCTGATTTTGACATTGATACTATGTGGACACTAGTTGTTTTAGTAATCTTTACCATTTTATCATGGAGTACTTGTGCTACAAGTGTAAGTTAGTGTTGAACTACTGTAGCTTAAATAACTTACTTGTACAACTGATGGAATATAACTTATAATTCTGCTATGATTTTGCTTAATGGAAATTCTTTGGAGGCATTTTATGTACACCTTATGAATGATTCTTGGCTTTTTGAATGATTGGATGATACAACGTGGTACGAAATTCTAAATGAGTACTTAATGGATGTCACCCAAAATGCCTGTGATGGTACCGAGGAGGTTGTACACAAATGATTCCTGTATGGGTGATTTGGAGACTTAGGTGGTTTTAAATGGCAAGAACGTAGTATTTGCATTAGTGATCCAAGAGATAAATATTATTCAGGTTTAGTACTCAGGAGCTTTAATTGCCATTATCATGGATTAGTATTTGAAGAAACCCAGAAATTTGTCTTTGGGCCTTTGCAAGATATCTTCTCGATATTGATTTGTTTTCTTTTCAGTGAATATTTAATTGTTAGATGGCCAACATTTATTTTTTGATGCTGGTGCCCCACAATTTGGGGCAGAATAAGATATCCTTGTTTTTGTTTATGATAAATGCTTTTATTGCTGTGAATAAAATGTCATAAGTATGAACATAAGTAATTGAGATTACAAATTTGTAATTTTGAGAGTGGGAATTCATCCTACACAGTTAAGCTCGGCCTAAAGACAACAATCCTCGCCTAGTTGTCTGTTTCACTATTGGCCTCTATGAGCATTGTACAAACTGAAGGAGAAATTACCTGTGATTCAGAGGTGCTTATCTTCTTGCTTTTTGATTCTAAAGGCTGAACTTCAGCGTGGGAGCATACGAACATGTTTCTTGTTTCCATAGAATAGCCATCTTGTTTTGGGAAAAAACCAATCAAAAAAGAAAATCCATTTTTTTACGGAAGCAAGTTTCTGCTGGGGTGGGGCCCAAAATCCGGACCTCAAGTTTCAACTTGAAACTATTGTCAATTAAACAAATATTTTGGGAAAATTTATTTTAAAACACTCTTTTATGCAGTTCTAATATAGTGGTCTTGCAGAAGGAAGATTTTGTTTTGGACTCGCGCCATCTCATATTGGCTTCGCCTCCAACAAAGCCATTCATATTGGAGATTGTCACGGAGATATATCCTCAGAACAATACATCGTTAGAGGTGACACAACTTATTAGAATATTTAACTGGTTTTGGTGTAACCCTCATTTGTGCTCCTATGACATATATTTATGGCTTTGCAGGGTCTTTATAAATCATCTGGGAACTTTTGTACTCAATGTGAAGCAGAAGGTTTCCGCAAGATTACATTTTATCAGGTTTGTACCTTTGTTGTTATGTCTGCATAAGCTTTTAAAAGTTAGGGAAGATACTAGGGCAGTGCCTGTGACGCCTGCATATATCATGAAGGTGGTCCCTAAACTTTAAATATCTAGACAGTCCCTGGACAGTACTAGTCCAGTCAATATTTTTGAATGACTATTTTACTCCTTATTCTGGGCTTAAAATATTGGAAAATTGAGGACCAGAAGGTAAACTAAATGGGGAGGGGAGGTTAAAATAGTCATTAAAAAATTTTTAATAGGACCAGGTCTGTCCTGATATTTCAAGTTTCTGGAATTGCTGCATGATTCATTCAGGTGTTCCAGTTACATTTCTAATATTTTTCCTTAAAAAATGGTAGTAAGTAGCTTTGATCTTCTGGCTTGTTGATATATTACCAGTCAGCTTCGCCTTGCCATTTTACTGCTGATGTCTGCTTTCCTCATTATATAGGATCGCCCTGACATCATGGCAAAATATACATGCCACGTTGAGGCTGATAAAACACTATATCCCGTATTGTTATCCAACGGAAATCTTATTGAGCAAGGGGACCTTGAGGTGCAGTTTCTTTTTTTTGTGATTCTTTTTTATGGGTATTTGTTTGTTATGAAGATGTTTATAGGTGCATTCTGGGTTGCGGGTTGCGGACGACATACATAAAATGGTCTCTCTCTCTCTCTCTCCTCTCTTGCAGGATGGCAGGCATTATGCTCTCTGGGAAGATCCTTTCAAGAAACCCAGTTACTTGTTTGCATTAGTTGCTGGGCAGCTTATAAGCAGAGATGACACATTTGTGACCCGTTCTGGGCGTAAGGTTTCACTTAGGATCTGGACCAAAGCAGAGGATGTACCAAAGACAGCCCATGCCATGCATTCCCTTATGGCAGCCATGAAGTGGGATGAAGAAGTCAGTATCTCTTTTTGAAGTCCCCCAGTCATAGCGTATTTTATTTCAAAAAGAAAGAAAACATCAATCTTTTTTCATTTCATATTCTAAATAAGAAAAGGGAAATATAACCAAAAACCCATAGTAAAATGGAGTAAGAGATTTTTGGACTTAAACTCGGATGTTACAATTTGTTTTGAGTTTTGGAACAGGTTTTTGGTCTTGAATATGACCTTGATCTCTTCAACATTGTGGCAGTCCCAGATTTTAACATGTAAGGCTTATGGATTATTGGAATTTAGTTTGATGTAGATTATCTCAAAATAAAGGTGAAAGCATTAACCTTGGTGTATTATATACATGACGCTCCTTGTTGATAATTTGCCAGGGGAGCTATGGAAAACAAGAGCCTCAATGTAAGGCATACTTTCCTTTTTAATCCTTTCCTCAAATTTTCCTTTCCTTGTGCGTTTGTAGTGCTCCTTTTCATTTTAGAATTTTTGGGACTTTGGATTAATTTTGTAAATTTCGGATGTATATTTGATGGAATAGATATTCAACTCCAAGCTTGTCTTGGCATCTCCTGAAACAGCAACAGATGCAGATTATGCTTCAATATTAGGGGTTATTGGTCACGAGGTAAATTCTGCCCCAAGTGATGCTTTCAATGTGTTTTATACTTCTTTCACCATATTAAATTATATTTTTTGGTTCATATTCTATCATATGTTCTAGGTTTTGGAGGCTATTTTATTGTTATGACATGTCCTGACGAAATTTCTTGTCTGTTTCTCAAATGTGCAGTATTTCCATAACTGGACAGGCAACAGGTTGGCATGCATTTTATTTCATCAGTGTTTCTCATGAAAAATTTATATAACTGAGATAACTGGGAAGGTATGCCGTAAGCTAACGCAGTATGGTGCACAGCCCTTATGATGGATGGTAGAGATTTAACTCTACTGGCGTGAGTTGTGCCCACTATGTTGATTCCTCACTTTCCATCATGAGAAATGGAGATCCCATGTTGTTGTACCATGTGCCATAGCATCCGTACCCTATTGGCTTGTAGTAGGCATGCAATTTCTTCAAAAGAACTGACATAAATCTCTGGTACAATCTGCTGGCTCTGAAATATTGTTCTTACATGTGCAGGGTGACATGTCGTGACTGGTTCCAGCTTAGTTTGAAGGAAGGTCTTACAGTTTTTAGGGATCAGGTGATTACTTGTTAGCTTTCCCTCTTCTCATAACTTTCCAAATTCTTTTGTTTCTTTCTTGATTGGTGGCTTCTTCAGGTTTGGTTATCCATAAATATTATTATTCATAAATAATATCATGTTTGGATTGTTAATCTTAATCTACGATCTGCAGGAGTTCTCATCTGATATGGGAAGTCGCACGGTTAAGCGAATTGCAGATGTTTCAAGGCTTAGAACTTACCAGTTTCCTCAGGTAAATATTATATTTTCTCATGCTCATTGCCTCTGAAAAATTTTTGGCCATTGATTGGTTTGATTCAAGGGTAGTTTTCAGAGTTGAACACTATATATGCATCTTGTTGTTTACATATTTGTAGTTCATACCATAAGTTTCCTCTCTCTCTCTCTCTCTCTCTCTCTCTCTTTCTGTGTCCAAAAATTTGCACATGGTTCTTTTTAAACTAGACTAAAGATTTGATGGTTACATATGTAGGATGCTGGGCCCATGGCTCATCCTGTAAGACCCCACTCATACATCAAGGTACATAATGAAACTTGAATGATATTTTCTCCCTCTTTCAATCAAGTTTTGCAACATTTTATAAATTACTTAGAATTGGTTGACTGGTGATTTTGTTACTTTTTCCCCCTACAGATGGACAATTTCTATACAGGTGTGTTTGTGCTGTGTATAGTTATTTCATGATGGTTTTGTGCTGTACTTAAAGAAAGCAAATTCATTGTCTATTCTAGTTTTTTGACAATATCATTTGCTTTCTGTGTAAGCTTCACTCTGCAAATCAACTAATTTTGTTTTGGTTTTTGGTTTTTGACCCATGTTACATGGTTGGAATTGACTATTAACGTCTTGGCAATTAATTTTCCCACATTCTGCATAAACTTCAACTTCCAGTGACGGTACGCATCAAAGTGATTTTGATTTTTGTCATTTACATAATTTTGATCTCCTCACTTGGTCTCCTGTGTGTGTGTGTGCGTTTTTGCACGTGCGTACGTACGTGTTGATTTGTTTATTATCTTGACAAAAACTGACATTAACTGCATTTTCTTATGTTGCTTGTTCTGTGTTGTGTGGTCTCAGGTGTATGAGAAGGTGAGAAAATTCTTATTTCAGATGCTATATTTCTTTATCTTCGTTTTCTTTTCATTCATTTAGTTGCAGAAAATTTAACAATGAGTTTGGTTGTTGTCTTTGATAATGCTTTTTCATCTTCAGGGGGCTGAAGTCGTTAGGATGTACAAAACCTTGCTTGGAAGTTCAGGATTCCGGAAAGTAAGATCAAGCTTCCCTTGCCCACCTAATTGAGATTTATAATTATGTCCCCTAGTTCGTCTTTGCTCTTTACCCGACTGTGCTTTTCCATTCCTTCCACTCATAAAGAAAAGCTTTTTATTTCTTTACATGAGGATTTGACCAATGTTTAAAGAAACGGATTGGTGACTCAAACCGGTCACACCCATACCCCTGTCGGATTGGTGACTCGGTTCGGAGAATCGGGAGAATTGGCAATTTTTTTCCCAATTCTTTTTCAAAAAATCACTATAAATCTCTTAAAATAGTGTTTAAAAGAAATTAGGAGTTTTACATTATGTACTTTCATTACTTTGTAAAAATAGGTGATACTGAGACGTTGCTTTCCTGTCTGGATGTTTGTATAATTATTAATTATAATGAGTATTATAATATTTCATCAAACTAATTTAAAAATATTAGAAACACTTTTATATTATAAGATTAAAAAAAATCCCATATTGATGCAAATTGAATTTAGAAAATTGATTTATTTTGAACTTTATTCTATTTTGGGGCATGGTTGGAATTTTATTTATTGATTGGTTGTATTATGACTTAAAGCATGAGGGGTAGAAGGGATATTTTGTTTAGAAGTTGGAGTGGTGAGTAAGTTACTATATGGGGAGGTACGTATTCCTTTATTTGTGCGAGTATGGGTATCTTAAAGTAGGAAAGTTGAATAGTTGATAAAGTTGAAAGTAGAGGGAGAGATTTGTGGGGCCCACATGCCATAGAGAGAGAGAAATTTTGTTAGAGAGATAGAAGGTACGAGAGTTTTTTGTGGGGTTTTAGTTGGGAGGAAAATAAAGGGGGGGGAACGTGCCTCTTTGGAGGGGGTTTGGTTATTTTTGTAGAGAGAATTTTATTCAAAGAAGAAGGGTTTCTTCTCTTTTGGGGCTGAATTTACAGCCACTTTAAATTCTCCATTGTTGTTGATTGTGGGTGTTCAAGATCAAAGAAGGACAGATTTAATTTCTAGGCTCCTTTTGCATCAAGTGGTATCAAAGCAACGGTTCGTGACTACGATGACTGGTCGTGTAGGTCGTGGTGGCCCTAGGTATACCGCCTTATACCGAAGGATCGACAACTTGACGGAGATGGTTGCACAGTTGCTGCAGGAGAGATATCGGTACCAAGGTGTCCCAAACAAAGAGGTTTCCATGTTGATGGATCCAAATCGTGAGGGTCTTGATAGAGATCGTCTTGAAGTGGGGCTTGAATCTGGGATGGCGCATCCTGATTATGTGTCCAATCATCCAAATTTGCTCGATGCGCGACAACGTTGACAAGAGCATGAATCTGATGAAGAGTCGGGCAGCCGACCACCCCGAGTCCAACATGATTAGTGTAGGGGTAGGGATAGGGAGGAATCACGTGATCGACCTCGAGATGCACTGAGGTACGATCGTAGTGAGTCAGATTCAGGAATTAAAATTGATCTCCCTAAATTTTATGGAAATCTTTCCCCTGAAGAGTTTTTGGATTGATTGAGCACGGTTGAGCGCTTCTTTGATTGGAAAGAATTGTCCAATTCAAAGAAGGTCAACCTTGTGGCTCTTAAACTTAGGGGACTTGCATCAGTATAGTGAGATCAAGTTCAAGAAGCACGAGTTCGAAAAGGCAAAGAAAAGATCAGTTCATGGACCAAGATGAAAGCAAGGATGCGTTAACAATTTCTCCTGTCGAGCTATTCACAAACATTGTACCAACAGTTCCATAGGTTGCATCAAGGTACAAAATCTATCCGGGAGTATACATATGAGTATTACCACTGAGCCTTGAGCAATGGGTTAGCGGAGACCAAGGATTAAAAGGTGGCGCGTTATGTTTCGGGGCTGCGGAGTTTGATCCATGATGAGCTCACATTGCATCATATGCCTCGGTTAGAGGCGGCATATCAGGCCGCTTTAAAGGTGGAGGAACGACAAAGAAAGGGGGCAGCCATACGCTGACCCACAACCGGATTGGGTTCATCACAAATTGGGAGGCCAACGCCTCCAAACCCAGGGAGTTCCTGCAGCAGGCCCAGCTGCCAGTACTTGAGCACGAAGCCGAGCCCAAGAGGTTGTTGGTCCGAGGTGTTTTAGGTGCAATGAGGTGGGGCACCGATCGCATCGAGCTGCAGAGCGCCCATTGAATGCCACCCAGTGCCATGCCAATTTGGTAGAACCTGAATATGACGTTGAAGAAGGGGAAGGCCATGAAGAGTACCCTGCCATTGAGGCCAAAGATGAGGCTGATTTTGATGATCAAGTTGATGAAGTAGTCCGATCAAGGAGACACCTTGCTGGTTCAACGTGTTCTCTCAATGCCACCTGCATCCCAAGAAGACTGTTGGCTAAGGACTAGCATATTTTGCAAGCGGTGTACGTGTAATGGCAAAGTTTGCAACGTCATCATCGACAACGGGAGTAGCTAAAGCATGCTCTCTCAAGAGATGGTAGATAACTTACATCTCAAGGCCGAAAAGTATCCACATCTTTACAAGGTTGCGTGGTTCAAGTGCGGGTCTGAGGTACCCATAACTTCTTGATGCTTAATTAAATTTTCCATTGGTAATTTTTACAAGGATGAGGTTTGGTGTGATGTTGCACCAATGGATGCCTGCGGCATACTCCTAGGACATCCCTGGCAGTATGATAGAAGACCATCCATAATAGTAAATGTAACACTTATACTGTTTGGAAGGATTGTCGCAAGGTGGCATTGCTGCCCTTGTGTGAGGAGACCCCACCCAAGTCTTCTGAGGAGGAGGGTGTGGCTGTTCTTTCACTCTGGCAGTTTATGGACGCGAGTGAGGAGACTGGGCTAATTTATGCACTTGTGGGAAGGGACTTGGCGCAGCTTGTTTCAGGGCCTGAAGCTCTTAAACCACTTTTATTGGAGTTTGAGGACCTAGTGCCAGATGAGTTACTTGCTGGCTTGCCACCCATGAGGAATATACAACGTTGTATAGACCTTATACCTGGGTCAAGCTTTCCTAACCTACCAGCTTATAGAATGAGTCCTAAGGAGCATGATGAGCTCCAGAGCCAGGTGGATGAGTTGTTGGCAAAGGGGCTTATATGGGTTAGCATGAGTCCATGTGTAGTACCAGCTTTGCTTACCCCTAAGAAACATGGTTCATGGAGGATGTATGTAGACAACAGGGCAATTAACAAAATAATAGTTGAATACTGATTCCCTATTCCACGGTTAAATGATATGCTTGATATGTTAGCTGGGGCTTTTGTATTTTCAAAAATTGACTTGAGAAGTGGCTACCATCAAATTCGCATATGCGAAGGAGATGAGTGGAAAACTGCTTTTAAGGCAAAGAATGGGTTGTATGAATGGTTGGTGAAACCTTTTGGTCTAGCAAATGCGCCTAGCACATTTATGCATATAATGACACAGGTGTTACGACCTTTTATTGGCAAATTTGTGGTAGTTTATTTTGATAATATACTTGTTTATAGTATAGATGCCAATGCCCATGTTGGTCAGCTTCACCAGATACTAACAGTGCTAAGGGCTGAGAAGCGATACATCAATCTCAAGAAATGTAGCTTCTTGACCAATAGCTTGGTATTTTTGGGCTATCTTGTGTCTTCAGAAGGGGTGAAGGTAGGTCTTGAGAAGGTGCGCTGGTCCCAAAATCAGTAACAGAAGTGCGAAGCTTCCATGGACTTGCTACTTTCTATAAGTGGTTTATTAAAAATTTCAGCTGTATTATGGCCCCCAGTTACTGAGTGTTTGAAGGGTGAAGCTTTCCATTGGACTTCAGCTGCAAATAAAGCTTTTGACACCATTAAAGAGAAGGTTACGAATGCTCCAGTACTTGCATTACCAGATTTCAGCAAGAGTTTTGAGGTAGAATGTGATGCTTCTCACATGGGGATTGCTGCAGTGCTTAGTCAAGAAAAGAAGCCTATTGCTTTCTTTAGTGAAAAACTAAATGAGGGAAGATGAGAGTATTCGACATATGATGTTGAGTTCTATGCAGTTGCTCAAGCTTTAAGACGTTGGCGACATTATTTGATGCAGCGAGAGTTTATGTTATATACTGATCAGGATGCACATCAATAGCCAGAAGAAGCTTAGTGCACGACATGCAAAGTTGGTGGCTTACTTGCAGGAATTCACATTCACTACGGGCACCAATCAGGGAATCAAAATCGAGTGGCCGATGCACTGAGCCAACGTTCATACCTCTTGCCCACCTTGGCTGTGAATGTGGTGGGTCTTGAAGCTATTCAGGAAGCATAGATCCATATTTCAACCATATTGTTTTATAGTGCAGTTCAGGTGATTGGTCCTCTTACTGCCAGTTTACTTTATCGGATGGATATTTATTTTATGGTGCACAGTTATGTATTCCTGATACTTCTCTATGAGAACATCTTATATCGGATCTCCATGGAGGAGGCCTTGGTGGCCATTTTGGAAGAGATAAGACGTATGCCTTGGTAGAGGAGCGATATTTTTGACCACACATGAGGAGGGATGTGTATCGCTTTGTTGACAGGTGCTGAGTGTGTCAAGTGGCCAAGGGACAATCTCAGAATACAGGCCTTTACACACCCTTACCTGTCCTGATTAGGCCTTGGGTTGATTTATCCATGGATTTCATTGTGGGGTTGCCTAGGACTGCAAGGGGATATGATTCTATTATGGTGGTGGTGGACCGATTTTCTAAGATGACACATTTTATACCTTGTAAGAGGATCGCATATGCTACAATGGTTGCTATTCTCTTCTTTAAAGAGATAGTGCAATTGCATGAGCTTCCCAAGACCATTACTTTAGACTGTGATACTTGTTTTCTCAGTCATTTTTGGAGGACTTTATGGGGGAAAGTGGGTACTAAGTTGCAATTCAGTAGCACTTATCATCCACAGACAGATGGCCAGACCGAGGTGGTCAATAGAAGTGTAGGTAACATGCTAAGGAGTTTGGTTGGAGAAAACATGAAAGTGTTGGATTTGGTGTTACCACCACAAGCTGAGTTTGCTTATAATCATTCTCCAAATTGGTCTACTGGGAAGACTCCTTTTATGGTTGTTTATGGTATGTTTCCTTTACATTTTCATGATTTAATTCCTTTACCTGCACGTGAGATTGTAAATGCAGATGATGGGAGTATGCCTGAGTATATGAAAGAGTTACATGAGAATGTTCGTAGAAAGCTAGAGGAGAGCTATGACAAGTACCAGGATGCTGTGAACCGTCATTATCATGAGCAACTGTTTGATGTGGGAGATTTTGTGATGGTACATTTCGGTTTCCTGTTGGCACCTATGGAATGCTCAAAGCCAGGAAGATTGGACCTTGCCAAATAAAAAAGAAGATTAATGACAATGCTTATGAAGTGGAGTTGTCGTGCGGACGGAATATCTCTCCAGTCTTCAATGTTCGAGATTTGTTCGTTTCCATGGTGATGCCGACCCGATGGAGTCGAGTCTTCTCCAACCCGAGGAGGATGATGCAAATTGAATTCATAAAATTGATTTATTTTGAACTTTATTTTATTTTGGGGCATGGTTGGAATTTTATGTATTGATTGGTTCTATTATGACTCAAAGCATGAGGGGTAGAAGGGATATTCAGCTTAGAAGTTGTTGTAGTGAGTAAGTTACCATATGGGGAGGTACGTATTCCTTTATTTGTGTGAGTATGGGTATCTGAAAGTAGGAAAGTTGAATAGTTGATAAAGTTAATAGAGAGAGAGATTTGTGGGGCCCACATGTCATAGAGAGAGAGTTTGTTAGAGAGATAGAAGGTAGGAGAGTTTTTTGTGGGTTTTTAGTTGGAAGGAAAATAAAAGGGGGAACGTGCCTCTTTGGAATGGGATTGGTTATTTTTGTAGAGAGAATTTTATTCAAAGAAGGGTTTCTTCTCTTTTGGGGCTGAATTTACAGCCACTTTAAATTCTCCATTGTTGTTAATTGTGGGTGTTCCAAGATCAAAAGAAGGCCAGATTTAATGTCTGGGTTCCTTTTGCATCACATATAAAGTGAAATTAGTATCACATCAAACATTTATTAATTCTCTTTACTCGTTCCAAATTATTACAACCTAACTAATTATAATATTATCTATTGAAATGAAATTGGCGGTTTATATTTTATAATTATTTTACCATAAAAATTAGAACAAATCTAAAATATCCTATAATATCATCTAATTTAAAAATCTTATTTACAATTATAAGAAAAAATAATACATTATATAATTTATAATGCAAATAAATTCATAAATAAAATACAAGATTTGGTTATCGATGTATAATTATTAATTATAATAATGTAATAAATATCATTTAAGAATTTCTATATAACAACTTAATACAATTCAAAATAATATGAAATTTTATTCTTGTATAAAATAAGTTATTGTAATAATAAGAAATTAAAACTAAGTTATTTGTTAATATTTGTAAAAAATTCTAAATATATTCATTTAAAATTACAATCTAGATTAAATATGAAAATAACATAATCTATATAATAATAATAATTAATTAAATAACATAGCAATTTCATATATTAAATTATGTGATTTTTATTGCATTTATAACAATAAAAATCTCAATATAACATTAACAATTTTAACATAATTATATTCATTTAACAATGTAATTTTAATGTGGTCATATTTACATAATTAAAATATTGTAATAGAGGGGTGAGTGATTTTTTATTATGGAGGAGAGGGAAAATTATCCCACATCCAAGAGTTACATAAGCTTAAATGGGTATAAAATACTCATAATAGACTTTATAGGTACATGTGAAGCCGTGGTAGGTGTACGGAAGGTTGGTGAACAAATGGGTTGGTTGGCCACTCCAACCTGCTGCCACATGGCTGAGGAGGGTACGAGTATGGTGTTATGTGGCCCGTAATTTTTGAAGTTTTTTGAAAGAGCCCTTGCAATCTGGATCCGCGGATCAGGAAAAATGTGATGTCTAAACCGGTTCCTTGACAGTGATGTCAGATTCGATGATGTTCGATTGATGTCATCACACAACCGGGTTTAGTGTTATATGGCTGAATCCCGTTTTTATCTTGGATCCGAGACGGGCTGGGCGATACCCAATCCGGATCGGGTCATCGATTTTTAAAACACTGGTTTTGACTAGATATTCTTTTCAAAAAAGAAAACTTTTTATCAATAGATATTCCATGGTGGTATACTCATAATATGTTCAGCTATGCTCCATTTGAAGTCTTGCGACAATGTTTCAATTCTGAAATGCTTTTGATTGTGAGCAAGTCCTAATTTTGTAATTATATTTAATGATAGCCACCTTATCTTTGCCTGTTTCTTGTTGCAATGGGCTTGAATAACTCGTATGCTACTTAGAAGGCTTTCTATTTGGAATAACTACAAGCTTGATACCCTAAAATACTGAAAACTCAATTGCTTTTTATCTTATTAGGATTGTCTTGGTATCTTTTAAGATGATATAGTTTGTGAACATCTTGGATTTATGGTAGTTAAATCCTATGTTACAGATATGCCATGTCCATTGATGTGAAAATCTCGAAATGCTTTTTAGCATGTCATGCTTTGTTGTCAGTATTCCTTTTGATGGGTTAGTTTACCATTGTTTCTCATTTGGCCCAAATTTGCAATATACTTTTTATTTTTCGAATCATTTACTTATTATACACACGTAAATGATGGGTGCTTGTGCATTGGGGCTCTAGATTCATCCATGTATTGCTTGTACAAAAAGCTTGCTTAACTTTGGAATTCCAGGCGGTCTGGTCTACTATTGTTTGCTAGCTGTATACAGTTTACAACTTCACATTTTTTCTTGGTTATCGAGTTTTACATTTTAATGCTAACTTGAATAGAAAAATTGTGAAATTGCAATAGTTTTGGCTGGATATAATTGGGGCCAAAATTTGCTCAAATCTGAGGTAGTGATGTTTTAACTCAAATATTAGAGAAATGGGTGATATTAAGGGTTTTTGTGTTATTTAGATGAAGATCTGTCTAGTTTGGTGTTGAGTGGGAAAATTTTGGGCCAAAATATGGAAAGCTCAGGAAAGCATATTGTCCTGGTAGACCATCAGGGCCAGCTGATTCACAATGAAAGGGGCCAACTGTATGGTCTGACTGGTCAGACCTGCAAAGGCTGGTTAGAACCAGCCTTTTTTATTTCTTTGGTTTAATTTTGTGGACCTGAGAAGAGAGGACCTGTTCTGGTTGAACTTGGTCCGTGTGGCTTGTTCACTTTTTATGTTTTAAATGCGTCTTTGTATTTTTCCTGGGAGTGTTTCGCCCTTGTGGACCATCAGAACCAGCTGATTCAAAATGACGTGGGCCACCTGGCTTGTCTGACTGCTCGGACCTGCGAAAGCTGGTTTGAACCACCTTTTTTTATATTTCGAGTTTTTTTTGTTCACTGGAGTAGTCAGGGGACCTGTTCTGGTTGAACTTGGGCCATCTTGCTTGTTCGTCTTGTATGTTTTAAATACATCTTCCTAATTAAATATCTAAAGCTTCTAATCTACTGTTCTTTGCTTTTAAAATCATCCTTCATATCGTTACCAATTTTCGTATTATTAACCTTGTGATAAGGATATGGCATTTGCTGTGATGGTTAAAGTGTCAACAACAGCATCCTTTTCTGTGTTGTAAGGTGCATCTAAAATCATTTACCTAGGTCCATATATTCTCCTTTCTAGTACCTTGTTTACAAAATTAATTATCTCTTTCATATTCATTATGTTTGCTTATTTTTATTCCTATCCTTTGTTAAGATGGCTTTGGTTGTCTACTCAAAACAGAAAAAAAGTTCTCTGATATTTTACATCCATGTGTGATGCAAAACAAATGTTTTCCATTTCCATGAAATTGGATTCAACTTTGTCAATTCCTGTATGGCTTGTAGGCAATTACTGCAAAATCTAGGTGCAACAAAAAGCATGGAAGCTGTTATGCCATATAAATGACCAAACGAGAAATAACCCCACTTGGTTATCTCTGTTAAGCTTTATTGCTCCTCTATGTTTCAGGGGATGGATCTCTATTTTAAAAGGCACGACGGGCAAGCAGTTACTTGTGAGGACTTTTTTGCTGCTATGCGTGATGCGAATGATGCAGACTTCTCTAACTTTTTGTTGTGGTATGCCCGTGACTTCTTGTTCCTTAAGATTTCTTTGTGATGCTTATGCTTTCTCAATTGTTTTCTAAATAAGTCATCTCTCACAGGTATTCTCAAGCTGGAACTCCTCTTGTCAAAGTGACCTCGTCCTACAACTCTGAGACAAATACTTACTCTCTCAAGTTTAGGTAAATTTGCAGGTACCTATATGTGTTTTGTTCTGGGTCCATGCTTCCCTTATTCATTTACTAATTCATCTAGCATCTGGGTACCTGTTTTTCCAGTCAACAAGTGCCTCCTACTCCAGGACAGCCAGTTAAGGATCCTATGTTTATACCTGTGGCTATTGGCCTCTTGGATTCAAATGGGAATGACCTTCCTCTGACATCTGTTTTTCACGAAGGGCTGCTGCATTCTATCTCAAGCAATGGTCATCCAGTGTCCACAACAGTCTTACGAGTTACAAAGGTAACACCTGGTCCATCTTGGAAAATTTTGTGGGTGATAGGGAACTGTAATTTGTGCATATGATATGAAATAAGTCAATTACATGAGTGAGAATTCCCATGTTTGAATTACCAAAATACCACTGACCAATGAAATATTTGCACTGTGCCAAGTTATCTCACCTTCCACAAACACTTGAAATGCATATCTTGCCACTCTTTTTACCTGCTTAATGAGTCGGCATGTGGTTTTTTAACAAGAAAATGTCGCCAGAAGTATATCCATGATTGGTTTGTTACCATCGACGGTTCCTATTTTAGTTTACTTTTGGATAACAAACTTTTAATACTAAACAAAGATGATGGAATTGACACAATACAAGGCAGAATGTTTTTGAGAGTAATCACTTCATCTGCTCAAATTTCTCTCTTTCGTTTTTTAATTGTTTGACCAAACTTAGCATGGATTGAATTGTCCTATGTCAGGGGTATTTTGGTGGTTCGTTGGAAAATAATGGGTCTGCATATTGATTTCTCATATATCAGGGTTTGTATTAATATCTTCTTTGGGCTAATATGAAATATTGAACTGTGCAGGAAGAAGAAGAATTTGTTTTCCATGACATATCTCATAAGCCCGTTCCATCGATCTTGCGGAATTATAGTGCCCCCATTCGTCTCGACTCTGATCTGACTGATGATGACCTATTTTTCCTTCTTGACCATGATTCTGATGAATTCAATCGGTAATAACTTATATCTTCTTCTTTCAATTTGATGTGGCCTTTCAGTTAGTAACTTCTTTAAATTTGTTGATTCTTCAGTTGGGAGGCAGGACAAATATTGGGAAGGAAGCTGATGTTGAGCCTTGTAGCTGACTATCAACAGAACAAGCCTCTCGTTTTGAACCCTAAGTTTGTAAATGGAATGAAGAGCATTTTGTGTGACTCTAGCTTGGACAAAGTAAGCATAGTTTCTGTTGATACTTCAAATTATCACAAAAGCGTCTCTGGTTGTTATATTGGTTTTAATTATTTTCGTGTCGGTCTCAGGAATTCATTGCTAAGGCAATTACTTTACCTGGTGAGGGAGAAATCATGGACATGATGGAAGTTGCGGACCCAGATGCTGTTCATGCTGTTCGCTGTTTCATTAAAAAACAGCTTGCTTCTGAGCTCCGTGGAGAGTTTCTCACGACAGTATGTTACTTCAGCTTGTCTTGTCTCTGTGTGTGTGTGTGTGTGCGTGAGAGAGAGAGAGAGAGAGAGAGAGAGAGAGGATTCGTATCACGATTCATTCTGGTTTGAGTTTGAGAGAGTAGTGATAGGGGATGAGTGAGGGTTGAGGTTTAGGGAGACGGAAATAGAGCGTGAAGTGTATGGAGGGATTGGATTTCAAGGGAAGGGAAACTGTCCCTTGTCAAATTTCTTGGATGGTGTGTGACCATCTACAATGCCCAATTAAATTGATTGTGTAGATGGTTGTGGGTGTGCCCTGGGGCTTTGTGCCGCTGCACCACCAAAACTGGACCCTTTTCTGTTACCCTTCGAAAAATGGGGACAGATAAGGTAGCATGTATATTGTATTTATATTTCTCTGACAAAATGAAATGTTAATTTTTCATTTCTTTTTTTTTTGGTAACAATGCGACATGGTGGTTTTCTTCTTTTCCTTTTTAATTTCAGGTTAAGGACAACAGCAGTGCAGAACCTTATGAATTTAATCATCATAACATGACCAGACGTGCTTTAAAAAATACTGCTCTTGGTAAGTCTGTTTTTGATAACTGGATATTTCTTATGTATTTGTTTTTGAGTGTTCCATGACCTAAAGTGGGTCGTTTTATATGTCAGTAAGCTGAAATACACCCCTGTTCTTTTTTTTGTAGCTTACCTTGCTTCATTGGATGACCTTGAACTCACAAAACTCGCATTGAATGAATACAAATCTGCGACAAACTTGACTGAGCAATTTGCAGCTCTAACAGCTATAGCTCAGAATCCTGGCGAAGCCCGAGATAGTGTTCTTGCAGATTTCTACCGGAAATGGGAGCATGACTATTTGGTGAGCTTTTCTCAATAATAAATGAGTTTACTCTTTTCTTCTTAATTTTTACCTATTTTTTATTGTGTCCCGTGTATTATTCTTGTCTTCTCCATTCTTGAGGTTGGTTTCAATTTATATCTTTGTTGTGGACAAATCTCTTTATTTAGAGCTCAATGAATTCATTATAATAATAGTTTGCTTCCACGAATAAAATTCATTAAAAAGAAAAAAGTGAGAGGGTGTTAAAGAGATGCCAGTCTTTTGGACGTTCTATGATAATACTTGCATTTAGGTGTATTAAGGTTTGTGCTCGTGTGCTTAATTGCTCGTGTCGTTTTTTTTGCCAGGTTGTGAACAAGTGGCTCACTCTTCAAGCCATATCTGACATACCAGGAAATGTCAAGAATGTCCAAAGATTGCTGAACCATCCATCCTTTGACATTCGCAATCCAAACAAGGTCAGTGCATGTTAATGTTCCGAACCTTACAAAATAAAGTACAAATTTGTGTCTATTTTTATTTCTATTTGATGTTATTATTTTTTTGGTGCCGGGGCGGGGGCGGTTGGGAAGATGTGCTTGCGTGCTCACTTGCACGCTTTAAACATATGCATGTGTTTTTTGTGTGGAGAGAGAGAGAGAATGGGCAATGTGCACGTGGCATGTGCTCTTGCACACGCATGTGCGTCTAGTGGCAAGAGAGAAAGAGAGGGAGAGGTGATTGTTGCTCAATCATTTGGTTTCCTTGTATTGTCAGGTCTATTCTCTCATTGGAGGTTTTTGCGGATCTCCAGTAAATCTCCATGCGAAGGATGGATCTGGCTACGAGTTCTTGGGTGACATAGTTTTGCAGCTGGATAAATTGAATCCTCAGGTTTGCCTCTTTTGGCTTATTATTTGCGTTTTTTGGTTTTCTGAGTCTAAGCGGATCTGTTTACAAGTACATTCAAATGGTCTAATCTAGAATCTTTATTACTGTTTGTTTTTGCCCTCTCCATGGCATTGGAAAGATACAAAATGTAAAAAGATAATAATTTCTTATATAAGTAATTGGGAAAGGAAATACAATGTTTTTGTACATTGGGTCACAGGTAGCTGCACGGATGGTGTCTGCTTTCTCACGATGGAGGCGCTATGATGAAACACGGCAAGCTCTTGCCAAGGTAACATAGTATGACCATACTCGTGTTGATCGTGTTCAGCTTTTTGTTTTTTTGAAAGTTTGTTCTTTTTTTCTTTTTCTTTTCAATGTTGTAAACTTCATTGTCTGATAAACTCTTCCCAATTATTGAGAGAGCGAGAGAGATTTGGGTTTCTGCCTTGTCATGGGAAATAAAACTCACGAAATGTATTTGGGGTGTGTGTGTGTGTGAGAGAGAGAGATTTGGTTTATGCCTTATCATGGAAAATGAATCTCACCAAGTATATATTGTTGGATGATAAACAGGTACAGTTGGAGAAGATCGTAGCTGCCAATGGGTTGTCAGAAAATGTGTATGAAATTGCCTCCAAGAGCTTGGCTGCTTAGAGAGAGAGAGAGAGAGAGAGAGAGAGAGAGAGTAGGGAAAAGTGTCAGATAGTTCTCAGGATTCTCTGTTTAATCCCGTTATAATCTTCCCACTTTGTCCTATGGGTATTTTTCTCTCTTATTTGAGAAAGGCATTTTGTGTAGTTCCAAATGCTTTTAGGGTGGTTATGTTTAGAGGGACTACTGATCATATTTTGCTAATAAAAGGACATGCTATGGTAATTAAACTATGGACACAGATTATGAGTCCCTGTAGAAATGAGTCCCCTAAAGTCTATTTTTGAGAGATTTTTGAACCTAAATTTGAAAGGTATATAGTCTGTAACATGGAGATCATGCATATGAAAAAGTAATTAAACGTTAAAAATTTAAAATTACAATTTTATGAAGAAAATATTTGGACCGTAAGTTTTTCTTAGATTGACCACCCAATTGCATCCAACTTTAAAATGGATGCTTTATACCTTGGGGGATGCAAATGTAGAAGTGTGTCCCTGGACGCATGGAACAATTTTCCTTTAACCATGTATTAATTTTGGACACTCCTATTCAAATGTGTTCCTTTTCAAAAAGCTATTTTGGGGATGGATTTGGACTTAAAATCGTACAGGTTAATGATCTCAACCAGACGATCATGAATCCGAAACAAATTGATTCTTGAATCTTAGATGTAGACTATATAATACCTTTTTTAAAGTCGATCATCACCATTCATTCAATTCTTTGTAGATCGATCAGATTTCAACCATTTTCTGAAATGCTAAATCATGGATCCAGAGCAAAAATTCATTGTCACTTAGGATGGATTTCATATCTTAAAATCTATCTATAAGATTAGATTTTGAGTGGAATTTATTTGGATAAGTCTTACCATTATTGTTTATATTTATTGTGAATGTTTAATCTGCTAATGCATGTACCCCAGATGGAGTGATCCGGGGGTGCTTGTTGATCGTTATGTCTGATGATCAGGTTTTCACCGGCCAATCAATGGATGGACGGTGATAGAGAGAATGGGGTGGTTATATGATGCTCTGATGGTCCCATTCAGTTACTGATCCATGACTGCTCTCTCAATGGGCACATAGATCATTATATGTATTGAAAAATAGGGATTAGCTTGTGCTTCTGGGATTTTACCCATATGCCCCCATCCACACGGTACCATTACTACTAAGGAGTCGGGAAATAATGTGAATGCGGGATCACCTTGCTGCTGGAGAGAGCCTGAGAGAGCGAGAGCATAGACTTTTGCGTAGAAGTGGCCATGGCAACCCGACTAGGTTTCACCCAGACCCAGGATCCAGACCTGGCCCAGGTTTAGAAATTACAAAAGAAAAAAGAAAGTTTATTTTACATATTATTTTGTATATATATTTTATATAAAATGTTAGACTTGGACCCGACCCAATAGGGTCCATGTTGACCCGTACCCGACCCAATAGGGTCCATTTTGACCCTTACCCGACCCAAGTCGGGTCCAAGCCATTCAAGCCCATGCCCAACTTGCTGGGTCGAAACATGGGCTGCAAGGGTTGACCCGACCCGACCTGATTGCCACCCCTACTTTTCCGGGACTTTGTGCTAGAGCAGGGTTCTATGTTTCTTTCTTTGCGTTTTGTACAGTAAAAAAATGGTTATCATTACATGGTGTCGCTGGTTCCTATATGTTTTTTTTTGCTGGTGCTCATGGCGGGTCTTTTGGCTTCCTTTGCACTTCTCTATATCATTGGCCTGGTCTTCATTGATAATCACTTTTTCATGGTAGTTGAGTAGGCATTAGATAGCTTGCTATATAACCATGATTCCAGCTTCATTCGCACTGCAGGGACTTCATCTATAAGATTGGCATGGCCCCACCATATAATTACTTTTGGTATTCTATACAGTAAGACCATTAATTTTATTTGGTACAAAGATGCCAGGATCATATTAGCCTTTGAATGTAAAATCTAATAGGTTTAGTTTCATAATATTAAATTTTTTTATTTTGAACTTTGTACCAAACCAGTGATACATCCTCAATTACTGGATTTCACATTCAGTGATCATTAATAATTGTGGCTTTTTTATATCAAACATAAATAATATCATAATATACAGTTCCAGTATTTGTTTGGTGGTACATGAGTGGGCATTAAAGACCTTGCAACACAGACTTGATTTCAGCTTCATTAGTACAGCAAGGATGGCATGGCCAGAATGATGTATGTTACCTTGGCCAAGTTTCCTCCCACCCACCGACCCACCCACTGTGCGACATGCTCCTCGTACTCCAAAATGTTAAGAGATTGGTCCCATTGAGATAGCCCGTGCGATGCTCCCATGCTTTGAAAGTTGCACATATCGTGCTAATTTTGATGATGCCGCCTCGAATCTTGTCATTCAACCAATCACCCCTTCCTCCACTGAGCGCTTGTCACTCTCGTTCGACGCACCCCATGAGTGGAAGGGATGAGCTGTTCACTCCCTTTATTAGCAACCTCATTAAAGTGGTTTCTCCATGCCTCAAAGGTGCCATGATTCCCTATAAGGTCGATGTATGCTCTCTCCCTGCCTCGAAAGATCCATATTTTCTCTTAATGAAGATGTATGACCTCGCTGCCCTTTGAAATTTTCACACTCTCATTTGGTGGTGAGGAGACTCAATCCTCGACAAAGGAAGTGGGCCTTAGGGGAGGCCCCATGACCATCCTCAATGAGGTTGCCGGAGTAGCAGTCGAGCCCATAGTAAAAAAGTGCATTGAACAAGAGGCATTTGGTGATCAAACTCAATTAGAGTGTACCGCCGCAAAGGCAGACAAGGCCTACGATGCCATCAGCCCTAAGGCCTCAACGTCCCCCCCAATGGTGAGCAACTCAACCTTTCAAGAGAAGAACAACCTCCAATAATGACCATTGTCAATGCTATGGTGGTCGATTAAGCACCGGAAATGAGATGGCGCAATTTAAAGCCATGAGAAGAAAATTGTAGGATGAAATGAGGTCGAAACATGAGAAGAAAATTGTAGGATGAAATGAGGTCGAAATATGAGATGATGGGAACCTTGTGCCAAGAGTTGGTGGCCTGTGAGGTCGAGCATGCTCCCACGACACACCAAATCCCCTTTACCACATCCCAACCACCATGTCAGGCGACCGATGCGATGCCACCAAGCGAATCACTACTCCCACCCACCTCCTTCACACCTGTCCAAATTCGTTGATGACACAAAAAGCTGCTTAATATCATCCAATAAAGGTGATGATGTTAAAAGCATTTCTATTTGGTTTAAAAAGGGTGTTGACCTTGAATTTTTCTTTTAATCGGTCCGATATAGGTGAAGACCACTTTAAGAAAAAAAAAGAAAAAAAAGACCCTCAATGCTGCATTTTGCGACAAGAAGAAAAGCATAATAAAGTCAAACCTTCACCCCCTACCTCCGGTGAAGTGAAACTATGGAGTCTTTGATGGCTAGTCCGGGCACCCCCTCAATAATCCCTTGTTGCAAGCCCCTGTACCCTTGCCATTAATCCAAGAGTGCTCTGGTGCCCCAATTTAAAGAAGAAAGTTCCCCAAGGCAGTATCCATCATCATCCCGAGGGCAAACAAGCCAAGTCGGGCAGCCCATAATCAAAAGCTCACTACAGACTTGTCTCCAATCACGTGATAGGCTGTGAAATGCCCCATGCCTGCAGTTAGGCCATTGCTCACCGCCGGGTAGCCTTTATTCTCCTCGGTTCCAAAAGTCGGGTCTTATCCCAATGGACTATGTCGAAAGCGGCACCGCTCCATGTATTCCATCCCAGTGGATCGCATACATGGGCAACATGCATCATCATTGCCCCGACTCCACTCGCTCAGGCGAGCAATACGAGCCGCATCTCCGCAATAAAGCGGCACTAACAAATGTTTGCGCTCCGCTCGTACCCCAAATGGGCCGGTCTCTTCACATCAAGCTCCCTCGTAAAGCACAAGGCCAGCGAAGTGGCATCACTGCTAGCCCATTACCCTCTATCTCCCATCCCTCTCGGCGTGACCCTGGCTCAACTGTCGCCTTCCCCTTATTTTTGCTTTTACTAAGGAAAAGCGTTTCGTGCCGGCTGGACCGGACCGCATATGTGGCCTGGCCCAAAAAGTATAAAGCATACATCTTAAAAACAAATGGAAACTTACTGTTTAAATGTTTTCATATTAAAATTATTATTTTTAATTTTTAAAGCTTATTTATTTATTTTCATATTCACATTAGAGATTAAACGTCCTTAAAAACTAAGTCTAATAAAATCCATCTCAAAAATATATTTATTAAATGACCGGCAATTAACTCATTTCTCGCTATCACGCTTACTCATTCTCCATTCCTCTCTTTTGTTTTTTCCACACCTATTTATACCGTGTTTCTTTTGTTATTAATTTTTTCTTTTCGACCTTTATACCCCACCTCATCCATCCTCCCCTTGTTTATTTCGTCTCATCCATCCACCTTATCCATCACCATCGTCATGTCATCATCTTTCAACCCTTACGTCATCTCATTCAATCTTCTCTGTCTTACTCCCATGTTCCCCTTTGCACATTCTCCCTCCCTTGCCTAACGCAAGGCCGGCCGCCCGGCCGGCCGGCCGGCGGCTTCACCGTCCCTCTCCGCCATGCACGCTACAACCAACCTCCTTCCTCTACTTTTATTCACCTTATGCACAAAAATGGCACGGCACGGCACAACCGTCACCCTTTCATGCTCCGCCTTCCTCTCAAAGCTCCCTGCCTCGATGGCCTTCGGAGAAACGAGTTGAGAGGGTTGGGTGACCCTTCCCTTTGAATTTCCGAGACCCTTCGTTTCCCCGGTGACTGTGCACCTTCTCGAGACTCCTCATCTTCTGCGACGGAACAAATTCCCGAGACTCTTCGTTGCCTTCATGCGACTGTTGGCCTCCCTGTGACCTTCGCTTCGGTTCCACTCGCCGGAAAAACCTCACTGTTACTCTCCCACTACTCCTCGGTGACGGAAAACCACAGGAAAACGACCGGAAATTCACGAAAATGCCCTGTTACCCTCGCTTGCCTCTTTCCCACCTGTCCGGTGTCCTAAATCCTCTGCCGGAATACCTTTGCAGCCCACCAGCATTCCTCCTTCTTCACCTGAACCCTCTCTTCCTCAGCAGAAAACCTCGGCACTTCCCAGAAAAACTCGTGCGGACACCCTGTCGAAGCCGTTTAACCTTGCCGGAATACCTGCGTCTCTGTGCGCTTTGCCAAAATCCCCGCGCCGGAAGTGCTTTCCTCTCTCTCTCACTCTCACTCTCACTCCCACTTTTACTGTTTTACCTTCGGTAAAAACAGTGAAAACTGGGTTTACCCCCTTATATACATGAAGTTTCCCCGAGGGGCCCCTCACAAAGCAAGAATACTAGATAAGTCCCTAAGACCAAACTGCATCGGACCGGACCGGGTCGGACTTAAATCCGAGGCCCCGGATAGAAGCTTTCCGCCGTATGTGCAACACCGAGTATCAACCTTCAGACGGGCCGAACCGGGTCGGGCTCAGATCCGAGGTTCGAATAGAGGCTTACCGCCGCTTGTGAAACACCAAGTATCAACCTTCAGACGGGCCGGACCGGATCGGGCCCAAGCCCGAGGCGCACGGGGGAGAAGATATGCCCCTTTTTGATAAGGATTGCCGGGCAGAAGGCAATCTTTCACAGCCCGGGGGAAGCTTGTAACTTGTTTGGGAACGAGTTCTCTAGCATCCGTTGGATTCCCTTTCCCATGTTGTGCACGACGATGCTCATCGCCACGCATGACATTCGTTTTTTTGTTCTTTGACAAGGACATTGAACCGGCCTTCATCTGAGTGACGGGTCGGGTCGTGTCTGGGTCCCTCATGACACAAGCTGGGATGCTTAGCGCTGCGCGTCTGGTGCCCATACCATTAGATATGGGGCCATGAGCTGAACGAATGTTATGGGTTTGAAGTTGTGGGTGCGGAAAAAATCCAGAGAGGTTACATTGCTTACGCTAAACACCCTCAAGGCATTATGCCCATCCAGGAGGGCATTCCAACACAACACTCCCTACTCCACCAGTGATGGATTTTTCATGGTTGGGAAGTTGAGGGTTCAGCGGGATCAGAGGCATCCAACTAAACTGACCCATGGTGCTAGACTCGAAAAAGCGCCACTAGTAAAAGTGGAAAAAGAAAGGCGGACATGACCGTAAAGCCATGGGCAAAGATACTTAAAAGAAAGACTCGTGGTGCGTGAAAACCAATTTTGGCACATTTCCTAATGATTAAGGTGAAAACCCGACAAGTCATGCAGAGTCATGTGAGGTGGAAACCTAAGAAAAATACCCTCCATCACTTCTACCCCACTTTAGAGACTTGACCATTTTAAGATATGGTCAGGGATGAACTGCTTGAACCGGGGCTGACGACACCCATACCCCAAATGGGCATATTCATCTTTCCTTTAATCTTCACCATAACGAATCTCAACACAAGCACTGATTTATATAGATGATATACTCCTCTTTTCCCCTGATCTGGACAGCCACATCCTTTTGTTAGATAAATTCTATTCAATATGTTGTAAATATGGTATTATGCTTTCTGAAAAGAAATGTGTCTTTGCTACTACAGAAGTAGACTTCCTTGGTATGCATCTCCAAAATGGAATGTACAAACTCCAGCCTCATATAGCCAAGCATCTTTTAGAATTTCCTGATACTTTATCCTCTGTAAAATAAATCCAGCAATTTTTAGGAATTGTAAATTTTATGTCCCCTTTTATTCCTAAACTTTCTTTGTTCACTAGTCCTCTTTATCTATTGCTAAAGAAAAAAGCACCACCATAGACAAGAAAACAGATTGAGCGTATTCAAGAGCTTAAACGATTATCTCAAGATTTACCTTCTCTAAAAACTCCCTATTCAGGAAAAATAATTTTACAAATTGATGCTTCTGATGAATTTTGGGCATGTATCCTACTTGAAGAAAAGGACAAAACCAGAATGATATGTGGATACAAGAGCGGAAAGTTCAAAGACTCTGAACTCCATTACCATTCAACATTTAAAGAAATCCTTGAAGTAAAAAGAGGAATTGAAAAATTCCAATTTCACTTGATAGGACATACTTTCCTCGTTGGAATGGATTTATCTGCTTTTCCAAATATGCTAAAATTCAAAAATAAGATTATTTCGAATCCTCAATTACTCAGATGATCAAATTGGTTTTCTCAATGGAATTTTGAGTACAAGCATATTTCTGGAAAAAACATAATTTTGGCTGATATGTTTTCAAGAAGAAAATTTTCTGAAGAAACCAGTCTTGCTATTGTTCCCTTCATAGGAGCAACAATCAGAATTGAAGAAGAAACAATTGAAGTTCCTGATGAAATTTACGACATTATTATCAGAAAAACTATGGAATCCAGAAATGAGGAATATGCAACAAAAGATGCATGAAATATTGATCAGAAATCATGTAGATTGTTTTCAAGGAATTCGATGCCATCCTACCTATCCATTTTTATCGCTCTTTCAAACCTGACATTACTATAATATGCCAAATGAAGCTATTTGTTTCCTCGGGTACCTTACCAAAAACCATCATATATGTTTTAATTTCCATGTAAGAAAATTATTGCCCTACCTCAGACATTGTCATTGCCTACAATGGAACAACTACATCCACCCCAATCCTAGCGCATTCAATTTCTATAAGTTTCTTATAAAACATTATCATTATAATCAATGGATTGAATCCTTTGGTTATCCTCACAAACCCTACATCATTATTGCTTTCCATCAACACCTTAGACCTCAAATATACCCAGATTGTACTTATTTCAACCAACATCCTTTAATCCAAACCGTTGGATGGTATGATTCTAATCTCCTGAATCACTGGCTATTTCAAACAGAATTACGGAAAGAATTGAAAATTCTCATGTGCTATATTAATAGAATCCAGCCAGATTGGATTCTCGTGGATGTGTATACAGGAAACACAGTATGAAATGATGAAACACCTAGAGGAGCGGCATTCTTACATCAGTTACACATATGGCTTGCTGATCATCCTCCTCCTGAAGAACCACCCACAGACAGTTCTAGTGATGATACATACTTTGGACCCTCTCATAGCCCGTCTATTCCTTCCCTCACAAAGCAAAAGACCAGTGGCACAGCCACAATCCACCTCTTTCTCACTCAGCCGGTCCACTCCTCTCTCTCTCTACTGCCCATGAAGTCGTCGGCCCGTCGTACTCTTTCTCCTTTCTCTCATGATCGGTAGCCAAGCTGTTGGTCCACCCCTCTCTCTCTTAGCCATTGGTCCTCTTTTCTCTCTCTTCTCCACCTCTCTAAGCCACCAGTTCCCTCATTTTTCTCTCTCTTCTCTCCCTTATCTTACCTTTATGACCGGTAGCTAAGCCGCCACCCGATTTTTTCTCTCTATCCTCTCTCATCTCATTTTTGGGCCCTTAATTCAAACCAACTCAAACTCTCTCTTTCATCCCTCTCACAAATAAGGGATCTCTCCCATCATCATTCTCCCCATAAAAAATCAGAAAAATGAATAGAAAGGCAGATGTGGCCATGAAGCCATGGGTAAGAATGCTAAAGAAACCGAGCATGATGTAAACTCGAAAAGGACATCATGAATAAAAATGGGCAAAAAATAGACGTGATCATGAAGTCAGAGGTAAAAAAGCTTAAATAAAAGGGAGTTGGTCAAAACCGCCCTACAGCACCATCCCCACCAAGTTCAAGTAAAAACTCGAAAGAGTGCTTGAATAAATACAGGTTGATGAAAAACTCGTCTAGAAAGAAAGACCATATTCGACGACTTCGACCGAAACCCTAATTTAAAAAACTTTTCCAACAGAACAGGAAGTAAAGTCCCAAAAGGCACCCGACTATTTGACCCAAATCCAACCTCAGCCAAGCGGAGGTAAAGCCCCAAAAGGCACCCAAATGTCTACCCAAAATTCAACAACCCAACAGAGTGGTAGGTAAAGTCCCAAAGTTACCCAACTATTAGACTCAGATCCAACCTTGGTAGAGAGGGAGGGAAAGTCCCAAAAGGCAATCGATTGTTGATCCAAAATTCAACATCCCAACAGAGCGGGAGGTAAAGTCCCAAAAGTTTCCCGATTGTTGGACCCAAATCTAACCTTTGTATAGAGGGAGGGAAAGTCCTAAAACGCACCCGACTGTCAACCCAAAATTCAACATCCCTATAGAGTGAGAGGTAAAGTCCCAAAAGGCACCCGACTGTTGGACCCAAATCCAACCTCGGCAAAGCGAGGTGAAGTCCCAAAAGGCACCCACCTGTCGACCATAATATTAGCAGAGCAAGAGTTAAAAGTCCTAAAAAGCATCCTACTGTTGAACCAAAACAAATTTCAAGAAAAATTCCAATAGATTAAGTTACAAGCCCACGAAGGCCCCCTGAATATCAATCAAATCTAGATCATAGCAAATTGGGTCACAAGCCCCCAAAGGGCACCTGAACATCAATCAAACCCAAAATTATGGTAGAGTGGATTACACACCTCGAAAAGGCTCCTAACTATCAAACCAGCTAATAGTCCTAGTAGAGAGGGAAATACGCCCCCCGAAAAGGCCCCTGATTGCCAATCATGCCTCGACAGAGCAGGATTATACCCCATGATGACCCCCGACTGTCAAGTATGGGCTCCGACAGAGCTGGTCACATGCCCCAAGGAGGCCACCGTCTGTCAACCTGATTTGAACCTTGAACCCTGGCAGAGTAGGTCACACGTCCCAAAAGGCCCCCGAATGCCAACTAAACTTGAATTCTGATGGATCGGATCACATGCCCCAAGAAGGCCCCCAATTGCCCAACGAACTTGATGGGTTACATACTCCAAGAAGGCCCCCGATTGTTCGAACCAAAAAGTCCCCAGTTGCCCCTTAGTAGGCTTGGTGTGATCTCCCCTCTTCCAAAGGTCACGTTGATGCTGGTAATTGGAAACAAAATTAGAGGAAAATCCTAAGCCGTTATGATGATTTGAAAGATAGCATAGGGGATTTTGTTCCAAATGCTACCCTTCTCACTCCTTTGAAGTGTGACATTTAGGGAGGCAAGCTGTTTCTGCATATTTTTGACTCGCCTACCCCATATGTGAATAATAGAGAAGGCGATTGCCACTGTGAATTTCAAGAACCTAGTACTCATTAAAGGCCATGGAGGCAAGCGCAAGATAAAGCATAAATTTTGAAGAGCTCATGTGAGACATCACCTTGGCCCCAAAAAGAGCACAAGAGTGGCCCCTAATACCCTGGAGATAACCCCCAAGTTTCATCCCAATTGGGCAAGGCTACAAAGAGATATGAGGAAAGTGACATAAAGAAGTATTGTGCTCCATAGGTGTACGGATAAATACTATAGTAAAACTCATGACAATCAACCTTGGATGGTCTTTGGACCATTGTAGATGACTTCAAAAGGTTGAAAAACCCCCAACTCCCGAATTTCAGTCAGAATCGGACCCTTCTAGGTCCCATTTTAAAAAAATAGGCAGTTTCTGTACTTCAAAATTTCACACTTGAATTAGTTTTAAAAAATAGCAAAATCCTACGAGACTTCCTCAAAAATAGGTGAATCTCAGATGCGTTTGTTAGGGTTGGTCTGGCCATAGCCTCATCTGAGTATCCCACGGCGGTCGGTTCTTAAGCACATGAACCAAAAGTTCAATGAGACAAACAAGCTCCCTACACTCAATCCAGAACCCATCCCCACTGTGGCCCACATGTTGGACTCCTCTACTTTCATCCCAAAAGAGGAACTCATCCACTCCACTGATGCAAATACAATGCGCAATGCTGCCTCATTTTCACATTTTTTAGCTCTTAAATATCTGATCTACAAGTTGGATCAAGTTGAAATTTGCGTATATCGTGCCTGATCTTTTGGTATAAGTCATGATCATCAACCAGATCGGAAGATATCCTAGAGAGAGGTCAAGTTTTCAACTTCATGTAAAAATTAGTTTGCGTGACCTCTTCGTGCTCCAACGACCATAACTCGATATTCGACTAGCAGATGAAGCTCAAAATTAGTGCATTTTGATCGTCACTTGATTATCTTTAATTTCACATAAGAAAATTCGTGATCAAGGTTTGGGAAGATGCTAATCTAAGGCTCGAAAAGTGGGCATGATTTTTGAGATAACATAAAATTGATTTTCCAGTGATTTGCTAGAATCACAACTCAGTCGATTGGAGGTCATTTCACACATTTTTTATGCAAAATGATCACATTGACATCCCCTTCATTCTACCAACAAAAGAAACACAATAAAAATGATGTTTTCGAAGTAATCAATCGAAGAAGACAAACAAAGTTTCCACAAAAATCATGAAACCCAAAAACATCGGAAACTACATAAAATCTCCATGGTTCTTTGAAAACCACATACAAAAACGATCATGTTGAGACATTCTACATGTTCCTTGGTGTTAGATCATCCATTCTTGGAGAAGCCAAACCAAGTCCACATATCATGTGGATGGGAAGAGGCCCTTTTGAGGGACCTATTTGATAATTTTGAGTTTTGTGCATGGCCTTTTTGGTTATTTTTTCTTTATACAATTTTTCATTGTATTTTTGTAATTTTTATTTTTACTTATTTGCTTTCCGTTTTGATTATCTACCCTAGTTAGATCCTTAACCCACCTTGGTTAAGTCTCTACACTAAACCAAGGGTTTGCTAAACCCTAGGCTAACCACACCTCCTTAACCCAACCAACCTACATCTTATCCTGCACTCTATCCTGCACCTTAACCTACACCACACCCCATACTTGATCATATACCCCATCCTACTCCACACCACCATTGTATACTCCCTAATCCCCCACTATACCACACTCCTTAGACCATATCTCCTACCCCTTATCCTACACCTTACTTTACTCCCTACACTCACCTAACGCATTTAGTTTGGGTTAGCCCTCTTAAGGAGGATTTTCCAAAGCGGCTTCTGGGCAAGCTTGAACTGATGGACCCCAACTACGGATTTCTCCGAGGTGCTTTGATTACTCGCTAAGCACCTTTTCTCATCATCTACTTCCCCTGGGGGAGGTGCTGTTGGAATTATGTCGGATTCCAGTCGACCCTCTCTCTAGCTACTAGCCTAGCCTACACTTGAACCAACCCAACCCATTACCCGACCTTAGGCGTTCTAGCCCATCCAAGACCCACAAGCCCCATCACCAAACCAAAGCCAAACCAACTTGAACCAAACCTGAACCAACCCAACCCAAACTGAGCCATACCCTAGGAGAACATAGGACGATTCGAGTGTGTGACATCGAGGACGTTGAGGCAGGAAGGAGCGTGAGAGAGTCAAGCCAATCCGAGTCTGTTGTGCGACAACAAAGGACTTTCCGCGGCAACCATATATTGGGTTCTAAGAGGGCGAAATGCCCCAACACCTCCGAATCCAAACTTTCAAGGTAAGTACTACCTCAAAACTTAAATTTATTGGTTAGCCATTGCACTGCACCACACGCTTTAGCAATGCACACACATCGCACGTGCACCAGGGTCATCCATGTGTGCACACACGCGCACGTGAGGGGGCAGAAGTGCGTTGGCTGGCCGACCATAAAGATTAACAGATATTTTGAAATTATATAGGGGCCGATTTCAACCATTGTTATAGAGCCTAAACCAATGATACCCACCATCATCAATTCTGATAAAATTTGTTGTCGTAATTTTTTTCCAAGTTTAAGGGAACATTTAAAGCAAATTCTGCCAATTTCTTTCTTTCCATTCATGGTTTCAACTTCTTCTCCTTGTAAGTATTTTATCCAATCTTTTATAGTTCTTTTGTACAAAATTTTATATTGACTTCTATGTCTAAAAATACCTCAATTTTCATCCAATTTTCACAACCATCGACAGCAATTTTAGCAGGAACTAACAAACTCTGAGTGTGCACCATTTTCTGATTTGGTAAATATGATCTTTTTGAAGCACACAGTTCTGTAGATTTTTCAAATAATTTTGAAATTCTCTTTTGTAGTCACTTTTAAAATTATATTTAGTTTTTTAAAATTTTAATTCTTCGTTTGAAAGCACAAGTGCTCATCATCTGAACGGGAGATAGAATCGAAAGAACTTTACCTTCAATAATCTGATTAAAGCACGAAGTTTCATTACAAACTTCTTTTTCTTTCTGTTCAAGACCTTTTATCTTCTTATAGCTGGTTCAAAATTTCCATTAGCGTTTTCTTTTTCATTTTCTGACCTCTTCATCTTCTAACATTTCAACCAATGAAGATACTTCATCTTCTGACTCATTCTTATAAAAAATAGGTGAGTTCGAAGGAGTAGAAAAATTCTTTCAAGTAAAAACTTTTTACAATACCAATGTACTTCTCTTAGCAGCATCATGAAAGTAGAACAGGCAAAACCATCTTTAGGGTTTATTTGAAGCTCAAACAACTTATAAACTCCGTCTTTTAATCGATTATAAAAGACAATACCCCAATTGAATGGGTCAGGTGAGTTGTCACTACATGACCTTTGAGTTCTATTTCTACCATGGGAGGAGAACCAATCTCCATTGAACTATTTACGAAAAAAATCACCAAAAATTACGTTTTTTTCAATATTGGAAAACCTTCAAATTGATCATCTTAACCTTAATCATTGTACTTGTGAAAAAAAAAAAGGAATTTTAAGTCTTAAAAGTATATAATATTGTAACACATCATTTAGACTGTGCCCAAAGTGTTCTTCGAATGAAGTTTCGAAGTGAAGCTATTTTTTTATTTTTTTATTTTTTATAAGTCCCTAGCCTTATAGAAACTAGGGGTAGCAATGGGTCGGGTTAGATCTGGGTCCGGCCCAACCCATACCTGGACCCACAAAATGATATGGGACTCGAATCTGGACCCAAAAATATAGTGTGGGATTCAGACCCAATCGGACTTGACCCAAAAATTAAACTACCTTTGTATTTAACTATATGTCATAAATTGAAACTCGAAAAATATCACCGGATCCAAACCCAAATAGTGTTCAGGTTCAAGATTTGGATACGTACCCAACCTACCGGCTCTTTTTTTGGGACCCATACCCAGGACGTAGAACGGGCCTACCCCTCAGGTCTCGGGTCAGGTCCAGGTCCAGGTCCATTGCCACCCCTAAATTAAGAACTGCATCCTTTACCCAAAAGGTAAGCCTCTAACTTAAAACTTTCTGCATCAAACTACCAAATCAAAACCAACTCCAAACTTCCTTGACGAAGTACGTGGGTATGGGGTTACAAAGACAGGGAATAGGATTCGAACCTAGGAGGGCTCAAACCTAAGAGCACTCGAACCTTGGCCTCTTTTTTTATTATTGAGGTTTTTGGGGAATTCCGCACAAAGTAAATTCATAACGATATGAAGATTTTCCGATAGTGCTTATCGTTTTTGGTGCTGGACCACCTATTCAGTTGAAAGACCCAGGAATTGGGCCTTGTGCCACTGTCTGTTTAATGGACTTTTCCAATTCGAATTCCTGTCGCTCTTTTCTCTTCACTAATATTCCCAATGCGTTCTGAAGAGTAGCCTAAGGGTTCGTTTGGGTACTTGGATTAGGCTGTCCTAGGGATAGGCTTATATTGCAATTAGCTTCTCTTGGAAGTGGTCTGTCCTTGGGATAGCGTTATCTGCTGTTTGAATAACACTTGATTACAAACATGGATATGTTTGTCCATTGTTTGGATTGCCTGGAATAAGTGAATACATGGAAATTCAGTCGCAATTTTTGTATTATTACTCTAAATTTAATTTTATATTACTTAACTCTGCACAATCATTCCAAACTTTACTATTATTTTTTAACTTTGATGAAATCCTTATTTTTTCCTTATTCCTCCTTTCCATTGTATCCTCATATGATGATATCCTTATTTTTTTCTTTATTCATTTCTATTGTATATTTATATATAGATATCTTACATACCAAATATTCAATTAACGTCAATGTTTACAGAAATCATGAAGTTATATACTTTGCTATTTTGAAAAATAGAATTAAAATATATCTAATTATTGTAGGGCAATCAATGTAGCTTGTGAAAAAGAAAGAAGAATAAATTTATTTCAACATTTATTAGATGAACTAATGAACTTTCTACCGTAATGTTTGTTTTAATTGCAAAACGTCCATCACAAAACACATGATTGTTTAAGGGATACATATTTTGATACTTTTTAAGAAACTAAGATTGTTTACTTTGATAAATGGGAAGACTCTTTCCCAATCCTCATAAACTAAAAAGCGGTCCAATTTAGAGAGAATGAGGTGGTTGGTATTATTATTGGACCAAATAAAATGAGCCCCAAATACCGGGAGGTCAAGAAGGTCATTACCCATGGTGAAGTCATTAAATAAGTGCATATGCGAGTTCATGCGAATGTTAGAAGAAATTTCATCAGGGTGACGAATCAAATTAAAGTCCCCACCAATACAAATAGGTAGACTAGTAGAAACCTATAAAATTCTGAACATCATCCAGAAAAGCTGCTTTTAACACATGGGAACAAGGCCCATAAACATTTATGAGCACCCAACGAAAGTCTCTAATCGGACCCTAAAAAATGATAGCCATAAATTTATCAGATTTCAAAATTTGACAGTAAAGAAGTGCCGTTGCGTCCCAAAGAACCCACATACCACTAGAACTATCAACTGCATCAACACCTTCAAAACATAAGGATCCATTACCCCATATTTGTTTATCAACCGTAAAGGAAGGACTACTCCTTTTAGTTTCTTGTAAAATCAAAGCATATGGTCTAAATTTATTTACCAAAAAAAGAACCTCTTTTCTTTGGCGTTCATCGCCAAGTCCCAAAACATTCCAGCTTATAATCTTTATGGGTAGGAAGAGGTGTCACCTGGACCATCGAAGCCACCATCTTCAAGAGGTCTTGATGACATAGAGGAGGATCCACTGGAGTTGCTGGAGGTGGGCTCAGAATAGGAAGAGTCAAATCTAAGACCACACCACCACCACCAGAGGGACAAAGAGAGGAACTACGAGCTGCAAGTCTCGTAGAAGAGCGTGAAGGCAAAGCTGAGGGTCTATACCTTCCCTTGGTTTTCACGAATTCTGCAATTGGTGGCACAACGTCTCTCAAAGGTGTTGAAAAAAACTTGAGGGAAGAGATAGACCCACTCTTAGGATTAAGGGCAGTATCTTTAGACTATCGATTGCAAAGATCAGGCTCTTACCAGAACTGTGAGTACTCTGTAAATTTCTATGTACCTCTCCATGGCCATGAAATCCTTCTTAAAGAGGTATGGAGGAGGCTGTTTTCTAATGTTCGGCTTCCTCCTGAAATCTCTGAGAAACCGTGGCCCTGTAATCCTGGGAAGTGGGTGGTTACTTTTTAGCCGTTAAATAACGACACTTTCTCTCTCTAAGAAGCCTCCCTTTTTAGTGATAAGCATTAAATTATAAGAGAGAGATATTGCGCGTTTAAAGGCCCCATGGCCACACACACGTACCAACATCTCCCACTTGGCCATGAGCGCCAGATATATTGAAATATCATAAAGTCTTTATCACTTAATGAATTTAACACTTATGTGCATATTTTTGTCATGAGGCTTTCACGCAAGTGCGTTTATACATCTCATGACAAAAAATATTCAAAGTCATGTCATGGCTTTTCACGCTAATGCAGTTTTTCCTCTCATGACCAAGACATCAAAAAGAATATCCCATTTGGGAGTTCTTGATTTAAATATTTTTAAGTCCCATCAAAACTACATGCTTTGATAATATTTCTGCACTCAATCCCTTTGTTAAGGGGTCAGCAATCATATCTGAAGATGGTAAATAACTTACAGTTATTTCATTCTTTCCAATAATATTATAAAGATAATGATAATCAATTGCAATGTGCTTACCCTTGAAACTATAAGCTCCATTTCTAATTGATGAAATAGCAGCCTGATTATCACAAAAAATTTTAACAGGTCCGTCGGTTATATCCAGCTTCAAATCACTTATGAAGCATTTAATCCAAATGACATAAGTTGTAGCAATGCTACAAGCAATATACTCAGCTTCTATAGTATACCGAGCCACACAACCTTGTTTCTTACTAGACCAAGAAACACATCCACCACCAAAGAGGAATACAATTCCTGAGATTGATTTTCTATCATCTGGGTCTCCTGTAAAATCTGCATCAGAGTATTCAGTAACCTCTAAGTTGTTAGCTTGGAAGCACAACTTGTAATTTTTAGTTTTATGAATATATATTGAGTATCATTTTACAGCTTGCCAATGAGCCATCCCATGATTACTTTGAAATCTACTTACATGACCATATGCATGACTCAAATCAGGTCTTGTACACAACATGACATAATTTATGTATTCTATAGCTTGAGCATGTTGAATTCTTTCCATTTCAGTTTTGTCACTATCAGGTAATGGACACGTTTTCTTTGATAATTTTAAGCCTTTACAAACAGGTGTATCTATGTGCTTGCAATTTTCCATTTTAAATCTCTCTAAAACACTTTCCAAATAATTTTCTTGAGATAAATATAGAAGTCTTGAACTTCTATATCTTGTTATCTTAATGCCTAATACATATGAGGCTTCTCCCATATCTTTCATCTCAAAATGGGAACTTAGCCATGATTTGGTATGGTTAATCATGCCAATATCATTACCGGCTATCAACATCTCATCCATATATAGTGATAAAATTGCTCCCACTATTCTAGACATATACATAATGGTCTAACCTATTGGCTATATAACTAATTTCAGTGATTGCATTATGAAATGTAAAGTACCATTACCTAGAAGACTGTTTTAGACCACATAAAGATTTCTTAAGTTTATATATTTTGTCTTCTTGGCCTTTAATAACATATATTTCTGGTTGTTTCATGTATATATCTTCTTTTAATTCTCCATTTAAGAAAGCTGTTTTGACATCTATTTGAAATAATTCTAGCTCATAATATGTAACTAATGTAAGGATGATCCTAATAGATGAAAATTTTGCTAGTGAAGAATAAGTTTCTACATAATCTATGCCTTCCATTTGGGTAAATCCTTTAGCTACCAACCTAGCTTTATATTTATCAATGGATCCATTTGCATTAAGCTTTTTTTTTATGACCCATTTGCAACCGATGACTTTTCTATCTTTAGGGAGGTCAACCAACTCCTAGACTTGATTTCTTTTAATAGAATCAAGTTCATCATCCATGGCTTGAGTCCAGTCAGCTGAGTCATGTGAGCTAATAACTTCACTGTAGCTACAAGGTTCATCTATTGTATCCTCACTTATTAAAGATTAATTATTCATTCATAAATACATAAAATTCTTATAAAGTCGTAGGTGGGGCTCTAGTTCTTTTAGGCATAATTGGTTTACTTGATTCAATCGAATCATTCTCACCAAATGTAGAGGGAGTCTGAGAAACAAGGTCTTCCAGACCCTTATCTTTATCAATTTTATGTAAGTCAATAGGCTTATTTAAAATATTTTCATCATCTATATTTTCTAAGAAATGAGCACCACGATTCTCTACTAATGATCTAGTATCATGGTTATAGAATCTATACCCTTTAGAATTTTCTGAATAGCCTATAAAAGAGCATTATATAGTTTTACTTTGTAATTTATCCCTATTTTGTGGCGGTATAAGCACATGTGCCCAAGAACCCCAAACTTTCAAGATAATAAGGTCAGGTTTTCTACCTATCAATAATTCATATGGGATCAAGTCTATAGATTTAGTTGGAACACGATTAATGATATATATTACAATGTTGAGAGCCTCACCCAAAAAATGAAGTGATAAATTTGAATGGTTCATCATCGACCTAACCATGTCCATTAGAGTTTTATTTCTCCTTTCATCTACACCATTTTGTTATGGTGTATATGGCATAGTTGTTTGGTGAATTATATCACGCTCCTTACAAAATTCAGAAAATAAGGCGGAATAATATTCACCTACCCTATCTATTTGAAGAATTTTAATATGTCTACCTAACTGATTTTCTACCTGAGCTTTATATTCGTTAAATGTTTCTAATACATCTGATTTCTTACTAATTAGGTATACATATCCATAACGTGAATAATCGTCTATAAATGTTATGAAATATTTCATACCTCTATGTGTTTTCACATTTAATGGGCCACATATATCGAGTGAGCAATACTAAGTAGTTCATTAGACATGTTCCCTTTAGGGAAAGACTTCTTAGTTAATTTATCAGAACTACATGGCTCGCATGTTTTGAACATAATTTCTCTTAAATTGGGGAGCAAGCCTCTTTTAACCATTTTATTCATTTTGTCTTTATTTATATGTTTAAATATTAAGTGCCATATATATAGATCATCCATACACATAAAAGCATCAATATAACTAGAAAATGATGAACTTTCATTAATATTCAGTCGATACAAATTGTCAACTTTAGTACCGTACACCAAAGCTCTAGAATGCTTCCCAATGATAACCCGACCAGACCTGAATCTTATTTCAAATCCCTTGTCGTCTAGCCTTGGGACAGAAATCAAATTTCGCCTCATATTGGGCGCATACAATGTATCAGTCAATAAGAGATTTGTTCCTCCTGGTAAACACATCTTGAAAGTACCAACACTTAGTGCATCGCAGTAGGTGTCATTTCTCATATAAATCCACTGGTTATTGGCTACAATCTCTTTCAATTCTGTGAATCCATCCTTGGTCCTCGAGACATATCGAGTGAAGCCTGAGTCGACCCACCAATTTCTCAGGTCATGATCGGCAACATTGATTCTAGGACTACGTATATCCTTTATCTTATTTTGATTATTTCGAACATGGTTGTTATTTTGGTTCCTATTTTTATTTTTCAGCTTCGGACAATTAAACTTGTGTGCTCAATTTCCTTACAATAAAAACAGGTCTTCTCAACCTTATTCTTTTGATTTTTAAAATTTCTCCTTATTCCCTTATACATAGTATTTATCTAATTATTGAAAGGTTTTTTGAAGATCTGAGAAGATAAACTTAGGGCAAAGTGGAGCTCTTTTGACTTCTTTTTCATTGTTCTCTCAACTTCAATACTAAGATGTATAAGAAGAATTAACATGGTTATCCCTTGTGCAGAATGGTTCAATGCAATTACAACGGACTTCCAAGATGGAGGGAGACTGTTAAGGACAATGGACACTTGCATGCGATCGGGGACTGGATTCTCAGCTGCAACAAGATCCTTTGCGAGCACTGTCATTTTATTGACATGCTCGGTCACTGAGTCCGTTTCTTTCATTCTGCAATAATTGTATTTTTCTAACAACAATTGTACATGGGTCTCAGAAGTGATCCCATACTTTTTAGATAGGGCGCTTATCATACTTTGAGTTGTAGTGTAATCCTCAAAGACTCTAATTAAATCATCTTCCATAAAGCTCAACATAGTAGTCCTAGTTACTTTGTTATCTTCTAACCATTTTTCAAGTTTCCTTCTGGCTTGACCATTAGCATTAGGCTCTAAAATTGGTGGTTCTGTTTCTAGGACATAATCTACCCTATTTTGAAAAAGAATATATATAATTTTTCTTTTCCACATAGAAAAATTGGTCCCATTGAGTTTTTCAAGTTTGGATAATTCTAACATAAGTAGCCTAGATGTCATTTTAAATTTTTTAGATAATACCTAAAAGTTTAAAAACAAATTTAATTGTATTTAAGAAAAAGTTGTCTGCTAGCTTAATCAATAAGTTTGCCGACTCTTAGTGAGCTGCAACTTCAAAGGAAAATTTTCTCGAACAGTTTATGTTCACATTGTTGTGATGCAAAAAAAAATTAATAAAGTAAGGCAACAACTACTTTTATATCAAATCTTTCATAAGAATAGTTTTTATAAATATGTGAATATGTTTTAGCACAAGATAGAGAGTCTACAATGATATTTGATATTTTTCAACAAAAAACTATGGCATTGCATAATCACAAAAAAAAAGAGAAAAATTCACAAAATCAAGATCATGAAATTTTCTAACTTAAAGAGATCAAAGCATAGGATAATTAGGCAATGCAGTGACAATTATTATGCAAATAAAATATTTCGAAAGTCCCTAAATTATAGTTCACAAAAAAAAAATAAAAATAAAAATAAAAATAAAATAAACATATGCAATTTGATATGTAAACCTTTACTCTAATAGAATTGGAGTGTGCATAATAAGATTCAATAATAATAATAATATGCACTAATTTTCAGCAACAAAAAGATGGAAGAAAGAAGATGTCAGCCACCTGATTTTCAATAGTCCTTGACCGTGGGCTCAAGTTTGTACTGTATTAGCAACTTGATCTGAAAGAAAAATAACTACACAACTTGTTCCTACTTTAGAGAGAGAGCCTACTATTGAGGCATAGAGAGCGAACCTAATATTGAGGCATATGCTAAGTTAAGATAACTCTTCTGCAACAACCTTAAACTTATTTTCTCTCTCTTCCTATTCTTTTGATTCTTCTTCTAGCGTGTCTATCTCTTTAACTTTTCTCTACAAAAGATTAAACAGAGGACTAGCGTCTCTATCTCTTTAACTTTTCTCTACAAAAGATTAAACAGAGGACTCATCCGAGTACGTTATGATCACGTAAGCCAAATGCAATCTAGAGAGAGAAAATATGGTAAAAGAAATTATGGAGAGATAATATTCCAGAACCAACAATACCAGTAAAAACAAACACTGAGTCACAAATGAGGAGCAATAAATTAAAAGAGAGAAATTTATAATAAATAAATAAATTCAGACTATTAAATTTTAGATTAGAAATTTTTTTTTACAACAAGATATAAGTGAATGACAAAGCACAATATCAAAGTTACTGTAACTTAAACTCAGGAAAAAAATAAGATATAAAATACCAAAAAAAAATGGGACCTGTAGGTTATGAGCCCACCACGTTTCCACAACCTGCTCTGATACCAATGTTGAAAAAAACTTGAGGGAAGAGATGGACCCACTCCTAGGATTAAGGGCCGTGACTTTAGATTATCTATCGTAAAGATCAAGCTTTTACCTGTGAGAACTTTGTAAATTTATGTGTACCTCTTCATTACCATGAAACCCTTCTTAAAGAGGGATGGAGGAGGCTGTTCTCTAACGTTCCGCTTCTTCCTGAAATATCTGATAAAACGTAGCCCTGTAGTCTTGGGAAGTGGGTGGTTACCGTTAAATAACGTCACCTTTTCTCTCTAAGAAACCTCCATTTTTTAGTGATAAGCATTAAATTATAAGAGAGAGATATTACAAGTTTAAAGGCCCCACGACCACACATACGTACCAACAAAAGGATGCTCAGGAGCATCAAGGGTAGCAACAACAGTGGGTGCTTGGTGAACAAGAACAAACATATTTCAAAGGAAGCTCAGGAGCATCAAGGGTAGCCTTGGCGTGAATTAGCCGAAGTTATAGCATCCAAGGAATCCAAAACTAGGTTCCTACAAATTTAATTGATATCATTCATCAAGCTCTCCAATCTGCTTGCCCTCCGAAGGTCTTTGGATTTGGAAATTTTTTTAGGAGTTCTATCATTTGGCAGATATGGTTAGAGCGCAATAGGAGAACTTTTGATGGGATTTCTCTTTTTGATGATGATATTAAAGATTGTATTTTACAGTTTCTCTGGGACTGATTTTTTGCGATCACAAAAGGTAATGGTGTATCCCGTACTGACATCTTTATTAATTTAAAGAATGTTACTTTTTCCTATTCTCCAATTTCCCGCCCTCACCCAACTTGGAAAGCGCCTCCGGAAGGTTTTCTTAAACTTAATTTTGATGGTAGTTCCATGGGCAATTATGGACTTGCCGGAATTGATGGTTTGCTTAGAAACCATGAAGGCTTGACAATTTTTTCTTATGCTGGTCCTTGTGTCAACACCACGGCCAACCAGGTAGAAATTTTATCCTTTTCATGGGCTACAAATTATCGTCAGCAAAGGCTTTTCTGGATCAATTCTTATTGAAGGTAATTCCCTCATTGTTATCAAGTGGTGTAAAAAGGAGCAAAGAATTCCTTGATCTCTTCATTCATTTGGCCTGAAAATCCTTGACCTTTGTACCACCATGGGCCTCCACTTCTCCTTCTCCCATGTCTATGGAGAGGCAAACGGGTTAGTTGATGGTCTCGCTAAACAGGACATCCTATCTCCCTCTTTGCTTGTTTATGATGCCTTAATGTCTACTTTGTAATTTTGATGCTGTTTTAGCACCTCTTCAATAAAAGTTATAACATTGTCAAAAGAAAAATATATATTTTTATTATAAAATAAATTTTTTTATGGAAAAAGTTTATATAGAGCCGAGGTTCTAAACAATCAAATATGAGCCTACCTCAAAAATTTCACTAGAAGAGGTTGTTTGATGCCCAAATATCTTCAAATTGTTCATCTTGATATCAAGATGCATGAACATGAGAAAAAATTGGATTTCAAGTTTTGAAAAAAGTGTATTTTGTAGCATATTTTTGGACGGTCAATTTTTAAGATTTTTAAGTTTTCATAGATCTGCCGATCTGCACTATTTTTGAAGCTTTAAACTTTATAAATAAATATAAAAAATATATTTTAAGTCTATCACAAAGATTTCCAATATTGAAAACACATTTCTTAATATTATTTGAAGGTAGGCTCTAATTTGATTGTTTAGAGCCCAGGCTCTATACAAACCACACCTTTTTTTATTATAATTTTTTTTTTGTTTTGAATATAAAATGGATTTAGTAGACAACAAATATTCAACATGAGACATGTTCTCAGTATGTTCGTATTTTGACACAATAATGAAAATTCATAATGCAATTGCCACTATTTTTTTTAGAAACTAAAAAAAATTATATTTTTGAACGATTGTAATAATTTTTTTAATTTTTTTGAGCCGAAACCAGCTGATCCGGCCAATTCTCCAATCCACCAATTCAATACCGTTTTTGAAGTAGCCAACGATTCCTTTTTTAAAACCCTGGTATGAGGAGACAAACCGTGTCCATTTTTTCACTCATCTACATGCACTTCGCGCTCTATAGTTTTGTGGGTGTATTTAGCTAAAGGAAAATTGTTGCGGGTTGGACATCATTCCTATATATGCGGTCTAGAAAATGTGAAGCATCCATCTTAAAGATAGATGCTAGTGGGTGAATGGAAACTAATGGGTTCAAATGTTTTTTTACTAAAATTATTATTTTTAGTTTTTTAGATTTAATCATTTCTACATATTTATGATCTCCATGTTAGAAATTGGATGTCTTTAAAAATTAAGATTGAAATTAAGACCTAATATCCATCCTAAAAAAAAGATATATTAAGAAGCCCGTGTTTCTACACAGGCGGGCTTGGCCGCATAGAAACCGTGTACTTATCTGAATCTGGAGACAACACAAATTTTTCTCACCATAGCCGCCTCTCGGGGATGAACATTTCGTCCTTAAAACATGCCGAAATATTTTCGTGACGAAATTTCGCCGAAATCCGCCTTGAGACAAAAAGGCAGTCATGTTCATGAGGACCCACTCGTCTGATAATTCCAATAACGATTATGGGTATTATGGTCCTTTTTATTATCTAACAGTCTAACGCGACTCCCGAAGAAAGCCCTAGAGAGCGCGTCGATGCCGTGTGACACGTGTCAAATACCAACAGGTTCAAAGGGAATATGCCTTTCTTTGGCCGTATTTATTTTTTCTTATTCCTAGGAGCCCTTTTTTCATGCCTTTTTTTACACGCCTATATTATGCTCCCTCGACCGCACCTATTGAGGTGATTTTTTTCAAGTTAAAATTGAGGTTTTTTTTCAATTTAAAATTTTGAAAACCTCCTAAAAATTACTAGATGATTATTCTCAAATAAAAAATTTTCATTTTGATTTTTCTAATACTTAGATCTTACCTTCTAAAAATTGGACGTTTTCTATTCAATTTTATGCTATAAGTTTTTCAAACATTTAAAGAGTGCAATCAGAAAGTCCTTTCAATTGGGGTTAACCACGTATTAAGTAGGTTACATATGTTTTGGAGCTCTAAAATTAATCCTAATTGGGGTTTTATCCGAGGGGGTAAATGGACAGTTTACTCCCAAGTCGCATAGACCGGGTAGGACCAAGCGTGACTTGCCCTATGAATCGTTGTTAACCACATAACAAAAGTAGGAATTTTCCACAGCCCCTTATGACAAAAAAGCCCAAACGTTTGTCATAAATGACAATGAGATCTTTTTGTTTTTGGGTCACTGACCACTGGTTCCTAGTTTGCGTGCGCCTTAAGTCGGAATAGCAAAAATTAGTTCCTTTTTCTTTTCACTAATGACCACTGCACCCTTATCCGTTCTTGCTTTCTCAAGAATTTTTCATTAAATATGCATTTATGGTAAATTAATTATGTTTTAAAGTTTATGAACATCATAATTGGATGTAGTTTTTATAAAGGGTGCAGTTTGTATAGAGCCGAGGCACTAAACAATCAAATTAGAGCTCACCTTCAAATAGTATCGAAAAATGTGTTTTTAATATTGAAAATCTTTGTGATAGCCTTAAAATATATTTTTATTTTTAATTATAAAATTTAAAACTTCAAAATATAGTGTAGATCGAATAGATCTATAAAAACCTGAAAAATTTGAAAATTGATTGTCTAAAAAGACGTTACAAGATGCACTCTTTTCAAAACTTGAAATCCATTTTTTTCTAATATCCATGCATCTTGACGTTGAGATGATCAACTTGAAGATATTTGAGCATCAAAACAACCTATTGTAATGAAATTTTTGAAGTGGGCTCCAATTTGATTGTTTACAGCCTCGACTCTATATACACTTTTCCCTTTTATAAGGCCTAATTTTTATGAAAACAAAATAAGACGTGACCTTAAATCCACATTAGGAAAATACTTTCGTTAACAAAAATCTCTATGATGGCTCTAAAATAAAATTTCAACATGTACAGACAATAAAATTTGAAACTAAAAAAATGTTATAGATCTTGTGGAATTATAAAGATTTATTTTTAAGGTGAAATGTACGGCCTAAATTATTTGTTACACTATACACTATTTTTATATCTTGAAATTCTATTTTTTTTTTCACTAAGTACTTTTCTAGTCAAAATGTAGATATTTAAATTGTAATTTTCGATGAGTTATATGGTGAGGGGAGCGTTGTCAAACTATTTCTTTATTATATCGTTTTTAACTAGGGAGTTATCTTTGAGCAAGGGATCAGCAAGGGTAAAATAATCATTTAGTTGCTAATAATAAGGGCCAGTTTGATAACGGGAGGATAAACGCGCCATAACGGAAGAGCAAAATGGATAAAATTTGAAACCCAGGAGGATATAAATGTCATCTTCATACAATTGATAAACGGATATGGTTGTACTGAACGGTCATAAACTTAAAATGAGGGTATTTTTGTTATGTTTACATAGAAAAGCTATAAATACCCTTCAATAACACTCTTTCGAAACCAGGACGCCATTGTTCTGCTACTTTTCACTCCATTCACTTTCTGTAACCGACCATTTTGATCAATTTTCCAGCGACCTTTCAGGCCAGATTACCTGCATTTTATATCGAGGAACGTTTCTTCCGGCAGATCATTAAGGTAATATATAATCGTCTCTTGCTATCCCTTAAGTTTCCGTCTATGTTTTCCACTTTCCGGTGAAATAAATTTACGCTGTATTTGCAAACAATCGGCTATTCTCTCTATTATTCCTTTTATATCTAATTTTAACCGGCTATTTGTTCATTTCATGGAAAATTGCTGCCTAATATGTTCCTGCTGTTTCTCCATTTTTTCGGAAATTTATCTTTCGAGCTACTCTCTCTATTTCGCAATTTTCTTGTATTAAAATTTCAATCTAGTGTATTTAAGCCTTTTTTATAATTTCGTTTCTCGATCTACTGTTTTTTCCTGTTTCATGAGTTGTCTGTGTTCATAACTGGTTCTCCTTTTTCCATCATTTTTTTTTTGTAATCCGCTGTTTTTCCTGCTTTTATTTATATATTCCGGGGAGTTTCTGCGATAAACGATTTTTCCGGCTATTTGTTCATATCTGGCAATTATATTTCTGGGTTCTACTCTTTATTCTTTTTAAATCTACTGGTTTTTTCATGGAATTTCTTTAACTAGCAGCCCCTTTTTCATTTTCGCAGCAACTTAACCATCCATTACCATTTGTTTGATCTTTGATCAACAGTTTCGAACAATTTCATCCTCTCTTTTCTGAGACCAAGGCCATGGAGCTCGAGCTCACTGTCGTCTCGGCTAAAGACCTCAAGAATGTGAACTGGCGCCAAGGTGACATCAAACCGTATGTGGTGGCCTGGGTGGATCCCGACAGAAAATTCTCGACTGGTGTCGACGAGGAGGGCGACACGTCCCCTGTCTGGAACAACAAGCTCACCATCCCCTTAAGAGACCACCCTGAGGATTCCACATTGCAGATCGATGTGGTCCATGCAGGCAGTGAGGAGAAGACCAAGCCGCTCATCGGATCAGCGACTCTGGCACTAAGAGAAGTCATAGAAGACGCGGGTTTCGACCACGGCCTCTCCAAAACCCTGAAGCTCAAGAGGTCGTCCGGCCGCCCTCATGGCAAGATCGAGGTCGAAATCCTAATCCGCGACCGATATGCCCGGAAACCAGCCGCAGAGACATACGACTATGGCCGGCACCCGGCGCCTGAATCATACAGCGGGTATGGTTATGGTGCGCCTCCAGCCCCATCAGTTTACGCCCCTCCCACAGGGGTGGGATATTACGGCGGGGCGGCCCCCTCTGGTGGGGGGCATTATGGTAATTATGGAGAGGCGGCACCACCGGCTGCGGGGTACTATGGTAATTATCAGGCGGCGCCACCGCCGCCTGAGAAGAAGGGGAGCAAAATGGGAATGGGGACGGGGCTGGCGATCGGAGCAGTGGGTGGTGTATTAGGTGGGTTGGCTCTGGCGGAGGGAGTGGATTATGTGGAGGATAAGATAGCAGATGATGTTACAGAGAGGGTGGAGGACGATTTAGCAGCTGATGAGTATGGGGATGACTACTAAGAATCTCTCTTACTGTTTCTCTCTCTCTCTCTCTCTCTGTGTGATTTCATGAGTGCTAGCGATTTACTGGTATGTTCCTTCTCTCTCTAAGGATTTGTAGTTAGTGTGTTAACCCCCTCTCTCTCTCTCTCTCAAAGGTTTTTCATCGGACTCTTATTTGGCTTTTAATAGACTATTCAATCTCTTGGTGTTGGTGTTGGTGTTGGTGTTGGTGTTGGTGTTGATGTTGATGTTGGGCATTTTTAGTGTATCCTGCTGTTTCTCCTGGGGGAGTTTTTGGGTTTAATTTATTTTTGGTATGGGAAAATATACAAGAACACCATTTACTTCACCATTAGATGAATGTGAAATTGACTGGTTGATCCATGTTCAACGTAATAATAATAAAAAAAAAATTATATTTCTTAAGGCGTTATTAAGTTCTATAATGGGAGAATCCATAAGGTTTTACGCTCCTCTGGGAGCATATTGTTTATTTAGTCCCTCAACTAAGACCTAATCAACTTCAACTTTCGATGAGTAACATTTTAAAAAAATTATAAATATCTCTAAAATCAAGGTATCCTTTTTCCCAATACTTTTAGTATCCATCCAACATTATTTTTTCTTGGATTCACTCTACTTTCTCTCTCTTTAACCCGTCCCTCTTTCTCCTCTCTTTTTATTTGCTCTCTTTTTCCCTCTCTCATTCTTTCTACTCGTACTTTTTTTTTTTTTTTTCTCCGTTTCTCTCTCAAGAGAGGAACCCATCATTCTAGGGTTTTATTTATTTGTGTGGATGAATTATCAGTTTGTATTTTTTCTATATGTATAAATTCATTTATTAGTTGTTATGCATTGTACTCAATTTTTTGTTTTTTGTTTTTTGTTTTTTTTTGCCATGGATAGAGGGAATTTGAAAATTGTTATTGAATAACTTGGACGAACCATGGTTTTTCAAAAACCAAAATATTTTAAATTTTGGTTTTTGAAAAATAAAAAATGGGTAGTTTCATTTTATTTTTTTATTTTTATTTTTTTTTAAATTGTTTAGAAGTTAAAAAAATGGACATATAAGTAATGAGAAGTGATCTTATAAGACCATCTTCCACGCATGTGTGTAAGATCCAAAAGTATCCCCATTAAATTTGACACGGATTTTTAAAAAAAGTCAAGTTTCACATCATGTGATAACTTTTATAGAGATTCATGTCAATTTTTAATGGTGATCATCTGGGTCCTATAGGATAATTACTCATAAGTAATAATAGAAAGTTTTATGTATATTTTTAATAACAGAAAATAAAATGGATGTTTACATAATTTTTCTTAAATTTTTAGACTTTTGGGGTGAATACATGAAAAATGAGTGTTGGGGTTTAAGGTGTAATACTATTAAAAGTAATGGGGAAGGATGTCTACTAAGTTGATTTTGGGATATTTGGGAAAATATCTCTATATTCTTTACATTTAGATTTCATTTCCTAATAAACTTAAAGTTTTAAAAGGTATCTTCTAACCTTTTGACTACTTTAAATTTATTTTTTAACCTAAACAACTGTGAAAAAGATATGCTTTTCATTTATATATTTCAAACTTCTCTTTTACTCTCTATTGGCGCATCTTTCACTCTCTTTCCTCCCATGTTTATTCAAATGCCTCTTTATTTCTTTTCGTGTTTATTCAAACACCTATCTGCTTTTTCCCGATAATCTCTCACTACCAAACATTAATTGATATTGTTGAGAGAAACATCACAACATCTGTAATTGATGTTGCTGAGAGTGATAGCACAACAACTGTCAAGAGATCACCCTTGAGAAAAGTGTGTGAAGAAGCCTTATCTTATGAGGAGCTTCTCGTTGGAATGAACATGACTAGAATGTTTGCATGACTAGACTGTTGGTAGGTTGGTTGTGAAGGGGTCGAAGAATCCACAAATCGTCTAGCTTAACACTCAAACCAAGAGAGGAATATAAAAATCAAATGGGTTTTCTAGAAAACCCCAAATTTGATTAAGAAGTGATTCAAGGCTTTGTACACCAAAACCAGCATTGGAAAGTGAAGATCAGCTAGTTTTTTTTTAAAAAAGCCCCAAATTTTGTGAAGGGGCTCAAGAAGCACTAAAATCATTGGCCTTTGAAGTTTGAACACTAATTCCAAGACGGAAAAATAAAAATTAAATGAGTTGTCACAGAAAACCCTTAATTTGGTTGTGAAGGGTTTCAACTTCAACCACCCAAACTCGTCCAACAACGGTAATTGGGTCTGAACTTTGAACTCCAAACCTTCTTCAATGGAGGTTCACTCCCTTGATCATGGTGGAAATGACTCATTTGAGAAAAGAGTCCTTGGCAACCTTCGACAAAGAGGGTAGGTCGGTGAACATAGGGGGAGAGAGAGGTTGGAAACATGGAGGAAGAGGGGTTGGGTAACCACGTGAAGAGAGAGACAGAGAGGGAGGGGTTTGGGGAAACATAGGGAGAGGGAGAGGGACACAGAGAGTGGGGGTAATATGGAAAGAAAAAAGGGGTTTGTGGAAGAGTCACAAGGGAGAAAGAGAAGTTTGAGAGGATGGGAAAGAGGGAGAGAGAGATGGGAAAGAGGGAAAAGTTTGGGAAGATGACTTTTAGAAAAGATATATTATTTGGCCCTCAAGATATCTTTTAAATCCATATTTCTATTATGAAATGAAACTTAAAAATAAGAAGTATGGAGATATTCTTCCTCTATAATTTTCCTTGATACTTTCAATTAGAATCAATAAAAGGAATTTCCAAAATAGCATGTGCTTGAAAAACATAATTTCTCAAGATTGAACTTCTATTGTCTAACTTTTTGACTGTGAGATCTAAGCGTTAAAAAATTTTAGACTCAAAATTTCTGTGCTGAAAATGACTTTTAGGTGGATCTCAAATTTTAGATTGAAAATTCTCCCAAATAGATCATCTGGCAGAGGGAGTAAGATGTATACCATGCTCCTCATGCTCATCTAATAATGTGGGAAACCTCTTTTGCCATGGGAGTGGCAAGCAATACCTATCTTATTGTACCAAGGGATCTCTTTCTCTCTAGAAAGTGGCTTCTTTGCTCTCATTGAAAAAGTTTATTCCTCTCATATCAACTTTTTATGTTATTCTCTAATGGGGATCAGGAAATAGTTGTTGATATACTTTTAGACTTAGTGAAGGGCTTGGAGTTGGACTTTGGATTAAGAGAAAGACGTGCGTGGAGGTAACGCCGATGGAGCGTTTCATATTTTGGATTGACTTTTAAATTTATCTAGGGGGCACATTTGGATTGCATGAAAATGTTTTTTAGAAAATATTTTTATAAAAAAAATTTCCTTCATGTGGTCAAATGTAAGAATATTTTCATACTAATTGGTTTTAGTACATCTTTTCACACAAATATAGGTATATTTTCATACTAATTGGTTTCAGTGCATATTTTTACACCAATTGACAACTAATTGATGTAAAAATATTATCAAATTTAAGAGGAAATTTTTTTATGTGAAAATATTTTCTAGAATACATTTTCACGAGAACCAAATGTGCCAAAAATGAATGTACAGTGGTTATATATCGGATTGTATACAATGAGACTACTTATCTTTATTGCAAGGATGTCACTATCACTCATACTCTGTTAAATAGGATGGCTTAGGCAAAAATTAATTTTTTTGGACTTACGTCTTTTAATGATACTTTTACAACCATCCAATTTTAAATTCAAGATATAAGAATGATTGTTGTACAAAAGTAAATGGTCTATATGTATATTTTTTCTTATATATTTTTTTGTAGGGATTGTTTACAAAGAGACTGTTTGTCTTTGTACATAGAGGTCATAATCATTCCCATTAATTAGATGTCAAATTAGATGGCTTGAGGTGAGTCAGGAAGTCCGAGAATTTTTTTTTTTGTGCGAATTTTGTGTCTATTCAATGATACTCTCATAACCACTTATTTTGAAATTTGACGGACAAGAATGATTGTGACCTCCATACATACAAAAAATTAATAGTCTTTTTGTGAATAATCGATTTTGGTACAAGAAGTTTACCATCATCTTTAGCATTTAAATGTGAAAAATCAGCAGGAGTATCATTTCTCCTTGTCATTTCTTTGCAAATTTTTCTTGTTTTTGTTCAGATTTTATGCATAGAAATTAAATATGCCTTGGCACGGCCTCTTCCACATGAGGTGCAGTGAGTTGGAGCTTCTTACTGAGAGAAAGAATGAGAATAAGCATGCTATACCGCATATAGTGAAGTGAGGACCCTTAAACAGTTGGAAAATAGGGGAATTACAATGTACTGCTAAATGCAAGTTTATTATTTTTTATACTTGTTTTAAGGGAAATCCCTACCTAGGAGCATTATATGGACGTTAAATTTGGGCATGTTTCTTCAACTTAAATTATAGAGAAAATTCTGTAAATATTTTTTTAAATTTTTATTATTACAAAAATACCTAAAACTTTATTTTATTACATATATATCCGTTTTGTGAACTCCATAACAATTTGTTTTTTAAAAAAGTAAAGCTACCCATTTTTTGATTATCAAAAACCGAAATAAACTGATTTCAGCTTTTTAAAAACAAAAAATAGGCCCATCCTTTTAACCTTGGCATCTAGTCAATTTACCAGCTTTAGACCTACAAAAGGGGGTTGTGGGGTAAACCCTGTTGCCCTTACTCCTCTTCTCACCATCACCATAACCTTTTCTCCCTCCCCCTGCTGCAACCGAGAATGGTAACTTCCTTTTGGCTCCAAATTGTACATCTTCATCCCCCTTTGCACCAGCTTTAGAACCAGTATTGGAAAAGCCCCTCTTATCATTATGACCTGCAAGAGGTTCTTTAAAAACGTACTTACTAGCAAGACTTTCGGTCATGGATTTTGAGACCTTTAGCATCACATTTTTCAACTTTTCATGTTGATCACTTTTACTAGTTATATCAGAAAACCTTGACTTGGGCAACCCTAAATTCGTAAACAAATGCACCAAATCGAGATCTTTGAATCTTGGGGTGATGAACCCTCGATCTCCATTACTAGATGGCAATGCTAAGCCCTTGCTCTTGGCACCTTTACCTGAAAAATACTATGAAATGAGTTTAGAAAAAGGCAATTTTCCATTTCTTATTGCTGGTGCACCTTTACCAAAACCACTACCATACAAAGCTTTGTCAAACCTTGAAACTAAGTCATTAGGTCAAGATTTCAATCTCGAGGTGGCGGACGCTTGATCTAATGATGGTTTTCACGAGAGAATTTTTGGTTTTTCAAAAACTTAAAAACATATAAATTTGGTTTTTGAAAAACAAAAATTATTAAAATTTTGATTTTTCAAAAACCGAAAATTTTTTCGGTTTTTGAAAAACCAAAAATAGGTAGTTTCATCATTTTAAAAAAATTATTATGAAGTTAAAAAAACAGACATGTGTGTAATAACGAAAAGTTTTAGGTATTTTCTTAATAATGAAAAATAAAACAGATTAAATTAGGTCCTAAAGCTAAGATATATATATATATATATATATATATATATATATATATATATATATGGAGAAGTCTTCCCAACGTCTATAGGCGAAAGTGAATAGTGATTTCACCTATCCTCATCACCGTCCAAATTTCATCGTGCGGTCACGATTATCAGGTTGTATTTTATTTTTCATTTTTTTTTACAAATCAGAATGACCTGAAATTTGAAGAATATGTTCATCTTACTGAGGCGCATCTAATAAAAATATAAAAAAAATTATCCGTAAAAAACAAATTGACCAAAATACCTCCAAAACTTTTTGGGGGTATTTTGGTCATTTTTTTCATGTAAAATATTTTTTTTTATATTTTTCTAAGATTCTCATTTTTTTGATGAATACACGCTCTAAATTTCAGGTCATTCCAATTTGTAAAAAAAATGAAAAATAAAACATGTGACCGCATGATGAACTTTGGACGATGATGGAGGTAGGCAAAATCACTGTTCATTTTCGCCTATAGGCATTGCGTAGTATTTTCATATATATATATATATATTGGATCTTCATGGTTACAAGCACCCTCTTTGCGATGAAGAATGTTCTCTAACCATTGTAACCACTTATTTATTTCATATAATTTGGTTCGAACATCTTCCATGACTTTGGTCATACTTTCACGAACATCCTCCATGACTTTGGTCAAACTTTATAAAGCTTGTCCCAATCGATCATCCATAACAAGATTAACTTTCGGTGGTATTGCAAAAAAAGTTGGACCTTACTTGCTCTGATACCAACTGATGCAGAGAGAAATAATAAATTAGAAAAACATAAAATAAAAAGGGTTGCAAGAATATATCATCTCTCAATGTCTACAAGGAAGTCCATTCCAAAAAACTGTTTTTATAATATCAATTTTACTCAATTCAAATCTTAGACGTTTACAATGAGGGATTTATTCCCTTTTAAATACACTTAAAAGAAAAATAAAATAATTAAAAAACCACAAAGATTAACTCTCTCTTTCTCTTCTATGTTTTTTGTCTCCCCTATTTTCTCTCTCTTCATTTCACGTTATCCTTTAGAAGAACAAAGGTTACCTACTAACTACTTAGCTAAACTGTTGTGGTCGATGGTGGGGAAGATATAGCAATGGTGTGTTGCATTCACATTTATTATGCATCCAAAATATCATAAACCATAAATGGAGATTATATTGAATTAAAAGAAAAACTTATAATGCAAATATAATAACAATAACAGAACGTAAGACAAAGATTAAACGTGGTTCAGTCACAAATCATAACCTACATCCATAGGATAATAGTACGTGACTTTACTTACTGATTCAATAGAGATTACAAGAGAAAATGAGGACCAACGCTCCAAATAACAGGAATTTATTTCTCTAAAAACAATGCTCCAAACACACTACAAATGTGCATTTTCTCTCTCTTGACCTGGGCTTGCAATAAAGTCCCAAAAAATCTAAGTGGATGACCCAAAATTCCCCTTGCTCTCTCTACAAAGTAAGGCATAGTAGAACCATACGTTAGTTCTCTTTTTCTTTTTCTCACTTTTTTTCATTGAGGTGCTTTAGAAGACAACACAACTCTTGGATTAAAAAACCAATCCAATGGCCTAGAAAAAAAGAAAAAATATCAACAGAAAATATAAAAACAAATGAAGCCCAAAACTCACAAGTGAGATTTGGCTTCACACATACAACATAAACTTAGGTTATTTCTTAAACTAAAAGATCGTATCTGATCTATAGATTATTTTCTACCCCAAAAGATCTTATCTTATCTCTTTAAAAACTAACCAACCCAATTGTTCAAAACAAATCATGCACCACCCTAATGTCTAAAACAACTGTAGACAAAATGCACTCTCTTAACAACTTGCGCACTAAAATCTTCCCTCTTAATTTATCCCAACGCTCTTCTTATTCCTAAAGGTAAAAATAAAAATTAAATCTCAATTTTATTTGCATCAAAACTACACCAGAACATAAAGGAGGCTTTGTAGGAACAATTTATGCAAAGGATCTCGGAGAGCACCATTGTCCTTGTACATAAGTAATTCGCTCGAGTAAGTCCAAGTTTTTAAAAATAAAAAATCAATGTAAATTAATGTATATATAATATATCCTTCACAATTATGATACTAAGTGTTGAAAGGTGTGTTGATCAGATTTGCCTAGGTGTTTTTATATGTGTGTGTGAGAGAGAGATACGTCTTGTTTTTGCATTCTTGTTTTCATCTCATGTGTTCTTTTTTTTTTATTTAAAAGAGAACTAATATAATAATAGTTATATAATTAGCCTTCTATTTATGTTAATAAAATATTTGATGGTGTGTTGGGCAGGACTTGTGTTGTTTGGAATAATCTTTGTAAGAGCTTTTGGGTTCAAATCCACTTCTTAAATTTTTTTTTTCCTATTCTAAGACTTATCCTCTTTTTCATCTCGTGTTTTTTTTCTTTTTAAAAACTTTAATGTAATAATAGATATAAAATTAGCCTTCTACTTTTGTTGATAAAATATTTGGTGGTGTGTTGGTTGGGCTTGAGTATTTTGGAATACGCTTTGTAAGAGGTCTTGGTTTCAAATCCTCCTTTTATAAATACCGCTCTTTTCTCTAAGACCTATCCTGTCATCTCATGATTTCTTTTTCTTTTAAAAAAATTTAGTATAATAATAGATATAGAATTAGCCTTATGCTTTTGTTAATAAAATATTTGGTGATCCGTTGGGTAGGCTTGTGATGTTTGAAATAATTTTTGTAAGAGGTCTTGGGTTCAAATCTTACTCTTAAACCTTTTTTTTCTTTACTGCCGTTTTCTCTAAGACTTATTCTCGCTTTCATTTTTCTTTTAAAAAAAAGTAGTATAATAATAGATATATAATACTGTTGTTTTCTCTAAGACTTATCCTCGTTTTCATCTCATGTGTTCTTTTTCTTTAAAAAAAATGTAGTATAATAATAGATATATAATTAGCCTTCTACTTCTATTGATAAAACATTCAGGGGTATGTTGGATAGGGCTTGCACTATTTCGAATGCTCTTTGTAAGCGATTTTGGGTTCAAACCCTCTTTTCAAACTTTTTTTTTTTTTTTTTACTCTTATTTTCTACCTATCTATTTTTTTTTTCTTTTCTTTTCTTTTCTTCCTTTTTTTTTTTTTTTCTACCAAACACGCTACTAGGTCTACAAGGGGATATCTATAATTTTCCCTATATATAAATATTAATGGGGATATCTATAATTTTTCCTATATATAAGTATTAAGAATGCATGACAATGGTTACGGAGGTATTCAAACCCTCACCATAATAGACAACATGCATGCACACTAAGCAATAGTTGTTGAGGGATTCAAACCCTCACCATAATAGACAACATGCATGCACACTACTTAGCAATAGTTGTTGAGGGATTCAAACCCTCACCATAATATAGTTGGGGAGGGATTCAAATCCTCACCAAATAGATAACAAGTATGCACACTACCCAGCGCGCTAGTTGAGTGTATCGTTAGGCGCTGACCAATTAAGCCGGAGCTCTTTCCCTATGTTCTTTGTTAAAGTTGGCACATTGTTATATATGAACATTAAGAATGTGTGTACAATGTACGAGGCAAACTCACCTCGTGCATTACTCGGTCAAGTCCAAGTATACTCGGCCGTGTCTTAAAACACATACTCTTTCTATTTCTCCATTTTCATGTATCGAGCTTTAATCCAGTGTATTTGCACATTTTTTATACTTTCTTCTTTCAATATACTGTTTTTTTGTTATTTCTCAATTTTCTAATAAATGTTTTTCATTCTACGGTTTTGTGGCCCTATTTGTCCAGTTTATTGATTTCTCTGTTTTCATGACAAGTTATCCATTTTGCAGCAGTTTTTTCTTCTTCTTTTTTTAATCTACCGTTTTTCCAGCTCTTTATATTTGCCGGCAAGTTTCTTCAATCCACTATTTTTCTGGCAATTTGTTCCTTTTCTGGCAATTATTTTTCTGGGTTCTTTTCTTTATTGTTTTTAATCTACTTGTTTTTTTTCCTGCTATTTTTTTAATTGTCTGACCCCTTTTCATTTTTTCAACTACTTAAATATCCATTACCATTTGTTTGTACCAAGGTTCAAAAAATCAACTCGGCCATGGTAGTTGGACTTTGGTAGAGAGTTATTTGGCCGAGGTTGAGTCCCGAGTAACTCGGCCGAATTCATGTCATCTTAAAAAAAAAAAAAAAAAAAAAAAAAGAGAATAACTAAAGAAAATAAAGTATATATATAATAAGATACTTATTCTTATAACAAATACTTGAGTAGCCTTTTCGATAAAGGTTATGGTTAGTTGGGGTATAGAAACCTGCCCTCGAACCCCGTGGTCAAACACGTACGCTTTTTATTTTGTTGGGGTATCGATTCCTCAACCATGTACACTTTTTAATAAAAAGGTCGATTTTTTTTAATGAAAGGTAATATAATATGGGATTGTATACAATGAGACCTTTTATCTTTGATACAAGGCGATAACAAGTATTTACAACCATCCGATGTGAAATTTGATAGTTTGGATGTGTCAAAATGTTCGAAAAATTTATTTTGAAGTTTGAGCTTGGTCAATGGAATAATTGCAGCCACTCGATTTTACATCTAATGATCAAGATTAATGTGGCTACCTTATACCAAAGGTAATAGGTTGTGGTATCGATTCCTGCCTTTGAACCCCATGGCCATTCATGTACACTTTTTAATAAACATGCCGCCACATCGTGTTTGTTTATAAAAGGCAATACATAAAAGGAAAAGTTTATATAAGGTTGCAACCTTAAAATGTAGAATTACAAACGCACCTTAAAAATCCAAAGGGAAAAGTTATTTTAATGTTGAAAACCCTTTAATTGATCATCTCAATATCGAGATGTATGAATATGAAGGAAAAAAAATAATTTAAGTTCCAGAAATAATGCATCTTGCAACACATTATCTAGACCGTTAATTTTCAAGATTTTCATATGTTTATAGATCTACTTAATTTTAACCATTTTTGGAGTTTAAAATTTTATAATTAGATATAAAAATAAATCTTGAGATAATCCTAAGAATTTTTTGCACCAAAATTACATGTTATGTTAAAATTTGGAGGTACGCCTTAATTGGATTGTTTAAGGTGGCAACCTTATAGAAACCACACCCATATATAAAATATATATAAATTGGGGACAGTTTCTATTAGGGGAGGTAATGGACCCGGACCTGGACCCGACCCATACCTGACACAAGTCTGGGTATGGGTCAAAGTTTTGGACCTGCGGGTAGAGTCCGAGTCCAATAAAGGATACCCGGATGGTCGTGAGTCTCGGTACGGGTCTTACTATACGCGACTCGATGGGTACCTGAACCTGAATTTTTAGTTTAACCCAAAGGCCAAAGCCCCAACCTTAAAATCATTTCAATACCTTTCTTCTTCCTCTATTTCCCCAAACGGGCATACCCCATCGCCATCCTCCCTCTTTGCAATAAAAGAAAGACCTATGTGAACTTTTATCGGGGAATACATTTTATTTTTTATTTTTTTTCTTCACCCTTTCTTTTGGCGAAAGATCACTTACATGCGGTCTTTATTGTAAGAAACAAAAGGAAGAGTACCGAAAATTACATCAACCAGGCTTATTACAACCCACACCGAGTCATCACCATCCGATGGCATGAGATCAACGGTCTAGCTTCAATCTCAAATCGAGAAAGCAAATTTTGGCCAAGCCACACCAATGGAACATGAACCCCTTTGAACATAGACTCAAACCCTAGGTGAATTCTCTTAGCGACATAGTTTGAGAGAGATGGATTCTCTGTTTGCTAAACCCTAAAACCCCTAGCCATAAATCCATATTTGAGAGATAAGACAGGATAACTCCATAACCTAAACCCTTAGGTTCTATTACAATGTGAGAGAGATAGATCAAACATGAGATAGATAAATTTTTTTAAGAGAGAGAAATAGAAAGATAAGGTGTAGAGACTTTTTAGTAAAGGCAATCCTTTTTTATAGGCTTTGAATATAAGATTAGGGTTTCTTAGGGTTTTCTTTGGCATGCATCTTCTTGTGAGATTGAACATAGACCGTCGATCAAGGGTGACTTGTAGGGTGAGAGATCTGAGCCATCTATTTCGTAGATGAGACATCAACATTATGGAAGATGCATGAACTAATATCTCCCTTTCCTGAACCATTTTCCCATCAATAGAAATTAAATAAATTAAATCTAATCAAAATATTGTGTATACCATAAAATAGAATAAGTCTACTCAATCTTTCTACAAAATCTGTCAAAGATATATTAAGTCATATTTAGTCAATATCTTACAATCATATGGCCACATGTCATATCACAAAAAAATAGGAAAGATAATAAGGGTGGGGCATGCCACCCAAGGGAGGCACTCATGGGCCCTACCTTCTAAAAATATGGCGGGCCCATATGCACAATGGGCCCCATGATATTTTTATATATTTAAAATTAATAAAAAAATTTAGAATATTATTTGAATATTTAAATAATTATAAAATCAATCTATTTAATTTTATAAATCCAAAAATTATAAATAAAATATCCAGGGGTTCATAAAAATTCAAATAATAATCTTAAAATAATTTCCATCATAAACCAAATACAATTAAATTAATTTGATGGGAAAATGATCCATATGATTTAGGAATCAACAATCATGAGGCACTCCACCTTCAACTGTGGACTACTGACCACACTTGCTTTATCAGACCAACCCAGTGTTTCCCATAACCTACAGTCCAAGCAAGGGCTTATTAGTGGGTCACCAAAGTCCGGTCGATGAGCCAAGGGATCGCAATCCCAGTCTGTCGATTTCAGGTCCTCCCCTAGAGACAAGTCAATGTCACCAAGACCTTATGCAACCACAACTCTATGGCGCATAGGGGTATCTCTCGCACATGCATGCGCTTCACCCTAAAAGGTGGATTTCTAGTTTTCTGAACGATCTATCGATACGCATGCCGTGTGATGATATATAGATGAGGTTTTGACCCTTATCTCTATAGGCAACCATCACACACAAGGGTCACACAGTCCCTTGGCTCACTCATCCAGACATATTCTCCGACCTCATCAAGAGCTACAATTATAACCCTTCTTGGTTTGTTCTTTATGCCCAGGTAACAGAGGTTTTTCCCAACCGACTGGCCTACATTGTCAAGCACATTCTGGTATCTGCAAATATCGTTTGTTTAGTATGCCCACGGGGGCCACACTCCGACTGAGTTCATGTTCCACTATATCATTTATTTTACAAGCACTCATAAGGCCTTTGAAGGCCACATGAACCCAACATGACGAAGGTAAATAAAATTGACATAAGCTTAGGTAAATGAAGTTGACATTAGCTCTTATGCTTGGTATGAATAGGATGTGAGCCATCCTTAGAATTTTTACTGGTTTCCTTGCCAAAAGAAAAGCAAAAAAAGATATTTTGAAATGGTTAGGAAGTACTCCAAATTGGAATATTTTTTTATTGCAATCCAAAAATATTGTGAAATAGATTTGAACAATTTGGATAACCACAAAATTTTACTAGATTTTTAGATTGAAATAAAAAGTTATGCAATATCAAGACAAAAGTTACCGTAAAAAAAACACCTAGTCAGAATTGAAATTTTTTTTAATGAAATTATGGCTCTCTCACCCCCGTGCAAACCTCACCTAATTACCCAACAACCCATATAGTGAAACCTCATAAATCCCAAATGTACTCTCTTTCTCTTTATCTCTCTCTCTACCTTTGAAACCCCAAATATACTCTTTTTCTACCTCATAAACCCCAAATCTACTCTCTCTCTAAACTATTTCAACCCAAAATCTTCGAAAGAAAATCAACTATCACAAGAAAATTATGAAAGAGACAGCCACTCAAGTTTGTTTGCTCATAGAAGTTCTACAGAAGGCTAGACTAAAGCATGTTTGTCTCTCTAGATAATGACCAAACTCCTCCCCCTTCTCTCTCTCTCTCTCTCTCTCTCTCTCTCTTCTAAAACTAAGGGTAACCTCTCATCATACATCTAAAATAGAGGTAAAAGAGGAAGCTCAAATAAGGCAGAAAAGATTAGAAAAGAAGAACAACAGTAACAAGAGCTTGGATCTCTTGTTAAAGGGGAGAATAGAAGAGAGAAGCTAGGATATCGTTAATTTACCATTCGGGTTTACTAGCTTGGGTCTCTTGTTACAGGGAAGAGGAGAAGAGGAAAGCAATGAGATATTTAATTCACCTCCATTCTTCTGCTTTTGGACTTGTGGTTGCATCAAGGTTAGAGGGAGAAACACGCAGCAAGGTGAGCGAGAGACTGTTAATTAGGTAGTTATCCCCTTCTTATTGAGGGAGAGAATCGTTGAGAGAAAAATAGACTTTAACACCGACGGCTTTATAAAAAAAGAAAAAAGGCTTGGTATTTTTTGTAATTAGTATTTAAAAAACTGTATTTTTATTGGATAACAATTTCTTTTTATTGAACATCCAAATTGGCCTTAAGGTAGAATCTCAACTAAGCCTGCGAATTAGTTGTCCAACCTTGCCCTAAAAACTAGGGCCTAGGACACATGATATGGCCCAAGGGCTAACCCACCACAGCACGAGAGTAAGGCTAGGCCGAGCCAGGTCAAGGCCACAGCAGGGCTGGCCTGATTTGGCCCGTTCATGCCATTCTTTTTTTAAATTTTTTTATTTAAATTCTATTTTGCCCAACCCAGCTCTAACAGGGTAGGGCAAGGCCTAGGCCTCTTTTGCCTCGGTTTGGCCGGCCCGAGCATTGCTAGTCCCAAAACTAACATGTCACCAAAGGAAATTGGTACCTCGTAATCGTTTAAAAAAGATTTGGTAGTCTTGATAGGGTAAGTTGTAAAATTGAAAATTTGGGATACATTGTGAGTATTAATTGGACAGCGGATGTACAATACGAGTAATCCATACATAAGATAAGTAATGGGTGTCGTTTATATAAGGTTGTGACCTTGAACAATCCAAATAAGGTGCACCTCCATAATCTATCATACGATGTAAATTTAGTATAAAAACTCCTTAAGGTGACCTTATAATTCATTTTCATATCTAATTATGAATTTTTAAACTCCAAAAATGGTTCAAATCAAGTAGATCTATAAACACATTAAAATCTTGAAAATGGACGTTTTAGATACTGTATTGCAAGATGCACTATTTTTTAGAATCAGAAATACATCTCAATGTCGAGATGATCAAGTAGAGGGTTTCAACATCAAAACAACCAACCTTTTCCAATAATCAAAACAACCAACCTTTTCCAATAGATTTTTGATGTGCACCTTCGAATAGAGGGTTTTCTAACATTAAAACTAACCATTTTCGAATAAATTTTTTATATGCACCTTAATTCTACTGATTAAGAACTTCTATAAACTTTTTCCGTAGATTACAACCTTATATAAACTTTATAAACTTTTTCCGTAGATTACAACCTTATATAAACTTTTTCCGTACAAGTAATTGACGATATAGGATATAAACTTTTTCCGTACAAGTAATTGAGACAATATAGGATATAAACTTGTTCATCAAAACTAACCTTTTTCGAATAGGATATAAACTTGATCCGTAGATTACAACCTTATATAAACTTTATAAACTTTTTCTGTCGATTAACTTTTTCCGTACAAGTAATTGACGATATAGGATATAAACTTTTTCCGTACAAGTAATTGAGACCATATAGGATATAAACTTATTCATCAACACTAACCTTTTACGAATAGGATATAAACTTGTTCATCAAAACTAACTTTTTCCGAATAAATTTTTTATGTGCACCTTAATTCTACGGATTAAGAGCTTATATAAACTTTTTCCGTAGATTACAACCTTATATAAACTTTTTCCGTAGATTACAACCTTATATAAACTTTTTCCATACAAGTAATTGAGGATATAGGATATAAAGATATAGGATATAAACCTTTTTTGTACAAGAAATTGAGACGATATAGGATATAAACCTTTTCCGTACAAGTATAAAGACGATATAGGATATAAACCTTTTCCGTATAAGTAATTGAGACGATATAGGATATAAAACCTTTTCTGTATAAGTAATTGAGACGATATAGGATATAACTTGTGGGGCAAATATGCCAACTCCGATATAGGATATAATTTTGTGGGGCAAATATGTCAACTCTTTCCCTACTCCCATCTTAGGATTTTATATTTTTAGATAAGAGTAATGATCCTATAGAACCCTCCTCCCAGTGTGTCTTTTTAGATAAGAGTAATGATCCTATAGGATCCTCTGCCAACATGCTACTCCCATCTTAGGATTTTATCTTTTCATATAAGAGTAATGATCCCCTCCCCAAGTGTGTGTCTTTTTAAATAAGAGTAATGATCTTAGAAGACCCTCCCCTCATCATGTGTGTAGGACCTTAAAGGATCATCAAATCCCTAAAAAAGTTATCACACATGGGTGTGGAACTTCAATTTTTTAGTACCAAATTTGACAGTGATCCTTTGGGGTCCTACATACATGGGTGAGAGAGGGTCCTATAGAATCATTTCCCTTTAGACAAATATATTTAGAAATAATCTTAGAAATGATTTTACTCGAGGTAATAAATGAACCATATGATTAAGCGGATACACATATTGCTCTTTTCCTAAAAGGTATTTATCATTTAGGTTTCTATTCAACCCACCCTTAAACACTAATAAACTAAAAACTAATGTTCCTTTAGAAGGAAAAGTCACCCAACCATCATGAGTATTTCAATCTACTAATCCACCACATAAATGAGGAAATAAAGAAGAAGTTAATAGTTAAAGAAAAACAAATAAAATTTACCACTTTCCTTATGCATAAGAATAACTACAAAAGAACGAAAAAGAAAGATTTACAGAAACTTTGTCACAAACTATTAGAGAAGATAATAACCAATAGCTCCTTCATGTGATCCATCCCTCTTGTGGACTACCTATAATCCATACAGGTCCATCTCTCTCCTTCCCTTCAATATCCATCCATCCATCCCTCTTGTGGACTACCTATAATCCATAGATCTCCATCCCTCCCTTTTCCTTCAAAAACTCCATCGTAGCGTGTCGTGCAGGCCACAGAACCAGACCGACGTTGACGAGGCCTAGAGGCATGTCGGACCGGCCGCTCACAGGCAAGGAAGAGAAACCCCAACCCTCGAATCCCATCACGCCGCTCGCTGGGATTCTTGCATAACCCAAAAGCTCATTGCTGAGCAGTCGGCACGGGCGGAAGATTTTGAGATTCAGGAATGCATCCGGTTTTATGAGAAAAAAATCTTCGACCTGGAAGACGAACTTCCCTTTCCATGCGAAATGATCTTGATTTGTCTCGATCATCTTTGTTTTCAGCTTTGCCTGCTGGACTGAGAGAACTGCATAAATTTGTTTTGGCCATCGTGTTGCATGGTGTTCTTTAGAGGACTTCAATGTCAATATAACTTCCAGTATCTTCATCGCCGATGAAACCTGATGATTTGAATAAGAAACGATGTTAAAAGAAGCAGGTAAAAGTGATTGCTATTGATAAGAACTAGGTAAATATGAACCTGCATTTCATTATAGAAATCTTTAAATAAAAAAATAAAAAGCACCTTAAAATTTTGCCTTATTTATGTCAAATTAAAATTTAGTTTTTTAATTAAATATACATCAGAGAGAAGAAATAGAAATGGGATAAATAGAAAATTATGCTTAAAATTTTTGGATTTTTTTAAAACTAGTAGTCTATATCTGTACTGGTATATCTATACTTAACAATAATCACAAGTTCCTCAGCTTTCCACCTTTCGTGGGTCCTTGGAAGATATGAAATCTTGGCCGTTAATGTTATCCCTAATCACAAGTTCCTTAGAAATGCAATGAACTAATAATCTTACTTATTAACAATACATTACATGCACCGTTCAAAAAAAAATAAAAAAATAAAAATAAAATAAATAAAATAAAATAAAAATTCAGTACATGAAGGGCAAAAGAATTCGGATTTTTGAGATCAAGAAAAGAAATTACAAAGATAAAAAGAAGAATTAATGAATACAATGAACTAATAATCTTACTTATAAACAATTCATTACAAGAACCGTTTAAAAAAAAACAAAAAACAATTCGTTACATGAAGGCAAAAGAATTTGGATCTTTAAGATCAAGAAAAGAAATAACAAAGATAAAAAGAAGAATTAATGAAATAAAAAAGAAAAGAAAGAATCAGGGTTTCAAGAAGCGCATACAAACTCTATAAACTTCCTGAAATCTCTGAAACTCTATAAACTTGATGAAATCTCAGAAGAAAAACACCTAAGCACCTTCTTGCATGGTGCAAACAACTCTTGATGAAATTAAAATGAAACAAAATGATGGGCCTACAACAAAGTGCGTGTATATCTATATATATTTACTGCTTTTTATGTCTTAATAAAAGATTTTTTTTTGTTCTAATCCTTTGTTGGATATAAATAGATCCTATCTCTTAAATGATTTATATATTTTTAAATTTGAATTCTAGTCCATCTCTTTCTTTCTCCTGATCCCTTTTTCTTGGGGGTAAATAAGATACCCACTTTTATAGAGAGAGAGAGAGAGATTCGGAGGAGAGATAAATAGTTCGAGAATTTGAGAGAGAGAGATTCGGAGGAGAGATAAATAGTACGAGAATTAGAGAACGAGATTCGGAGGAGAGATAAATAGTATGAGAATTTTAGAGAGAGAGAGATAAGTACCTATCTTTTAAGGGTAAGGGGAGAGAGAGGGAGAGGAGAGATAAGTGGATGAGAGAGAGTTTGGGGAGAGAAACAGTATGAGATCCTAGAGAGAGATAGATAGAGAGAGATAAGAGGGAGAGATACGTGGATGAGAGAGAAAAAAAAATTGAAACTCCTAAATTGGGGGGAGAGAAATAGTATGAGATCTTTAGAGAGAGAAAGAGATATAGTGATTCGTACCCATCTTTAGGGGCGGAGAGAGAGATTAGTGGATGAGAGAGTTTGAAACTCCTAGAATTTATGAGAATCCCATCTTTAGAGGAGAGAGAGAAACGGGTGGATTAGAGAGATATGAGGTAGAAAAATATATGGAAAAAAAACTAACAACTAGGAGATTTTTAGAAGAGAATGTTAGGAATAGAGATTCCCTTTATTTTTTTAATAAAAATTAGGAAACCAAAATTATAAGAAATTTAATATTTAGAGGCGATTTTGTTAGTCACCAAAAAATATCAATATAAGAAATATAATCTTTAAATGCGATTTTGTTAGTTTCAAAAAAAAATCAATATAGGAAATATAATCTTTTAGGTGATTTTGTTAGTTACGAAAAAAAATCAACATGTAAATAAAGTTTATTCATTTCTTTCTCTATACAAATTTGAAATCTAAAATTATAAGAAAGGTAATGTTTAGAGAGAGGATTTGGTTTGTTCTAAAGAAAGTCAAATTATAATAAGGAGATTTGAGAGAGGGAAAAGTAAATGATACGCATACTGTTGATAAAGCATCATTTTTAAATAAATAATCTACACTATTTTTAAAGTTTTAAATTTTAAAATTAAAAATAAAAATATATTTTAAAGCTATCACAAAGATTTTCAGTATTGAAACCATATTTCTTGACACTATTTTAAGGTGGGCTTTATTTTGATTGTTTAGAGCCTCGGCTCTGTACAAACTACACATACTTTTATACATAATCCGTGTATTTGTTAACTCCTAAGTTATATACATTACATATTTATTGGGCATTTTTTTGTTCTGGTTCGTATAGCTCAGCAGCTAAGCAACCTAATCTAAGAAATATTTAAACTATTTTAATTGTATTTCAAATATTATTATTTATATCTTAATCTTTTTATCTATAACTCCTAAGATATATACATTACATTATTACGTAATACATTACCTATAAATGGATTGTTACTGTTTGGGTAGTATTTAGATGCAACATGAAAAATACATTGTTGTTGTTAGGCTATGTCTAACTGAAATATAGGAAATGCATTACCAATATTTTACCAGCCTGTGCTTAAAAACTATCATTTCTTTCCTTTTTTGTCACAAAATTTCATTAAAATATAGAATTATTATTTTTTTCTTTTTTTTCACAAAATTCCACTAAAATACTGAATTAAAATCATTATTACTCCATTCCAAAAGGACTTCTAATAATAACATTATCACCATTCCAAAAATATTTTCTAATAATAACTTGTATCAAGTTACAGTCATGACACTATTTCCTACTTATTTTAAGTGCCTTAGGCATTCATATGCAATCACATGTTTTCTAACATGACATTGGTTTCAACATGATAAGTCATTGGAACAATATGATTGGAATAACATGATTTTATTATGATAAGCCTTATTTTTATTTATTTATATAGAAGCCTTTCAAATATCTCTCTATATAATTTCAAATAAACAATAAATTTATGATACTAATCTATATAATTTCAAATAAACAATAAATTTATGATACTAAATTCAAAATCAGTAAGGTACGAGTTAAAAAATAGGAAGAAGTTTGAGTAGTAAACTAAAAGATTGGACAATTGCAGTATAAAATTATGAGGTATTTAGTTTGATTAGTAAACTAAAAGATTGGACAATTGCAGTATAAAATTATGAGGTATTGGAGGCGACTAAAGACGTATGTTATTTCAATTGAGGATTATGTTGTGTGGAATTTTTTATTACGATTGTTTTGTGTAATTTATCATTTTAAATTACATATTTACTGGGCCTTTGTACCAAACGGCCCTCTACCTCTACGATATATACATTACATATTTACTGGGCATTTCTACCTGAAAGATATATACATTACATATTTACTGGGCATTTCTGTTCTAGTTCGTATGGCTCAGCAGCGAATAACCTAACAATAATTAAAGAATTATTTAAACTATTTTATTTGTATTTCAAATATTATTATTATGTCTTAATCTTTCTATCTATTATTTTTTCATGTCCCAATATTTGTAATTTTCAATTCATAAAAACTTGTTTTTTATTTCTAAATATATTGTCTAGATATAAATCATGTTATTAAAAAATAATATTTTTGAAATTTATATTAATGCAATGAAATTTCATTGATAATGGTCCAAACAATCCAATGAAATTTCATTGATAATCCAAACTCTGTGTTGTGGTTCAAACAATCCAATGAAATTTAATTAATGCAATGAAATTTTATTGATAATTTAGAATGTGTTTTTAGGCACTACAATGCACATTATTTATTTATTTATTATTACTAAGTGATTATATATTATTTTATATTTTTTTAAAACCTATTGGATATTTATATTACGTACAAAGTATTCTATCCTCCCCTAACATCCAACCGTCCATTTTTTATCAAGAGAGTCATTCACCATTTGATCTTAGATCGAACGTCTCAAAGTATTCTATTTTATTTTTTTAATACAATTTTTTCGAATATAAAATTTGGTATATGCCCGTCCATTTTTTATCAAGAGAGCCACTTACCATTTGATTTTAAATCCGATGTCTCAAAGTATTTTATTTTTAGTTTTTTTAATACAATTTTTCTGAATATGAAATTTAGTACGTGTCATTTTCTTATTGGGGCGCACCTATAAAAACTATTAACAATAATATTTTGATTAAAAATAATAACCAAAATACCTCTTAAAACTTTCAAGGGTATTTTGATCATTTTATTTTATTGAAAATAGTTTTTATATTTTTTTGTTAGTGCGAGTTTAATAGAGGAATGGACGTCCAAAATTTGGTGTCAAAACAGTTTATAAAAAAAATTAAAAATAAAATAGTGTAGAGACGTGACATTGTGATTGGGACAATCTTAACCCTCCATTAAAAATAGATGGTTGGATAAGGGGGAGGATAGAACTTCTATATTGTAGGGGGAACATTGAATGCTTTCCCTTAATATTAAGGAATAATAAATAAGACTATCAATTTTGAATTCTTGACTAATTTTTTTCCTTGTAATTTCCTAAAATGTCTCTAATTAATAAATTTAGAATTTTTTACTCAAAGTAAATTTAGAATTGCAATAGAATAAATAGGAGCATCAAGTTTGATTTCCTGACTAATTTTTTTTCCTTGTAATTTCCTAAAATCTCTCTAATTAATAACTTTAGAATTTTTTATTGCTTTTTACTCAAAGAAAATTTAGAATTCCAAGATTGATTTTTTTTATTTTTTAGAATTCCTAGATTGATTTTTTTATTTTTTTACTTATTGAACATTAACCATGAAGAAATCCTAGATTGATCTGTCTTCCCATTCTCAATCTCTATCTTATGCACATTGATTATATTTATCCACATCTCTAATTCTAATTAATCATTTCTAACTACCTAGATTCTCTCTATCACAAGAGTGAAAGGAAATTAGGAATCTCATTTCCTTTATTTTCTAAGATTTTGAATGTCTCTCAAATGGAAATTATTTATTTTGAAAAAAAGGAACATTCATAATTTAAATTTTTGTTATAAATTAGAAGTTGTTGAAAAATATTTTATGAATTTAACTGGTTTATAATGGCATAAATTAGTTAAAAAACTTTATGTGAAAAAATTCGCAAGTTGTAATTAAAAATATGAAATAATACGATATACTAGAATTCCTTTTCCAAATTCAAATCACTCTTTTTAAATTACCATTAATTACGTTAAAAAGAGCAGTTTAAATTTAAATTTATCATATATTAGATATCATAACTATAATAATTACTAATATGGTTACATATTCGTATTGTTTTGTCATGCCATAAATTAGTTAAAATAAAATAAATCGTTATATAATAATTATAAAAAACCGAAACTTGAAATATCCCATGTTATTTTTGGATAAAAAATAATTCTCTCTATTTCATATTTTTCATTAAAGTCCACTTTTTGGGAGATTGTGATAAGTATGGTGGCCCCAAAATTTGAGCTTAATTAACATGTAAAATTCACTATACAGTTTAAAGTAGGGCTTAAGAGGGCAACAAATACAAACTATTTTTAAATTCAAAAAATAACTTAAGACTTTATGTGAATTTTGCTAAGAAAAATATACAAAAATTAATAGCACATGCCATTAGCTAGTTATGGATTAGGTTAAACATACAGAACCATAAATTTTGAAATTTTACGATAAGGTCCTTTTTCATTTTTTATTTTTCTTCTAGATTTGCCTCCTGTTTGATACTATAAACATTGAATCTTAATTTTTCTTTGTTTTTTATTTTTCTTCTAGATTTGCCTCCTGTTTGATATTTTTATAAATAGAGATAAAAATATATTCTCACGCCATCCCAAGAAACTTTAACATCAAAATTACCTCTTATGATAAAATTTGGAGGTGCACCCTTTGTAAATTTAACTCAATCTCTCTTTCCTGAACCACTTTCCCATCAACAGAAATTAGGTAAATTAAAATATTATGCATTCCATAATCTTTCACAAAATATTTCAAAGATATATCAAGTCAATATATGCTTTCAATATTTGGTCAATATATGGTCAAAATATTCCATATTTTATTTGACCAAATGCCATAACATAATATTATCAAAACATGAAATAACTTAAAGTCCAAGAAAGAATCCAATGGGTGGGGCGTGCCACCCATGTATGGCACATGTGGGCCCTACCCACTTGACACATGGTGGGCCCATGTGCACTATGAGTCTCTCCATGATATTTTATATAATTTTAAATTATCAAAAAAAATTCTAAAACATTATTTGAATTTTATAATTTTGTAGAATCAATATCTTCATTTTTATAAGTCCAAAAAAATTATAAATAAAATATCAAATGACTCATAAAAATTCAAATAATAATTTTAAAATAATTTCTATAATAAAACAAACATAATTAAATTAACTTGATGAGAAATGGATCCATATGGTTAAGAAATTTAATCTGCAATCATGGGGCACTCCACCTTCAACTGTGGACTACATACCACACTTGCCTTATCGAACCAACCCAATGTTTCTCATGACCCACAGTCCATGCAGGGGCTCATTGGGGTGTCACCAAAGTTTGGCGGCTGAGCCAAGGGGTCGCAATCCCAGTCTGTGGATTACAAGTTCTCCCCTACAGACAATTTAAGGTCATCAAGATTTTATGTGACCACGGCTCTATGGCGCATAGGGGTATCTCTCACATATTCATACACTTCACCCAAAAAGGTAGATTTCTGGCTTTCTCGAACAATCTATCGGTATGCATGCCGTGTGATGGTACGTTGATGAGGTTTTCGCCCCTGTCTCTGTAGGCCACACCATCTCACACAGTGGTCACACAGTCCCTCGGCTCACTCATCCAGGCTTGTTCTTGAACATCATCAAGGGCTAACCCATAAACCCTCATTGATTTATTATTTTGGCCTAGATCGGTATCAGCAAATCATCGTTTGGTTAATATGGTCCACGAGGGACCACACTCCCACTGAGTTCATTTCCACTATATCATTTCATTTTACAAGCACTCATAAAGCCTTTAAAGGCTAAATAAACCCAACATGCAATTCTCCCTCCCTTAGTTTCTTGGAGACATAGCTCTCTCTGGATCTCGAATGTCTCTCTCTCTCTCTCTCTCTCTCTAATCGCCCACCTTTCAAAAATTAGTTCTCTTGTTCACCATTGTAGGCTACAATAGATGAAGCTCATAGTGAGGGTGGCAATGGACCCGACCAGACCCGGGACTTGACAGTTACGGTATGGGTCCAACTTTTGGACCCGACAAGTCGGGTTCGGGTCCAAAACTTGGACCCTGAATACATTCGTGTATGGGTGTGGGTCCAAAACCTAGACCCTTAATACATTCGGGTTTGAGTCCGGGTCCCAAACTTGGACCTTGAATACGTTCGGGTATGGGTCCGGGTCCAAAACCTGGACCCTAAATACATTCAGGTCTAGGTCCAGGTCCAACCGAACCTAACCCATTGCGACCCCTAGGTTATATGTGCCAGCCCGCATATTGTAGAAATGCGGGCTTGGCAATAAATATATATTTTATATATAATTTGTTTCTAACTTTTAAAGAATATAAAGTTTTTAATATGGAGATCATGAAAAATTAAAACTAAAAATAATAATTTTATTAAAAAAACATATGGACAATTAGTTATAATTATTTTTAGATGGACTACCTATTTGCATTCATTTTCAAAATGGATGCTTTCTACTGCTAGACATAAGATGAATGCTTTGTACCTCTAGACAACATATTGTAGAATTGCGGTCCATGCGGAATGTAGAATTGCGGTCCAGCTCCGCATGAAACAATTTTCATAAAATTGGTACATGTTACTCGGACTAGCCGCGCCCCGTCCCGCCGAGTCTAAAAACAATGGTTTGTACATCGTTTCTGGCCTTCTTAATCTTTGATCAGCAGTTTCCAACAATTTTATCCTCTCTTTATGAGACCAAGGCCATGGAGCTCGAGGTCACTGTCGTCTCCGCTAAAGACCTCCATAACGTGAACTGGCGCCATGGCGACATCAAACCGTATGTAGCGGCCTGGGTCGATCCCAACTTAAAAAGCTCGACTCGCGTGGGTTACAAGCTCACCCTCCCCTTAAGAGACCGCCCTGAGGATTCCACATTGCGGATCAACGTGGTCCATGGGAGCGGCGAGGCGGAGACCAAGCAGCTCATCGGATCAGCGACTCTGCCACTAAGAGAAGTCATAGAGGATGCAGGTTTTGACCACCGCTTCTCCAAAACCCTGAAGCTCAAGAGGCTGTCCGGCCGCCTACAAGGCGAGATTCAGGTCGAAATTGCAATTCAAAACCGTTATGCGGGGGTATGCCCAGAAACCAGTCCCAAAGCCTTAGGACCATATTCACAACCCGGCGCCTAAATTGTACTGCGGATATGCTTATGGTGCCCCTCCAGCGCCGCCAGTTTACAGTTACACCCCTCCCGCAAGGGGGTATTATGGTAGCTATGGAGGGGAGGCCCCCTCTGGTGGGGGGTATTATGGTAATTTTGGAGGGGCGGCACCACCAGCTGCCTGGTACTATGGTAAGTATCCGGCGGCACCACCAGCTGCCAGGAACTATGGTAATTATCCAGGGGCACCACCAGCTGCGGGGCACTATGGCAATTATCCGGCGGCACCCCGCCTGAGAGGAGGAGGAGCGAAATGGGAATGGGGACAGGGGTGGAGGTTGGAGCGGTGGCTGAGGGACTACGTGTGTTGGCTTTGGCGGAGGGAGCGGATTATGTGGAGGATAAGATAACTGATAATGTTGCTGAGGGAGTGGAGGGTGATTTCTCTTATGATGATGGTTTTGGGGATCATGGCTTCTTTCTCTCTCTTCATATGTTTGTTCTCTCTCTAAGGATCAGTAGTATGTTAATTCTCTTTAGCCTTTTTCATCTCGAGGCATTGTGTCTCTCTCAATCTCTAGCAATGTGCAAGTGTTCTACTTTTCTTTTCTTTCTTTTTTTTTGCTTTTTTGGTATTGAAAAGGTAAGTAAACCATTTTTTTGGTATTGAAAAGGTAAGCAAAGCATGAGGCTTACCCATTACATATTGGTCATTAACTTCTGTAAATAAATCTAATAATAAAAAAGATGGGATTGTATACAATCGGATTATTTACTTTTTGAATAGGGAGGTCACAATTACTTACAACCATCTTATGTGAAATTTGATAGGTTGGATGTGTTACAAAGTTCAAGAAATTTTTTTTGAACTTTTAACTTGGTCAATAAAATAAATACAGCTACTTACTTTTCATATCTACTCAATCAAGATTAATTATTACCACCTTGTAAAAAAGATAAATGATTTCACTATATACTTTCTCAAAGATATCATGCTCTAGGAGCATATTGTCTGTTTATTTCCCCAGGTAAAACACAATCTAGTAGTAAATGTAGGATACCAATTTTGTACGTATAATCTTGACTTTTTTCCCTTAAAATTTTGTCATAAAATCACTTAGTGCAACAAAAAATCTAATTTCTCTTATTTAGTAAATGGTGTATCTTTTATGAAAGGGCAATCTTAGCATTAATATTTTTGCTACTCATATCCATGTCAAACACTAACACACATATCCATGCTAGCATAGGACGAGCCTTACAATCCCCTACTTAGGATCTTGGACAGGACAATTACCTTATACTAGTCTCTTTCTGTCTCGCTGTCTCACTTCATTCAAAACTTGCTTTTTTGGTTATCTCTTCCCTTCTCGTAACCATACCTCCTTGCGTATGCCTTTTAAAGAGTCTATTTATCTCCATTTCAACAAAGAAGAAAAAAAAAGAGTCTATTTATCAATATAAACAAAGAATGTCGGTGGCTTGTTCATAAGTAGAAATGTGAATTTGTCTAAACACTTCTTTTTCTCGAATTAAAAGGCAGTCCGTCCACTTATATATGCTTGGTTTAAATGTAAACGTGATAATCAAACCAAACCCACTAGCTTGTTTATGAAACTAGTCAAGATTGACACGCAAAAAATACCAAAAAGAGTATATTTTCGATATCTTGGGTCTATTATCTAGGAAAACAGAGAGATTGAAGAAGACGTCATACATAGAACTAGAGTTGGATGGGCGAAGAGAAGATGTGCGACCAGAGTTTTATATGATCACTGCATACCAATGAAGCTTGTTTACAGCCAAACTCGAGAGAGTTTCTTATGGAGAGATCCTCTTTAATCTGAGCTTCAAACTAATTAAATTATGAAAATTAGTAGATATTGGAGGGCCAGTCAAATTACAATCTGTTGAAGAAAAGTCTATATTGATAGATTAGTTTCCTCCACGTATTGCTGCAGTGCCAGCTGATTTTCTTGCCAAAAACACTTTTAAAACTAAGGTAAGTAGATCTAAAGATGAACTAAAATCAAGATAGACAAACATAAAGAACTTCCTACCCATCGGGTTTCCTGGTCCATTGCCACCTCTACTCAAGAAGTTATGTTGTGATGGCAACCCACCACCCTAACCACCTAGCCTTGTGCCCATTCCTGCGTTATGCTCAATTGATGCATGCAAAGTAGAGTGAAGGTGCATCTGCCGTCCATTCAATATATGATACTAGAGATCAACCAATCTAATGATCCAACTCTGTTTACATACTTTTATTTGCATCCACCGTTCATTGTACATATGGGCAGTTGATAATGCATGTGTATTGACTAGCCGCTTGCGTAAGCAGTATTTTGCCCTCTTCGTCAAACGTATGGAACCAACAATATTGAGCCGTTGTTTTCTCTAGGGAGGAGGGGTAAAGTTTCTCCAAAAGAATTATAAACTGTATACTATGCTCCTGCAGGAGCATATTGTGCATCTATTCCCATGTGTAGTGACTGGCCTCTTGTATATGAGTATTTTGCCCTCTCCTGGCACCAACTATGTCAAACTGTTCTCACTTTTGCTTGAGGGCGGGCTAGAATCTTTTCCAGAAGAATTATGAGCCTGTAAACTATGCTCCATGGGAGCAATATTGTACACCTACTCCCATCAGTTAACTATGCTCCATGGGAGCAATATTGTACACCTACTCCATCAGTTAGAAGACGTGCTTAGGAGGATCTTTTTCAATCTCAAAATTTGAGAATCACATAAGAATCACTAAATGATTATTATTAAATAAAAAAAATAAAAAATTGAATTTTGAGTTTTTTAACACTTAGAGTTTACGATTCAAATTGAACAATTTATGTTCAATCTTACAACGTTATTTTTTTCAAAAACATATAGAGAGCAATTAGGAAATTTTTTCATTGAAATTAGGAGTTCTTAAGTCACTTATCTGAGGGAGAAATTAAACAGTTCAGATATTTTCTTGACACTCATAGTATGATAAACAAAATAAATAATAATAATAATAATAATAATAATAATAATAATAATAATAATACAAAAACAACAAACAACAGCAGCAAGGCGAAGTCATTTATCTGAGGGAGAAATTAGACAGTTCGGATCTTGTCTTGACACTCATAGTATGATAAACAAAATAAATAATAATTCAGGTCGAAATTGTAATTCGCATACGGGGTGTGCTCCGAAGCCAGTCCCAAAGCCTTATGACTCTATCGTCCACCCTGCACCTCAATTGTACAGCAGGTACGCTTATGGTGCGTCTCCAGCGCCGCTAGTTTATGCCCCTCCGACAGGGGGTTATTATGGTAGAGGGTATTATGGTAATTATGGAGGGGCGGCACCACCAGCTGCAGGTTAGTATGGTAATTTTCGGGCTGCACCACCAGCTGCGGTGTACTATGGTAATCCTGTGGAGGATAAGATACTTGATGTGGCTCTCTCCACTCTGTTCTCTCTCTTGATATGATATGGGGAATGTTGGCGATTTCTTAGGATCAGTGGTGTGTTTGTTCTCTCTTTAAGGATTAGTAGTGTATTATCCTCTCTCTAGATTTTTTCAGATTAAAAATAAATAAATAAAGAAGTTAGTGAGGATTTGGGCTCGTACTCTTTTAATAAAAATGGAGTCCGAAGCTTCATCATAAAGCTTATTGGTACTACCACTAAGGCCCCAACCCATTCTAGATTTGTCAGCCCATTCTCGAGTTTTTATAGGATTAATGAAGTATTTGTTCTCTCTCTAGGGATTAGAAGTGTGTTATCTCTCTCTCTAGGTTTTTTTCATCAATGGGCATTGTGGCTTAGGTGGTCTTTATTATGCTCTGTCTCTCAATCTCTACGTGTAAGTCGTCTACTTTCTTATTTTTTATATTGAAAAGGTATTAAAGGATGAGTCCCATTACACGTAGTGGTTATTAACTTCCATAAATCTAATAATAAAAAAGATATTATGCTCAGGGAGCATACTGTCTGTTTATTTCCCCATGTAAAACCCAATCTAGTAGTAAATGTAGGATGCCAATTTTGTATATGTAATCTTGACTCTTTTCCCCCTTAAAATTTTGCCATAAAATCACTTAACGTTGTATAAATTTTTTGATACAGAAGAATGAAGAAACAAGATTCATGTAACAGATACAAAATAATTGGGATCAAGCTTGAATGATGATAATGGTGATTATTGTTTTTATTATTGTTGTAATTATTATTATTACAATTTTTGAACCAATCCTATTGATTTTGAGATGGATAAATTGCGTGGAATATCCAAAACCCAATTTCGAGTTCTAAAACACTATTACATATAATTAAAGAAACCCAAATGCGCAGTTGCACGCCCCAGGTTGACCCACCAACCCAGAACTGCTGGTGAATATCAAGGAAGACCTTAAAAGTAGGTTCAGACTTTCTTGATTCTAAATTATGAGTTGTAATTTTTTTGTTTGAAATAAGCATTTTTAAATTTAAAGTGAGGGATTTAAGATAGGATGTGGTTTGGATAAGGTTGTAACCTTAAACAATTAAGGCACATCTTTAGATTTTATCATAAATATAATTTTGGTGTAAAAAATTCTTAGGATGACTTAAGAATCTATTTTAATCTTTAAATATAAAAATTTTAAACTCCAAAAAAGGTTCAAATCAATAGATATATAAACACTTGAAAATCTTGAAAATGCACTGTCTAGATAATTTGTTACAAAACACACTATTTTTAAGGCTCTTTTTTTTTTTCTTTTCATATTCACACATCTTGATGTCAAGATAATCAATTTTTAGAGGGTTTTCCAACATCGAAACAACCTTCTATGATGGATTTTTGAGATGCACTTGAAGTCTACATTTTAAGATGCAACATTATATAAATTTTTTCCTTTAAAATATAATTTATCCCCAATATAATACGTACTTAAATCTTTATAGGATCACTACGCAATAATGACAGCTCCTTTTATTTGATGCAAATAAAAATTAGGATTTTTTTCAATTTTTTAATTTTATGTTTTTAAAGTATTTTTTAAAAAATATTATTTAAGCTCTTAGTGTTCTTTAGGGTTGTTCTCGTCTTCTTTAGTTATATAGATTTAAGAGTAGAATAATAAATTTTGTATGAGAGTTACTTATGAGAGATTGTTATGTAAGAGGTTTTTATCTCTTATTGGGTTGATAAACTTCATAAAAGGTTAGAAAAAAGAAGGGATTGAAATGCATTTGAGATGGGTGGGGGCTTCTTAAAATTGTGACGTTTTACTTGAGGTTTAGAGCGGTAGATGGAGAGAGAAATCATAGGGAGAGAGAGGCTATTTAAAGAGAATATGTCCTTTATTTGATAGAAAAATAAATAAAAAATTTGATCTTATGAAAAGATGTTGAAGTGGATTATCTGGCAGACCCAGAAAAAAAAGTATAATCTCACAACCCTCTCTTTATATATATATATATATATATAAAACTTGCATGCCTCAAGGAAGTACGACTCCCATGCATCGCATAGTCATTAATTATTTGGTCATGGACCCCATGCGCAATATTCATGCACATACCTCCAAGGCATCAAAAAGTTCCTTCCAGCACCAAATAGTAAAAATCCATCGATACAAACACATTCATAAGAGAAACTCTTAGAATTCAATGAGATATAAATTAGTATTTACTTCTCCATCATATAACCTTTAGTTCTATTGTTGACAATCATAAAGATACTTAAACTACAAAATGAAAAGAAAAGAAAGGAAAAATGAATTTAGTGGTGCTAGTCAATAATTCTAATTTGTTGGTGTTGCAAAAAGTATTAAAATGAATCCAAAATGAAAGATTGAGATATTCAGATAATCGAAGAGATGCTTCAACCCCAAGTGAAAAAAAAAAAAAAAAGAGAGAAAGAAGAGATTTTACACAGTGCTAGCCAACAATTGCCAATTTGTTGGTGTGGCAAAAATATTGAGATAAACCATTCGCTTTGTTAAATCCAAATTAAATCAATCAAAAAATCGAAACCAAAATCAAATTACCATTGATTCTCAAACTCTAATCAACATAAAAGAATTTCCCAGTGCCTCCAAATGGTTCAATGATTTCTCATAATCATGCCAAACAAAGTTGAACACATAAGAGAAATTTGCATCAACTTGAACACACTGAAAAACAAGAATACAAAATAAGGAAAAAAAAAAGAAATAAATAATCAAACTAAACAAGGACCTTAACATTGTGGTCTTTCCAGAAGATGGATCTTCATGTATTTCAAAAACTCTGAACCCTATATCTAATGCTACAAATAGATTGATCTGGCGACTCTTTTGACGCCGATTTCGCCAAAGCAGGTGAACTTTCCACCTCTGATGAGGTCCCAGGCGCTTCCTGAAACCTGAACCTATTTCTAAAAGCACTTGTTGTCTCTGAAAATGTCGGCATACCTAAGAAGAAACCCTCAATTGCAAAACACTAGAAATCCAAAACCTTGAGAACCCAAAACACTAGAATCCAAGGTTTTGGAAGGCCATGAAAATAGCAGAGAAATGGCAGAAAAATATATATAAAAGAAATTCGCAGTTGAAATTGCAGATTAAAGTTGACATTACCTGTAAATATGTCAGAGAGAGAGGTAAGAGAGCAGCGTCAAATTGGCTTAGAGAGAGAGAGGTGAGAGTTTTGCAGAGGATGAGAGAGATGGGGTCATATTCTTGAAACCCCTCAAATGAGAAGCCCAATTAGCCCCATATTCTTAAAGAATAATATAGATAGCCATTTGTTATTAATTTTTAAGAATTTAAAAAGCGTTGATATAAAGGGAAAGGACAAATTGATCTTTTAAAAAATGGGAGGTGGTCTATAGAAATGATTCTTCATTAGTTCATGAAATTTAACATATGATCCAGGGTACTGTAATTCGTCACTGAGTGATAAATATATGGACATCGTTGTTATGAGTAGGCCGACTCAACTATTTATATGAGTCCTCCCTCTAAAATCCGTCTTAAAGACAGATGGATTTTGGATCCAAAAATTTTATAGGTCGACAATCTAGACCACGGTGAACATGGATCAACATCTTCATCTAACTCATTCCAATTATTGGGGTCGTCAGATGAACATGAATATATTAAAAAAATACAAATAGAAACTAATACTTTTTTATGGATTTTTTTGGATGCTTGATTTGTAGGGACAACCACCTTTTCATATCCATCTTAGTGCTTGAGGGGATTCACATGTGATGAAATCACTTTTTGAGAAGAAGCTTACAGGCCCTGAATGGATGATATATCTCAAGTTCTAATTCCTTATCTTAAAAGAAAGAGATTGTTGACACACACTATATGTATATTTCTCTCATAAACATTGGAATGAAAATTGGAATATTTTTTTTTACGTGAAAAATTGGACAAAGGCAAGGAATATGAGGAAGACTTGCTAAAGATAGAAAGAGAAGGATCGGATAGAACAAGATTAAAGTAGAGATAGAATTCTAGAGAATGAGATTAAAGTAGAGATTAGTGTGTTGTAAAATCTTGACATTGCCTTGGAAGTGGTTTAACCAGCTTAATTGGTAAACCGGCCAATTCGAGTGCTCTAATTGGACAAGTCTCGGACAGTCAAAAAAGTGTTGAAAAAAATAAAAAATAAAATATAAAAAAGAAAATCTACTAAAATATAAAAAACATATAATGAATGATTAAAACAAAAAACATTCACATAAATTTGAAAATTAATGGGAAAAATTGATTTTAACCCATTTTATATTTTCCAAGGGCTATTTTTAAATTTGTCTAAAAAAAGATTGGAAATTATAAAAGTGAGTATTAATGGCCAAAACAATTTTTAATCTTTACCATAATGTAAAGAATATTTAAAAATATATTACAAGTCAAATTCCTTATTTTTGAGAATTTATATGTACTTTTTAAAAAAAAAAAAAAACGGTTGATCACCCTAACTGCCAAAAACCAGAGATCTAACCTGGCGGTTAGCGGTTGGATTGAGCGATTTTGCAAACAATGGTAGGGATAGATTTCTGAAGAAAGTGAGGGGTAAGGGGTGGTGGGCTAGCAAGGATAGAGAGAATGAATTTTTAGATAGAGAAAGACGGATTAGGTTTTTTTTAGAGAGAATGAAAGATTGGGTTTCAAGACTGATCATGAGTTTTGAGAGGGAGAAATTAGGTTTTTAGATAGAGAATGGGGTTTTAGATATAGAAAAAGAAATTGGATTTAAGAGGGAGAGATTACGTTTTTAGAGAGAGAAAGTGGTTTTAGATATAACAAAAGAAATTGGATTTGTAAAGAGATCGGGTTACTAGATAGAGATACAGATCATGAGTTTTGAGAGGTAGGTTTTTAGAGAGAGAATGTTGTTTTAGATATAGTAAAAGAAATTGGATTTGAGAGGGAGAGATTAGGTTTTTAGAGAGAGAATATGGTTTTAGATGTAATAAAAGAAATTGGATTTGTAAAGAGATCGGGTTACTAGATAGAGAGAGAGACTGAGTTTTTAAAGCGATCCGGTTAATCAATAAAGAGAACTGAGTTTTTAGAAAAGAGAACTGAGTTTTTAGAAAGAATGAGAGATTGAGCTTTTTAGAGAGAGAAATTGGATTTTTAAAGAGAATTAACAACTTAGGAGAGAAAGAAATTGAGTTTTTAGAAAACAAGATATATTGAATTTTTAAAGAGCGTGAGTTTTTTTTAGAGAGAGTAAGACAGGAAATGATAGATGTAGGTTGGACAGGGGAGAGATTCCCAAGTTAGTTGTGGCTGCCCACTTCTGGATCGTGCACCCCAATCGGAGTCAACAAACTTTCTCTCTCCTCCATTCTCCCTGCTCTCTCTCTCTCCTAAGACCCTCCTACGCCTCTCTTTCTCTCTCTTCCTTTCTCTCTCTCTGCATGGCCTGGCCTGGCCTGGCCTGGCCACCACTGTAAATCCAAATGGAAAATGTCCCTCAGAGAACCCTTTCCCTTACCTGCAGCTTCCCTCGCAAAAATGACCGAGAAAAACCAGAAATCATGTCGGAGACGCCTAAAAACCGACATAACCAGGATTCTGACCAAATTCCTGCCGTTTCGTCCACCCCTGAAACCACCCATGGTGACGATCTCAGCTGCTTCACCTCTGATCTTCAAAGTTTCTTGGATTCTATAGCAGGAAAAGACCAGAAACCAGACCCACCAGAATGTGTTGAAAGTTTCAGTGAGAAACTCTGCGGGAAGATTTCGAAATGAGAGTCTGGCCATCGGTTAAATTGGTTTCCCGGCTCTGATTCGGGGGAATTCCTTGATTTGGTTGATCTGTTATGGCGACTTTCTTAGGCTCTCCCTGAGCATCAGAAACTTGCCGTTGTCCTCCAACAATCAATGGCATTCTTGGAGGAAGAGCTCCGTTCACTTTTTGAAGATTTTAATGATTTTGAGTCCGATCATGATCGTTGTGTCATTCCTCATCCAACGGAAAATGATTCTCCAGCGAAGTCTGAGAAAGATTCCAGTGATGAAAAACAGAGAGATTCAAGATTCCAGTGATGAAAAACAGAGAGATTCCATTGATCAAAAACATTTTTCTGATCATATTCCTGCTGTTTTCGATGCATACTCACAGGAAAATTTTGCTTTGATAGCAAGGATTTTCAGAATAATAATCAAAGCGGGTTATGAGACTGAGTGTTTACAAGTGTTTAGCATAGAAGGACGGAACCTGTTCGAAGATAGTCTCACAAAATTAGGGTTTGAGCGAATCAGTACAGAAGAGGTGCAGAAGATGCAATGGGAGACACTGGAGATCGAGATCAGGAAATGGATGAACGCTTTTCGCCGAATCGCTATCGTGTACTTTCCATCAAAGCAGAGGCTCTGTGAAGAGGTGTTTGGAAAAGATGCAACAGTTGATTCTCTATTCCAAAACCTGGCCAAAGGTGTGGTGATCCAGCTTCTCAATTTTGCAGAAGCTGTTGCGATGAGCAAGCGATCTACAGAGAAACTGTTCAAGTTTCTTGACATTTATGAGACCCTCAGGGATGTATAGCCAGTGGCCTCTGTTGCACCGACCTGTGTGGGGAGATCGAATCTGCACGCTCTCGAGTGGGAGTCCGCATTTTTGCACAGCTCGAGAGCGCAATTCATGGTGATTTACGTATCGATCCTAAATTGTTTAGTTAGAATTTCGGTGAACTTTTTTTTTTGTTTTCAAACTTGCCCCTTGATTTGAGAATGAAATGCTCGGTTCGAATTTTATTTATTTATTTTTTAGTTTTTTTCGTTAGTAGGACGATTGCCTCAAGCTTTTTAGGGCAGTGCCTTATTAACAAATAAAAAATATTTTAAAGATGTCCCCGAACTGAGAAATAATTTTGAAAAAAAAAACATTAACCGATCTATTTTATAATTTCCACATGAAGCATTTCGTAGTTTAAGAAAAAATTTAGGATGATGTATGTAGATCATTCCCACATCTTTTATGGCTAGTGATGCTGTCTATGGACGGGAAACCTGGCCGTCTCAGCCTGGTTGGCCCCCCGGCCCACCTCTTTTCTCCTTTGGTTTTTGACCCTGCCCAGCCTAACCTTAGCCATATAGGGCCATGCCAGGCTTGGGCGAGCCCGACAGGGACAAGGGTTGGGCCAGTGCCAAAGCAGGCCCTGCCCGTTGACACTTTTAGGCCAGAGGTTGGTAATCTCTCTCTCTTGTAGCTCCCACCCACAAAAACGATTAGTGGGGCTGACTTATTTGGTCATTCTCATATAATTATTTTTGCTTTTGGTAAATAAAATGGCTTTTAGTAATAAAATGGTTTCAAACTGCAGAACTCTATTGTTGCAAACTTGAATAAATAAGCGCCTTGAACCCATTTTAGGCAGTCGGTTTAAGATGATTTTCCTCTTTTTCATTGCCCATTATACTAAATTGGTTTTCAAATTGAATTGGTCGAAGTACTGAACAAAGACTAAAATGTTTGGAGTTCTTTAGTACAATACAAAATGAAATTGTTTATTTTTAAAATTCACCAATTTTATTGGATATTATTATTATAATTATTATGTAAACTATGAAAAGAATGGTACGTAGATTTATTTGTTAGGTTTTGTGTTGAGAAAGGTTTCTATATTTCCTCTAGTGTATAGAAGATATATACTTCCTTGTATTCTGCCATCCAACTTAGATCTAGTGAGCAACTCACCGTTTGATCTATATCCGACCCTTCAAAGTATTTTATTTTTATTTTTCTACAAATTATATGAATATGAAATTTCGTACATATCATCATCTCAATGGGCATACTTAAAAAAAATATTTAAATTGTTTTTTTGGTAACATATAATTATCAAAATACCCTTGAAACTTTCAAGAGCATTTTAGTCCATTTTAGTTTATTAGAAATATTTTTTTAATATTTTTCTCAAGTGCGAGTTTAAGAGAGGAGTGGATGTCCAAAATTTGATGTCAAAATAGTTTGTAGAAAAAATTAAAAAATAAAATAGTATAAAAACATGACATTATGATTGGAGCCATCTCAGCTGTCCATTCACAATAGACGGTTGAATAGAGATAAGTATAGAAGTTTTATGCAATAGAAGAAGCATAGAAAGCTTAACCGTTTGTGTTTGTATGACTGGGAGCACTACTTTGGTACTTAATGGATTCTAATTGTCAAAGAAAAGCGTATTTGGCATTAGTTTTCGTAACAAATGACACTACTTTTGATACGTAACTTCCGTTCATTCAAAGGAGGTGATTGTTTTGTTGTGCTGTGAACTCCTAAAACGTTGGCAATATTACTTTTGATTTTAGAACTCATCACTAATCAAAATTACTTAGGGCGTGGTTTCCATAAGCTTCCAACATTAAACAATCAAAGGAAGTTGCACCTCCAAACTTTGATATGAGATACAATTTTAGTGTTGAAAAATCTTTTAAAGTGACTCATTTATGAAAGGGAAAAAGTTTATATAAGGTTGCAAACCTTAAAATGTAGCAATAAAGATGCACCTCAAAAATCTATTGGAAACGATTGTTTTAATGTAGAAAAACCCTTTAATTGATCATCTAGATATCGAAATGCATGAATATAAAAAAAAAAAAAAATTTGAGTCCGAGAAATAGTGTATCTTGCAACACATTTTCTGAACAGTCCGTTTTCAAGATTTTCATGCATTTATAGATCTACATGATGTTAACCATTTTTTAAGTTTAAAATTTTATAATTAGATGTGAAAATAGATTTTTAAATAATCCTAAAAAATTTTTACACTAAAATTACATATTATGATAAAATTCGGAGATGCGCCTTAATTGGATTGTTTAATATTACAACCACACACAAACCACACACTTATGAAAATGATATATTATTGTAAGTCTCTACTAAACTGTATGACAATAATTTTCATGAAATAATCGTTTTATGTCTACACAATTGGATTAGAGGGGTGTGACAACTTTTTTTATGATTGAGCTTGAAATTGCTTGAGTAGTTTGTATTAAATGCATAACTAACCATGCAATTTTAGGATTTTTTTAATATTTTTTTGACTAAAAAATTGTACTAAAATATCAAAATTCAGACCAAATCCCCATTATCTTTCCATAATTTGTCTAAAAAACTATGCCGTTTAGAGAGAGAAAGGAGATATTGAGTTTAGAGAGAAAGATGGCATAGGTTAACAGGATTAAATAGAAGCTAGATTTTAAAGACAACAAGTCATTTCATAAGTTGTTGAGGTAAATAATACATGGTCAAAGGGTTTAGGAGGTTGAAAAACAGAAAATATAGAGACTTTATGGTCTGACAAATAGTTTAAATCGGTGAGTCTCTTAAGAAATAGGTAACAAAAATAGGGGTATGTAGATATTTAACTTTTATTTATTATTAGCAAGCATGGGGTCTACCCAATATCAATTCATCTACATAAGGACTCGGTTTCTATGACTCCATGTAGAAATTACTCATCTCTACAAAATCTATTTTTGAGATGGACTTTTGGATGTAATTTTTTTAGGACATATAATCTACCACAAAGAGATCATGAGAATGAAAAAATAAATAAATTTTGAAAATAAAAAATAAAAATACTATTAATAAAACATTTGGACTGTTAGTTTCAATTGTTTTTTGATGGACCATTTATTTGCTCCATCTTCAATATGAAGATGGATGCTTTATACCAATGGTTTAAAAAACGGATCGGTGACCCGGATTGGGCTTCCAAAAAACCTATCCGGATCGGCGAATCGGCGATCAGGATCGGGAATTGGGTGAATCGATCAGAATAAAGCTTAAAAAAAATTCGAAAAAATTATTAAAATTCATTATAAATATTGTTTTTTAGGAATTCAATAAAAAAATGAGGGTACTCCATTAAGAATTTTCATGTTTTTGAATGAATATGCGAATATTGATATGTTCTTTCCCTGCATGAACCGCCATTCAGCATTTAATTTACAGTATTTCGTGCTCATCCCTACACTGTTGCTGTTGGAACTCGATATGTGAATAATATGGCTGGGATAGGGTGGCCTCAGAATCACCATCTCTCTCATTTTCTCTTTGAATAATATGGATTAAAAAAAAAAAATAACAAATTTTCAAAAAAATCGATCATGGATTAAAAAAAAAATCACAAATTTTCAAAAACTTCTATCATGGATTACAAAAAAAAATTCGATCATGGATTAAAAAAAAAAAATCACAAATTTTCAAAAAATTTAATCATGGATTACATAAAATTCGATCATGGATTACATAAAATTCGATCATGGATTACATAAAATTCGATCATGGATTACAAAAAAAAACAAACCAAAAAAAACAAAAAATTCAATCGTGGATTACAAAAAAAGAAAAAAACAGTTCGATCATGGATTACAAAAAATTCAATCATGGATTACAAAAAACTCTATCATGGGTTACAAAAAAAGCAAAAAACAAAAAATTCAATCATGGATTACAAAAAAAAAAACAAACATTTCGATCATGGATTACAAAAAAAAAACAAACATTTCGATCATGTATTACAAAACATTCGATCATGGATTACAAAAAATTCTATCATGGGTTACAAAAAAAAAAAAAAAAACAAAAAAAGCGATCATGGATTACAAGAAAAGAAAACAAACATTTCGATCATGGATTACAAAAAATTCTATTATGGGTTACAAAAAACCAAAAAATTTGATCATGGATTACAAAAAAACAAAAACAATTCGATCATGGATTACAAAAAAATCGATCAAGTATTACAAAAAAATCTATCATGGATTACAAAAAAAAAAAAAAAAAGAATCCGTATGGACTCGCCGATTCACTGTTCGGACTCGCCGATTCCGTACAGTGAATCGGCTAGTCACTGTGCGGAATCGTCCGGTTCTCTCTAGGACCGGACGATTTCCGATTTTTCAATCGATCCGATCCCTTTTCGCGAATTTCGAGTCGAACCAGGCGAGTCCGGTTCGACTCGGCGTTTTTTAAAACGCTGCTTTATATATTAGGGAAAATGTGAAAATGTGGTCCCCACCACATGAAACAATTTTCCCTTAAATAGGTGCAATTACATGTACCAGAAATCCTTTCCTTTCAATGCCAACCGAAAAGAAACGAAAACCCTCTGTATAAGGTTGCAACCTTAAACAGTTCAAATAAGGCGCAAGTAGTTTTGATATCAAAAATTCAATCTATTTTCATATCTAATTATACATTTTTAAACTCTAAAAATGGTCCAAATCAAGTAGATCTATAAACACATGAAAATCTTGAAAATTGACAATCCATATAATGTGTTGCGAGATACACTATTTTGCGGATCCGAAATCTTTTCTTTTTCTTATATTCATACATCTAGATCTCGAGATGATCAATTAGACGGTTTTCCAACATCCAAACAATCTTTTATGATAGACTTTTGAGGTGCATATTTAATTCTACAATTTTAAGGTTACACTTATATAAACTTTTTTCATGAGAAAATAAAGCAAAATTCTGGCAAAATTATAGGGAATATAAACCATACACAACCCCTGCACATATGCTACACCACATGACTATCTTGACAATGGGGAATACTTTCCAATAGGGAACACGCATATGCGTCCAATGATTTACCACCGGGGAATGATTTCATGCAATGGTTGTATAGTAGTATAATGCAACTATCTTCAAAAACTATGTTAAAGACATTTGTTTCACATGAATTTTTAAATATACACTCTTTTCATTCTGAAGAACAATCACAAAAAATAAAAATTTTGAAAAAAATGCTCTAAAAAGTTGTCTTTGTAGCCCAATTAATATAAGCCATCCATTTTATTGAGATGGTTAGATATAGGGCTTAGAAGAATTTTTTTATTTCCAAAATTTTTATATAGCGTTATCATCATTAGATTAATAATGCTAAAAAAGAAAGAAATGATTTTGAATTTTTTACGGCCTTGGTCTTGAAATTCACCAAATGGATGGTCGAGATTCATTGATGATGCGTACTAATTTTGACCATATCTAATGTGTAAATTGAATTTGTTTTTTGTATGATTGATTATGAGGACGAAGAGAATATATGTGGAAAATTTGAGGTCATACAAATACCAAAAATATAATTTTTAAGAGGTGTGATTGCATTATACTATTATACAACCATTGCATAGATCAGTTCCATTCACCACCGCCCATTAACGAGAGAGAAAAGCAGATGCCCGGGTACATACGACACGCGTACACCATATGTTTACTATTGTCACGAGAGAGAGGTATGCCATTAAATTAAGAGAGAGAGAGAGGGGTATGCCAACAAAATTGAGAGAAGATCCTATTAACTATCTTCTCCATCTAGGTTGGACTATGGTCAGGGAATGACTAAGTCCTACAGTGTATTGGGTTAATATAGTCTCTATGGGTTAAAAAGCTTGTCTAAGACATATTTTCTATACATCTAAGCAGTCATTTTGTATGGGTGAGGTTTTGTATAAGGTGTCAACATTATACTATTAAAGTAAGATGCACTTCAAAACTATGGTTTTGTATAAGGTGTCAACATTATACTATACTATTAAAGTAAGATGTACTTCAAAACTATGTCCAAAATGCAGTTTTGCTGTTGTAAAGTCTAGTGATGCTCCTGTTACAAAATTTAAAGTTTCAAAAATGGTGACGATCAAGTATTTATAAACATTTAAAAATCTTGAATATGGATAGCCTAGATAATGTATTAGAAGATAAATTACGTTTAGGACTAAAAAACATCATCTTTTTTTTATATATATATCTATTAATCTTGAGGCGAAGATCATTGATTTGAGGGTTTTATAGCATAGAAGAAACCTTGGCATTGGAATTTTTGGGAACACCTTGCTCGTACAGTATAAGGTTGACTTTTGTATTCTTTGAGATTCAAAACTCTAAAAAAAAATATCAATTCCAAAAATGGGGTTTCTACATCAGCTCTAGGAAGTCTCGATGAAGAATATAATTCAAGGAATAATGAAAGGGGTGAGGTTTGTAAAAGGTGTCAACCTTATACAATTGAAGTAAGGCACGCCTCCAAACTATGCCAAAAATGCAGTTTCGGTGCCGTAAAGCCTTGCAATGATATCAAAATCTATTGTTACCTCCCAATTATAAAATTTTAAGTTTTAGAAATGGTGACGATCAAACAGACCTATAAACACTTGAAAATCCTGAAAATGGACGGTCTAGATAATGTATTAGAAGATGAACTAGTCCCCTCTGTTTTTAATGTTTATAAATCTCTAGATCGAGATGAAAGTTTTCTAGAATAAAAACAACCTTCTCTAGTGCGTTTTTGAGGTGCACATTACTCATACAATAGAAAATATAAACTTTTTCCATAATGAAAGGTCCATATTATCCACCCACTTCGAGGGTGAACGACGTGGAAGGGACCATTTCAAAAGATAACAAATATGAAACTATGGTGGACAAAGTTACATCATCCCTAAACCTCGGCGCCTGTTCATTTTCATTTTTATTTTTATTTTTTGACAATGAATTGTGAACATTAGGATAAGTTATTTGCCCAATTCGCAATATCTAGTTACAAATTTTAAAAAGGAAAAGTTTCTATACTTCTCCTTCAGCATAAAGGATATATATTTCTCCCTCCATCTAGTTGTTCAATTTAGATCATGTGAGCCCCTGACCATTCGATCGAGATTTGATGTCTCAAAGTATTTTATTTATAGTTTTTTTCCACAAATTATATGAATATGTAATTTTATACGTGTCATCTTTTCAATTTGGCGCACCTAAAAATAATAATAAAATTAATTTTTTATAAAATATAATGACCAAAATACCCCTTGAAGTTTTTAGGGGTATTTTGATCATTTTAATTTATTAGAAAGTTTTTTTAATATTTTTTACCAGTGTGAGTTTAAGATAAGAGTGGACACCCAAATTTTGGTGTCCAAATATTTTGTAAAAAATTAAAAATAAAATATTATTGGGACGTGATATTGTGATTGATGTCATCTCAGCCGTCCATTCAAAATTGACAGTTTGAATAGGGAGAAGTATATGACTTTTGTGTTGGAGGAGAAGCCTAAAAGGCTTGCCCATTTTATAATCTATGGTAGAAATATATTTTAGAAGTGAGGCTTTACTTTGCTTTCATAAGGCTTAGGCCTTCTAGAAACTAGACCCTTTTTCCAAAGGCATTGAACTTTCTACACCAACCACCAACTCCATGCTTAGAAAGTATGTGGAATAGGGCTCTAACCAAGGAGGACTCGAACCATGGCCTCGGGTTTTTTTTTTAAAAATCTAAATTTATTTATTTATTTTTGGGAAATTCCCCACAAAGTAAATTCAAAATTATTGAAAATTTTGGGGTAGTAAAAACAAACCCCCTTGTGTGTTGTTGTGCCACCACCCCTTCAATTGAAAGACCCTAGGCCATGCGCCATTGTCTATTTCATCGATTTTTCGAATTCCAAGCAATCTCATCATCTTCTTTCTTTATTAATATTCCCAATGTGTTTCATTCTGTATTTATTAATATTCCCAATGTGTTCTAAGGAGTAGTTTAATTAAGGTTGCCTTTGTGGAAGAATATTTTAAGTGGGGAGAGATCCCTTATGAACAATGAATTGGTCAACTTTTGTATTTCTTTTTACTGATCTGCATGCACTCCCGTCTCTTTATTTTTCTTTTCTTGTGTATTTGTTTTTGCATTGTTTGACTGCTCTGGCAAGCCCGAGTTTTTTCAAGTGGGGTGTTCCGTTTGGGCATATTAAAAAAAAATTAAAAATATCAAAAAATAAAAATTTTATTTGTGATGTATTTTTTATATTTTCCATAATTTTGACAAAAAATGGAAAGTGTTTTGGCCATGAATCTTATTTTTACATTTTTTTCATATTGTTTGAATTAATTTGAAAATAACCCGTCACAATTTGATTTTCGAAATTCTATTTTTTGCTTCTTTTTTAAATAGGCTTTGCTTACTTTTTTACTTTTGCTGACTAAGTTTCTGGGACTCTGGATGAGTTCTCGGGCCGGGCATGGCCTGACTACTCGGCCCACCCCAAATCGCAGTTTCGAACACCAGCTCGAGATAATATAAATTTTTTCACCGTAGCCTTTTGGTAGGGGCGTTAAAAATTTCTACTTTCGAATGCCGAAATATTTCGTGCCGAAATTTCGCCAAAATCCGCATTGAAAGAATGGGACAGGCATGTTGGCGAGGACCCACTCCTCTGATAATTCCACAGAAAATTATGGGTATTGTGGTCTTTTTCATAGTCGCTTTCCAAAGAGGTCCTAGGTACTGCGTGAATTTCACGTTTGCCACGTGTCAATCATCCGTCAGTTAGTGTGGAATATGGCAGTATTTAAGTTTGACTATTATTAGCACTGATGTTTTAATCTTCCCCCATTTCTATGCCCGTCTCTTGTTTCTTTGAAATTTTAAAACAATATGTTACCGTTGGATCCCGTATACCTCCCCCGGTAGTAACGACCCGGATCAACCTGCTCCAGCCGGCGTCCTGGGCGGCATGGCCACCCGAGATCTGACGATAGACCCGACGCCCGGTCTATCCATATGGGACCCAACAGGTCAGTGTGGGTCCAGATAGTCTCCCTGTGTCTGTGTCCAAGTAGTCTCTATGGGTCTAGGTTTGGGAGTAGGTAGCCCCTTTGGGTCCGGATCTGGCCCAAGTAGTTTTTCTTTTAGTTTTTTTTAATTAAATATTTGTTTTAAAATTTTATTGTCATTGTTGAAAATTGATTTCAAAGCCATCATAGAGATTTTTATTATCGAAATATGAAGATTTAACGTGAAGCTTTATTTTGTTTTATAGGAACCTTGAAAATTGATTTTTAGGTTAGGCTAAAGTTGGGTCCCGATCCAGCATAATCAATTCGGGTCGGGGTCTGAGCTTCAAGACTTTGGACCCCGTCGGGTCCCTCGCCACTTGCCTCCCCTAACCTCCGCCGGCTCGTTTCGACCTTTACTCTTAAATTAACCCTTCTAGGAGTTGTTATGAAGTAGAGAACAAGAATATAAATTTTACCGTTGAGCCCTTACGGCCACCATGCCCCAACGTCCATGACAAATGACAAAGCGGTCCTTATTTTTTCAGTTAGTGACCACTTTGTCCTTCGTGTGTGGGCTTTACATAGGAATCGCAAAACTAAAAATTTTGGTCCTTCACCCCCAATAAATATTTTTTTTGGCAAGGTTGATATTTAATTTATTCGCTAGAAATTGGTCAGCCCAGGATATAAAAGCCCAATTGCAACCCTATAGTTAAGCACCACATTAGAATATAGTCTCGGGCCTAAGCCTGGCCAGCCCATCTAGATGTTTGTTTTATTTATTTTTGAAAAATTATATCTGGCCGAGATGAGTGGCCCAGAGCTCATTTTGCGCAGTTTAGGGGCTAGGGTAGAGCAAACCTAGGCTCAACCCAACCAAGCCTATTGCCAACCGTAGATGTAGTCTAGGTATGGATCACTAAATTCAGCTGTAGTTAGTAAATATGTATTTCCTATAAATTAATTAAGGTAAAAAATTCATGAACATTAAATGCGCATTTCTTGTAGAGTAGGAATAAGACCATACGAGGTTGTCACAATTAATATTGACTATTGGATATGAAATTGGGTAGCTGCATTTATTCTATTGACTAAGTTCCAAAAAAAAAAAATTGAACTTTGTGTCATACACAAACTATCAAATTTCCATCAGATGGTTTTAATAATTGTGACCACCTCGTATAAAAAATAAGTGGAGTGTAGTTTTTATAAGGTTGCAACCTTAAACAATGCAATTAAGACGCGCCACCAAATTTTATTCTAATATATAATTTTGGGGTAAAAAATTCTTATGATTATCTGAAAATCGATTTTTATATCTAATTGTAAATTGAAAACTTAAAAAATGGTTAATTAAGTAGATCTATAAAATATATGAATCTTGAAAATGGACGGTCTAGATAACGTGTTGCAAGATGTATTATTTTTAATACTCAAAATCGTTTTTTTTGCACATTCATACTTCTCAATGCTGAGATGATCAATTAAAGGGTTATTCAACATTAAAACAACATTTTTCGATGGATTTTTGAAATGCATTTGTAATTTTACATTTTAAGATTGCAACTTTATATAAACTTTTTTCAAAATAAATAGCCCCTCCAGTTTTTGCATAGAGAAGTGAGCTTTGTCTAGAGGGCAAAAGGGTCATTTAGTCGCTAACACTAACGGCAGTCTTGGAAGCACAAAACGGATAAATTTTGAAATGCAGGAGGATACAGACGTCATCATCCTAACATCGATAATAAGAAAAACATCAGAGGGTATTTTAGTATTTTTTGCTTAGAGAAGCTATAAAACCCAGATTGATGCTCTTTCGAAACCAGCACGGCATCACTCTGGTACGTTTCCGGCCATTTTGATCAATTTTCCGGCCATTTTGATCAATTTTCCGGCCAGTTGTTCAGTCCAGATTGCCTTCCATTTTGTAACGATCTACGTTTGATTCCGTCAATACTCAAGGTAATACACAAGCTTCTCTTGCTAACCCTTATTAATTTTCCGTCAAATCGCAAATAATGGGCCTATTCTGTGCATTCTTTTTTATAAAATCTTGTCGGATTTAGTGATAGCCAAATTAGTGTACGTATATTTTTTTAAAAAAAATTAAGGGTATCTTAGCAAAAAGAAAAGTCACTTTTTATTATTGGATTATAGATTTGCATATTCAAGATTTTGAGTATGTGATATTCTGTTAAATTAGGGTTTTGAGTATTCGAATCTCTGATATATCTGATTTTTTTTATGGGAGTGTATGGCTTTATTGAGCCCTTGATAAAACATGTTCAGAATGATGATGATGATTTGATTTTTTCTGGTTATTTCTAGATTTCTGAGCAAATTTCTATCTAGTTTTTTCCTGCTGTTTCTCCATTTTTAGAAATTTATTTTTCCATCTACTCTTTCTATTTCTCCATTTTCCTTTCCTGTATTAAACTTTCAATGCAGTGTATTTGCACATTTTTTATAACTTCGTTTTTCAATACATTGTTTATTTGTTATTTCTCAATTTTCCGATAAAGTTTTTCAATCTAGCGTTTTGTGGCCCTGTTTGTGCAGTTTCTTGAATCCTAGTTGTCCATTTTCTGGCACTTTTGCTTTGTGTTTTTTTTTTTTATCTACTGTTTTTCCGGCAGTATTTATATTTCCCGGCGACTTTCTTCATTCTTCGGGCAATTTGTTCATTTTCTGGCAATAATTTTTCTGACTTCTGCTCTTTATTCTCTTTGAAAATAGTGGTTTTTTCCTGCAATTTCTACTTTCCAATTTTCGAGCTACTTAAACCTCGATTATCATTTGTTTGCACATTCGTTTCAGGCATTCTTGATCTCTGATCGGCAGTTTCCAACAATTTCATCCTCTCTTTTTCTGACGCCAAGGCCATGGAGCTCGAGCTCACTGTCGTCTCAGCTAAAGACCTCAAGAATGTGAACTGGCGCTACGGCGACATCAAACCGTATGCCGTGGCCTGGGTCGATCCAGGCAACAAATCCTCCACTCGAGTCGACAACGAGGGTGACACCTCCCCTGTCTGGAATTACAAGCTCACCATCCCCTTAAGAGACCGCCCTGAGGATTCCACATTGCGGATCGATGTGGTCCATGCCGGTGGGGAGGAGAAGACCAAGTCGTTCATCGGATCAGCGACTCTGCCACTAAGAGAAGTCATAGAGGATGCGGGTTACGATCACAGCTTCTCCAAAAAATTGAAGCTCAAGAGGCCGTCGGGCCGCCCTCAAGGCAAGATTGAGGTCGTAATCGTAATTCGTGACCCTTATGCCCGGAAACCAGCCCCAGAGCCTTACGGCTATGGCCGGCAGCCGGCACCTCAATCATACAGCGGGTATGGTTATGGTGCGCCTCCAGCCCCGCCAGTTTATGCCCCTCCTGCAGAACGGTCTTATGGTAGCTATGGAGGGGCGGCCCCATCCGGTGGGGGGTATTATGGTAATTACGGAGGGGCGGCGCCACCGGCTGCGGGGTACTATGGTAATTATCCGGGGGCGCCACCTCCTGAGAAGAAAGGGAGCAAAATGGGAATGGGGACGGGGCTGGCGGTTGGAGCGGCGGCTGGTTTATTGGGTGGGTTGGCTTTGGCGGAGGGAGTGGATTATGTGGAGGATAAGATAGCTGATGATGTTGCTGAGAGGGTGGAGGATGATTATGGGGATGATTACTGAGAATCTCTCTTTCTCCATCTGAATTTTTCTCTCTCTCTCTTTCTTCTTGTGATTTCAATAATGGTGGCGATTTCTTAGGATTAGTGGTGTGTTTACTCTCTCTCTAAGGATTATTAGTCTCTCTCTCTCTCTCTCTGGATTGTTCATCTCTTGGCATTGTGCTTTTCTTCCTCGAATGGGAGTCAATGGGTTGAAATGATCTTTTTCTCCATTGCAATATGTAAGGCTTACTTTTTTATTTTTGGTATTGAAAAGGTCAGTAGAGGATGAGTCCTCGTACCATCCATTTATTTTTCCATCTAAAACACGCCCCCGAACTTATAAAACACATCTGAATTTGCACTTGAGATGGCCTCGAACTTATAAAACACATCTGAATTTACGCTTGAGATGGCTTCAATCGTAATATCGTGTCTCTTTTGAGAAGATGATATGTACCAAATTTTATAGTAATACAATATGTAAAAAAAATTACAAATAAAAAACTATAAGGCATTGGATCTAGATCAAAAGGTGAATGACTCACTTGATCTAAGTTGGGCAGCTGGTTGGGAGGGGAAGCATATATATTTTATGCTGTTGGGGAATTATAGAGACCTTTCCCATTTATAAGACACCAATTTTGTATGTGTAATCTTTTTGACTCGTAGACTAACTTTCAATAAATGAAAGTTTCCAAATAGCACTCTCTATACATTTTAAAAAAGACTAATGTCTCAAGATTGAATGGAGATCGTCCAATATTTTTTTCCAGTGAGATCTAAGTGTTAGAAAATTTAAAACTCAAAACATTTCTTTTAAAAATAATCCTCTAGTGATCTCTCCTGATGAATCCCAAATATCTAAATTGATAAAATTCTCCCAAGTTGGTTATCTAGTTGAGGAAGAGGGTATTTTGATATCGAAATGTATGGATATGGGAAAAAAAATTAAAGTCCTAAAAATAACACATCTTGCAACACATTATTTGGATAGTCTATTTTCATGATTTTCATGCTTTATAAATTTGCTTAATTTCTATTTTTTTTTACTTAAAATTTTATAATTAGAGAGAAAAATAGATTCTCGTACCATATTAAGAATTTTCAATACCAAAATTGCATCTCACGAAAAAGTATGAAACCGCATCTTAGTTTGATTGTTTAAAGATTTGCAACCATATATAAACCGCACCTTTTATGTTATTTCCTAATGGGACTAGGAAGTAGATTTTTTTTTCCCTCTTCCTCTTATGTTTTTAGACTTATTGATGTAGAGTATGGAGTTGGACTTTGGATAAAAAGAATGAAATACGTGGAGATATCATTGATGGGGCATTTCATATTTATATTTTCAAAATACCATTGTACTTTCATAAAAATTTATAATTCATTTTTATTTAATGATTAAGTTATCTACTAAAATAATTTTTAAACAAAAAGTAATGATTTTTTCAATAAATACCTTTACTAAAACCGAGCCCCATCTACGAAACAAGGATATATAAGTATCCAAATTTGTTGAGTACAATGTTAAATTACTCTAAAGTGTGTGAGTATCCTAACTAACCCATATATGGATATAGAAAGCACAATGCCAAGAGATTGTGCTAATATGCTATGGACAAAACACTGATGTTTGATACTTTAAAACATAAACACTTCATTTGAATTCTTTTTTCTTTAAAATTTTGCCATAAAATCACTTAATGCCGTGTAAAATCCAATTTGTCTCATTTATTAAAGGAAAAAATTTATATAGAGGCTCTAAACAATCAAATTAGGGCCCACCTAAAAAAATTCACTAAAAGAGATTGTTTTGATGCCCAAATATCCTCAAATTGATCATCTCGATATCAAGATGTATGGACCTGAGACAAAAATGGATTTCAAGCTTTGGAAATAGTGCATCTTGTAAAGTATTTTTGGATCGTCAATTTTCAGGATTGCTAAGTTTTCATAGATCTGCTCGATCTACAATATTTTTTAGGTTTTAATTTTTATAATTAAAGATGGAAATATATTTTAAGGCTATTATGGAGACTTCCAGTATTAAAACCACATTTATCGATACTATTTGAAGGTGTGCTTTACTTTGAATGTTTAGAGCGTCGGCTCTATACAAACAGCACCCTTTAAAAGATTAAAAAAACACAATTTAAAAGATCATATCATATTGACAAAGGTGTTTTATTATGCGTTGCTTAGTTTATATACTTGTGCATCATGACTTCATTCGACAACATTGATTCCAAGTCAAGTTACCTTTTGTTTAATCAGGCTAGGGGGTGTAAGCTTAAGCCCAGCTCCAGCAGGCACTCAACCCTTTAACTCGAGTATGAACATGACCATTGATTCTCTTAGGCTCAGCCCAGCCTTAAACCAATATTGGGGCCTTGTTTGGCTCAGTTTTTTCATTTTATTTAAGTGTTATGTTAGGATGCTTATATTATGGAGTAATTTATCATTGTACTCAACAAATTCGAACACTTATATACTCTTGTTTTGTACATGGCGCTTGTTTTTAATATGAGTATTTTTTGTCAAGTATGACGTCATCTGTATAGGGTAGGACATCACCCATATGGAGCACATTAGTACATTTAATGCTCCATGTGGGTGATGTCATATCATGTGGATGATGTCATATTTCTCTTAATGACCAAAAATATCCTTATTAAAAAAATACTCTATATACAAACAAGGGTATAGAAGTACCAAAAATTTGTTGAGTACAATGATAAATGACTCCATAATGTAAACACCTTAACATAACATTTTATTTAATGGGAAATGTTTATATAAGATTGCAACCTTAAAATGTAGAATCACAGATGCACCTCAAAAATATATCAAAAATGTTTTTTTAATGTTGAAAAAATACTCTAGTCGATCATCTCGACATCGAGATATATGAATATGATAAAAAAAAAAAAGTTTTTGAGTCCCGAAAATAGTGCATCTTGCAACAATTATCTAGACCGTCCATTTTCAAGATTTGCATATATTTATAGATCTACTTGATTTTAACTATTTTTGCGATTTAAAATTTTCTAATTAGGTATAAAAATTGATTTTGAGATAATACTATGAATTTTTTAAAACGTTTCAAAAATATCTCACACCCCATTATATCTTTTAACCAAAAAACGTTTCAAAAATATTTTTTATTATATTTTTTGCCTTTTCACAATGCCACGTTAAGGGCTTCTTATCTCTCTCATATTGGGTTGAAATGGTATAAAAAGATTTGTTAGGACTAATTTTTATGGTCAAAAGTGAATAAATGAGAGAGACAACAGATGAGGGGGTACAACGAAATCCTTAGAGATTTTTTTATGCCGCTTCAAAGGAAAATATAAGGAGGGTCTACCATGAAATAACATGGGGAATTAGGGTTATGTACAAAATTTTTCCTTGAATTAAACCATCACCCTTACCTAAATAAAAAGTTGATGTTATAGAAAATAGAGCAAAATGTCTTCTATATCTCAATTTTACATTATTTTCCAAAAGAGTGTAACTATGTATGAATCCGGTAATATAGATCGAGAATTGCTACCCAAATCAGGCACCTACAAGATGAGGTACTGAGGTGTATCTTATTTGCGGATGACATAATTTTGATCGATGAACTAGAGGCGGCGTCAATGAAAACTTAGCATGTTGGAGGTATGCTATAGAATCTAAACGTTTTAAAATTAGTCGAACTAAGATAGAATATATAAAATACAAGTTTAGTAATAATAGAAGTAGAAACAAGGAAAAAGTTAATATTGGTCATGAAATACATAAAAAAGATTATTTCCAATATCTAGGATCAATAATCTAGGAGAATGGAGAGATTGAGGAAGATATTACATATAAACTTAAATGGGGTAGGCAAAGTGGAGAATGTGCATCCGAAGTATTATATGATTACCACATATAATTGAGACTGAAGAGGAAGTTTGATAGGATGGTTGTAAGATCAATTATACTTCATGGGATGAATGTTGGGCCGTCAAAAAATAACATTTCCATAAGATAAATGTAGCTGAGATGAGAATGTTGAGAATGATAAGTAACAAGATAAGAAAGGATAAAATCTCGAATAAATAAATACAATCGAACTTAAGTGTGACTTTAATAGGCAATAAGATATAAGAAAGTAGACTTAGGTGCCGTCATAGACGATAGGATGAAAGAAAATAAACTTAGGTAGGCTGGCTATGTCCAGCGTAAACCTAATACAACACTAGTTAGAGTGCGATTTAATTCAAGCGGAAGGTTCTAAAATGATAAGGAGAAGATCGAAAAGGACATAGATAGAAGTAATGAGAAAAACTATAGTGTCTTTTAGCCTTAATGAGGGTATAAGTCTTGGTAGAGAAGAATGGAGAAGCGTGATTTACGTAACCGACCCTAAATAATTATGATAAAACTTGGATATTGATAATGATGATTATTAGTATTATTATTATTACAATTTTTTAACCGATCCAATCAATATAGATAGATAAAGTGGGCGGAAGATCCATAACCTAATTCTTAATTTTAATTAAAAAAGGGAAAATATCTTCTTATCCTCTATTTTTAAATTTCATCTCTCGATAAATCCAAGGTTTCAAAAGATATCTTCTAACACCCTAATCACTTTAAACTTATTTTTTAACCTAAACAAATGTGAGAAAGACATGTTATTTCTAAACCCAATCATTTCTCTCTATTCACTTATATACCCCAAACTTCTCTTTTTTTTCTCTCTTCCTGTGTCTATCTCTCTCTCCTCTCATGTTTCTCTAACTCTCTCTCTCTTCCCTGTAACTTTGCACCGCCATGAAGCCCTTCTCTCTCTAGAAGTTTGGGAGTTGGCTTTTAGAAAAAGGCATGTCTTTTTAGATTTATTTTGCCTTAAAAAACAGGTTTAAATTGGTTCAGAGGATTAGAAAAAATAAAATCTACAATTGTTATATTTTAAGATATCTTTTAAAACTTTGGATCTACTGTTAAATAAAACCTAAAAATAAAAAGTACGGAGATATTTTCTCATTAAAAACACCCAAATGAACAGTATCTGTGCTGGGCTTGTCCCACCAACTCATAACTGCCGGCGTGTAAACAACCTACTTTAGTAGTGAACATCAAGGAAGACCTTAAAAGTAGTTCAAACTTTCTTAATTTTAAAAGATTAGTTGTCACTTTTTGTTTGAAACAACCATTTTTAAATTTTAAAAATAGGGATTTACGATATGATTTATCCCCAATATAATATCTACTTAAATCTTTACACGTCACTACGCAATAAGGACATTTCATCTTATTTGATGAAATCTCTTAGACTTTCTTTTCATGCACTGAATTAATATACATTTCCAACTTTGGGGAGTTTATTTTATAAGGACTTAGAAGGTTTTTTTTTCCTTTTCTTGAAGATGAAAAATGTCATATCAAACTTTCTTAATTTGAAACCACCCTCGTTGAAGACCTATTTTAAATGAATAATGTTTCCTTTCATGGATCATTAAAATATATCTAATTTTATAGAGTTTATATTAATACTATTTATTTTTGGTACAAGGAGGTCACATTCACTTTAGGCCATCGGATGTAAAATTCATTAGATGATAGTGACTGACAACATTCGAGAAATTTTGTTTTAGACTTTGTACTTAAACAATGATATATCTTTAACCATGTGTTTTCAAATGTAACAGTCAATGATGATTGTGACCTCCTGATAAATGGTCTTATATACATTTCTTTTACATATCCATGGACTTAATTTTTTTTTTTTTTTTTAACTTGTAGTAAATATATGTATCGTGATGTTATTTTCTTACATTCTTAATAATGAATTTGTCTGTTAAAAAAAAATGCATGCTAATATGCAGTTAGCTATTTAGATAAAAATAGAATGATATGCATCATAAGATAATGTTTGTTTTCGCATATAAGATTAAGATAAATAACTGTTTTCCTTATCTTGAAGGCAAGAATAAGGAATATTGAGATTTAGTTATGATTTGGATTTGAAATCATTTTAAAAATTTAAAGAGAATTTTAAAAAAACACCCAAAAGTTGGACGATTTAACATTTATCCTTGATGTAATTTGAAAATTTTCAAAACCAATTTTCATCTTATGGGCTCTTTGAAATTGGAAAGCTATTTATTTATTTATTTAAATTTGATTCCCATTTTATAATAAGAATGAATTCAAAATGTCATGTTATGGTGGCTATCCTCCACCATGACCACCAAACCCATTCACCACAAAGCATTGAGCCCATTCCTTCCTGTGTTCTTGTGCTCAACCGGTGCATCTGCCATCTATTCATTATATGATATTAAAGATCAACCAATCTAATGATGCAACTCCGTTTACGTACTTATACCTACATCTACCGTTCATTGTACATATGGGCAGTTGTTGATGCATGTATAGTGACTAGCCTCTTGCGTAAGCACTATTTTGCCCTCTTCGTCACGAACCATTGTGGTCTGGAGGTATTTTCTCCAAACGAATTATGAGCCGTATACTATCCCCCTGCAGGAGCGTATTGTACATCTACTCCCATGTATGATGAGGAGGTTTTTTTCCCCTCTTTCACACGTATGACACTTTTTCTTGAAGAATTATGAGCATGTAAACTACACCAACTCCATTGGTCAACAAAACCTACTTGGAGGGATTTTTTCAATCTCAAATTTTTTAGTACCACAAGAGAATCATGAGTATAGTTAAAAGATAAAAAATTAAAATTTGAATTTTTCAGTACTTAGATTTCTCAACAAAAATTAATTTTTACTTTGATCAAACAAGAATCTAATTGATTATCCAACTGGTCGGATAACCATTACAAAATTGCTTTTGGTGCATTGGAAAAACGTTAAGGGCCGTTTTCTGTCATTCTCTAAAAGATGCAAGCCTTTCCCATCACTATATTTGATAAGAAAAAACGTGTATTTGAGTCATTAGTTCACATAAATTGTTTGGTGCGTCCAAGCTTGCACATATTATTATACGAGCTCGGAGATCTACACCATCTACCAAAATTGGGTACTCTTAGTAAATAATAGTCCTTCAACTTCAAAATAAAAAATAAAATCAATTGTTTAACTATTTTCTTTAAAAAATATCATTTGCAGTATTTAAAATTAGAAAAAGTTTATATAAGGTTGCAATCTTAAAGGGTAGACTTGCGGATGCAGTTCAAAAATCCATTTAAAAAGGTTGTTTTAATATTGATAAAGCATCTAATGGATCATCTCAAAATTGAGATGTATGAATATGAAAGAAAAAAAAAATTTTGAATCTAAAAAATAGTGCATTTTGCAATACATTATATCGACGGTTCATTTTTAAGGTTTTCATATGTTTATAGATTTGTTTGATTTTCACCATTTTTAAAATTTAAAATTTTATAATTAGATATGAAAATAGATTTTGAGATAATCTTATGAATTTTTTTCACAAAAATTACATGTTACGTTAAAATTTGGAGGTGCGCCGTAATTGGATTGTTTAAAGTTGCAACCATATAGAAACCACACATTTTAAAATTTATTTATTTTTACAGATTAATAATTTATATGTTAAAGATTATATATTTTCTAAAAATTTAAAACAGATTCTATTTCAAAATAAATTATTAAGGGACTCGCATTTCTACATGTGAGTCCGTGGACTCATAGGAACGGTGTCCTCCGTTCATTTAGCAAGACGCCCTGATGGAAGACTGAAAGCCCAGATTTCTGCCTGATTCTCTCTCTCTCTCTCTGTTAAAACCTCTCTCTCTCTAGTTTTGTACCCTGAAACTTGCAGGAGAAACCAGAGAAAAACGATCATGAAGAACTTGTGGCCGATTTTAATCATCTGTGTTTCTTTCTGTGCATTTTCCGGCAATAATTTGGCCGGAATTTTGAGAGTTGCAGAGGCCGCAAAGAGAGTTGTAGTGCCTGATTTTCTCGACGATGTGATAGACGATGAAGAAGATGAGGCATGGAAAGAATGGGGCGGTAAGAAGAAGGATAAGGAGCCTGCGATTGAGCCATTTCCTGACTTTAGTAAGATGAGCGCATCTCAGATTGAAGCTGAAGTTTTGAAGAGGCAGACTGGGCCTGCAATGGGTTTTGTCAAGCTCAGATTGGGTGTCTCTCGCTCAAGGGTATCTGAATTTTTTGGGTTTTATTTGTGTGGTTTTTGGGTTTGTTCATAATGGGTGTTTCTCTCTCTAGGGGTGTGAAAACTTGGGGGTTTTTCGATTTTTTTTTGGGGTTTCTCGCTCTAGAGCATGTGAAAATGTGGGTCTTTTGTCTGCGTTTTTGGGATAATTGTTTTTTTGTTTGGGAGTGTTTAATTTTGAAACAGGTACCCACAAAGGAGTACTTTCTCTCTCTTCCCTCTCCTCTCTCTGTTTTCTCTGGTGTATTATCAAACATCATAAGCTCTCTCTCTCTCTGGATTTGGTTTCTAACTCACTAATTCTTAAGAATAAGAAAAATCAATCTGTAATTCTTTTTTGGTATTGGGTGGGTAAGAAACTGGGAATCTGATTCATTTTTAAACAAGAAGAAGTGTTTGAAAAAGTATTAAAAAAATCCTAAAATGTTTCCTTCCAAACTTCAGAAAAATGCTGATTCTTTTCACTGATGTGGGTTATTTCAATGATTTAGACAGCTCTAAAAGGCTTAACCCCTCTCTCTCTCTCTGAATCTAATGAATGAGTAGCATTATGCAGGAGGAGGTGCCGGTGATAGCCATGAAATGGAGCAAATTGGTGAGGAGCGGATCAATTGAGGCCAAATTCATGGCGGTTGATGTCAACACCATCATGTTCACCATGCACCAAGGCCAAGACATAGAAGAGGTGCTTCGCTCTCTCTCTCTCCTGCTGTAATACACAGTATCTGGCTTCGTGCTGCATTATTTCAGCACTTAATTTCATCGAATGTGATCTCTCTCTCTCTTATGTGGTGTATTAATTAACAATTTATTTCATTATCTCTTACCAGCAGTACATTATATCTCACGTCTCACAAAGAAAAAGAGTATTATGAAGTTGGAAAACCTTCCCATTAGCCGAGTTCTCGAACTCGAGATGATGAGAATCTTGTGATAATCTGTCTAGGCTGTGTGTTTTCAAAATTTTCATGCCCTCCATGTGCATCAGTTTTGAAATTTTAAATTTCACGGAGAGAGTAGAACATGGATTTTCAAGCCATAAGAGCCTACATCTTCCAATAAAATTTACATGTGCACCTTTTTTTTTGTTTTTTAGTGTAAGGTGAGGTTCCTTATATTAGGGGTGGCAACCGAATAGACAGAGTCGGGTCCGGGTCATGCCTGACCTGAACCCGAAAAAATTTATGGGATCTAGACCTAGACCTAGACCAGACTGAAAAATAAAAATAATACATATATAAAAATTATTTGAATATTATATTAAATATATACATATGTTAATTAATTATTATATTTACAATTGTATAATTATATTTATTTAAATATTATACACTAAATATTAACACTATTTGAGTTGGATCCACATGAACCGCGACCCGAATAGTATCCAGGTCCAAGATTTGTTCAATTATTGGACCCATGACCATGCTCAAGTCGGTCCTGTCTTCGAGTTTCGGGTTGGGTCCGGGTCCGGGTCCATTGCCATCCAGACCCAACCCTTATTAAATTGGGATTTCATTACCTGTTTGGCTGAAACTAACAATTTCTCTCATTATTTTTGTGGAGCAGCTGAAGGATTTTGTATTGAGGCAGGCAGAGGCATACGAGTTGAAAGTAGGTGAAAGAGTGTTCCGTAGGCCTGGCGATCCCCCTCTCCAACAACTCATTGAAATGCGGAGCAGAGAGAGAAACAACGCCAAGGACATTTCACAAGACGAACTCTAGGACCCTGCGCGTCATGTTTTTATTACTGTATTTTGCATTGGGCGCGGTTCGTATATTGCCTACCCTCTAAATAATCAAATTAGAGCCTACTATTACCTTCAAATAGTGGTGAGAAATGTGTTTTCAATATTGAAAATCCTTGTGGTTGCCATAAAATATATTTTTATATTTATTTATAAAATTTACAGCTTCAAAAATAGTATAGATCGATATATCTTTGAAAATCGTGAAATTTAACAATCCAAAAATGCGTTACAAAATACACTATTTTCAAAACATGAAATCCTTTTTTTTTTTTTCTCATGTCCATTAATCTCGATATCGAGAGGATCAATTTGAAGATATTTGGGACATCAAAACAACTTCTTCTAGTGAAATTTTTGAGGTAAGCTCAAATTTGATTGTATGGAGCCTCCATATAAACTCTTCCCTTTTGCATTTAATTTTGATGCGGCATATTGATCATCATGGATCACACTTTCACATACTCTACCCCTCTCTCTCTCTCTCTCACTCATAAGCTCAAAGTGCAACAGAAAACAAAATTTGTTGCACGTACACAGCAGAAAAGAGAAGAAAAAACAAAGTTCCTACTACTTGTTTTACCAATGTCGATATCTAATTACATGCGCCAAAAGATAAAGAGTAGAATGCTCATTTATTCCCTCCGGTAAAACCTCACCTAGAATTAATTTTACGAACCGGAATATAACCTCTTCAATCCATAGAGTAATTTCAATATAAACGCTTTCTAATTGTACCCTCTATGCACTAAGAAATAAATAAATAAATCTCCTAATTAAATAAAGGGCATCCAATTTTTAGATGGTGAGATCTAAGTGTTAGCAAACTCAAATTTTTTCTAAAATAATATACTAATTCTAGGTGGTTCCCAAAATTTCATATTGGAAAAACCCTCCCAAATAGACCTGTTAAAATTTCATATTGAAAAAACCCTCCCAAGTAGGTCTGTTGACCAAGGGAGTAGAAATAAACTATGCTTTGAGGAACATAGTATACGTGCCCATTGCATGTTTCCATGGACCTTTCTGAAATTGCTTCTCCCTAGGATATTATGAAATTTACTAGTAGCATAAAGATTGATTTTTGGAGAACTAATTACTCATTCAACATGTCCTCTCCTATAGACTAGCACCCATGCAGTGGGTTACAAATAGAGAGAGAGAGAGAGAGAGAGAGAGAGAGAGAGAGATGAATAAAATGGTTAAATTTTTCAGAGCCCCTTGACAAAAGATCAGGGCACTGTGGATGCGGCCAAGAACTATAGGGGTTTAGTCCTTTATTACATATATCAATGAATAAAATGGTCAGGTTTTCAATTAGTGGACAGATGCTTATTTCAGTTTGCTGCTGAAGTCCGAGAGTCCCAATATATGGATTCTGGGGATGCTTTCAGCTTCCTCTCTCTCCTTCGCTGTATTGTAACCCCAGTTTCCTACAAGCCAGAGAGTGAAATGCCCATATTTCTAATACAAATTATAAAAGCGTATAATTCATATCATCATATCATCTGAGCCTTATCACAATTATTTGGGATTGGTTACAAAAACGTAATAAATAACAAAGAATAATTATAATTATAAGAGAGGAAACCCCAAAACAGTAAATCTAGGCAATTAAAGTATATATGATTTTCATTTGTTTCAAGCAGATTTAAAAACACATGCACTTATCAAACCTGATTGTGAATGCATTCCCTCTCTTTATGGAGAGTGGTAGTAAGAGAATGGAAAACAAACATAACACATGAAAACAATAAAGGTCACATATGAAATAGAATGTGAGCTCAAGAAGGTTAGCCTATGCCTGTCACCAGAGTTGCAATGGCTTGTTTATCTTCTTTTTATCAATCAAAATTTGGAAAACCATTTGCGTTCTTAAGCATAAGCATTGTTTCAACCAATGGTTTAAAAAACGGATCGGTGACTCGGATTAGGCACCTCAAAAACCGATCGGATCGGGGAATCGGCAATCCGGATCGGGAATCGGCTAAATCGGTCGGATTAAAGCTTCAAAAAAATCCGAAAAATTTATTAAAATTCATTATAAATGTTGTTTTTTAGGAATCCAATAAAAAATGAGGGTACTATATTATTAACTTTCATTTTTTTTATCAATTTGTGAATATTGAGATGTTCTTTCCCTATATAAATTTATTTTAACTATTAAATTTGCATCACATAAAAGAAAAATCATAGAATTATCATGAATAAAATATTAAATTATATATAGACTATTATAAAGAGTAGATTAATCGATGAAAGAATGGCCATTAAAATCTCGTTTTGGCGAAAAACCCTAACCCGCTAAAAAAACCAAACTATTACAGCCTAACTAACTATAATACAAAATTATTACAACATCACTAATTATAATATTATATATTAAAATTATAATTATTAGCTTACATTTTATAATTATTTTATTAGACAAATAATAACAAATTAAAAATATTTTATAATATTATCTAATTTAAAATGTATTATTGACAACTGTAAGAAAAATAGTACATTACATGATTTATAATGTAAAAATTCATAAATAAAATAAAATATTTGGTTATCAATGTAAATATCAATAAAATGCGTACAAATTTTAGAAATAACACTTCAATTTTTCAAAAATTTATTTTTTTAGGTTTCTATGATAAATTTAGTAAAAGAGATTGTTAATAGAAAGATGAAGATTTTAAATAGAATAAACTTTTGTTTTTATTTTTTATATACCTTTCATATTATTTACAAAAATAATTATACCACTATATACAACAAAAATTAACGGTTATATAAAAAATTAATTTTTTTATTTTTTATGTCTTTTATATTATTTACAAAAATATTTATATTTATACCAACCACTATATACACAACAAAAATATTTATATTTATACCAACCACTATATATACAATAAAAATGCAACACATGCCCAAGGGGGTTACATTTCGTTTTCATTTAATGATGTTTGAGAATTATCCCATATCGAAAGATGGGCATTCAAATTTGGCATATAAATACCTATACAATATGAATTATAAAATGTGTATAAAAATATTAAGGCAACATCGCATGTGCGTTTGGACACACGTGTGCACGTGTGAGTGTGCGTGGGGAACGCTCGCATGTGCGCTCGTGTGCACGTGTGCTCGTGTGCACGTGCGAGTGTGCGTGGGGCACCCCACGCACGCACGTGCGCTCGGACACACGTGTGAGTGTGCGTGGGGCACGCTTGCACGTGCGCCCAGACACACGTGTGTGCGTGTGAGTGTGCGTGGGGCATGCTCGCACGTTCGCTCGGACACACGTGTGCGTGTGAGTGTGAGTGGGACACCCTCGCACTTGCGCTCGGACAGCTCGGACACACGTGTGCACGTGTGAGTGTACGTGGGGCACACGTGCACGTGTGAGTGTGCGTGGAGCACACGTGCGCACGTGTGAGTGTGTGTGGGGCATGCTCGCACGTGCGCTCGGACACACGTGTGCGCGTGTGAGTGTGAGTGGGGCACCCTCGCACTTGCGCTCTGACAGCTCGGACACACGTGTGCACGTGTGAGTGTGCGTGGGGCACACGTGTACACATGTGAGTGTACGTGGGGCACACGTGTGTGCGTGGGGCACACGTGTGCACGTGTGAGTATGCGTGGGGCACACGTGTGCACGTGTGAGTGTTCGTGGGGCACGCTTGCAAGTGCACTCGGACACACGTGTGCACGAGTGTGTGGGGCACGCTCGCACGTGCGCTCGGGACACGTGTGCACGTGTGAGTATGCGTGGGGCACACGTGTACACATGTGTGTACGTGGGGCACACGTGTGCACGTGTGTGCATGGGGCACACGTGTGCATGTGTGAGTGTGCGTGGGGTACGCTTGCACGTGCGCTCGGACACACGTGTGCGCGAGTGTGTGGGGGGCACGCTCGCACGTGCGCTCGGGACACACGTGCGCGTCTGTGGGGCACGCTCGCACGTGCGCTTGGACACACGTGTGCACGTGGGGCACGCTTGCACGTGTGTGTCATGTGTTACGTGTGTGAACCGGGCTGAACCGGATGGGAACCGACTGTTCCACTTTAGAACCGGGCTGAATCAGATGGGAACCGACGGTTCCACTCTAGAACCGGGCTGAACTAGATGGGAACAGGCGGTTCCACTCTAGAACCCGAGCAGTTTTCGGTTGGAACCGGCACTAGCACGCATGTTTTCGAGTCAAACCGGGCGAGTCCGGTTCAACTCGCCGTTTTTTAAAACACTGGTTTCAACAAAGGATACCAAAGGTTCATTTCATATATTTTTGGGTAAACCTGATTGGAATGCTCATATACTTTTAGCAAATGTCTATTATTTCATTTAGAAAAGTCCAAATATGAAACAAAAAATGCCTCTAAGCAAGAGTAAAAATTAAGAGAGTATATTGTAGTCAAATGGGCCATGATAACCTATATCCGTCGTCCATTCCCATTGATGGATGGTAGGAGAGTAACTGAACCAGATGAATGACCCCGGCGGTTCCAACTTACTTAATCCCTCAGGCGGAACAGAAGGTGGATGTATCCTTAGGAGCACTATATGCAATGGCGCATTGGATTATGGTATGCATTCCATATAGAAATTCGAAGAGAACAAACACATGCACAAATTACTCACCTAGATACAAGTTCCATCCATCCAATTCACCCTCTCTGATGACATTCCTGAGGGTTGCGAGTCGGTCTTCCACAAAACTGCACACAAATGACAAGTCATCTCTCTCTCTCTCTCTCACATAATCACATAGGCAAACACCTATTTATAGATGAAAAAGCAATAATATTCAGACATGGTTTCTCCTCTGCACCACGTCCATAACTAAAATACTTCAGGCTGAAATATAAGAAAGCAAGAGGAAATCTTACTGAAGTTTCAGTCCAGCATGTTCTGGTTGTCTTTGGAGCTGCTTCAGCACCTCTGGTTTAGGACTGGAAGGAGCAAGAATCCATTGTCAACATAATGCACACTCTAACACTACACACACATGGACAACATAAATTTAATCACACAAGTCAACACCCTACAAAGAAGGGATCAAGTATCTTTGTTTTTCTTCTGACAAGGTTACACATAGGAATGGAACTTGAGACGTTAGACTATAAAAACCTAACCTCTACCGTCTCGACACAAGCCCGTTTCCTACCATGTATCTTTGTTATAAGGTCATAATTACTCCCAGCCATTAGATGTGAAATTGGATAGCTTGAGGCAGATCACATAGTTTAAGAAACGTTTCTTTGAACTTTAAGTCTAGTCAAAGGCGCACATACAACCATCCAATTTGAAATCTGACATAAAAGAGTGATTGTGACCTACTTATATTAACTCTTTGTATACTTTCCTATAAAGAATTCGCATCATTCATTAGTTAAAAACTTTTATGATAACAATGGAACATATATATACCAATCTATACATACTTTCGGACATGCATATACACATACATACATATAAACCATCTACCTGCACACACACACACACACACACACAAAAAGAACCATGCATATAGATCCATGTATAAAGGGAGTCATAAAATTTACAAATGTATACTGACCCAGATCCCAAGCCATAGATCCTATCTGGTGGGATTGTCACATCAGCTAATTCGCGTAGCAAGGCATCAGCAAACCTGCTCTGAAGCATACAACTTGAGACTAAACCACACAATATTCAAAGCAGTGCCTGACAAATAGACACTTAACAAACCAAAATGAAATGCTTCAGTGATCCATTGTTTTCAGGAAAACGAGTTTGTTTTATCAAAAGAAGGGTTGTATTAAAATTGAAGAAAAAATAGAAGGAAATTGTAAAACACTAGGGTAAGCCAGCAGGCATATAGTAGAGAAGAATCAGTAAGAGAGAACAAGTGCGCCTTACCCAAAGTTTCTAACATGAATATTAGCCAACATCTTGCTCTTCTTATTTCTAGTTTCTCTTCATCCAATAAATTATCTTTAGGGTTATTACTATTTGTGGAAAGGCGAACCCAACTGATTGAATTTCAAATCTTAATATTTGGCATTTGCCTCGAAGGGCTACTAGAATTGTAAACCGGGGACATGAAACACAGCCTGAGTACGGTATAAGGCATGCAGCTTGACCATCTAGCATCTCCATAGACTTTAGACATGAACCATAGTTCCTGATGGAGAGGGTTAAGATAATTTCCATTATCCAATGTAGACGATGCTAAAATACATCATACATAGGCTGTGTATCTCATACATTGGTTTGTAAACATGTAGTTATCTAGTTGGTCGTACCTGTTTTGTGGTGACAATGTATATAGTTGAACTTGCAAACTTAAGAGCATCTGCAATACCAGGGTAGAATCTGCGTAGACATCATTGGTTCAAGACCTGTGGCCAAGCCTCTATATTCTTGCAAAGCATACTCCAACAATTACACCATCGTGCTCAGACATGCAGTCATGCATATTCCAACAATCACACCATGCTGCTCAGACATGCAATCATATGTGTGCAAGCACGCATGCACAAGAAAAGAGGCGGGGATGCATTGGGATGTTCAAGGTTAGCCAATTTCATTTCCTAATAAACCCCTTATATGCTAGGCATCATACCGATTGGCACCAATCCAGCCTGAAAAGTCCTTTTCTATCCATTCGTCCCTCACTTTTCCAAATAAGCCTATCAAAGTGTCTCTGTCTTCATTCCACTCCTCCATTATGATGGGTTTTAGCTTGGACCAGTTCTCCAAAATCCCATCAATACTGAGCCCAGGTGCAACCTAACAACGCAAACCACAATCACATTAGATGTGAAAATACCTGAATTTCCAGCAATTGTTCCAGTCATTGTTGGGGCAATGCATGCAACAAATAATGAATGACAAAAACGAGAGTTGGCAGCTCATGCATTATCTAATCTCTAGTAATCCAGTTAACTCTCTCTCTCTCTCTCTCTCTCTCTCCCCTATTTTCTAGTGTGGACGTTTGTTTGCTTGAGAAGATAGGCAGGTGGTACTATAAAGACCTACCTGTTGTATGTGCACCAAACAAGATTGGTAGGTGGTATAACTGACTAGATGAGGATAGTTTATGGGAAGGAGGCACCCGTGATATGGTTCCACTCCTCTGATACTCTAGGTTAGCAGATCAGTAACTCTAAGGGCCTCTTCAAATTAAGACAAGGTTCCACAACTATGGGGGCCGTGCAAGCAATTTATTTGGCATGCTATTATTGATCTATGGAGTTGGTGCATCTTTTAAAGAAGAACATAAGGCAACTGGACTACATTCTGCTTTACAAGTGTGATGCTGGCTCTACAACTGTTAACAAAATGTATACAGAACAACGCTGAATATCGGTGATACCAAAGGTTGATATTTCTGAGAGGGATAAAAGATATATCACTTCTGGGATATCGAGAGGTGTTCCTCTTGATGTTAAACTTCAGAAAAGGTCAAACCTCACAATGATATCACTCTTTCCGATACTGTTAGGAAGCTTGTATTTATTCTGGATGTTGTGATGAAGCTATTTAAAGAGTAAAACCTTCAACTTCATGCAAGTCAGAAATCATGGTTCCAACTCTAGAGTTTCTGCAAAGGGGCATCATCTAGTAGCCTATCTAGTTATATTTCTGTATAATTCTGCACTGTGCAGCCCCAGGGGTAATGTTGTATGCTGTGGGAACTTCTATGTTCCCAAAACCCTTGCTTGTGGTCTTAAACATGGAATTGTACCAACCATATTGACTAGCATCCATGCTGGCTTAGAAGCCATGTCACATTGTGCAACTCAATGGTTTTGCAGTACTGTCTTCCCAGTCCATTACTTCTTTGGGCAGATTGCAGCTTATTCCCAATTACCAATAGCATTAATGCCTGGCGGTTCTTTGTTTAGTGTATGTCATCTGCTTGTAGTCAATCTACCATGATCCTCAAAAAGCACAAGCTTTTATGTCGAGATGTGTTTTCACACAAAAAGAAGTCTGCATTGGTGGTCTTGATAACAAGCCTTCAAAGAATGCCATGATCAACCAAGGGAGAATACTCATAACTGTGACAAGTTCATGCTTTTTGAATTTTTGTAATTCTGTGCTTGACCAGAAATTATTGTGTGCTTGCCCATAATATTCAGGGTATGAATGTCCGGAACCATATAACCAATATTTACATGCAGGTCAACATGGGTTTAATCAAAACATCTCTATCTACCACTTCTTGGAAAAGAGAGAACCTACTAAAAGCAAGACACTTTAAGCCTTTGTGGATTGTTATAATTCCAGAAATATGAGTGTGTGATATGGCAGGATTAGGCTTCCTACTCATAATTTACACCAATGATAGCACAATTTCATTGGGATAAGGCTTGGATGACGATAATGATGATGATGATCGTAGTACAATTGCACCCACATTTATTTCAAGTTAGGTTTCAGTTCTTTAACAAAAAGCTTCAATACGAAGAACCAAAACATGGAATCTTCCTCCTACCCCATCAATTGGCAATTACAGATCAAATCATCAAATTTGCATCTCAAGCGTTGGCAGTATTTTGACTCAATGGACAAAGCAACTGCCAACTGAAGCAATCATAGTAGAGAAGTACTGCCTTTTGTGTGAACTCAGAGAAATTTCTTCTATACGGTCTCTCTTGCACTCAAAGAAGCGGTTATGTATTCCAAAGGCCTCATCTATTAAGGTTGAGATTCCTATGTGGAAGTTGTACAAGTATGAGACACTCAGTTTGGAAGCCATGGAAGGTAAAGCATTCAAGGAAAAGCTCCTCTCTCTCTCTCTCTCTCTCTCTCTCTCTCTCTCTTCATATCTTTTACTCATCAATTCTTTTGCTTTTTATTTTTCCTTTTCTTTCTATTCTCTTAATTATCTCCTTTTTAGGACCCCTTCTAAACCGATGTCTTAATCCTTTCTTCTTTATCCTTCTCAATTACATTTAAACCTTCCTTTCATACCATTCTAATCTCTCATATAAACCATTTCATTTTGAGTGTTTCTCTAAGACTTTCAAAAACTTCATTCTAAACTCTTTATTTCCCAGTATACCCCATGCATAGCCCAGTGCCTCATTTCTGTTGTATCTTCCTATAAGCATATCCAATAGTGTCACTTGCTCTCTTTATTTCGACAGAGGCTGGTCATATTGCTGGTGCGACCGGATAAGGTTTCCTTCATCTGAGAGAAGCATACTTTTGTCTTAAGGTTTGGAAGTTGGTAACTATTTTTCTCATATTCTAGAAAAAAGCAATAGTTGGTTTTAATTTGGGAGAAAGAAAGAAACACAAAGAAAGACTTTCTAGGTCATTGATTACGTGCTAGACCAGGGACTGTCTTTCTAACAGCTTGTAGAAGGCCTAGTTTTGGCTGAACCTAACTATCTCCCACTATTTTCTTCATGTTATTCTGTTTTGGAGCAATCCTTAAGCTCAACTACCTAGGCCTATCCTAGGGTAGATCACATATTTTTTTTTTTATTGCATTTTTTATCAACCTCTAAAGTACTCAGATTCTCTAGATTCGCGGGCCACCGAGACACAATATGTACACAAAGTTAATAGAGCTAGCACTACTATTAGAATATTGAAAAATCAGTCTAACTGCCCTCAGATCTACTTCAAAGTATATGCAAGCCTCATTGATCCATGATAACAAGCCATGTGAAAACGTTTGCATGGCCCTAATTCTGAAACCTTCTCTTTCTGATGCCCTAGATTATAGGACCTGCTGCCAGAGTATCAGAGGATTGGGAACCGCTTGAATGTGGATCTCTTGAAGTAGAAGGCATCCTCCATCAAACAGATAACACTATCTGCCAATCTTGTCAGGCACAAACATACACACATTTAGCAGAACAAAAGAACTAAGTTCATTAATCTAGCCCATTCATTGTTGTAATGCTTTATCTGAAAAGTATGCAAAAACATGTCAGATAAAGGAAGTCATATTTGTGCACAAAGCAAGTACCCACACTGGACTTCCGTATAGTAGGTTTCTGAATTTCCAGCAACAGTCGTACAAGAAGTACATTTTCATATCCAGTTTCCACGACAGGTCGAACCTGTTACAGTAAGAAGCATATTAATTAGTCAAATCCAACCAAACTAGCCTAAGATGGAGATAGTGGGGTTCATCGAACAGACACTTCCATTACAAGGATAAAATCTTTCATCGAGGGAAAAAGAAAGATATTAACATGAAGGACAGTAAGATATGATGCAAAAGGCTATGGAAAGCCATTGCACATGGATGGGAACAAAGTGGGGTCCACTAGAATAGAACTTGTTCCCAATGGCAGCTCCTATGGTCTCCATTACCATGAATCATTCCATCACATGCTGACTTTCATAATGGACTGTTCTGATTATAGTGCAATGGATAATAGTACATTTCACTTGGAATTAACTTAAACTCATCAAAGTGGTGATAGTTAGCATATCATTATGCGGTAACAAAAATAGAACATAGAAACTAAGCTAGTTTCACTAAGAAACATGTCAACTTGATTAATGCAATGGTTATACTCTGCTAATCATGGTGAATAAGAATTAATTTTTGAAAAGATAAAAAGTATTCCACAAAAAAAGATGGAAGACAAATTTTAATGCCATCGTTCCGCATTATTTCTAAAAGTGACGCATTACAGATGCATAATATCATTAAATGTAGGAAAATTTTTCAAAATTAGATGGTTGACATGGTGGTGGGTTCTATAAATATTCCCCATTAAGGTTCATTCCTCGACAAGTGGACCCACAATATCCATTATCAAGTTCAGATCAATTAATTGCTGGGAAAAGACATGCATTCTGAGTATGCAATTTATAAGAACAGTCAAGCACTTTTATCAAAACAAAACGAAAAAGAAAAAAAGAACGAAAAAATAACATTCTAGCACTCTCTTATGTGAGGCAAAAGCTCAAAATGTAGAAATGCTTTTTAACTTTCCTTTAAACCAATGTTTATTATTCTGTTTCTATAAGTAGAACCCAGTGACGTCAATTTGAATTGTTAATTAAGTGGTTCATTCAACAATATAGTGGCAAGCAAAATAGCCAAAAGCAAATATTAGGTGAGAAACAATCCAAACTGAATTTACAAGGACTGTAGAATCATGCAGATGGCAATCTTACAACAGTAATCCATGAGAATCTGTCAAGAATGTTCACATTAAAGTTTCATGATATTCATGTAAAAACATGTCACAAATACAATCCAAGTCTCAATGCTCAAGAGGATCAGCAATTACTGTAAATCAGGTAGTTATTCATTGTTACTAATCAATGATTCAAAATGAATTGAAGCCTAAATTTCAAACTGTCGGATTACGACCTAGATGAAAGAATGCATTAGCTAATGTTTTTCTTACAAATCAGTTGTAAAGAATTATTCTGATAGGTAACTAATGAAAGAGATGATTACAAGACCACCCATGTTTACACAAAGATGTTTGTGGAAAGCACTCCACATGCACAACCACAAACTGCAAAACCCATGAGACAAACTACAAATGCCCATGAAAACCAATACACAAAGATGTTTGTGGATTTAAAACCTTTACAGTGACATTCAGAGTTGAAAAGAAAAAAGAAGCAATTCAATCTCATCACTCAATAACAAACATAACAGAGTTAAAATCTGCACAGTTAACAACATGAATAATAATTTTATTCAGTTTGTGAAAGAAAAGAACAAAGCAATTGAATTTCAAATACAAAGAAACAACAAAGATGGATTGATACATTTAACAATAAGAATAACAATTTAACATAGTGTAAATCCTCTCTTCTTTGGTACACTAACACCAGCACTACATTTTAAATAAATTCAAGAAAATCAAAACGAATATTCCCCATCAATTATGATAACTAAACTATAAAAGTGTCTAATAAGAAGGAGAATGAAACATGAAAGTGAAACTTACAATGTGCATCTGATCGAGGATCCATTCTTCTAATCCCAAATCCACTCCTTCAAAGAGTTGAGGCCATCTCACTTTAGCAGCCTAAAAAATAAGAGGTAATTACAAGACAATTGTTTCTGGTATTAATAGATAAAAAGTTAATCAAGAATTGAATTTCACACAGTTTAGGCATTAAAGATGGATGCAAAAAACCCTTCTAATGAACAACCACAAAGCCTATCAAGAATTTAATTTGCACAAACTTTGGCCATCAAAATGGCTTGAAAGTAAAATGAAAAACTCATCAATTTAAAGTATAATGGAAAAATTACCTTTTCAAAAATTTAATCAAGAATTGATGTAAGCCTTAGAAACAGCTCCAAAAAAAAAAAAAAAGAAGAAGAAGAAGAAGAAAATATTAGGGCAATGGGTTGTTGGAGAATCACCTTGAGAGCTGAGATAGAGCTCTCACCACAGCTATCACAGATTACCCCATCAAAATCAAGGGCGTACAAATCCCCCATTTTCTGTTATTCAATGTTTGTTTATTTTGTCTTCCTTCTTCGTCTTTCAATTATGAGGGGTAAAACATAGGGTATTTCTCTCGCAAAACCCAACTTTCAATCTGTACATTAGTGGGGTTTAGATGATACAAGGCCCTCTTAGCCTTCCTCTCTCTCTCTCTCTGTCTCTCTCTAACCCTATTTTATTACAGCGAAAATTTCTCCTAAACCGAGAGGAGCCTTGAGAGAGTGAGAGAGGAGCAAAATTTAAGAGCCAGACCAGACACTATTTCTGTTAAAAGTCCAAAAGCTTCTTGTGAAACTTGCCACGTGGACCAGGTGTTATTAGTACACGTGGATTCCTATTATTGGTCCACCCCAAAAATTTATCCAACTTGTATGAACAAGATGCCTTTGTCTCTCAACTCTAGCTGACAACGAACCGGGCTTCGGCCGGGCCCTCCCTGGCCATAGCCCTTCCCTATTCCCCATAGGGCTGGCCAGGCCCGGTGACGTCGGGTAAATTTAAAATAAAACAATACGAAAAGGATGAAAAAAATAAAAGCCTGGCCGGGCTGGGCCTATCCTGGCACTCGGGCCACATTTTATGCCCCAACTCTGTTAAGGAGGAGCCACCTGGCCCATTACCATCCCATCAACTCTTACGGATAAATGCATTGAACCCTCTTTTTAATGTTTATGCAAGGATTTAAGTCATTTTAAATAAAAATAAAATTGAATTTACTTAAAAATAATATTAAAATAAAAAAGCCCCTAAATTCATACTAATAGTCCTTAAATATGATTTTATAAAAATAAATTTGAATTTACTTAAAAATCAATCTTAAATTAAAAAGGCCCCTAAATTCATACTAATAGTCCTTAAATATGATTTTATATCAAAAAATCTTTAATATAGATATTGAGGTGCAATACCATTATGGCCACCGCTACTATGCAGGCATTGTAACTTGAGTCACCCACCATACAACTAAGTTAGATGGTGGGTTGCAAGCCTTTCAATCACCACCGTCCAACTAAGTTAGATGGTGGGTGGCTCAAACTCATATGGTGGTGGTATTGGCCTCATATAAACCTTTCCCAACCATTATATATTGATGTCCAAGATATAAATATAGTTGTGAGGGAATATTGAGGTGCAGGTATTGGCCTCATATGAACCTTTCCCAACCATTATATCTTGATATCCAAGATATAGATATAATTGGGAGGGAATATTGAGGTGTAATACCATTACATTCAAGATACATTTGTTAAGCACGAGGGAAATACGAGTTATTTGACCTCATCCCAATTGTTGCAGACACATTGATGAAGGTTTTAAATTTGAAATTATCTTCCATGTACATTAGTCGGATGAGACTTAGGATCCATTTGATTTTCCCTCTAAATATTTATTTGAAGTTATTTTAAAAAGGAAAAGGTTTACATAAAGTTGTAAAAAAAAAAAAAAAATGAGTCCCATAAATAGTGCATCTTGCAACACATTATCTAGACCATCCATTTTCAAGATTGTCATAAATTTATAGATCTACCTGATTTTGACTATTTTTTTAGTTTAAATTTTTTAGATATGAAAATAAATTTTGAGATAATCCTAAAAACAATTTACACTAAAATTACATACTATAATAAAATTTGGAGTGCTTCTTAATTGGATTGTTTAAAGTTGCAACTTCGTAGAAACCAACCCTTTTAAAAAAAAATCTAATTTTTATATTGCCCGTTAACCATTTGAATCCCTTAATCCTTATCCATTCAGTTTTTAAATATGGAGATGGGGTTTTTTGAATCCTGTGTAATTGGGGTTTGGGGCTTGCTCAGAGAGCAACATAGGAGATTTGAGAAGCTAGGTCTTGAGAATTTGAGAGTTTGAGAGAGAGAGAGGGAGAGAGACCTTGTTGGACTGGTTCAAATGAAAGATTGGGTTTTCTGTGGTTTTTGGTATTGAGTTCTCCACACATGTGGCCATGGATTTTATGGTTAAGGATTTTTTGGTATGGTACTTTGAGTAAATGAGTTATGGGAGAATGAGATAGCCAACAAGAGAAGCAGAGATTGCAATTTATAAGGATTGCCTTTCTTTCGATTAATTTTTAAGAAAAGAAGGCTTCCAGATCCTCCTTTTAATGTACTATTAATTGAATTCTTTATTCTATTTGCTTCATGATTTTGCTTTTATTGTGGGATGAGGTTTTTATAAGGCTTAGGTTTTATAAAAACAAAATAAATCCTCACTTCAAATTCTGATCCATAAAGTACTTTCGGCAACAAAAGTCTTCATGATGGCTCTAAAATTAATTTCCAACATCGGCGATAAAATTTGAAATTCAAAAAATGGTACAGATCTTGTAGATCTATAAACACTTATTTTTAGGGCGAAATGGACAATCTAGATATTTTATTACAATATACACAATTTATTGTTTGAAATCCTCTTTTTTCATTTCACAATCATAATGTTCAAGCCAAGATGATTGATTTAAAAGTTTTCTAGTGCTTAAATTGCAATTTTCGATGAGTTATGAGGTGAGGCTTTACTTGTTTTGATAGGGCTACAGCCCTATCAAACTATTTTCCTTTATTGTGCTATCTATCAAATTCATTATTCTTTTTCCAATTAGTCTTTTACCATATTTTCACTTTTATTACTTTATAAAGTATCATATAAAAGTGATTAAAATAGAGAATAAATAATTGATTTCATTATGTAAGGCAGAGCAAACCAGACATGATAATTGAGGTCTTCTATGAAGAAATTTAAAGAATAATATTAGACTAAAATTCTCCACACACGGAGAGGGATGTGAGTTCTATTTGTAATTATTATGTACTTATATTTGATTGAATTAATCAAAGATGTGATTACAACAAATCTGTACTGATAAAAAAGATATTACCATATGAAGATATTACAATATATCATGTTAATCTTTATCATGATCGTATCTTTCTAGATCATTATCATTCCCTAGATCGATCATTCTCCATATCATTATCATCATTCTTGATACTAAGGAAACATGGACAACTTGTTTGATATCGAATGATGTTGTAAAATAGGAAACCTTTTGTAAAAATATCAGCAAGTTGTTTTACAGTTGAAACATAATCAAGAGTAATCTCTCCACTTTCAACCTTTTCTCGAATAAAATGATAATTCAGTTCAATGTGCTTGGTCCGTGCATGAAGAATTGGATTAAAAGCAAGCTTAATTGCACTTCGGTTATCACAACGTAGAATTCTTGTATCCAATTCTGATAGAATGTAGCGGTACCAAGTGATTTTAGTAGTTGTAGAAGACATTGCTTGATATTCTGCTTCTGAACTTGAACGTGAAACAATTCTTTACTTTTAACTACTCCAAGACACTAGAGATTCTGTAAAGGAAATACAAAATCCAGATACTGACCTTCTCGTATCGGGAACTTCAGCCCAGTCTGCATCAGAATAATCGATAATGTTAACCTGCCTTCCACCAATGGGAAAGAAAAGACCATCACCTAGGGTACCTTTCACATATCGAAGAATCCTTTTAGCTGCTATGAGGTGCATCTCATAAGGATCATACATAAATTGACATACTTGATTGACAACATAGGTGATATCTAGGCGAGTAAATGTAAGGTACTGTAGACCACCAACAAGACCTATACCTTTTTTTATCTTGAACATGATCACCATCTCTAGCAGATAATTTCTTTGTTATGACCATTGGTGATGGTGATAGCTTATTGTTACTCATTCCAATTTTTTCTAACAAATCCAATGCATATTTGTGTTGTGTCAATTTCATACCTTGTTTCGTGCGCTCAATTTCCACACCTAGGAAATACTTTAGATTTCCAATATCCTTCATAGTTAATTGTGCTCCGAGCATTATCTTTAGCTGCTTAATTTCATCATCATCATTTCCTGTACAATGATATCATCAACATAGAGAAGTACCATCACCAGCTTTTGTCATTTCTTTTTCAGAAATAAGGAGTTGTTTACAACATTTCGAGAATAACCTCATGTAAAAAAGGCTTTGCAAAAGATTTTATAATCCAAGCTCGTGGGACTTGTTTAAGACCATATATTGCTTTCCTTAATCTACACACAATATCAGAACATTTGGATTCTCCATACCCGTCTGGTTTCTCTGTATAGATTTTTTCTTAGAGATCACCATGCAAAAAGGCATTTTTGACATCTAACTGATGTAATCTCCAATCACAGAGATTAGCTATTGATAATGTCAGTGTGACAGTTCCCATCTTCACAACTAGACTAAAGGTTTCTTCACAGTCCAACCCATACTTTTGATTACAATCTTTAACCATCAATCTTGCTTTGTACCTTTCAATTGTGTCTTCAACCTTGTACTTGATCGCATAAACCACTTACATCTAACAATATTCTTATTTTTTGGTCTAGGTACAAGATTCCAAGTGTGATTTTGATGAAAAGCAAACAATTTCTCATTCATAACCTCAATTCACGTGGGGTTTTTTGTGGCTTCTCTATAGGTAATTGGTTCTATATGTTTAGTGAGTGCAATAAGAAATGAAAAAACTCTAGAACTACTTGTAGAAATTTAAAGAACAATATTCGTGTAAAATTCTCCACACACATAGAGAGGACCGTTGTGCTATTGAGTTGAGGCTCCAAGAAATCAGAAGAGGCAACCATGTAATAGGAGTTGATTGGTTGGTCGGCATTTTCAAGAATCGAGTAAGACTGGTCCAGGTGAATGTCAAAGGTGTGTCATAATAGTTTTGCAATGTGTGTGAGCCCTCAACTTCAATTAGCATCATCCTATGGTTTTGTTTGTGGAAGTTGATCGATGTTTTCAAACTGACATTTGAGATCTTAGGTTTTGTTTGTGTAAGTTGATCGATGTTTTCAAACTGACAATTGAGATCCTAAATCGATATAGAGACCCTGGTTGCACAGTGAAGCTGGATCCATAGGGACCTTGTCCATTGATGAGGATTCCATCTGGATGATTCAAGACAGATTCCATGTCCATAGTAGCCCTCAATTCATTGTGGCCTGTGGTGTACCAGTCTCCCACAAGAACATCGATTTCAGCTGCGAGAGCTGAGAAAGAGGTAGGGATGACAATGTGATTGTTGATTCGGATCGAGCCAAAGCCACAGTCTGCCTTTTGAGGGGCGAGAGACGGGTAGTAGAAGAAAGACCCTATTTGATCCTTCACTTGGATGGAGTTAGTCCAATTTTGGCATTGGGGGATGGGGCAACTAATTCTTGGTACTCTATCTTACCATGACTCTGCTAAATCCCATTCCAAGTAAGAATGAAAGGCACGTCCAGGTTGTTGTGGACATTCATATTGACTATGTTGTTTGTGGTTGTGTTCACTATGGGCTTAGGAAACTGGTCGTTTATCGTAATTACCTATTTCTCAACACCAAGAATGGAAGCTCCAGAGGAAGAAACATTTCAATCAAAATACTGAACGGGATCATCATCCAGCACCAATGTACATGCACACACCAACTACCCAATTATCAGAGCAACGACCAATTGTATGAATCTCATCCCTCGCACTTTTATTTCTCTTTTGTTTTGTTGCATAGTGTTGTAGAGAGAGAAACTATTTTGTTGAAGAGAGTGTTAATATTTTTCTTTTGTTTTGTTGCAGAGAGTGTTAATATTTCTCTTTTGTTCTGTTGTAGAGAGTGTTAACATTTTTCTTTTGTTTTGTTGTAGGGAGTGTTGCAGATAGAGAAGCTCTTTTGTTGAAGAGAGTGTTGAGTATTGCAGAGGGAGAAACTCTTTTGTTGCAGAGAGATAAAGAAACCAACAAAATTGCAAAGAGTGTTGCAGAGAGATAAAGAAACCAACAAAATTGCAAAGAGTGTTGCAGAGAGAGAAAGAAACCAAAAAATTTAAAGAGAGAGGAAGAAACCAACAAGGAAGAAGGTAGAGTTTGTCTATGTCTCTCCCTTCCCTGAGAAAAGGCAACCATGTAATAGGAGCTAATAGCAGCTCACTGGTCATGGAACAAGAGATGTTTTTTTTTCTCTTTGAGAGAGAGTATTATTATTATTTTGAGAGAGAGAGACAAGCGAGAAATTAGAACTTGGATTATTTTTTAGAGAGAATGGAACTTACTTGAACTAGAAACTTGCAAAATCCTTGAGGGTTGGCTCTGTTACCACGAAGAAATTTAGAGAACAATATTCGTATAAAATTCTCCACACACATAGAGAGGGATGTGGGTTCTATTTATAATTATCCACACACCTTAGAATATGGGTTCTATTTAAAATTCTCAACACACATAGAGAGAGATGTGGGTTCTATTTGATTGACTCAATCAAAGATGTGATTACAACAAATCTGTACAGATAAGAAAAATATTATCATACAAAGATATTACAATATATCATATTATTCTTTATTATGATCGTATCTTTCTATATCATTATCATTCCCTAAATCGACCATTCTCTAGATCATTATCATCATTTTTAATACTCTCTTCTCCAACAAGATTGGACGAGTGAAATGACTTGGTCGATTACCTTAGAATGTAAATATTGAAGGATGAAAAGAATGCTATGGCATATTGGACATTCAAAAACTATCTTCCTTCAGGGTTCATTCATTCCTTGCTTTGAGAGAGACAAAGAGAAAGAGCATTGTAGAATTATAATTTGGATAATGATAATTAAACGCCCTATTGAATTTGAGCATTTCCTAATTGTATTTTAGACGAACCAATCAAATACCACCATGAAGTAAATCTCATCTCCTCAAATTAAAATTGGAATAAAAAAATTTCAACTTTTTTATCAAACATACCCTTAAAGTGTGGCATGAGAGAAAATATACATTATCGTGAAAATCCTAAAGATGATTTATGTTTTGTATATCCATAAGAGTGTGAGAAAAAAAGGCCATGACTAAATGTTGTTATAAATGTTATATTCCAAAATAAAGTGAACCCTTTTTCGACAAATTATAATGCTCAGCCCTCATAACCAAGAAAGATATGTTGGCAAGTGTGGCAATAGGGTGTTACATTGCTACTCTTATTATCATGTGAAGAATCTCATGTGCGATATATATGTTAATCCCTTTAAAATAAAATTTGTTCTCAATGTAATATAGATGATTAATTATTCTCAAAAGTGATTTTTGGTTCAATTTTTATGGTTTGAAAGGATAAGCACAAGTTTATTTCTTGGGAAGATCGTTTCTCATTAACCCATTGAGAATCATAATATTGGACTCCCCATTTTTTTATTATAAAAAAGGGGTTAAAGAGAAGGATTTTATAGTAAAAAAACATCGAGCTAATCTAAATAATTTTTCTATTTAATGATGTAATTGTTTTAGAGAAGATTTGTATCCAGAAAACAAACATTCACTATTACTCACACTTTGGTGTTTGATGTGTGGGAAGTGATGCAATAAAAAGAACATTGTTCTGTTGTTTTGGCCTTAACTTAGTGAGGTCTGGCTTTTGTGGTAAATCTCAGAAGCCAATCGTTCATAATTTTTTTCGGGAGCCTGTGTTGAAAAACATTCTCCCCCTCTCTAACTCCTTCCCGGCTCCAATCTCACCATGCCCTCCCATCTTCTACACAACAGCTTGCCCCTACTTGCAATTACTAGACCACGTACTCCCTCTCTCTCTTTCTCTCCTATCATTTCTCTCTCTATTGTCATATCCTTTCTCTCTCTATTGTCCTATCTTTCTCTATTTAAACCCCTATATCCCTCTATCTTTTGTAAATCCCTCTATGCAAACCCCAAATCCCTCTCTCCCAAACCATCTCTCTCTACAAATCTTCTTCGTCGCCCTAGCTCTTCCCTACACCAGCTTTGGTCTTACCACACCCTCCCCTCTTTTGCGCACTAGCTCGCCCCATCCTCAACAATCACCAAACCAGGTACTCTCTCGCCCCCTCTCCCTCATGTCCTTTCTTTCTCTACTATCCTCTCTTTCTCTTCCCATCTCTCTCATATCCTTTCTTTCTCTACTATCCTCTCTCTAACCCTTATTTATATCTTGCTCTCCCCCGTCCTATTCTCTCTCTATGTGAACTTTTCTCTCGCACTTAAACCTCCCAAATCCTTCTCTCTGTGGAATCTCTCTCTCTCTCTCTAAATCTCTAAATATCTTTCTCGTGCTCTCTCTCCTAGTGTTGTCAAACACGTTTAGCTTCAGCTGAAACCTTGGGATTTTAAGCCTAGACTGAAGCGACGCAAAGCTTAGTGTTCCACTTCAGTCACATTCTAGCTGCCTCGGTTAGATTCAGGTCTCTGCTTCGGGCCGATTTGGCCGAAGCAAAGAAATATCTATATAAAAGTTTTTAAAAAAAATTTAAATATTTTTTCGGTATTTTATATGTATAAATATCAAATTTGTATGTATTAATTTTTTTTAAAAAAAAGTCTAAAGTATTCTCCCGAATCGACTGAAGCATCGAATTACTTCATTTTTTAAAACAAATAGAAGAAAACTCTTAAACAAATCTAACAACATTGCTCTCTCCTACTCTCTCTTTGTAGATCCCTATCGCTTTGTAAAATCCCAAATTCTCCCTTTTCTTTCTCGTTCTCTTTCTTTCTCCTCTCCAAAACCCTATTTCTCTTTCTCAAAAAAACCCCCTGAATGTCTCTTTTGCTCGCTGTCTCCCACTCTATTTCGCCCTCTTTCTGCAAATCCCTCACTCTAAGAAAGTCTCCCTCTCACTTTCTCTCCTCTTTCTCTATCTACATATCTGTCTATATCTCTCTTTGTGAAACCAAATTTCTCTCATGCTCTCTCTGGATCTCTCCTACTCTCTCTTTAAATCCCTCTTTTTGTCTCTAAAACCCCAAATTTATCTCTCTTGCTCTCCCTTTCCCTCTTGTGCTCTCTCTCTTGATCTACCTCTCTTCTCTTCCACCCTCTCTCTCTCTCTCTAAAAACCTCCCTCTTGTTCTTTTTCTCTTGCTCTCTTTGCAAATCCCTCTCTCTAACATGTTAAATCTTTCCCTCTCATGCATGATCTCTCTCACTTGATCCCTTTTCTTGTCTGTTTCTTGCTCTCTCTCTCTCTCTCTCTCTCTCTCTCTCTCTCTTTGTGTAAACACACATATACACTTTTGAAAATTCCTTAGGTGAAGTTCTATAGTATTTCAACTATGGCTCATCACCGTTCAAAATCCATCACACAGTTACAGTTGTTAGATAACATTTGAATTTTAATAGTTATCTAGGAATAAGATTTATCTCAATTTCAGGGCGTGTGTACATCTGACCAACTCGTAACAAAATTAAATATTAAAAATAATTGTCAATAATAAAATGATGAAAAATACCCCTGAAATTTTAGAGGGGTGCTTTGATATTTTATCACTCAAATTATTTTTTTATATTTTATTCAGATGCACCTCACTAAGGCGCACACTACCACAAACTTTCAATTCAATATGATTTGTAAACGAGAAAAAATCTTAAAATGCAAGCACTATTGGACAGTCGTGGCTATGAGTGAAGTACGTGTGTGTATGTGTGTGTGTGTGTGTATATATATATATATATATATATAATGGGCTCACAAGAAAAAATGAGCCTAATGGCCCAGATTGAATCTGGGCCGATCTAAGGATCACGAATGCCCGATAGTATTTGAATTTTGATTTATTTTCTACAAATTCAAATCACTTAAAATTTTAGATGTGTGTTTATAAAAATAGATGAATATTTGAAAAATATTTAAAAAATATTTTACTTGAAAAAATTAACCAAAATACCCCTGTATATTCCAGAACCTAGAAGCCCGTTCTTTTTTGCTTCAGTCCATCACGAAAGTTTGCTGGACTAGTCACAAGGCTTTTGAATTTCTAAAAGCCAAAGGCCGGTACAACACACTTTTGTGCTGGACCACATTTTCAACATGAGAGAGAAAGAGAAAGAGACAGTGATGTTGGGTGGAGAGAGCGAGAGAGAGACTAAGAGAGGGCGGGTACATAGAGAAAGATTAATATTGGGCGGAGAGAAAGAGAGAGATTGATGCTGAGTGGAGAGAGCGAGAGAGAGATTGAGAGATGGTAGGTATAGAGAGAAAGACTAATATTGGGTAGAGGAGAGAGAGAGAGAGGGTAAGTAGAGAGAGAGGGCAGGTAGAAAGAAAGAGAGAGGGCGGGTAGAGAGAGAGAGATATTTAATGGGCAAGATAAAGGAAGGGGAAAAATATCAAAATTGTTGGGAGGTAGAATGTCTACAATGTTCATTTTGGGGGTATCTATAGTTTTCTTTTATTAATATTTGTTATGTAGTAAATCTGGGTAGGGTCCACTCCGCACCCAACCCATGTCTGTTTTAGGTCCATAGAAATGGAACTGGACCGTAACAGCTGAGTCCAAATGTTGGACCCATACCCAGACCCGTATTGGGTCTACTTGGTGGGTCTTGGGTCCGGTCCGAGTCCATTGCCACCCGTACTTTCAAATCTTTGCAAGAATGATAGAAAATATAAAAAACATATGACAAACAAATACCATATTTTTTAGGATTTTATATAAGGGTGCAGTTTGTATAGAACCAAGGCTCTAACCAATCAAATTGGAGCCCACCTTCAGATAGTATCAAAAAATATAGTTTAAATATTAGAAAGTTTTGTGATAGCCTTAAATTATATTTTCATTTTTAGTTATAAAATTTAAAGCATAAAAATTAGTGTAAATCAAGCAGATCTATGAAAAGTTGAAAATCTTGAAATTTGACTGTCGAAAAATGCATCGCAAGATGCACTATTTTCAAAACTTGAAATCCATTTTTTTCTAATGTCCATGCATCTTGATGTCAAGATGATGAACTAGAGGATATTTGGGCATCAAAACGACCTCTTCTAGTGAAAGTTGTACGGTAGGCTTGAATTTGATTGTTGAGAGCCGGGTTCTATATAAACTTTTCCCTTTTTATAATTTTTTTAATTTTTTTTAGTATCCTCAGTGGAACATTCAACTCAGGGGAATTCAGCGTCTCCAGGGTGTCGAGCCCAGTTGGACCGAGAAGTCAAACACCGACATGGTCAGGGATTCCAAATTTTTGCGAAATGGTTGCTTCCAAATTCTTTCACTCGTACCATCTGCTAATTGCGAATGAGTCTTTTAATTGTTTAATTGCATTAAAAACTTCGACAATTATGCATGGCCACGATTTTTATTGGTGTTTTAAAAATCAAAATTGGTCCTTTAATGGGTACGGCTTTGGTTCTAAATTTTCCAGTCTGAATCCTTTTAACTCGGCGAGTTACTCGCGCTAGGATCGAGCCCGAGTTGTCTTGAGTTGGAGGTCTAATTCGGGGATATTAAATTATAAAAAGTTTTAAAAAATAAAATACATTTGTAACATGTTTATTTATGTTTTCTATTATCTTGGCAAGGAAAGTACTTTGGTCATGAATACTTATTTTTATATTTTTCTCATCTTTTTAAAAAATTTTTTTAAAATGACAACTCTAGTCACAAACTTATTTTTTAAAATCTATTTTTTGCTACTCTTTTAACCACAATTAATTATGTTTTGTTAAATTTTATGTTGGATACACTTTTAATATCTTTTAAGATTTTTTTGTATTTCTTTTTAATTTTTTAGTAGTTTTCAGCTGCTACCGTACTCAGCCCTACTCAGGCAAAGTTCTTCAGACTCGGGCGAGTACTCGGCCGCGGCATGGGCCTAGTAGTCGTCCCAAATTGACTTTTCGACCATTGATCCAACCCAATGATCAGATGGTGATGGTGATGATGATCAGACTGTTTCATGACGATTGGGTCAACATATGCGCATATAGATGCATATACAGAGAGAGAAACCTCCAAAAGAGGCCTAGAGAGAGAAAGAAACCTCCAAAAGAGGCGCAGTGAGAGAGAGTAGAACCTATAAAAGAGAGCTTCCAGAATCTCAATAAATATAAATAATAAGAGTACAAATGGAAGACTGGTCAGGAGTTGAAGCCTTAGCTCTTGGAGGAGAAGGTAATGTCCGGGAAAAGAGATGGAGTGCACACTTGTATGGCTCATTCTTATTCAACACACGAGGACTTCGGTAGGGACAAATTACAAAAATACCCTTTGTAGAAATTACAAAATTACACGCGCATGCTCATAATATGCACCTTGCACTAGAAGCTTAAATACCAGCCATAATATTTATTTTCTTTTTTAAAAGACAATAATTAACCTTTTGTTTTTTTATAAAAGATAGGAACCAAGTTTTTAAAAAACGGCTGATTGCACATCCAAATTTCTGATTTGGTTTGGCAGATCCGTGATCTGATTTTTGGAACTTCTCATTAAAAATTTATAAATATTGCAAAAAATAAAAAAAAAGGTGGGCTTAGTTTTGACCGGTTCTTTCACAAAATAGTCTAGCTTTGGCCGATTCTCTGACGGAACTGACCGGAAATTTATTTCACGGAAATTAATTCACCCCCCAATGACTCCCGATCTAGATCGAACCTTGACGATGTTTTAAAGGGTCAATAATTATATTTTAAAAGCATGATTATAAATAAAAAAATAAAAAAAATAATTAGAGATTGTATACAATGAGAACTGTTAGCTTTGAAACAAGAAGGTTACGAGTACTTACAACCATCTGATGTGAAATTTGATAGCTTAGATGTGTTATAAAGTTAAAAAAAAAAGTTTTTGAAGTTTGAACTTGGTAATAGAATAAATGTAGCCATCCAATTTCACATCCAACCGTCAAGATTACTTGTGACCACCATATACCAAAAATAAATGATCCTATACTTATCCTAATAATAATTCGAGAGTAATAATAACAACAATAACAGAGAAGGATTCAAAGGGTATTTTGGTAATCTTTAATTTGACGAGTAGAACGTATGCTCGAGGACTATTTCAAAACGACACGAAGCAAGGACAGTGGAGGACTTGGCTTGGATTCCAAGGTTGGGAACTGAATTTGAACGCATCCCCCATCTCTATTTATACATCCATTTCAAACATTTATTAAACTCCAATTTCACAACATCAAACCAACTTTCCAAGCTTGAACCTCATTCTCTCCCCCAACAAACAACTCTCAACTTCTGGCCTGCAAAACTTCAACCCGTTCCCCATTTTTATTTGATAGGTACCATCCTCTCTCTCTCTCTCTCTCTCTCTCTCTCATGCCAATATCAAATGATCAGAAGATTAAAGCCCATTCTCTCCTCTGCAAAGCTACTTTATGTTCATGCCTGCAAAAGTCTAAGAATTAGTCATTTCTCTTTCTCTCTCTCATATGCCAGTATCAAATGATCAGAAGATTAAAGCTCAATCTCTCCTCTACAAATCTACTTTATGTTTACGCCTGCAAAAGTCTAAGAATTATTCATTACTCTCTCTCTCTCTCACGTACACATCTCAAATGTTTCCCTCAGATTTGTTTCCCTCTCTTACCATGTTTTTGCCTTTATCAACGACAAATAATTCTTTGTGATATTCTAAATTTCTAGGGTATTATGATTTCAGCTGCATTGTTAAACAGAAGGAAAGAAGCAGAATGAGGTTCAAATTTAAGACATTTGAAAGACTAAGCTCAGATGGATGTACTGGTACTCCTCTCTCTCTCTCTCTCTCTCTCTCTCTCTCTCTCTCTCTCATGTTTCTTAATGGTGAATTCATCATCTTCTTCCCCCAATTCTTGCGCTTGCACGCGTAATTCGAGACTTTTGGTGAAGATAGAGAGACTCTGTAGAAAACTAAAGAGATTATACTCCCATGAGGGACCAAATTGTACATTTGCTCCCTCGAGTAAAACCTATAGAAGTAATTCTAAGAACCTGAATTATTTTCAGGAGGCCTGCAACTCAACTCAGCGACTCAATGAAGAGTTTTGAGTAGGCTTCCTGGATTTTGTGAGGAAAATCATTGTTTTATGATTGTGCAAAATTGAATTTTTGAATGATGAAATCTTATAATGTATATTTACTTCCTCGGATAAAACCCCACTTAGAATTAAGTTTTCGACCGTAAATTTTACTCCCTTGGTAAAACCCCATTTAGATTAAGTTTTAGACCCTTAAATTTGGAGATGTAACTCGTCAAACCCATGGATTGACCTCGATAAGAAAAATTCTTAATTGTACCTTTTATGCACATATAAAAAATTTATGTAGAGCACCCAATTTTAGATGGTGAGATCCCAATGTTAGGAAACTCAAATTTCAATTTTTTAAAAAATAATCATCTTCTAAGTCTTAAACAATTCCTAAAATATCAGATTGAAAAAATCCTTCCAAGTAAGTCTTTAAGTAGAAGTAAAATATGCTCATATGTGTACAAGTTGAAGGGGCGTATATATTGAGCTTTTCAAGCTGTATTATATATATCTACTCCCTCGGGAGTTTAATATTCTTTTTTTTTTGGGATGATTTAGTGGGAAAGACCGGCCTCTACCCGTTTTTTAAGTAGCATTATGTATATCTACTCCTTCGTGAGTATGATACTTTTTCTTTTGTTTTTTTTTTTTAGGTAATTCAGTGGGGAAGATCGACTTCTGCCCGTTTTTTCAAATAGATTAGGAGTTAACTTTTTGAAGGTATTAATGGGGTGGTGTTAGCGGTGAAAATGAAAACCACAACGTAGTAACTAGATTATGGGGTGATACCACCACGACTCAAGGCCCTTTCCCAAAAGTATTCAACGTAGTAGTTTTTCAACCTAGATGATTTTAGAATCCACTTTAGATCACCATATGAAGAGTTTGTCGAATATTTAGATTTGAGCATCTAAGTATTCAACGGTTTATGTTCAATATTAGGAAATTACACGCAATATATAAAGAGAGAGATTTCATCCTAAGAAGCCAGTTCATGGTTGTGAGGTGCAATAGCTTTTAAGCAACCAAATTCTAGAGAGACAAGGTACTCAACCAATTCTTCCAAGGCTTGGTTTCTCTAGAAGCTTGGCGGCAAAGCGAACATACGAAAGTACCCAAAAATATACGATGGCACCCAGACCTGGACATGGACCCGAACCTGGACCTCTGGACCTGTAAATATACTATGGGACTCAGACCTAATCCCAGACCTGACCGGGTCCAAAGTCCCTAGACCCGGACTCAAATTGATTATGGGAGACCCATACCCAACTTGGACCAGACCTGAAAATCATTTTTTACATTGAAAAAAAAAAGAGTGTATTTAACTCAAAAAACAAATAGAGGGACTGCCTGGACCCATATCCAAACCTAGACCCAATCAAATCCAGGCTAATAGACCCTGACCCGACCCATTGGGTCTAACCATTGGTGCCATACCTGGACCCTAGGTCCACTCTAACCCCCAGGTCTTGGGTCCGCATATCCTAATTGCCACCCGTATGAGAGAGAGAGAGAGAGAGAGAGAAAGAGAGAGAGAGAGGGAGGAATTGCTAGCCGTGAGGTGTGTCTTCCCTGATAGTAGTAATGCAATCTAATATTCTTATGGTTTCAATTTGTTATTTTGTTTTTAAAACGATAACGATGATATTCTTAATGCTTGTAAATTAGATTCATTATTTACTTTCTTTCTTTTCTACGAAAGAGAAGAGAGGGAGCACCCGGTGGCAATGTTCAAAATTTGTTACGCGTGAAATTATCGTTAGGCAATTGGGATAGGTGAAACTAGGGGTGGCAATGGACCCCGACCTGATCCGGGACCCACCGGGTATACCCGATAGGGGTCCAGGTAGGGGTCCAACATTTGGACCCGGGTGGGTTGGGTTTGGGTTCAAAACCTGGACTTGAATGCTATTCAGGTCCGGGTCCGGGTCCAGGTCTGGCTAGACTCAACCTGTACCTATAAACTGTTGGAGATAAAATACTTCAATCCCTATTCATTTGGGGATATTAAGGATCATATACAATAAAAACTCGTAGTCATCTTTATCTATTAAACGACATATCAGACGGCTTGAAAATCTAATCACAGGTGATTGTGATATGGTTATCGATAGAAAAAAAAAAAAACTCATGATTAGGCTAACAATGGACCCGACCAGACTTTGGACCGACGGGATGGGTATGAGTCCAACTTTTAAGTCAGGTCCGGTTCCAAAACCTGGACCCAGGTCTGGATCCAACTGAACCCGACCCATTGCTACCCCTAGGTGAAACCGGGGGCTGTAGGGTGTACTTATGGAGGTTTTAGGTAAATAAATATAGAAGAATCATCTTGTTTTCAGTCACGTTAAAAGCGCTGTTAAGACTGTATTTTACCTCCTTCTGTTAAAAATATAATGTGTAGAAAAAGGTCTATTAGGCAAACAATCCTTGGGATATCTGAATAAAGAATGTTGCAATAAAGAACTCGCCATTATTGTACAGTATAGGCAAGTCTACAAGACCACCAGAATTAAATGAAAGTAGAGAGACAAAACTGAGCAGGAATTATAGAAAGAAAAAGACAGTAAGAGATTATAGAGAAGAGTTGGTAAACAGGTGTTCAAAATAGAAGTGTAGATGTGCAAAATGCATTATCAAGTGCCCTCCACCACACAAGCACCCACATTCTCACGTTTGTTCAATTAACACAAGGCATGAGTCTTCTCATGTAAATGACACTCTTTTTTTACTCTATCCTTCAAGGACTAAAACCCACCATTTTGTCTCTCCACTATTAAGAACTAAGTAAAAACACATTTGAAACTATACTATTGTGAAATACAACACTGTATTTTTAAGTGTGTGGTTTCTATAAGGTTGCAACTTTAAATAATTAACTTAAAGCGAACCTCTAAAATTTATCATAACATGTAATTTTGAGGCAAAAATTTCTTAGAATTATTTCAAAATCTATATTTATATCTAATTATAAAATTTTAAACTCCAAAAATAGTTAAAATCAAGTTGATCTATAAACGTATGAAAATCTTGAAAATGGACGGTTTAGATAATGTGTGGTAAGATGCACTATTTTTGAGACTCAAAATCTTTTTTTTTTTTCATATTCATACATCTCGATGAGATAATCAATTAGAAGATTTTTCAACAATAAAATAACATCTTTCAATGGATTTTTTAGGTGCATATGTAGTTCTACATTTTAAGGTTGCAACGTTATATAAACTTTTTCCTATTTTTAAAGCCCAAAAATACTAACAATTATAACCTGCAAATATAATGGGAGATGGACTGTAAGAAATAATCCAACAAAAAAACAGAGAGAGCGAGAGAGAGAGTAAGAAACTTTAAATAATACAACAAAAAAAAAATGCAGCTGAGTGAGAGAGAGAGAGAGAGAGAGAGAGAGCACCCCATATCCATATTTAAACAGTTAATAGGTGTAAGGTTGAAAAGCCATGTCAAAGTTGAGAAACAAGACATTTTCTGAGGTGATAAAAACCATTTCAATTGTTAAAAACTTAAGAGACTTAAAATAATGTGAATATTGAATACCCATAACCTGTCTTTTGACTAAACTATGTTGTAGAATGCGGTAATATGGGACAAAACTGCTAATCAGTTCATCTGGTGTAAATGTCAAACAAGCGGTTCTCTAACCACTAACTCTCTTGCTTTGTTTGTATTTTATGGGGAAATTATAGATATTCCCTTTGGGTTTTTAGATATCCACCCTCAAGTAAAAAAATAGATGTTTAAAGTAAAAAATATCCCCTATGCATTTAAGAGAGTTTCTTTCTCTCAAATTCAAAATTTAAAATTTTAGAGAGACATAAAATATTTGAAATTTTTAAAGAGAGAAGTTACCTCGAATTTTAATTTTTAGAGAGAGACTATATCAAAATGTTTAAAAATAAAAACTACTTTAAAATGTTTAGAGAGAGAAACTATCTCAAATTTCAAATTATCTTAAATTATAAGTTTTTAGAGAGAGAAAAACCCTTTAAAATTTTGAAAGTCTCGAGATCGAGAGAGAGAGAGAGAGAGAGAGAATTATCGGCAGGGACATGGTTTATGTGGGTGTATTTTTTGTCCTTAAAAAAGTTATTTTTAACATTGAGAGATCTATATAAAAAATAAATTATATTGAGGTTAGTAGTATGGTTTAAAAAATATTAGGGGGTGGCATGAATAGAAAATATGTTTGGTGGCTATCTATATTTTTCTCTGTTTTATATTAAATATAAATGAAAATACAAGACTGGAGTCTAAAAGTCCACGGACCAACTCAAATTCCGATCCATGACTATATATGGACTGCCCATTTTGATGGACATTAAATATCTGGACTTGTAATATTAAGATAGCGGGCAATGATCTAATGGAATGGTTTTATCATGATATAATGCAACTATACTTCTAGAAAACTATGATAGTAGTATTTGTATAACCTAAAATTTTGTACACACACACTTTTCATCTCAATAATCAATCTCAAGAAAAAAAAATATCAATTCGAATCCCAGAGATGGTCAAAATGAATCCCCTCCAACAACCAATCTAGATCATTCATTTGGTGAATTTCAAAATCTTAGCCTTTACAAATTCAATTTTTTTTTTCTCTTTTTTAACATTGTTCATCTAATGATAATAAAGCCATCCAAAAAATTGAAGAAGAAAAAATCCTTACACGGCCTAGATCTAAGCATCTGATCAAAATGGATGGCCTACGTTAATTGGGCTAAAAACATACTCTCTAAGTGGTATTTTCAAAATTTTATCCTTTGTGATTGTTTATTAGAATGAAAAGAGTGTATATTTTAAATTTTGGATCAAACAAATGGTTCTAAGATGTTTTGAAGATTGTTGCATTATATTACTATACATCTGTTTCATAAAACCATTACCCTAAAATAGCACTTATTTTTTTTTAAATAAGTCTTGAGATGTATTGAAGTTTTTTTCAAAAAGAAACTGTTATTATTTCTTAGGGTTAGATGATGACAAAATCATTGATTCGTGTTTAGAATCAGCTATTTGGATCATATTCAATTAGGGCTGGCAACAAGTAGACTTGGGGTGGACTAGCCCTTGCCCTGACTTGGAGATGGCCCTTAATCCTAACCTTATCTAGGCCTTGATCAAGCTGAATGGCAAATAAAATTAATAAAAAATTAAATAAAGAAAAAAAGAGGGCTGGACTGGTCTTCGCCTTAGCGCCCTAGTTTTTTTGAACTGGGCTGACCGGGCCATTACGCGCCCTAGTTACATGATTGATTAGATTCTTTGACTTATCTCTGACACTTAGTGCTAACATAGCAATACTTAATAAAGTGGGTGATCCAGGTTTAGAGAAACGAAATGATTACCAATTTATTAATTTTGTTTCCCATTCCAATCAGTACGTGCACGATCAAAAACAAGTTCGTTGGTCGATCAAATCGGTTTTGATTTGATTTTAAAAATATTTAAAAAATTAAATAAAAATTTGAAAATATATAATATATTAAAAAAAAAAATCACCCACTTCATTTAAACAGTCAAACCAATTAAAACCGGTTAGACGAAGGAGCCAAAATTCATCAAATACTAATTTTTAATAGTTTTTTTACCTACTTCAATTTTTACTCAAGATTAAACTGGCCAAAGCATTGGTCCACGGTCCAATGTGGTTAGCACATTTGCCAATTTAAATTTTTGCCCCATCAACAAGGCCACCTTTTAACTATACCCACATGAGCATACAAATTAGGAAAAAGTTTTTATAAGCGTGAGGCTCGAAACAATCAAATTAAGACGAACCTAAAAAATTTTACGACCTCAAGATGTATGGACATTAGAAAATAAATAGATTTTAAGTTTTGAGAATACTGCATCTTGCAATGCATTTTTTTACCGTCAAATTTCAAAATTTTCAAATTTTCACATATTTGTTCGATCTATACAAATTTTTATGCTTTAAATTTTATAATCAAAGATGAATCCAATATTGAAACCACATTTTTCGATACTATTTGAGGGTAAGCTTTACTTTGATTGTTCACTATTTGAGGGTAAGCTTTACTTTGATTGTTTAGAGCCTCGGCTCTATACAAACCGCATGACACTGACTTGCATTTATCGCTTTCGGAATCTAAAATCTAGGCAACGCGTCTCATAATTCCCACGTGTTTTTTGTAGGACCCGAAGCTGAATACGAGCCTCCATCATCACCACCGAACCTCCACGAGGAGTATGCCAACGCCTTCCGCACAAAGTCCTACAGCCTTTTCTGTGCCCGGGTCAACGCCGTCAAGTCCAACGATACCACCAAAACAGCTTTGACACCATCGACTTCCGCCGGAAACCGCCTACCCTCTTACCGTCTGTTTGCTGAACAGCTGTTAGAGCCTGCCCAGAAAACCGCTTTTGAGATACTTTCTCTCTCCAAAAACCGCCCTAAAACCCACTGTTTGCTCGGCGATTACTTCTCCAAAACCGCTGTTGCCTCTTTTCAGTGCTCACTTCTACTCAAAGAGATCGAGCAAACCCGCCTCCAATACGGTACTCTCAAATCCGCTATCCAAACCCTAATACGAGACCCGGTTTTGAAGCCAACGGTAAACAGCCCAAAACCAACGGTAAACCTCAAAGAACCCAAGAAGTATCACATGAATCCAGCGGAAAACTGCCAACAACTGGGCACCTGCCCAAGACAAACGAAAAACCTCCAAGAACTAACGGAAAACCACCTCTTGGCGATGAGGGATCTGTTAGCATTTTCAGAAGAGCAGACTCCATTAACGCTGGTTCGGCTCGAGTTGGTTCGAGCCATGTGCGCCGATCTAACGTCTCGGCTCGAGATCCGTCGTACCTCGGCTCGGCGCTGGCTCAGACTCTGCTCATGGCTTGGGTCGTCCTGGACACCTCGTCGTCTGGTATGGGATTGGGCTCGGATCGATGCCGCAGCCAAAGGGGCTTACATTGTGAGCCGAGAGTTGGACACCATTAGCCGGCTCGTAGCTAAAGTTAGAGATGAGGTGGATCACCTTAGGGTTTTGGCTCGGTTTGTCTCGGTTCGGCTCGGTAAGCGGCTGATTGAGGCGGTGAGAGAGGTGGCTCGCCAGGTTACGAGGAGTGAGCGGAGCTTTAGTGAGCAGCTTGATGAGCTGGAAGAGCATTTGTATCTATCTTTTTTTACGATTAACAGGGCAAGGAAGCTTCTCGCTAAGAAGATAGATAAAAAATGTCGTACGGACTACTGAACATTTTTCGGAAAAATATATTACGAGAACATTTATATTTGGTACAAGGAGGTTATAGTCAATGTCAAGATTTGCGTCAGAATCTTCTTCGGCTTAGTGAGAAAATTAAAGCAAAAGCGGCAGCACCACGTTTCTCTTCGTTTCGATTTATGCTTAAAATCTGAGGCCGAAGCGAATTTGATGACATTGGTCACAATTAGTCATAGCTGTCATATGTGACATTAAGTAACTCAGTGACTAGATTTAAAGTTCTAACGAAAGTTTTTTGAAGTTTAGGACACACTCCAAGCCGTTGGATTTTACATCCGATGGCTATTAGTGATTGTGAACTCTTATGTTCTAAAAGTAAATAGTTTTATAGTATATAATTAATTTTTCTTTTACTTTTCTTTTTTTCAGGGCTATTTGCAAAATAGTGCAAAGCTCATATTTAGGGAATTCATTTATTTGTAATCTGTAAAAATAAGGCAACGCTGATCTTTAGGGAATTCCTTTATTTGTAATTTGTAATTGGAGGTTCAATTTTTTTTTTGAATTGGATTGGGCTTGAGCCATGTATGTCTTTGTCTTAAAAAATTGATCTTCTTCAGTAAATTACCGATCTGGATCAGTGAATTGAGTTAATTCTCTAGTGTGAAAATCAGTCCACAAAAATGCAAAAATTTTCAAAAAGAAAAATAATACGAATATAATATTTGGGAACCATCGATCTTGCCTCCGGATTACCCAATTTCCTGATGCTACAGAACCCAGACCAATGTCCAATTCCAACTAAAAACTTGGTCAATCTAGACCGATTCTAGATCCAGAGAGTTCACAAAACGGTGATGGCTTTAGAATTTTTAGAATGTCACACAGTCAGATCCTAATAGGGAGGACTCGTTTCTCAGTGGAAAAAGAGAGAGATTCATTTTTATAGGATGGATGACGCTTATTTTGATTCATTTTCTAGGATGGAAGGTTCTCTTAGGTTTAGCTTTGGTTTAAGGTAGGAACTTGTTTGGGATTTTTTTAGGGTTTATTAGTGGTCTAGAAAGTACAGGGCATGATGGTACAAGGTATGCTATGGATTATTTTGATTATATAGTCCACAACGATGTTCTAGGTTAAACTAGGTTCTTTCTCTATGGAATTTAGGAATTTAAGGTTAAAGACATCGGACTAGGGTATAATTAGGATTAAGTTCTTAGGTTTTGGGGTCAAGGGGTGTTGGGTAAAAAACAATACAAGGTTTCTTAGGAGTAAGCAAGAAATTCTAGCAAGTGGGGATCAATAACACAAACAATATCTAGATGTTCTAATGGGGATTTTGGGTTGATTTGCTTTTTACTTCTACCGAGAGTGTCTCAATATTGTTGTTTTAGTCGTGGTATAGTAATATGAAAGCCGACCCCAATTAATTGAGAAAATACTATGATGATAATGATGATGATAGTGGTATAAAAGAGGTAGATTGATTTTTGATGTTCAATATGGAAAGTGAATTTTAAACCGGCAAAGGGCATTGACAATATTTACGGAGAGATACATCTCTTATTAACCGAAAGTATAATATTCAATGAGAGGGATTCAACTTACCAGTGGATGTAGACATGACGCATGTAAATCTTGTATTATTGTGTGTTTTTTCTTCTTATTGTATTAACTGCACCTGTTTTCTTGTTGTATTTGCATATTTTGAATTTAGTTGAATATGTACATGATCTTGGGTAGTGTTTTTGTATTTAGGATAGTTCTGCAATAGAGGAGTTTTTTTTAGGAACTTTCAATTGGTATCAAAGCACATGGTGTATACGTATGGGGCTAAAGTTTATTTTTGGATAGAGAACAATACATGGTGTGAAGTGGAGAAAGATGGAAACGAAATGTTTGTAAAAATATTTATAATAGTTTTATTTAGCAAGGGATATAAAACTTTAAAAACTATCGATTGGAGGTCGGCAAGGCAAAGAAGATTTTCATATTTGTTAATAGCCACAATCACCACTCATATGTTTTCTTAGAAAGACAGGGGGTGTCACGGTCTTTGGGTAAAAGGCAACTAAAAGCCATAGTTTTTATAGATAGTAGCTTTCCACTAGCTAAATTTATAGACATTGCCCCAATAGGATGAACCACATAAATCTTATTTCATTATAGTAGGTTTTTATTTTTATTTGTTTCTCGTAACTATTTTCTCGTTGTATTCACATATTTCACATTTCGTTAAGTGTATATACATAATAAGAATTAGTGAGATTCCGATATTCAGAATCCATGATTATGGAAAAGGTTTCCAATGCAATTATGTAAGCACCCACCAAACCTCATTCCTTCAACTACCTCATAAATTTGTTCTCCCCATTGTTTCTCATGTCTCTTTCTTGACAAACACCCACAGCTACTTCTCTCCACAATATAGGGATTACATTGCCCTTTATGAGCTATTCGCTTGCTTCTTCCAAAACTTCATTTAATGTTCAAAAACTTCATTTACAGTAGTAGGAAAGACCTTTAAGAGAAAGGGAGATAGTCTATCGCATCTTTAATTTTCAAGGGTACAAAATCATATTAATACCATAATCAATCGCCACCATTTTTGTTCTATTGGTGGGAGCCTCAAAAGAGAATCCTTAATATTCTTGTATCACAACTCTTTCAATCTTGACTCGAGCCTATTTGCTCAGTGGTTAGGGAACAACATTGTCTAAATCTTTCTATTTCTTCTCAAATCGCTATCTTGCTGATATTACTATTATCATAGTCTTTTTTCAATTATTTTAAATGGCTATTGATCCGTCCATTATGTTCTATCAAAGGCCATACCTTCAGTAAGGCCATAAGTCTCTATATGTTTTTTACTACTTCCGACCATGTTCTTTCGGATCTATCCTTTACCCTTTTTTGAGTTTTTGATATCACTATATTAATACTAATTAAGTGTAAAACTCTTCTAGATCATATAGTCAATGCTTACTTATGACACTATGGTTGAAGGTATCTCACCTATAATTTCATAAACTTGTTAATTTATTTTTAATAAATATATTTTACAAACAATAGAAATAAAATAAATTATTTAAAATCTTAAAATAATTATTCTAAAATTAATCTATATCTAAGAAAATAAATTTGATGGAAATATGATCCTTAAGGTCTAGGAAATAATAATTATGAAGCACTCAATCTTCTATTGTGGACCCTAATCCACACTTACTTTTTCAAACTGACCCAGTAGTACCCATCACCTACAGTTCAAACCTGATGTAAACATAGCTCTAAAGTGCATAGGGGTAATATTTCGTACATGTGAATGCATCACTCTCAATGGCGAACTGTTTTCCCAATACGGACTTCATATGTATATGTCGTGTGATGGATTAGAAATGAGGCTTTTGATACTTGTCTCTAAAGACCAACCATCACACATAAGGGTCACATAGTCCCTTGGTTCATTCATCTGGGCAACTCCGATCTCATCAAGGGATAACCCATTAACCCTCATCGGTGTTTATTCCATGCCTAGGAATCAAGGGTTTTCTAACTAGACTGGCCTAGCACACAAACCCTAGTATGAGTTATGGCAAAATAACATTTGCATTGCATGATCCACATAAGATCACACTCCCACTCAGTTTAAGTTCCATAAAACTCTTATTACAAGCTCTCATAAAGCCTTTAATGACCACATTTACCCAACATTCTCCCACTTGGCCTTCGAATGCTTTACAATTTCTCTTCCTTACATTCTCTTAACCCCATCTCTCTCATATGTTTTACAAAAATATTTGTAGCAAACCCCTTTGTTAGCGGGTCTGCAATCATTAAACCTAACGGTCAATGATGATTGTGACATCCATGTGTCAAAAGTAAATTGTCTCATTGTATACATCATTATTTTTTTTTGTTTCCTAAGAAAAACACAAGAATGCGCGCTAGAACAGTTGATGGTACATAAAAAGTACATAAAATGTTAAATAATTGATGTTTTAGTTGTATTTTCATAAATTTCTCTTATTAAAAAAAAAAAGTACTTTTTCTTTCCCTTTTTTTTTAACAGACCACTATATTGGTCATCCCTATTTATAAGTTGGGGAACTTTGAATTCAAGCTCAACACCATATTGTTGTTATACAATAACCACTGAGCAAGAGTCAAACCCTAATGCATTCTGTTAACAGAGCCCCAATTTGAGCCTCTTTAACAATTAGGTATGCTTTGGGATGGTCTAACCTCCAACCATCCCCCACTACTTTCCAACCCACATTGAATGAAATTTTAAAGGACTGAGAAGTGGATTGAAGAAGTTGGTACCTTGTACCAAACTTGTGCTGTCATAAAAAGATCTTTTGGCAGTAGCCTGCCGACGGTATCATAGAGTTGCATATATTTTGAACATAGTTTTATGTTGGTTGCATGTGTTAGGAGTCAGAACCCAAAGAGAATCCAATGATTCAAATCCAAGACTTTAGTAAATAGTCATATGTTTATTTGGAATCATGCCCAGGGGATTAGATGGGCTTTAGATGTTCAAATTAACAATGGAAGTTTTAGGTTTTTTTTTTTTATTTTTGCCTATGAAAGAAAAGCCAAGAATTTACAGACTTATCTACATGGATCAAAGTGCTAAACTGTCAGATGTGAAATTGAGTAGCAAGCAATGTGAAAAATGTTCTTAGACTTCAAACATGGTAAAAAACAATAAGCATACTTCGGAGTAGTTGATTTTATGATGAGTATGATTATGACCTTCTTGTAACACTAACAAACGGTATGATACATATGGGATCCTCTGGTCACAAGATTTCTTTCTTGAGAATTTGATGCATAAAAGCTCTTGCAATGGCATGATTCCAAACCGAAAATTTTGAAGTTTTACACATTTTTCTTTTTTTTATGTTTTGGACAAGTATAAATATAATCATTCAGTATGGACGGTGGGATAAGGGAGTATTCCAAGTTTGGAGTACAATTTTTTGGGCCTTATTCCCCATAAACCAATTTGTATACATATTTCTTACTATGCCAGATTGATTGGTCCATGTATCCATCCAAGAACTATTGATGCAACATCTTACTTTATATTTAGGGAACATTGATGCAACATCTAATTTATCCATAGCTCTACATGGTCCATGCCAATATGCACCAATGGTAAATATTGGCTTTAATTAGAACTACATGGTTTAATAAAATGATTGACATAAGTTATTATGCAAGACCGACCGTCTTTGCTATTAAAGGTGAGTCAGAGTCCGGCATAAGCAAATTCTTTCACTTGGCATTCTTTACAGAGCTCAAACTTGAATCAACAAATTTTGTCTATGATAAATTGATACCGGTAGTTTTAAATTTTTTCTAGATTTTACTCCACAGAAAGCTTTTAATACCTCCCCTATTGTATATTTCCCCACCATCGAGCCGTCTAATTTAGATCAAGTGAGACACTAACTGTTTGATCTAGATCTAATGCGTCAGAGTATTTTAGTTTTAACTTTTTCTATGAATCATATGAATATGAAATTTGGTATGTGACCTCATCTAAATGTGGTGTACCTAAACAAATATTTTTTATAAAATAAAATAACCAAAATACCCCTAAAATTATATTGTAGTGAGAATATGTTTTTCTATTTTTTGGCAAGGGGATCCAAAATTTGGTGTCAAAATTTTTTATAAAAATAAAACAGCATAGAAACTTGACATTATGATCGAGTCCATCTCAACCACCGTTTTCAACAATGTTCAATGCTTTTATTGATAAATTGCCACAAAAAAGTCCATCTCATGGTAGAGGGAAGTAGATAACGTTTATACAGTACAGGAAGCATAATGAACTTTCCCTTTTCTCCAAGCCTACCCATGTGCATGAGTTTCCCCTTTTGGGGGTGGAACACCATCACATTTATCCAAGTACAAAAACTGTACAATACAAGAATAGTGAAACGGTTTACACTATGCAATCAATTGAAGCTTTATTCGTTTTAGTAGGAGAGTAAATGCATTCCATAATTCATTGATGCCAAATATATCCACCTCTATCCACTTTTTCCCATGCAATTGCTCCTAGAAACCAAAAATGTGATACCCAAGTAAATGTTTCCCATGTGGTTCCCAAAAATAATACTAAATCATCGAACATTTAAAGATCATATTGGTGTTTATAGAAATAATGAAATGAAATAACAAGCACCCATGGTATGTCTATAAATAAATGCCCTCATTTTCAAATTTTCCATTTGTTTTTTGGCATTATATTTGCTATTTTCCACATTTATCTCAAGGTTATCTAAATCTTGGGAAGTTTTTCTAATTTGAGAAGGAATGGCTTGTAGTCCTTTCCCTTTTAAACTTGGGGTGAAACATGGAATGCATAATATTGCTTGTCCTTTACTACTTATGATGGTTGTGAAAATGTGATTAACAACATATCTAATCAAAATAGGGTTATGTTAGTGTGCTCACACTATGAAGTAATTTATTATTATGTTCAACAAATTTTGGACACTTATGTACTTTTGTTTTGCATATAAAGCATTTTTTTAGTAAGGATATTTTTTATCATTATGAAGGATGTGACGTCATCTACATGGGGTGTGACATCATCCCACATCGAGAAATAAATGTTATTAGTATACTCCATTTGGGTGATGTCACACTCATATATATATAACGTCACATCCTATTAATGACAAAAAGTCCTTCATTAAAAAAATATTCCATGTACAAAACAATAGTATAGAAGTGTCTAAAATTTATTGAGTACAATAATAAATTACTCTATAGTATGAGCACCCTAACATAATCCATCAAAATATAATAAAAAAACATAACTAAATTTGAAAAAATAAAAGTGTCCTTGGTTTTCCATTGCTACCTACTCCGCCAACCCACCATAGAGAGAGAGGGGGGCTATTGAAGGTGTGGGAGCATAGGAAAGTTTTTTTATTGGAAACATGCGAAAGTTTAATATTGGCAGCCTTCTTTTCATTTATTTTTCATATTTATGTTTATCTATGAAAAAGGGAACTTAGGTGGTCCATTTGGACTCAATCCTAGCCTACAAGACTCATTTTTAGCTAGCATGACTAGGTTCAGGGCACAAGCCCATCTATCAGACTATACATCCATTTGAACTCAATCCTACCCTACAAGACTCATTTGTGGCAGGTTCTAGGGCACAGGCCCATCTATCGGACTATCAATTCATTTGGATGCACACAATTTTGAGATTATGATTTGAATATCAATTTAGTAGGTTGGAATCAATTATCAAACTTGTCAATCAAATCATTGCTTTTGGAAAAATATATCTAGGCATTGCTACCACTAGAGGGTAGTACAAGTTTGTTTGTTTTTTATCCTTCTTAAGGCCTCAATAATAGATTCTTAATTGCTCATAAACAAGGTTGTATGGGCCTAAGCTTTGTTCTTTGATATGAACCATCTTTGTATAAAGTTTTTGAAGTTTAAAGAAAAATGAAGCCCAGTAGCACCATAGGAAAATAGAACTCAACATGAAAGGAACAAGAAAAATGAAGCCTACAGCTGAACTAACCCCCAAAAGGAAATGACACAAAAATAATTAACAAGGAAAGAATAAGAAGAAGATAAAATATGATAAAGGAAATCGTTATGAAATTAGAAAAGTGAAAAGAAAATCTTAGCAATAGAAAAAACTAAAGGATGGAGTTTCTATGAGGCCTAGGCTTTATGAAAACAAAATAAATCCTCACCTCAAATCCTCGTCTGGAAAGCACTTTCGACAACGAAAATCTACATAATTGATCTAAAATCAAATTCCAACAGTGGTAATAAAATTTGAAACTCAAAAAATGATAAAGATCTTGCAAATTCATGAACAGTTATTTTTAGGGTGAAATAGATGGTCAAGATAATTTGTTAAAATATACCCAATTTTTAGAGCTTAAATCTTAGTTTTTTTTCACAACCATAATGTTCAAGCTGAGATGATCGATATATAGGTTTTGCAATGCTTGAATTCCAAATTTTGATGAATTATAAGATGCTGATTTACTTATTTTGATAGGGTTGAAGCCCTATCATACCATTTTTCAAAACTAAATACTACGAGACCATTCCCTTTTGAGGTCACAATTGTTGGTTGTCATTTGATGTAAATAATATTAAGGTTATTTAAATTTTTTATTATTCTTTTAACTTTAAGAGGTGCGCAGGATTTTGTGCGTGAGTTGATATTGATTGATTTGGGTTAATTAGTTATTGACTGATTTTGGTTAGTTAGTTTGGAATAAACATAGATAATTAAATTAGGGGAGGTAGTTTAGGAGTATAAATAGGATAATGTTGGATCTAAATGGGATTTATCTTCAACAACATGCAACGTTCGGATAAAACGTGGGATATAAGCAAATATTTGACACGTGATTTTATGAGAGAGAACATAAGGAAGAAGAGATAAAAAATAGGAAAAATGTAGAGAGAGTTTTTTTTTAATGTTTACATTATTTTTTAGTCTATTTGAATAGAGGTATCCCTTCATTGTAAAAAAGTTGAATAAAATTTTGGCCGAGATTATTTCGGGGTGGATTCCCTTGCAAATCTTGAGATAGTGTATATTCTCTTAACCTTGGGATGAATTCCTTGTAGATCTTGAGAAATGGTATATTCTCTCAACTTTTTATTTTTATTTTTTTCTGATTTTATTTTATCTACATTAATTGTATCGGAGCGAGGACAGATCTAGAGAGCAAGTCAGATCCAGATCAAGTTAGATCAGAGCAACTCAGATCCAGATCAAGTCAGATATTGAGAGCAAGTTAGATCTAAGCAATCAAGCTAACATGTTAGATTTAAGCAATCAAGCTAATCTTACTCCTACTATGAATTATCGTTGGTAGAAAATTTCACTAAAGCCCTAAAGGATTTTCGAACTGAAGATGAATCAAGAGATGAATTAGAGGTTGCAGCGGTTGGAGAACAAGCTTTCTCGTGAAGAAGGTACTCACAACCACATTTATCTTGCACCAGTAATTCCACGACAAATACTGGGTGTTCATTTGAAGCATACTAAAGAAATTTACAAGCCAGATCCGTCGTGTTCTATAGAGAAACCAGATCTGTCACGTCCTATAGAACGACCACGAAATTTTGATATTAAAATCGATCTCCCAAAATTTCATGGTCAAGCGTGTTCATTGGTTGAACTTGGTGTTTTTTTTGAGCTGGACCCATTCCTGGTTAGGAATAATCCGCCCAAGCTCGTATTCAACAATTACTCTTAAAACACAGTGGCAGACATCAATCTTGAAGAAAAAGTATCGAGACACACGGTAGGACTTCATCACCAACTTTTGAGCTCGAGGTCGAGCTTCTCCCAACCCGAAGAGAATGATCCAAATAATATTAGGGCTATTTTAATTTTTTATTATTCTTTTAACTTTAAGAAGTGCGCAGGATTTTGTGAGTGAGTTGAAATTGATTGATTTGGGTTAATTTGTTATTGAATGATTTGGGATAGTTAGTTTGAAATATAAACAGATAAGGTTAAATTACGGGAGGTAGTTTAGGAGTATAAATAGAATAATGTTGGATCTAAAGGGGCTTTATCTTCTCAATAACAAGCAACTTTGGGGTAAAACGTCTGATAGAAGCAAATATTTGGCATGTGATTTTAAGAGAGAGAAAATAGGGAAGAAAGGGTAAAACATGGGATAGAAGTAAATATTTAGCACGTGATTTTAAGAGAGAGAACATAGAAAAGGAAGGGTAAAACGTGGAATAAAAGTAAATATTTGGCATGTGATTTTAAGATAGAGAAAATAGGGAAGCACAGATAAAAAATAAGAAAAGTGTGGAGAGAGTTTTATTTAATGTTTATCTTATTTTTTAGTCTATTTAATAAAAAAAGTTGATGAGTTTGAATAAAATTTGGTCTCGTGAAGAGATTATTTTGAGATGGATTCCCTCTCAGATTTTGATAGAGGGTATATTCTCTCAACCTTAGGGTGAATTCTCTCACAGACTTTGAGAAATGGTATATTCTCTCAATTTTTTATTTTTTTTTGTTTTATTTTCTCTACATTATCATTGGATGTGAATTTTGACGGATTGACGTGTGTCACAGCATTTTACATTTAAGGTTGAAACCTTATTTAAACTTTTTACTTCGACTTTTAAACGAATTCAAATCATTTTCAACATTTTACTTGGATTTAGGGGTGGCAATGGACCTGGACCTGCTAGGTATACCTGACACGGGTCGGGTATGGGTCTAGCATTTGGACCCAACGGGTTGGGTCTGGGCCCAAAACTTGGATCCGAACACTATATAGGTCCGGGTCTGGGTCCAGCTGGACCCGACCCATACCTGTAAACAGTTGGAGATCAAATACTTGACTTAAGCCCTATTCATTTGGGTGTATTAAAGATCGTATATAATTAGAACTAGTTTATCTTTAGCTATTAAACGACAAGTCACACGACTTGAAATCAAGAGCGGGTGATTGTGATCTTGTTACTAATAATATGGGTATATGACGGTAAAAAAGGGCAAAAATAAAAAAGAAACAAAGAAGCTCACAATGAAGGTGACAATGGACCCGAGACCTGAAATATATAGGTATAGATTCAATTTTTGGACCCGAATCTATTCGAATCTGGTTCCAAATCCAACCGGACCTAACCCATTCCCGACCAGTTTCCACCCCTACCTGGATCTTGCAGCCTCTCATGGTTATCTACTAAGGGTCATAAATGAAATTGATAGAGAGAGAGAGGATTTGTAACGAGAGCATTGTTGAGTATGTGATTTTAAATTTAGGGTTAAAAGCAAAAACAATATAAGATCAAAGTCTACGATTTTATTCTCACCTTAAAAAAAAAAAAAAAAATGAAGATAATTGGTTTCAACGGCTTTTTGTAATTTTGTTATCGATCAACTAAAAACAATGTGCGATGGATGATAAAGCACTTAAAAATTGAAGCAGACTTTATGGCCTGCAACAGCCATCACATGAAGGCCTTAATTTCTCCCCAACTGCCACCCCTCCACCCTTAACTCTCTTTCTCTCTCTCTCATCTGCACAACCCCTTTATAAATCACTCCACCTCTCATCTCCCAATGTGAACCTCCATTTTCCTTCTCTCTCTCTCTCTCTAGATCAGTAACAGGGTGTAGGGTTTTGGGTACTCTCTCATCAACCATGGCATCTGACAACCACTCTGTGGTAACCATCAAGAGGAAGTCCACCATAAAACCAGACAAGAAGGCAGAGAGAGAAACCATCCCATTAGTAACCTTCGACCTCCCCTATGTGACTTTTTTCTATAACCAAAAACTCCTCCTATTCAAAGATTTTGATAAGAGAGAAAATGGAGAAAGAAAAGAGCCCATCAGCAATGGCTTCGAGGAGAGAGAGAAAGATGAAGATGAGGGAAATGGGAAGGAACCCAACACCACAAATGGGGGGTTTGAGGAGAGAGAAAGCGGAGGAGAGAGAAAGAAGCCTGCTGAGATTTGGTTTGAGGAGAGAGTGGAGGGATTGAAAAAGAAGTTGAGAGACGTTTTGGGTTACTTTTTTCCTCTTTCAGGGAGGCTTAAGAAAGCTGAGGATGGGGCTTTGGAGATTGAGTGCAATGATGAAGGGGTGGAGTTTGTTGAGGCTTTGGGTGAAGGGATAGGGATTGAGGATCTCTCTAAACCAGAGGCTTCTCCACTTCTTAAACTCATTGTTCCTTACACTGGGGTCTTCAATTTTCAGGGATTCACCCTGCCATTGCTGTCTGTTCAGGTAACTTTCCTTGTTTCTCTCTCTACCTCTCTCTCTCTCTATTGATGTTTGTCTCAGCAAGTTACATACCTCTCTCTTAAGAGATTTCTCTCTCTAGATGTTATCTTCTCTCTTATTTTTCTTAAAAATTAAGGCCAGGGGCCCTCTCTCTCTCTCTAGATCCCAAGAATAGACTGTGAGTCTCTCTCTCTCTAATTCCCAAGAATAGATGGAGACGCAGGACCCTTTTTCTCTCTCCTCTTCATGACACCGTCTTTAATGGTGTTCATTGTTAGGTGTCGCTAAACTCATTACTAGTTATTGTCATACCAGTATTTCAATTCCCATCTACGTGTTACTTTTTCTATAAGGACTAAGTTTTATGAAAATAAAGTAAAGTCTTGGTTCGAATTCTCATCGGATAGCATTTTGGGTATTCGAAATCATTTTTCAACACCGATCGTGAAATTTAAAGTTACAAAATAATATAGATCTTGTCGATTTGTGAACACTTATTTTTAGGATGAAATGAATAGGCTAGATAATTTGTAACAATGTGCACTATTTTAAGTACTTAAAATCCTGTTTTTTTCACGATTATGATGATCAAAGCCGAGATGAAAGTTTTTCGATACAAGAATTGCAATTTTCGGTGAATTTTGAGTTGAGGCTTTGATTATAGGCCCTATCAAACTATTTTCCTTATCGTTATTGCTTGCTTGCTTAGTCATGGTAACTCAAATTGCTAAAGTTAACAAGGCATATGCACATGCTATCCTAAATTACTGAAAATCCATTTAAACGACATTAAAAAAAATCAATCAGGGAAAAAAAGAACCAAAAATGTAAACCTTGAAATTTGCCCCACATTTAGATGGAGATGGGATTTTTGGTGACACTGGATATTTTTGGAGAGATTTTTTTAAATACAATTAAAAAAAGATGTCTAAGTTTTTACTCTCAAAGACTACTATTGTCCAATTTTGTAAAGTGTAGACACAAATGTATAATGTAACACGTGGAGAAAACCATATTGGCACATGTTTGTAAACCATAATGGCACATGTTTGTAAACCATAATGGCACATGTTTGTCTTACATAGCATGTATCATATCCCCAGATATGGTTAAGATCAATGTTTTGAAAAATGAAAATCCAGATAGGAACGATCAAAATTGTTAGGATCAATGGGTGGTTGATCCATATCTATAATATCAATAGATTTTAACCTATTTTCAAATTTTTTTATTTTTTTTCCCAATTTGGTCCATATATATCACCTGATTCAGCGGATTTAGATCACTTAGAACGACAGGCTAATCCAAAACCCAATTCCAGATTTTAAAACCTGTTGAGATAGACACATTTTGCTCAACCTGTTGATTAAACTATTTTAAAAAAGAAAAAAAAAAAAGAAAAAAAAAGGTAAATCTCTCCTTCAATGTCTTCGCCATCTTAGTTTTATTACAACCTTTAAAGTTTCAACTAGAAACTAGAACTATAGGCCCTGCTTCTCCCAATTTCCATCACATTTTCAATTTTTCCATCAAAATATGTCAATTTCTATTGAATTTCCACTTATTTTACATATGGATAGAGAGAATTGTCGGTCTGGGCCCCCAATAAGAACAGTAGCCTAAATGCTTGGGACCCACAATCCAGAGGTTCCTAGAGTTAAGTCTATATACTGTCAATTATGTCCCACATGTTCCTCCCTTGGACGGTCGGTCTGGATTGTGTGGACAGTTGAGATTTGATGGGATAATGCAGCTCAATTGATGGTCCGGATTTTGTGTCATTTGAAAGGACGGTTGAGATATAATGATTTTCTTTCTGACCATGAGATCTCGAGATGTGAAGTTGACACGGTTGTCAGTTTGTTCGTGTACTTCAAAGCTCAAACTCTGGTTTGGACTGTTGATATATGTTTAATGCTTATTTTCGATTGTTTTCTTTTTGTATCTTCAAAATATTAAGTCTCTTCGATATTTCAAACTTTTGTGTGTTTAGGGGTCACAACGGGTCTAGTCCGGGTTCAACAGGCCTCGAACAAAATTTATGGGTCCTTGACCCGGTCCCTAACCTAGACTAGTATTTTTAAATATTATGTTAAATATATATGTATTATTTAAATATTAATAGTTATATTTATTAAAATATTATTCAAATAGCCTATTTCAAACTAGTTGCGGGTACATTAAGTTGGTAAAAACCTTGAACGATGTAATGAGTGAGTGATGTAACTGATTTTCATTCATCAATAATGAATGATAACATATGCCAAATAAAAAAAAATGGTAAAAACAATAAAATCTTGATTTATTATGATTCTGATACCTATATACCTTTCTAGTACATCAAAAGGATTTTCTGAGATCAGATCTCGGTGTGGGTGTGGGTCAGGTCCAGGTTGAGTCGACCGAGAACCGACCCGATTAGCTCCATACGCGGATCTGGATTAGGTCCAAGGGACCCGGATCAAGGTAAGAGGAACAAGTATCCGAATCTCAAATATCTCTCGTACAAATCCGCAAAAAGAGAGATATACACCGCTTTATACTTGCGTGAACAATTTAAATGCAAACATTTGATGGTCCCATAGAACCAAACGATCATACTGGTCCATCATTCAAATCGACCCCTTTCGGGTTGGTGAGGGACCAAAAAATGCTTCATGTTAGTCTCCTCCAAACCAAAATCAGTCTCCTCTAAAAATGATTTGAAGTAGATATTTCCAGGTCTACCCTGCCTAAAGCAAATGTGAATGGTCCCTCATAAAATCATTGGTTGTGGTCCTTTGGACCATTAAATATTCTTCCCAAATTTAATGGGGACCTCATCTTCACTAAGCTACCTAAAAAAAAGAAAACTATGAGGAGAGCATTTAAACTCTTTTGTAATCATAAAACACCCAAAGTATAAATAGATAGATACTTGATTCAATTAAGTGTGGGTGGACCTAAAATTTTGGGCACCTACTTCTTTGGCTCTTTCCTAGAAAAGGTAAAAATATATGATATATTCCATTGATAATTTGATTTTGTTTTACTTTTTAAAAAAATCCAAAAAGTAAAAACTATGTTTTCAAAAAAAAAAAAGCATAAAATCTCAAAAAAATGGACTTTTTAAGCAATTTACCTCCAACCTAACTTTTCCTAGTAACTTTTTTTCAAAACAATGTTTCCTAGCAAATACCTCCAACTAAAAAAAAAAAACTAAAATACCACTCCCTTACCTCACACGTTGACAATGGCGGTCCAGTGTTTGGAAGAGGCGGTCCAGTGCTTGTCACTGATTTGGAATGGTCAGGCATTACATTATGGCGGTCTGGAGTTTGGAAGAGGCGGTCCGGCATTTGTTTGTAGATTAATGAGCGATCGGGCATTTGTGAGCTACGGTCCGGTAAAATTGAAAATTGTGTCTCGAATAGGTGGCCCCAACAGTGTAAAGTTCTGGTCCGGCAGAATGGATGGGTCCGGCAATATACAACCGTGGTCCGGAGTTTCCTTTTATTGGGATCCGAAAATGATTTGTTATGAACAGGAATGGTATTTTCGCCAAAAAAATGAACTTTTAGTATTGGGGGTATTTGCTATAAAACTTCATTTTTGAGAAAAAATATGCTAAGAAAATTTAGGGTGGGTAAAGTGCCTAGAAAGTCTATTTTTGTGGGTTTTATGCAATTTTTTCAAAAAAAACTTATTTACCAAAAAAAAAAAAACTTCTTCTAAAGATGGTAATAGGTCCATAATAACTCCAAACATTGAGAAATTTACTTTCTAGTTTAAAATTTTGCTTGTCTTGGAATGGTATTTTTTATTATCTTTATTTGGTGAATTTTTTGGAAATTAAATCCTGAAAACTTATTGCTATTAATTCTAATAACCTGTAACCCAAAAAAAGTCTGTTTATCATTGAAAAGAGCCTGTCAATTTGGATTGGGGAAAGTGTGCTTATATATAGAGTACAGGGTTCACGTGTGGATCTCCTAAAAAAAATTTAGCTAGTGATCAGGTGACCAAGCTCAGAGATGGAATGGCCCTTGGGTGTGCCTTCAACCATGCTGTACTGGATGGCAACTCAACATGGCACTTCATGAGCTCATGGGCTGAGCTCTCAAATGGCTATCCCACCCCCTCTCTCCTTCCCTTCCATGACCGGACCCAGTCGAGGGACACACGTTTGAAGCTCGACATCCCGGACCTGAACTCTATCAGTCCACATGAAAATGGCAAGCCACCAGAGAACGACGACAATGATAACAACAGAGGTCATATGAGGGAGAGAATTTTTCACTTTTCTGGAGATGCTGTGGAAGCCATAAAGTCTCAAACCAACGAGGCTCGTGATCCTGGTGCCCCTTCGAAGCCTTTGTCGGCTTTCCAATCTTTGTCTGCACACGTGTGGAAGGCTGTTTCTAAGGCAAGGGGCCTCCAGCCTGGTGATGTGTCTATCTTCACTGTGTTTGTCGATTGCAGGAAGAGGATCGATCCACCGATGACGGATTCCTATTTTGGCAACTTAATCCAAGGGATTTACAGTCCTCTCACGTGTGATGCTTTACTAGAAGGGCCTGTACAGCTCGGAGCCGAGACATTGCAACGTCTGATAGACTCACACACCAGCAAAGCCATTTCTCAGAAATGTGAGGAGTGGGAGAAGGAGCCGAAACTCTACAACTTTAGGGACGCCGGGATGAACTGTGTGGCCGTCGGCAGCTCGCCGAGGTTTAGGGTCTATGAGGTGGACTTCGGGTGGGGCGGGCCCATGCACGTGCGAAGTGGGTCCAACAACAAATTTGATGGTATGGTGTATTTGTATGGTGGGAGTGATGGGGCCCGGAGTGTGGATGTGGAGATAACACTAGAGGAGAAGGCCATGGAGAGGCTTGAGGAGGACCCCAAGTTCCTCTTGGGCATCTCTTGAAGAATTTCGAATTTGAAATGGGGTTATTTCAAATTTTGAATTTCTCTTAGGTTGTGCTTTGGGATTTTAGATTTGGTATGGAGGGGTCAATTGAAATGGGAGCTTAGGAGGAGTTACATTGTAATTTTGGGAAATATCAGTTGTTATTTTGTTGTGTTTCTTTTCAAGGGTGTCTTTTTTATTTGTGAAAAACATGGATTTCTTTGGAGGTTCAAGTCAGTTATTTTGTGTATGCAATTTATTGACATTGTTCCTTTCAGTTTATGTTATTTATTTATTTTTTATTTTTATTTTTCCTATTTGTTATGTCTTTATTATCAGCTTTATTGAGCACCACGTGATGCATTTGTATGTACGCCCTCCTAGTGGGGAGTTATTATTTATGTGATTTGAAGATAGATGTTTGGCATGGTAAAATGTTTTTTTTTATTCATTTTGGTATTGTTCTCTCGCTGAAAATGAAGCCATAAGATACTACACTCCCTCGGGAGTACACTGTTTATTTACTCTATTAGGATTAATTTTACGACCTCAGATTTGGGAATATAACCTCTTTAACCCATAGAATGACTGAATTAAAAAAAAAAAAAAAAAGAAAGATAACTGCACCCTTTATGAATTTGAAAAAAAATAATGTCAAAATTGAGTAGAGACCGTCCAATTTTAAAAAAGTAACATATCAGTATCAAAATCCTGAAATTTCAAATATTTTCTTTTGACAATAATCATCTAGTGATTCTTAGGTAGTTTCCAAATTTTCAAATTGAAAAAATCTCCTAGGTAGGTCTTCTTACTGAGGGAGGAACTGTAAAGTATGCTCCGCAGGAGTATAGCATAACTGCTCCAAAATGAAAATGATAGAATAATATATGCACATGACAATTAGTTTGCTTAATTGACAAATGTCATCTCTGTCATATATGATATTCAGCCAATTAGTTTGCTTACCAGCTTCTACAAAATAATTCTAGAAGTTCTAGTAGAGAGGCTAAAAGTAGTGCTTCCCTCATTAATTTCTAGCCCTCGGCCTTTTTGAATAACAAAATAACAAAATAATAACGGATAGCATTGCACAAGAATGTGTTGACTTGAAAGTTTGTAGTAAGGAGCCAGATATACTACTAAAGCTAGACATGGAGAAGGCTTATAATAAAGTGTAGCGGCATATCCTAATGGAAGTGATGAGATGCATATGTTTTGGAATAAAATGGAGAAATTGGATATGGGGTTGCTTATCAAGTACCAATTTCTCAGTCTTTGTTAATGTATTGCCTAAGGGATTCTTTCAGGTAACCAAAGGGATAAGACAGGGTGATCCTTTATCCCCATTTCTTTTTACATTGATTGTTATGGTTTTTAGCTTGATGATTTCTAAGGTTGAAAAATTAGGCAGATTTAATGGCTTGAAGGCCTCGAACGATGATCTCTCCCTCTCTCGCATCTTCAGTACACCAATGAAAAGATCATTTTTGGCAATGCAGACGAACAAGTGAGGTACGTCAACAATTTCCTTAGATCCTGTAAGTTAGGTTCGGGCTTAAAAGCTAGTTTTAAGAAAACTTCAATGTTGGAGTGGGCTGCTCTGATTCTAGTTTGCATTCACTTGCCACATTAGTTGGCTGCAAAGTGCATTATTTTCCCATTAAGTACCTGGGATAGCTAGTTTTAGACTCTAGATTGCAAGTAAAACTTGATTTGTGGAAAGCAGAAGAGTTACACTGATTAAATCCTCTCTTGTTAACCTCCCTATTTATTCGATGTCATTGTTAAGTATGTCGCCAATGGTGTGCAAATAGGTTAAGCTAATGAGGAATTTTCACGTAAATAAACTCCTTAAAGTGATTAGGTGTGAGAGTTTTTTTACACTATTTGGTCCTAGTGCATATTTTCACACCAATTGACAGCCAATTGGGGTGAAAACAATCTCACCCCATACCAAACATGTCCACCTGAGAAAGTACATTTCAACATGTTTAAGAAAGAAGAAAGCTAGGCAGAACAAATTGAAACTGAGACACTAGATCCTTAAATTGAAACATAGACCCTAGAGAAACAACACTTCATAAATTTTCTTTTATCTTCAATTCTTCGGGGGCCAAAGGAGAATAACTGCCTAGGTCACAAGTATGATTTATAGAGCTAGAGCCCGAAACCCGAAACAAGAAGCACTATCATCAATGAAACCTTCAACTGTTGAGCTATGGTGTGCTCTGGATCACTAATGGGATCAGATGGTTGGGTTCTTTGCAAACAAATGGTCGATTTTTTGTTGCAAGAAAGGGCAGGGAAAATTGATGAGCTTCTTTGAGAAAGGGGGAAAATGGAATGGAAAATGATGGAAAGGGAGGAAGGATAACAGAAGTGGCGGTGTTTCTTTGTGAGAAAGGATAAAGAAATGTTAAAGGTCAGTTTTTGCCTGTAAGAATCGAGAGAGAAAGGAAGACAAAGAGAGGGGAGGAAAGAGAAGGCGAACCCGAAGGCACAAAGCTCATTTATTCGGAAGATATCTTCAATCCAACTATTTTTTTATTTTATTTTTTTTGTAATGAGCATATCCATGTTTTGAGCCATGTTGAACGTAGGAAAAATCCAAATACGGTCCCCCAAAAAGAGCCAAATGGATTTTCATGACTCGTATCCTAGAGATGCAAAATGGGCGTTTGTATATGTGTAAACATCCAGTTTGGAAATAACTTTTTCCTCTGAATTTCTTTATCTCAAGGAGTAGAAATATCCCTTGAAATCCATAGAGAAATCATTAGATTAGCCTAATACACCATAGTCCTCAGTGAACCAAAGTCATGCCTAATCCATAGTCTAACCTAGAAATAATCCAAAATATCCCAAATCCAGAACTTCCAAGATCTGGTTTGAACCCGGATCCGATGTATTCCCCAATAAAAGGTAATTGTCTTTGGTCACATGAGAAACCTCGCTCACACAAATGGAGGGACCCCTCTCTTTCAAAGCTACAACTTCCATGGGTTGGGTTGCAAGCCGTGGTATCCAAAATTGCTTACTAGAAGTTCCAAAATGTTAAGTTACCATAAAACTTTTAGTTATCAGAACCGCTCTACTAAATTGGGAATTTTGGCTTCCAAAGCCCCAAAAAAATTTGGTTACTTAACTCTCCTTTAGTTTCATGAAACCTTCACTCTGGCTTTACAAACCCTAATCTTACCTTAGATCTTCCAAAACTATACTATTTTTTTATAATCCTAGTTAGGCCCAAATGCATAGGAAACACTAGGTTTGTATGTAACCCTAGGTTTTTAATCTCTTGATCCATTTGCTATCCAATATTCGATTTTTTAAATTCAAGTTTCATTTAAGTTTCTCACTAAGTTGGAAAAGGATAACACACTATATTAACTCCTACCTGACCAATCAAAGTCTGATATGTATGAGATTGTATACAAACTTAATATTTAAGAGAGTCCAAAAAGGTGGGTCCCGTCAAATTCAGATATACAAAAAACCAACCTTAAAAGTCTTATTATTTGCAATCTATCTCGGCCCAGCTTAAATAGTGTGAAATTCGAAAAAAAGCATAAACAAGAATGAAATAAAAAAAACAAAAACAAAAAGGTGGGGTTTCTATAGGGTTGCAACCTTAAATTTGGAGGGGGTGTCTACACACAAATTGCATTAGTTCAATTTAGGCTCCTGAGTGCTACTCCAGTGGGCCCAATTTGGTATGTCATTCTTTAGTTGTTTCCTTGTTTATTACCTTATACTCCTCCGTGCTTTTATTTGATTTTAGTCCTGTTAGATGTGTTTTAATCCAATTTCATTAGAATCATACAAAAATATTAGTTTTATTTAGATTCTAAGTGCGATCTATCTAGTGGAGTTGACAATATATATAGGAGAGAATAGAATTGATTCGTTATGAATTGTGTAGGGTTCTTGAGAACACCTCGCTTGTGGAACTAGGAATAAAAAATATCAAGATTCCACCCAAGATTTTGTACATGATTGGCTAAATGCAAAGTAGATGAATACAACTATAAATTGAGTGTAAGAAATAAAACAAACATAAAAATCACACCACAACAACATACAATTTATGTAGTTCACTCATAAGGCTACATCTACGGCCTTGGCAAGTTGAAATCCACGATCACAATGAAGATTTACAGTTTTTGGGTTATAAGAGATAATATATATCTCTAAATATCGGTAAAAGACCATCACCGAAGAGATAATATATATCTCTAAATATCGGTAAAAGACCATCACCGATTTTTCCTTTTAAACTGGCTCTCCCGACCCAGCAAGATTGTCCATTAATATCTTCTTTTCCACCGCAATACCGCTACCGAAAAGATAATCTCTAAAGCAACTGAGAGATTTTCTCTCGTTACCAAAAAGATAACCTCCAGAGCAACTAAGAGATTTTCTCTCTCTAAAAGTGAAAGCCTACCAATCCAAATTTTATTGATTCTCTTTTATAAAGATCATCTTGAGCTTTTTTCTTGCTCCCCAAAAAACCCCTTCTTTTTTCACCATAATACTTTTAGTATTTGATTTTGACTATCACCGAACATAACAAAGTGTAATTTGATTAAGACTCGTATTTTAAAAGGATGATAAAATTTCTCTTCTCTTCACCTAAAACAAAAAAAGGATTTCTCACTGTTCGAACACTATTTTGAGAGAAAAGATCACATCTTTAAGGGATTTTTTATTCCCACTGCTAACAAGAGTGGATGTTCAATTGGGGCCTAAAAATTATTTCTATAGAAAAAAGGAGGAGGCATTTTAGTTAAACCATTTGTTCAATGTCCAGTAAAGAACAAGACAAATATATCATTCCCATCTTCAAACACCATCGCCATTTTTATTTTCAAAAGTCAAATACCTTCCCTATCTTCAAATAAATGAAAGGGAAGTTTAAAATGTTTAAAATAATTCACCCAAAAAAAAGTTTAAAACGTAAGAGTTGAACTATTTAATATTTTGTTTTAAGTGAAGTTTTTAAATCCGTTTTGATATATTACTTGATGGCTATTTGAACTTTGTTCACGAGAATGATGGACTACTTGAAATTATATAAAAAATATCCTGAAATATTAGATAATTCAAATATTAGATATAGTTTGAGTAAATATGATAAAAAAATATAACACAATATTTAAAGGGTGCGGTCTATATAGAGCCGAGGCTCTAAACAATCAAAGCAAAGCATATTTTCAAATACTGTCAAGAAATGTGGTTTTAATACTAGAAATCTTTATAATAGCCTTAAAATATAGTTTCATCTTTAAATTATAAAAGTTAAAAAGCTTAAAACATAATGTAGATAGAACATATTTATGAAAACTTGAAAATCTTGAAAATTGATAGTCCAAAAATACGTTACAAGATGCACTAATGCGTTATAAGATGCACTATTTCCAAAACTTGAAATCCATTTTATTCTCATGTCCATGCATCTTGATGTCGATATGAACAATTTGAAGGTATTTGGGCATTAAAACAACATCTTCTATTAAAATTTTAAGGTGGGCTCTAAGTTGATTATTTAGAGCCTCAGCTCTATATAAACTTTTTTCTTTAAATAGTTCAAATGAGAGATATAGTAAATATAATATAGAATTCAATAAACTGAAAAAAGGAAAGCTCAAGAAGGCAACATTCTTCTAAAGAGAAGCAAAGAATATTTCTTCAATATCTTTTTTGAAGGGGATATTAACTTAAATTACTGATAAACCGCCGCAACCATACCGGTTACCGCTCAAGCCGGTGGCCCTTTATCTGTCGCCTTAAAACACGTATAAATGGCCTCTCTCTGCGTGAATTTCTCACTCTCCGGCACTTGCCTGAAAATTCGGCCTGTAATTTTCACGGGAATTATCGCGGGAAAATTTGCCGGGACTTTCCAATCAAGGTGAATATTGGCTGGAATTTGTTTTGATCAGTTGTTTCAGGTTTTTATGGCTTAGATAATAGAACGCGATTTGTTCTAGATCGGGGTATAGGTTGAGTTTATTTGATTGGGTAGTGTCGGTTGTTTGGATGGGAAATCTAGGGTTTCTAGAGGTCGTCTTGAGTCTTATTTTGCTCTCTGCTTTTTAGGTTTGGATTGTTTAGGATTGTTCTATGCTGCATGGATGGTTTCTTTTGCTGAATTTCAGTAACTTAGGAATTTATTTTCATTTTGATGGGATTTTACTCCTTTTCTATGAATTATATGGTGAAGGAAATGTTTTCTGGAATGTTTGATTGGTATGGAAGTTTTCTCTAGCAAACTGTTTGGGATTTCGGGTAATTATTCATTTTATGTTTGTAACTGTTTTTTGCATTCTCCGTTATAAAAATTGTGTCTTTTTTTTTTTGTGGTATAGATTTAGTACGTTTTGATGAATTTGATAAAATGAAGCATTTTATTTTACCTGAGGACGAATTCAAGTATTTGATGTGTGGATTGCTTTGTTTATCTCTTTTTTACTGACTGTGGAGAGGATAGATTTGGAGAGTTGTTGTATTTGGATATGCTTTTGTTATGAAGAGATTACTTGAATCTCAATGTCGATTGGGATTGATTAATGAAATAATTATTTGGTAATTGTACTACTATTGCAGTATCTTTACAGCTGCTTTCATCAAACTGGGTTTTAGATAAAATTGCTTGTGTTAATACTTTGGTTGCTGCTTCCTTTAATAGTTGGCTGATATGGGTGTTAGATATGTAGGTATTGGATAATGGCTCTTATGTTGTTATTTGATAATATTAGTTGCTATAGTTAGTTCGTTTTTTCAAATTTAATTGCTTGGAGTTGCTGTTAGTTTGCTAGTTGATAGGCTCACTCTTTTTAAGAAATCCTTTTACTTGGAAAATTCTATTCTACTTATGAATTGATCATTTAAGTTTCTGCAGTTCTTTGGATTGGTTTTGTTGGTAGATTCTTATTACAGAACAATTCATGTTGGTAGTGTTATTTGGAGAGGATTGTGCTCTCTCTCTCTCTCTCTCTCACACACACACACACACACACGCAAACACACAACACACAGTGCTTGTGTGCATGCAATGTGTTCACGTGATATTATGTTTTACAAAATGAATTCTTTTGGGTGTCCTGTGTGGTTTTTAGTTCTAGTATACGCATTTTTGTCCCCATGTTTTTTCATTGTCTTGAAAGGCTTTTTATATTAAACTTGGTGTTCCATACTTTCATGGGCTTACTTTGGGTTTGTTTGTCACCTAGAGATTGTAAATGATATTGTTTTAGCGATATAAGGGATGGTTCATAGTGCTTTGGCATGATAAAAGTCTATTATTTTGGAACTTCTGTAATCCTGATTCAGATATTTTTAACAACTTCTCTATCATTATTCAGCCTATAATTTTTACAGGTACTTATTTCATACCACTTGAATGACTCTTTGTTCAGGTTTAATAATTCATTTGTTGTTATGACACTATTTTCTATATGGCTATCCAAGGCATTTTCTCTTGAACTTCTATGCAATTGTATCCTAAGTGGTTTATACCACGAATGTTGTTCTCCATGAACTCAATAGTTCATTTTTCTTTCTTAAGAACTTGATTGTGTTATTATATTATATGGGGATTATAATTTATTGGTTTATCCTTTTTCTTGTTTCTCAGCGTTATGTAACACTTGGAAGTAATGCCATTTAGTGCTTTTGCACACAAACCACTGTAGAGTTCTTTGGCAAAATCTGATAAGTGATTTGATTGTTCATTTTCTTACAAGTTCATTCAAGAGAGATCAGTTTCATCTTACAACTCGTTTTGATAGTAGAATGTTTAAATTTTTTTAGTAAGCCGATATTTAATAATTTTGATATCTGTAAACTGCTTTCAATTGTCTTTTGGATTCATTTTTTCATGTCTCATTGCTTAAGGTTTTTATCATAATCATTGTTACTACAGGAAATTATAATCATTAAGGACTCTGTTATCTTTACAGTCTAATAATTTTTTGGAATATTTTGTTCCATTGGGGCTTACATTTGATTATTTTTTCTCCTAGTCCCCTCCACCCGTCCCACCCCCTTCTTTGTATCATTTTCTTGATATGAGACATTTGTTATACCAGAATATCTGATATGCTGCAACCTGTAACTGATATTAGATATTCTTTCCTGCAATTGTTTGCAGTCCGTAATTTTCTTTACAACATTTCATGTTTTAAGTTTAAATTTTTTACTGGAATTTGCATTAAATGTGGGTCTTATTTATGTTTTCTGACTGACTTATTGAAATTCTGTTATCTGATCAGATTGAAGAATGGCTGATAATGAGAAGGAGGGCGAGGAAACTCCTGGGCGTGGAAATGATTGGGAAGTAGTTTCACTCACTGCATCAACATATGCTGCAGCACCTGGCCCAAAAAGCTTCGAAGGATCTGAGGACGATAAAGATAGGGAGCTTAGCAAGGATAATAAAGAGGAATGCTCACCTGCATTGTTCATGTCGGACCATTTTGTATTCCCACCAAGCGAGCACGAGAATTTGCCAATTGAGGTTGATAGCCCAGAGATCATTGAAAATCCCTCAAATCTCTCTGAAAGTGTTGATGGGTCTAAGCCTGATTCTCAAATTTATGAAATTCGCAATGAGGCTGAGGTTGATGTGGCTGAAGATGACAGACTCGAGAGAATTTTGGAGCATAAGAAGACAGCTGAAGAGGAAACACTCCATGGCATTGTGTTTTTTGATGATAAGGGTAAGAAGCTCTATGACTGTGGTAAGGATGTGAAAGGAGGCAAGGGTTTGCAGGGGCTGGATTGGATGGAACCAATCAAGCACCCAGAAGTGGAGGAAATGCAAGATATCTATAGAGTGACTAAGCTGGGTTCTTTTCATGATGAAGCAGATGTCGGTGGGTCGACCATATGTGACAAGGGTTCCATTATTTCAGAGGAGCTTAAAGGGGCAGAGGAGACAGATGATCCTTCTTCACCATCAAATTTGGGATCTCTTTCTGAGTCTTTAAGATCTGCAAAGCCATTAAAAGAGAAGAAAAGTGATGGGTCTGGTCTTCCTTGTGAAGCTTGGTGGAAGAGGCAGGCAGCTTCTCTCTATGCTCAGGCTAAGGAAGCAAACACCTTTTGGTCAATCTTTGTAGCTGCTGCTGTGATGGGACTTGTCATTTTGGGGCAGCGCTGGCAACAGGAAAGGTGGAAGGTACAACAACTTAAGTTCGGTATCAACGATGAGGTGAGCCAATCTTTATTCATATGATATATAGACTTCTCTATCCGTAGAGCCAACAACCCAGTGTGCGGGCTGTTTGTAATACTCGCTATCTGCTGAATGAATTGAGATCCATTATTTAAATATAACTCAAGTTGGGTCCACCGCCCAGTGTACTGGCCAGATGACATCATATTTCAAGAGTGTTGTTAACTTGAGCTGTTTGGCTTGGCCTTTAGCATAAAGTTTCTTTTTTGTTCTTCTGTTGGATGGTAGTTTGTTATTTCATTTCTTTGATAGGCTTTTTAAGTGCATTGATGCTATTAACTTCCTTTGAAATAATCTACTGAAATTTTTTGGTTGAATTATTGCATAGTAGATTTTTTGGACAGTTTCTCGTTGTCTCTGAACTTGTTATTGTACTGTAATTGATATGAGTTGGTATGTTGTTTGGGTTTGGCAATTTATATCAATTTGTGGCCTGTGATAACTGATAACGGTTTTATTTACTTTGAAGTTAATGCTTGATGCATAGTATAAGAAAATGGAGTTACTGCTTGGATACTATGATTACTGTGTAATGAATTTTGAACCAATTCCCAGTATTTCATCATTTCACATTTACTATATTTCCCTATGACAGATGTAGACCCTTGCTTAACCTTCCGCTGCCATTGCCTAGTCCTTCCCTAAGAAGAGACTTTCACACATGGTTTTTCCATTCAAGACATATTCTCTGTTGCTTATCAGGATTGGACATTCATGTTCAAGTCACTGTAAACATATTAATTTATTTCCAGCTTATATCATGGTAGCATGCTGGATAGTGAGTTTTGCTAAAGGCTTTCTGAAGTCTGTCATATTTGTGAAACTCCAGCTAGGCAGAGTCTAGTCCTTTGCCTGTGGGGAGAAGAGTTTTCTATCATGGATCCTCTGTTTAGTAATTTCAAAGAAAGTTATTTTCTGATTATGTGATTATGTCACAAGTCATCAATTCTGTGGTATATCACATATATCTTACATGAGATCTTAGAGCTTAGTTAATCTGTATCCATATTGTCTTTAATATTCCAGTTTGGCCAAGGGAACATTAACTCATTGACTAGAGTGGTGTTAGCTGTCCACTCTTTCCATTTGAGGGTCTGTGATTCAGTGAGACTCACCTAAGTCTCTGTTTTCATCTGGACCTGGCACTATGCTGGTCTGAGTCACTTGGGCAAGTCCAAGCTTGAGACACTGATTTTTTAATTGCTACTAATTATTGTCACGTGTAATTTGGTTACCTACAAAAAAAACTTTTAATACATCATAAGTTTAGTCATTCCTTTATGCATCAAGTTCCAATCTCCATCTGCATCGCTTTGATTTGCATTGGAATCCTTTTTCTTTGTATAACTATGATCCATGCTATAAATATATACTGTTCTGTGTCATGCTCAGTTTGACTTATATTTTTATTATGATGAGTTGAAAATCTTGAGTAACACTTTCTCAGGTTTCCTTCTCTATTTGTAGTGTCATGTGCATGTGGCACAATCCCCCAAATTAAATTGTAGGGAAGAGAGTAGAACATAGTTATTGTGTATCTTTACCGTTCAACATAGGGAAAGTATCTCCATATCCCCCATTTTAAAGTTTCATATCTTCATGGACCCAAGATTTCAACACATATCTTTGGCCATAGATATCCTAAGTTTTATATCTTCTAACCCTTTAAACTAACTTTTTCATTTTGATCTTATTTTCTAACCCAAACAAATTATAAAAGGACAAATATTTCTAAACCTATATTTTCTCTCTCATCCCCAAACTTCTCCCTCTTTCACTCTCCCCAAGCCCCTTCTCTCTTTCTATTCCGTGTAATACACCCCAACTCTCTCTCTCTCTCCCTCCGTATTACCTCTCTCCCCATCACTCCTCAAGCCCTCTCACTCTCTCCCTCCCTGTATGGCCCTCTCTCTCTGTGGGGCCATATATGTGTCCATATGGCCCCCTCTCTCTCCCTATTACCCCCTCCCCCCCTCTCTCTCTATCTCTCACTGTCTCTCCCTTGTGTTTGCCCAAACCCCTCTCTCTCTCTCCCCCAAATGCCGTAACTTATAACACCCTTATAACTGAAACTTTCGAATGGCCCAAAAAGGATTGATTGCTGATGGGTTCACTTATGGTGCTCTTGTACATGGTCTATGTAAGGAGAAAATGACTCAAGAGGCAAAACGGGTTATCACTGAAATGCTTGAGAATGGACTAAAACCTGACTGTTATATTTACAGTAGTGTGATTGATCGTTTGGTGAGAGTAGAAGAAATTGAAGAGGCTTTCAGCGTAAAAGATAAGATGGTGACCTCGGGTATTCAGCCCAGTGCTATAACATATAACATGCTTATTCGTGGGTATGCAAAAAGGGTTTGGTGAAAGAAGCTGATAAGCTCTTGGGTGAGATAGTGAGGATGGGTTATACCCCAGATTCCATGGCTTAGACTTCGGTTATTGAAGGGCATTGTAAGAATCAGAATTTGGCCGGAGCTTTCAATCTTCTTGCCAAGATGAAGCAAAGAAGACTGAAACCATTTGTGGTAACTTATAGCATTTTGATAAATGGGTTTCACAAAGCATGAAATTTCCAGATGGTCTTGACTGGATTTTCCAACCGAACCTCTAATTCTCCACTGGTGAACCTTCAAACCTTAATCAATCCTCAATTCACCATTGAACCTTTTAAGCCCTAGCCAACCTCCTATAAAACCTGAGTAAGGGTTTCACATAGCATCAAACAATGAGACAATTGATGAGTATTTTAAGCGCTAGGCAGAGATGGAAGGCTTTTCCCTTAAACTGATAAATTTTGGAGTCATCTAAGATTCCATCGAAAATGGCAGTACCTCTGCAAATGACGTGAATCTCTGCAAATGGAGATCTTTGTGGTTTGGAACCTCTGCAAATCGACTTCTCTCAAAGAGAAGAGGGGTTTGGGAAACATGGGGTAGAGAGAGTGGGATAATACGGAGGGAGAGAGAGAGAGAGTTGGGTTAATACACTGAGGAGAGAAAGAAGGGGCCTGGGGAGAGAAAGGGAGAAATTTGGGGATGAGAGAGAAAAGATAGGTTTAGAATGGTTTGTCATTTTATAATTTGTTTGGGTTAAAAAAATAGAATTAAAGTGGAAAAAGATAGCCTAGGGGGTTAGAAGATACAAACCCTAGAATTCCTATGAAATCTTGGGTCTATGGAGATATGAAACTTAAAAATAAGGGATATGCAGATATTTTGTAATAAACAAAATTTCTACACAAATAAAATAAAATAAAAAATACACATTTTTTGGATGTTTAAATACAAATAGACATTCGCATATGCTCTAACTACAATCCCCCTCAAGTTGGTGCATGGATATCATGTATACCCAGTTTTGCAATTAGGTTTAGTAGTCCTCAGCATTCAACTTCAGTGAAAACTTTTACTGGCTGATCTTTCATTTTGACATATAGATTTGTGTATTACTTTACTCGCCACCTTCTCTATGTGTGGTGTGCTCAAAGAACCATGAAGTCGTGGCTAGGTGAATCGCGGCTTGGTAATCACAACATACATGAAGGAGATGCCATATGCCATAGCATAGATGTGGGGAACTTATTTGGGAGGTGGTGATCGCCCCTCGGAATCTCACTCCGGCAATCCTAGAGCTGGAGCCCGAGCAGAGCTCGCTCCTCCAATCAAGGGAGCTCGATCCCTATCTTGTAAGGATCTCGAACCTTGAGTAAAAGGGATCTTGATTGCTTTGGAAGGGGATTGTTACCTAATTGAAAATGGGGTGCAATCATAGTCTGAAAGGATCTCAGTCCTTGGGGAAGTTTCAAAAGTTTTTGAATTTTGAACCTAATATTTTGATTTTGTGCTTTTCTTTGTTATTAACTTTTTGTCGCTTCTAGGTAATGACAATGAGTAGATGATTTTTTTTCTTTCTTTTTTTAGTCATAGTTTACATAAGTGGTTGAAAACTGGTGAAGAGTCTTGAAGAGGGGAATTTATGAGGTTGTCTAGAACCAGGCAGTTCTCACTATAAGTAATCACTATGTCTTGTCTGGTTAGGGACTCAAGCGATTCCTGAGTTTGACTCTTTCACGGCCCGCCCATCTCAATTTTTCAAGGGATTTTCAAGCTATAGAGTTCTCATTGTCCATGTGTAGATAATGCTAAAATAGCTTATACATTTCCCAAGTTTTAATCACTTCCAAAAAAAAAAAACAATTATATATGAAGTGTTCCCCTAGCAAATCCAGTGTGCATATGGTACGTTTATCAAGCTGTTCCTGAGTCGGCTTCTTGAATGATGCTTCCAGTGTTTGGTTTGCATATTCCTAAGTCTTTGGTGCTATCGAGTCTCTGTTCCAATGTTATCAAATTCGCTTCGGCCGAAGATGCTGAAGTCTTCAGATTTTTGGCCTAAACCGAAGCAAACCAATGCTCCAGTGAATCAGCTTCAGCCTGTTTTAGTTTGATTTGGCCTCTTCGATCGAAGATTCAGCCTCTTCGGCCAAAGCATAGATTTGTCTTTTTTAAATACCATTATGTGCTTCGGTCTGATTCGGAATCTTCGGGCTTCAGCTGAAGCAAATAATTTTTTTGAATTTTTTTGAAATTTTATTGGTTTAATATATATTTTTATATATAAATATATACTTTATTTATGTTACTATTTTTAAAAAAAATTCCGAAGTCTTCCTCGGAATCGGCCGAAGCATCGAATTGCTTCGTTTTTCCCGCCAAACCAAAAAAGGCTCCGAAGCTAATTTGACAACAGTGCTATGTTCTAGTCTACATATTTAATGGATTGCTATCCATGTGCTTAATTTTACGACACCTTCATTCTCAAAAACATTTTACGACACCTAGTGAAAACTTATGGGTAAGACACCTCCAGTCAGTCGTGACAATGCCAACTTGAAGTGACAAGAAACAAGCTTGATCCTTGGTTAATTAATTATTTTAACGTTTAAATGTGAGGGACAAGTAGAGTCTGGTGAATAATGTTATTCATGTAGACATAAGATGGCATATATTTGGTTTAAAAATATTGTGTTGTTATGAGACCAAAGAAATTCAAGTTCGGCATTATATTGGGTGATGACCATCTTATGGATATCGTTTGATTTTATAGAATATATTTGGACAGTGATATCCAATCATCAATAAATGGACATAAAACACTTAGGCCCAATCTAGAAAAAAGCAATTGAGGTTGGTCCCTATACAGCAGTATGGATTTATATAAAAGGTCAGATGCAAGGTTGTCTGTTGTTTTGCGAGGATAGATGTCTCGAGCTAGATAAGTGACAGACTTGACGAGAGTCTGAATTCATGCTCAAAACACTTGATTGTAGAAAATATGTGACAAAGGAGTTTCCCCTTTGAAAGACCAACCCATGTATACCATATATGCTCCTTTCCTATTTTGTAGACAGGGCTATGGGCTTTTGTTGAAACGGTTCTACCCATTGAATTTATTCCCCTTGTTGATGACCTTCCCGCTTTGCACCTCTTAGAAGTAATACCTGAGAAAGCCTGGGAAGGTGGAGAAAGGTGAGTGTTTTCTCACTGGTCGAAAAGTCAGATGAGCTCTTTCAAATGGCAGACATGAAGATCCAAGGCAATAATTGGCAAAAAATTGAATGGTTGTGGGTGCAGTTGCGCATACAAGGGCTGGGGCCGGCCACTTGGGGGTATTGCTTTCTGCCATTCAGTTTCCAATAATCTTTCTCGAGGTGCTCCTAAAGACTAAGGTAAGTGAGGCAATGGCATCGATGGATAATATCTTACTATGGGTCATTTCATACTCATCCCAAACTCCAACAACAACCTGAAAGATGCATCTATGATCTTGCTGGGTTTATTATGTTGGGATTTGTGGCCTTTAAAGGCTTAGAGAGTTTGTAAAAAATGATATTTATAGTGGATTATGAACCCTAGTGGGAGTGTGTGTATTAACTTACCAAGGGTTGGGTTGTTTATGGCCTTGGTTATGTCCAATCCTTACCCCTGAGTATGTGGCACTATTGAGAAGGGTTCACTTAGGGTCATATCTTGTTGATGTTGAAGAGATGCCCAAGGATGATGTTTGTAGGCTACGGGAATTGTGTGGTCTCTTGTGTATGGTTATAGACCAATGAGAGCAAGGGCCAAAGCCTCAACAAACTTCCGCACAACGTGTATACCTGATAGGCACATTACTTGGAAGCAGCCTATAGAGAGACACATATACATGGGCATAGGGAGAGCCCCCTTTGCACTATATTGACAGGTGCTAGGTTTGCTCTTAGAGGGGCGGGGAAGGAGGGGGGGGGGGAGGAGCTAAAATCCACATTCTGGGATCACAGTTCCACTTTTTGACAAACCAATCTTGAGTCCAATCATAATACTATGGGTCATAGGGCTTTGTTGGGTCGGTTTGAGAAGATAGTTGTGGATCATGGTTACTAGGTCGGGTGGAGTATCCTTGTAGTCACTTATTTTGACCCGTTGGTACCAGTCGACTTCTAGATATTCTATTTGTGGTATTAGAAATGCTTTTGTGAATTTTTGTTATAAAATCTTTGAATAGGGTACTTTCAAAATTTTCAGAATAAGGGCACATGTGGGGGGCCCTTGGATCCAGCCCCACATGTTTGCCACCCTCACATGGGTGGGACATGTGGCCTATGACCCACTTGCGGCCCATAGGGGTGGCATGCCCTAGTTATATTTGAATGGTATGTTTTTAATAAAAATTAGTTACAAGTCAAAATGATCTTTCAAAAGAAAAGATTGTGTCTTAGCTTTGTGGGAGTTTGTTTGGATTAAATAAAAGCTTTCTTTGACTTCCTACAAATTTTGAAAAAGATAATAAGAAGTTCTAGATTGGATATAATCCTATTTAAATTAGAAGTTGGAGTTACGTCAAATTTAAAGGGATACGGTTCCTAATAATCTTCCCAAAATCGTGATAGCTGATTTGTAGGATGGATGACTTAGATTTGTTCTCTCTCACCCCACATATTTCTTAAGTCCCTATTGGTCAAGTTGTGTCATTGGATATGAAATTCCTAAAGAAGGTATTCTAATCCAAATAGGATAAGGAATTCATTCTATTTAAACAGCATTGAGCCCCTCTATCTTCACACATATTTCATTTCCCTCCATGCACCAAATATCTCTCTCTCTCGCACATTAAAATTGGTTTTTCTCTTTCCTCCCTTCCAAAAAGGGTTATGCCACCGAAATTTTGGTAAGACAAGGGTGGCACACTGAAACCCGAATTAGGGTTTTGCTAATTGGAGAAGGACACGGGATATGCCCAGCCATAGGTGGATTTTATGCCTTCAAGCCCAGTCCTAATTTGTTCCTAAGGGTTCCTATAAACCTATTTTTTTCATGCTCTTTGAAACCCTAGAGTAAGAGATATTGCCTATGAAAGCTTCACATCTTTGAAATTCCAGCAAGATGACAATAATGCGCCATCGGTCAGGGAATCAGGTGTGGGGTTATTTTCAATCATATTTGCATACTTTCTGTGATTTTTCGGGAACATACATTGTACTTAAATTCATAGTGGAAGACTAGATGTTGTTTCTGGGATGTGTTTATTTGCTTTGGCAGTAAAAGGTCCTAGGTTGTATTTAGGCTTTTATTTTTTATTTACAGCAGTTTATTGTGGCCCACGTAAGTGGAATTCAGATATATTGATAAAAGTTAAAAAAAGAAAATTTTTTGAATTTATTACCTTGAGTTCAACATAGCCACACCTTTCACACTTGGTGCAAGTGTCAGCAGTTAGAGGTGCATGATGACTTGTTTCATCCCACCTCCCTTTTAGCTCATCAAAGTAGTTATCAAAAGAAAATTTTCCTCTCTTGCAGTTGATAAAATCTCTGAAGTTGATTGACTCTGCAACAATATCCATTTGATAGAATGTTCCTTTATTGTGGTCCAGATTTATATTAAGAAAGTTAAGGCACGAGAAATATGGATCTTCAGAATTCAGCAACCACCCATCATGATGAAATTATCAATTTCCCATTTGAAACCCATTTCATTCCTTGTTTTAGGGCAGTTGTTGGCTTGACTAAGACCATGCTAAGTAATTGTTATGTTATCAGATTCGATTTGGAGCCTTCTTAGGTTTGGCTGAGAAAGTGAAGTGCTTTGGCACTTCAGCGGATTCAGGGAAGACTTGTGATTTTTTTAATACTAAAATTATTAAAGATAGACATGAAAATGAAAATGAAAATAATAGAAAAGAAGGGAATTTTGCATGGGTTCCATGGAGTTTGGCAATTTTGATGCATTATCCGATGAACTAATAGGATAATAATATAAACTAAGTGAATTTCGTATGGGTCCCATGGAATTTGGCAAATTTGATGCATTATCTGATGAACTAATATTGAAGAGTTCTATTTCTTTTTTGTCGCAAAAGTTCTATTTATTGTTAATGATCATGGGGTATTTTCATTTATTTATTAAAATTTAGTAAAATGCGATATCTAGTTTTAGAAAACATTGGACAAGGGAATAAAAGTGGGGCTTTAATAGCAGTGGGAATATATATATATATGGATAGGTCAGTGGTAGGAATCGAACTTGAGATGTAGTGTTACTAACGTCGACTGCTAACTAGTCAAGCCCAAGCACGATTGCTAATAGAAAAGTAAGTCAACAAATAGGGTCTTCGGAAAAGTAAGGAAAACAAAGAGCGTGCTCCCATGGGAGAGTACCAGTAAACTTTCTCTGGTAAAAGATCTCTTTAGGAGTATTTTCTTGATCAAAGTTTCGGGATCCACTCTATGATTACCAAATGCGTGTTTAAAAAAGCAGCACTCATTTGGGAGATGTATGTTTTTCAGGTATATGTATTTTTTATTAATATTATTATTTTTAGGTTGTCCCTTTGTTGGGGAGACTACATCCCTAAAATTTGGGGTCCTAAATTTACTCATTAGAATAGGGTTTTCACTAGAGGGACCAGATACCTGCAAGAGAATACAACATGACAACCTTTATACAAATAGGATTCATTGACAGGGGGGCTTACAGCTTTGCTTCACTTCGGCCTAGGGCAGGAACCTGAAGTTGTCGGTCTCTTCGGCGAAAGCGAAGTGGACTTAAAAAGTATTCATTATTAAGTTTATTGGTGGTGATTTGAATTCCAGGGTTATTGAGTGCATGGAATTTGGAGGAATGGCGTTTGCAGGAACGAAAGAAGATGAAAATTTCTTCTCAGCTATATTGGATCAAGAGGTATAGTGGACAGAGGACCAGGTGCTGAACTTGTAGACAAGATAGCTCAAAAGTTGTCCAGAAATTGGTTCAAGTAGGACTTGAAATAGCCTAAAAGTACAAAATGTAATGGAAAGTTATAGACCTCAAACAATAAAAAACTAGGCCAATATAACCAAATTTATGTGTTGAACACTCACCACTCACAAAATGGTTGCATGCTCTAACACCAATTCAAACCCTAATTTTGGTGTGCAGCTGTAGGAAAAGATTGGAATGAAGTATGATGTGCAAACCAAGATTTATGATCTCACTCTTGATGCCTTTTACATTCAGCAAAAAAAATGAATTGATGGTGGTGAAAGAGGGCGATTACAAGGACTAGAGAGCGTACCCTACTTTGCTACAATGTGAGCTCTCATAGAGAGCCAGATGACAAGAGATGCGTGATTTTGAAGAAGTGGTAGTTTAGTGTTCTACTTTACACCATTCTTATTGATGACTACAAAGAACCATAATACCCCTATGGTATATTTGCAATTACAAAAGATGTTGGGGGTTATGAGCAAGACAGGAAAGGTTAAAAACAGATCCATATTCATATAAAATAAATTAAAATACACACATTAAACTCTCACTACAAGAATCCTCCTTATAAACTTTGAAGCATAATACCCTCGCAGAAGGCCACCTCAGTCACAATAAACAACCAAGGAGAAAACTGGCCACCTTCATCTAGACTCTTGAAACACAAACTAGACAAAAGGGGGTCTATTAAATAAAGACTGAAAGGCTACATTGCTGATTCCTCTCAATCGGTTAACACAACCTTGTAGAGAATTGAAATCCCAACCTCACAGGATTTAGCCATAGTCAACTTAAGCTCCAAATTGATTCCTCTAGTCTTCTTTAGCTTTAATATCAATGCTTGTGCAAGGTGTATATTCTCAGTGATGGCTTTCCCCTTAACTGAGGTGTCCAAATCAGTGTTAAATAAAAGGATTGGTGGGACGGATCATCCACCACCAATCACAATCTGGATCGGCAATCCAGACCATCTAGATTGCTGATATTATATTTCTTAAAAAATAAAAATAAAAAAGAATATTAACTTATATATTATAACCTGTCATTTTCAGATTACCAAATGTGCATTTGCTTTTCGGTTGCACGTTCTAACCAATATTCATGGTTCTTTTCATTGAACCTCTTTTGAGGCTCATGAAAAGGTGCATTGCCATTTGGATTTTTTTAATATTATAACTTATCTTGGACATACTAACCAATATTCATGGTCTTGTGATCAAATCTTTTCATTGAACCTCTTTTGAGGCTCATGAAAAGGTGCATTGCCATTTGGGTTTTTTCTTTCTATTATTACTTATCATTTCCAAATTGCCAAATGTGCAATGGCTTTTTGGAGCACGTTCTACCTCATATCCATTATTCTAATAAGGTTGAGGACCTTAAACTTTCTCTTAACCCATCCCAAGCCCGGGTAATAGAGGTGGGTTGTGTTAGGTAGGAGCTAGTGTGAAACTTTGCCACATCTTATCATGAATCCTGAAAGAGAAGAATGGAGGCAAGGATTCATGTAGCCCAACCCCAAATCATTGGGATAAGGCTTGGATGATGATGATGATGTTCTATCCCATATCCATGGTCTTGTGATCGAATCTTGTTATTGAACTTCTTTTGAGGCTCATGAAAAGGTTTTTAATTTTTGAAGGTTAAAAGTTTTGAACCTGTAGCTTTCATAAAAGGAAGGCATGCTCGGAGGGACTCGAGCCCCCAAGGCCCCACCATGTACTCCTCCCTGCTACTGCCTGGAACAATCTGGCTAGCTGAAATAAAAACGACCCATTATATAATGGAAAAAGTTTATATAAGGTTGCAACCTTAAATGCAGAATTACAGATGCACCTAAAAAATCCATCGAAAAATGTTCTTTTAATGTTGAAAAACCCTCTAATTGATTATCTCGACATTGAGATGTATGAATATGAAAAAAAAAAAAGATTTTGAGTCTCAGAAATAGTGCATCTTGCAACACGTTTTCTAGACCGTCCATTTTCGAGATTTTCATATGTTTATAGATCTACTTGATTTTAACCATTTTTGGAGTCTAAACTTTTATAATTAGAAATGAAAATAGAGTTTAAGATAATCCTAAGGAATCTTTACACTAAAATTACATATTATGATCAAATTTGAAGGTGTGCCTTAATTGGATTGTTTAAGGTTGCAACCTTATAGAAACCACACCCTTATATAATATATAGTACATAATTCACCCATTCCTACAAGGAACCTGATCGTCCATGAATGATTCCTGGCTCAGATTGCGCAATTCCGATCCTTCCCGGCAATTTCTAAAACACTGACCGGTCCAGATGATTAGTCTCATGAAGAATTGACAGTTTTTGTAGGAGTTCTTCTCTTTTATTATGCTGACTATGCAATGGTCTCCATTATTAGCTGGCATCTGGTTAAGGAATAGGTTCTTTGACAGTTGCCTATTGTGTTGCTCCCTATTTGGGGCGTGGCATTGGGAAGATGCTTTTACTGTGCGCCTATGCTGTTGTCGTTTTATGTGGAAACGCCAGTTTCTAAAAGGTTGAAATGCTTGCGTACTTTGGATTTTCCTTTTGTTTGAGGTCATAGCATTTATGTCTTTCTCAAACTTCTATTTGGAATTTGAGATTTTGTCAGTCTTCCTTCAGAAAACAAATTTATTTAAGATACTTTTTGTTTATCAACAATCCTTTACTTTGTGCTTGTGTTAATTTCTAAGGAAGATGTTGGGATGGTTGTTTCTGCTTTTGTGAATGATTGTTGTCAACTTGAAATAGTCACTGTTTCTGTGATACATATTTTTCTAAACCTGATTTGTTACTGGTACACTATATTTATGACGTCTTCGTGGGCAATAAACACTTAATGTGATCTGCTATCTGATACAAGTATAAGCTTGCTCTTCTGTGAGGCCCAAGTTATTTTTTCTTGTTGATGTCCTACTTAATTTGTATGTTTATTTGCAAGTTAATTTTGGATTTGTTTATGTTTCATTTCCTCAACTGGGCATGGTTAGGTTGCAAAACACTCACTAGACATGAAATATATCCTCTCTCTCTCTCTCTCTCTCTCTCTCTCTCCCTCTGTGTGTGTGTGTGTGATCCCTCTCTCTCTTATGAGTAAAGTTGTGTGATCCCTCTCTCTCATGAGTGAGGTTTTGTGATCTACTGACTAAATGCCCGCGAAATTGCAGAAAATCAATCGGATCTTTGGACCTATGTCACGGTTCAAAGATGTACTCGTGGGTCAGCAACGTGGTCCATCCATCAGGAACGTGCCCATTCGTGAACAATAAGACGACGATGAATGATGATGATGACGACAAAAAGAATCCCCAGCCAAAATTGGAGGCTCATCCCTCTGGAAAGAATGATTTCAGGTTTGATATCATTGTACCTTCTTGTCTGTGAGCTTCTTATATTTGTATTGGCAAGTTCATGCTCCGTATTGACGCAATCCCTAAAACTTTTCCTTAACATCACCTGTTAATGACTTTGTTTCGATCGATGACTGTATGTGCATGTGTATATATGTACTTGATTTCATGTGCTTATATTTATTTACATTGATTGTGCTAAATCCTAAAACTACCCAGAATTGGGTTGGGATGCTGAATTATTAAAGTATAACATTTTAATTCGAGCCCAAGCGTAAAACCATATTTCTCGTCAAAAGTTTCTTCTTTTTATTCGGTTTTGGGAAAAACTTGATGGCTGGCATGGAGTTTAGTTTTCATAACTGAAAAATTTTATGGTTCAATCCCTGCCCAACTCTGATGCCTTCTCCACTCCTTCCTTTGGCCAGCCCCTGCCCCTGCTCCTGCTCCTGCTCCTGCGCCTGCTCCCACACTGTGTGCGCGCGCGCACACACACACACAAACACATGGGTGTCAGCTGTTGATTTTGTACTATTATTTTGTCATTGTCCCCGGCAAAAGGAAATGAAATGCTCAGACCCAATAATGTTATACACCAATTAGGGAATGTGATTCTTGTATTCTACTTGGTTATTTTGATGGTTGGGTTTGCTCTATAGTTCCTGAAGAACTGGGTGTGCTTTTGGACTCTCTCCCTCTTTAACTTCTGTGTTGGCCAGGTTTTGATTATGGATCGTACGCGAGGGATACCATTTATATTTGTCACAAGAAAGTCATCATCTCTCTTGAAATAGGTGATTAGAGGTGTCCCCAAATTTTGACTATCTATTTTTTATTTTGAGGGTGCTGACCTGTTAAAAACACATTGCAGTCTTCTTGTATACCTTTTATTTTATGAGCTGCTTTTGTTTCCCTTAGCCTTTGTAAAAAAGTTAAACCTTTTCATGCATGCTCTCTCTCTCTCTGCCTCGCTTCTTACCATTTGAAAAAGATCCATTCCTCTTCAACTAACTCTCCAAATCCCAAACCCCCACCTCTCTCTCTCTCTCTCTCTCTCTCTCTCTCTCTCTCAGTACATCGTCAAATAACCCAGTTTATCTCTATCACTCTCATTCTCAGTACATCATTGAATAACCCCATCTATATTGATCATATAAGTTAAGTGTTCTTTTTTCCTGTGAAACAGCCACCCTTTTCAAATAAGGCTATAAGGTGTGGTTTGTATAAGGCTGAGGTCCTAAATGATCATTGTAAGGTGCACCTTCAAATAATGCTGAAAGATGTTGGAGTTTCGGAAATCTTTGTGATGGCCTGAAAATTTATTTGGATCTCTAGTTATAGAATTAAAAACTTCAAAAATAGTAGAGATCGAGCAGATGTACGAACACTTAAAAATCTTGACAATTGACGGTCTAGATAATGAATTAGATTGTGCACTATTTTCAAAACATGAAGTATATATATCTATATTTTAAGTCTTATGTATCTCAAGGTTGAGGATCGGATTTGAGGGTTTTGTGGCGGCGAAACAACTTTTTCTAGTGAATGTTTTAGGTTTGCCTTAGTTTGATTGTTTAATGCCTCAAACCTTATATGAAACTTTTTCCTTCAAATAATCCTTTCCTTTGTAAACTAGTAAATTTACATGGGCTCCTATAAATCGTGTATTGGTCCATGTTAGGTGTTTCCCTATGAGAATATCCTTTCAATTCTGTAGGAAAAAAATATCTCCTTTGAGCAGGTATCCTTTCTACTTGAGCCAACCTTCTCTCTCTAGTGCCTAAATCTCTCTCTCTATCTCTCTCTCTCTCTCTACTTGGGCCCACCTCTCTCTCTGGTGCCCGAATCTCTCTTTCTTCCCCCTCCACCCTCCCTTGAGTGACTGACTATTCTTTCTACTTGAGTCCACCTCTTTCTCTAGTGCCCATATCTCTCTCATTCACACACACACAAACGGCCCACACCTAAATGATGTAATATGGTGGTAAATCGTTAGTCAAACCATCTAATCTTTTTGTTGAGCAAACTCAGTCTTAGTTCCTCAATACCGATAAGATTTTTCCGACTCCAAGAAACCATGTTTTACTGGACCATTTATTGAACCAGTTGAGGTGTTCATTGTGGTCCTACCTCTGTCCAACTGGATTTAACTAATGTTCTCTCAAGTAATGGATCAAAATTTTGTTTTTGCGGAGTATAAATTAATAGTATGAGATCATAGATATTTGAGAGCCAGATAGGAGAGAGAATAAGCCTGTGATAAAAGCCAGGGGAGAGAAATGACAAGTAAAACACACCGAAACCCAAGCAGTCTTTGTAATTAGTTAATATTTCTATACATTGGAGTAATCTCAAATTTGGGGTTTTCACCCTTCTCACCATCTCTTACCTGGAAAAATACCAAGAAAATATACACTGGAATCTTGTAGTGGTATTTTGGTAATTTTTATTATTAAATAGCTATGTGATGTTTTTAAGAGGTATGTGATGGTGACAAGTATGGAAGCTTTAAATTTGAGTTTAATATGATGCATAGAACAAATAATAAAATTAAAATACATCAAGTGTTGTCGAAAGGCTTGTCTAAAATATAAAAAGCATTGAACTAAATTTAAATTTTAAAAAAGACACGGTTTCTATGAGTCCATATAGAAATGTGTAATCTCTTAAAAATCTATTTTCAAAATGGATTTGTGGACCTAATATTCAAGGTCATATAATATCTAACACATCGATCATGAATATGTTTCAATTGTTTTTAGATGGACCCCTATTTGCATCCCTGATGCATGTTTTATACCTTGGGACCACATATTTTAGAAATGTGGTCCAGCTTCCTAATGGATGTTTTATACCTTGGGACCGCATAGTTTAGAAATGTGGTCCAACTTTTAAAAATGAAATAAAATTTTTCTGCAAGTTTCCTGGTTCTCTATTTTTAAAAGGGAAAAGATTATATGAGCCTCTGGGTTTTTACTGTATCATGAGCCCATTGGAGCTGGGGGTGAATATGGTCATTATTCTAGTGATCGAAACGCAACATTATTTAAAAAAACAGAATGTACTTCACAATGACTCTCCCCTTCCATTCGACGGATAGTGGATTTAGGCTTACATGAACTTAAAATCTTTTCTTTTTATTCACCCAAAAGAATCTTTCTTTTTTAAAATGCATTATTTTTAATAAAGGATATGCAATAATTCCGTTTAACAAATCCTCCAGCTACGTGTTTCTGGCCAATGAGCTCTTGGCTTGTAGAATTTTCTTCTGTCGTTTAATATCCCAACTGATTCATAACGCTGTAAGAGCAGATATAACGGGTTTCAAAATCTTCTCAAAAAAAAAAAAAAAAAACAAACAAAAACCCCTCTAAATCCATTATTTTTAAAAATAATCCAGATATACTCACTGTAAATCTGGTGCTTAAAGAAAGGGAAATTCTTATATTGCGTACAGTATTTTAATTCTCCTATGCATTAGAGTAAAATTCCAATTTGATGAGTTCATACTTCTAACCATATCACTTGTAAAAAATATAAAAATAAAAATAATAAAAATAATGAAAATAACAAAAAATCATTACCAGATTCAAGAGTATTTTGGTAATTGGTAATTTTGTTTATTGGGTAGTTTGGTAATTTTGTTTATTTCGAATGAAAAAAACTAAAATATCGTCACCTTTGCTTCTTTTTGCTTTCTATATTATATAGCCTAATATTACATGCTCCTGAAATATCATATCATAAATTTACCCCCACGGTTAAAAACCTATCTAGAGGCATTTTTAGCAACCCATCAAATTTAAGGCCCTTCAACTTTGCACCCACTTTCCGACAGCGAAAAATATTCACAATCAATCCTCAAGGGAAATAATGTTTTAGGATAATAAGGACTATATGAAACTTGGACACTCTTTAAAAACTCGACTTTTTTTTTTTGTATACTCATGCAGTGATTCTAAACTAAAAACCAAAACCTAATATAAAGAAACTGGTATCTTAATCTACCCAAAAAAACTGGTATTTTACCGGGGCAAGAATTCATTAAGCTCCATCGGGACTATACTATACACGGATTTTTTTTTTTTTTTTGAATATTAACATAGACTTTTCATTGATCTCAAATCAAGATACAAGGTGTACAATGAAAATGAAAGGAGAATTATAGAAAACAAGGCACTACCAAGGACCGACGATTCACTCCCCCCTTAGCAAAGGCATCAGCCTCTTCATTACTCGTCCAGTGAAAACTCAAAACTGTCTGTTTGTCTTTTCACTTCAATAGATTTGAGACCACAAGTTAGCTCGAAAATTTTTAAAACAATGATATCGGTTTTGAGATTCAATTTAAAATTACTTGATTGTTATTCTCAAAAGAAATTGGGTAAACACCTTAATTTGACCATCTAGAATTTTTATGGACTTTTTTTTTTATTTTTTTGGGAGTATGTCCCTTACGCCTTTTTACTCTTTATTTTGAACGTTTAGGCTGCGCAAATTACATGTCAAAATTTAGTCTTTTAAACAAGGACGCGGTTAGCATGCGGCCAAGCCGGCACATGTAGAAATGTGAGCTTGGCAATAAATATTTTTTTTTAATACACTTTGATCATAATTTTTTGAGAATATATAAGAGATCATGAATTTGAAAAAAAACAAATAAATAAAAATAAAAACTGAAAATAATAATTATATTAAAAAAACATTTGAACCGTTAGTTACCATTGTTTTTAGGTAGACCACCTATTTGCATCCATATGTATGTTTTATACCTCTGGACCGTACATTTGTGGAACTGTGACCCGGCCTGCATGTAACAATTGTTCTCTAAACAACAATCTCGAAGCATATAACCATATTGCAAGAAGCATGTTCGAAAAGTCAACTTGGGCCGACTACTTGGCCCATGCCCCAACTGAGTATTCGCCTGAGCCCGATTAACTCAGCCTGAGTAAGGTTGAGCACTATAGCAATTGAAAACTACTAAAACAAATAAATTGAAAAAATATATCCAAAATAAAATTTAACAAAACGCAACTAATTGTAGTTAAAAAAAAGTAGCGAAATAATAGATTTAAAAAATGAGTTTGTGACCCAGGTTACTTTTGAAATTCCGAAAAAAAATGGAAAAATATAAAAATAAATATTCATAGCAAAAATACTTTCCAATCTTTGTCAAAATCATAGAAAACATAAACATGTTACAAATATATTTCTTATTTTTTTGAGAATTTATAATTTTTTTTTAAGATCCTTGAATTAGACATCCAACTGGGGGATAACTCGGGATCGACAAAGGCCCAAGCCCAAGTAACTTCGCCGAGTCGAAACGACTCAGCTGACTTTTCAATCAGTTGTTCAGGAAAACGGATATGCAATGCGTTTATCTAGAGTAAGGCTGTCGATTTCCTGGTAATATGTCTGTATTTTGGGTCAGTTTTACTAAATTTCATAAACCTTACATGTTACAAATCCTCCTTGGAAATTTCACAAACCTTACAAGTTACAATACCTCCTTGGAGCAAAAAGAAATAATAGCAAAAAGATTTACAACGCTCAAGAGAGACACCTTGGAAAAAAGAAACAAAAAGGACATGAAAATTGCTACTGTGTGCATATATATATATATATATATATATATATATATATATATATATATATATAGAGAGAGAGAGAGAGAGAGAGAGAGAGAGTGAGAGTGCGGGGCATGATTCAAATTTCCAGGGCATGCCAAGTATTTGCTTCATCAGTCTTCAGCAAAGTTGTTGCTTTCCACCTTCTTAGATTGAGGGATGTCATATCCAGTCGGTGCTCCTGATGATAAAAAATCTAATTAAAAAATGAATTGTTAAGAATGAGGAAAGGTATATATATATATATATATATATATATAAAAGCCACTATGCAATTCCTGTAGGCGAAAATGAACAGTATTTTCACCCATAGGCTCAGCGCCATTAGATTTTTTCAGATAGCGTGGACTCAAAGACCACACTGGCTCTACTATGTCCATTGTGTCCGCAACGGACATAGTAGAGTTGGTGTGGTCATTTCGTTTATCCACACCAAATTCACGGGATGCCGCCACGGCTCTCGTAGAGCCGTTGCGGTTTATACTGAAAAACCGCAATGGCGCTACGAGCGTCTTGGGAAAAAACACTATTCAAATTCCCCATAGGTGTGTGTGGAGGTGGGGTAGGGGAGTAAGTGATTTCATGCAACAGTTATGTTAATGAAATAATCTTAAAAAACCATCATCATCATCATCCAAGCCTTATCCGATTAATTAGGGTTGGTTATGATAAGATGTGGCAAAGTTTTACGCTGGCTGCCTATCTAACGCAACCTACTTCTTTTACCCGAGCTTGGGATGGGTTGAGGAAAAGTTTAATAACCTCACACTTCTTAGACTAGGAAAGGAAAAGAGAATGAAAGTACGAAATGCCAATTTCCAAAAGATATTTGAAGAAAACCCATGATCACAATTCTCACAAGAGAAATCTTCAAAAACCATGTTAATGCCATTTGTTTGAACCTAATTTTTAAATACACACTCTTTTCATTAAAACAATTTAAAAAAAATAAAATTGAAAACACAATTTAAAAAGTATTTTTTTAGCTCAATTAAGACAGGCCATCAAGCCTTAGAAGGAATTTTTTTCTATTTCCCAAATTCTTAGATGGCTTTACTATCATTTGATGAACAATGTTAAAAAGGAAAAAAATGATTTCTCAGTTCGTAAATGCCTAGATATTGAAATTCACCAAATGGATGGTCTAGATTCATTGTTGGAGGGCGCTCATTTTGACCATAGGGTTATTAGGATAAAGAGATGGTGTGTGCAATTTTTTGGGTCATACAAATACTACAAACATAGTTTCCTAGAAGTGTGGTTTCATTATATTATAATGACATGTGATATGAAATCCCTCCCCCCCGCCAACACAGACACACACATATAGAGAGAGAGAGAGAGAGAGAGAGAGAGAGAGAGAAAGAGAGAGAGAGAGAGTGAGTGAGTGAATGAGTGTGTGTTTTTTATAAACCAAAGGTAAGTTTCAAACCTTCGGTGCGTCCTTGGGATCTGGATGTTTGCTCTTGTTGTTTGGCAACAGATGCTATTATCTGTTCTTCAGTAACCTTCAAATATTCTTCGCTTGAATACGGTCTCTGGGCAGTAGGAGAGACACCTGCATGAAGATAAACCCTCTCAGAGAAGTAAGAGAAACTTCAGAATAGATTTGAAGTTTTGAACGAAAGGAACTATGCATGGAAAAAGCAATCTTTGCAGAAAGGGAATCACACATAATGCAATCACATGATCTTGACAAACACGTTCTCCAAGGGAACAACTCTAATATTTGGGCATCCATATCCCCTAAGAAAAGATCTACAATAAATACATCATACTGCTATCATGTCAAAGAAGTTTTTCGTCATGGTTTCCAATGTCCTTTTCCTTTCTCTCATGATTTTGAATTAAATAAGGTAATGATGAGCCCATCTCTCCAACGTCAACCATTGGTGCTTGAAAGAATACTAAAATGTTCATCTAATATCGCAATAATTGTACGGGAGTCATCCTCGGAGGGACTTCCCGAACGACCGTACTGGGGAATTCTACCGTACTCCATGCAGCTATGGTTGTTGATCATGCAGAGCCTACCCCAAGGTTCAGGCCGGAGTGTAGGAAGTGGGTGATACATATTTGTATTTCTATGAGAAGCTCTATGGCACCCACGATTCCCAGTAGTGAGTCGTCGGCATATCGTGCGTAACAAATCCTAAGTTAAGTATGGATAAACCTTTTCCTGAACTGTCTCTTTCTTTATATTCCCTGAGCATATATACATGCTCAATGTGAGTTCCAAAGTTGTTGCTCTGCCAAGTGCTGTAGGAATGAAGGGGCCTAGCTCCAAAGGAGAGTGACATGAGATGGGCATAAAAAATATGGGGCACACAGGTTTTCAAGGGAACTGAGGTCTCCTAGTTCAAAATGTATAAGGTAGAATTCAATGTTAAGTAATAGGAATCGGCTAGATATGATAAGGGCAGAAATCGGGGTTATGCTTAGAGGTATCAAGGGCGTTAAAAATGCATGAAAGTTGCAGATCCAGTGAGGATAATTGATGTATAAGGAATGCGACAAGATTAGGGCTTATTTAGGATTGATGGGATTTGGGGTATGTGTGATGAGTTTTGGAAGGAGGTGGCTATGTTATTAGGTTTAGCAATGGTTGATTTGATGTGGTAGAAATAGGGTGATTTAGCAATAGATGAGAAAGCCATGAAGGAGAGAAGATGAGCCTACTTGGTTTGGGACAATTTTAAAGTAGGTGGATAAAGAGGAGGGACATGCAACACCAAAAAAGGATGAAGAATGCCCAAGCTTCGTGGGAGGCTCTCCAAACAAAAGTCTAGGGTTTTGGGTTAATAACTCCTCTAGAAGAAAGATGAGAATTCCCCTCCAAAAGTGGTCTCTCACCATGATAGACTGCATACTCAAATTTTCTCTCTCCATTTCAACTGATGCTTCCAGTAGACATTTACAATGAAGCCTGACCCATCCAAATTAGGAAAATCATCGAAACAGAAGTTGAAGATCTGGGAGAGATCTTTGATTTCAGCTTCAGACCACCCCAAACAAACACCTAGGTGAAAGTTTATGCCTTCGCAAAAGTCATCTGTATCATTTTCCCCTAGTTGGAGAAAACTTGTCATCTAGTTTTGAAGTGAGCATTCATGAGTCCCAGCTTGAATCCTTTGTTTTCTTCAATCTTATCCAGAGTTGTGCTCCAAATTTAGATGATACACACATTGATTTGAAAAGTACAATGATTCTATTGTTAACAGCTCAAGAAAAGGATCAGTTTATATTGATGGAGGACCAATGGGGTTTGTCTTCTACATGAGTGAGAGTGACACAAGGTGGTCTTAGAAAACAATTGGACAGAAGGGTTTCAGGTGTACCAAGAGGTCTCCTAGTTTGAATAGGATTGGGTAATTTAAGGTCTAAACAGGGTATTATCGAAGGTAAGGTGATAGTGAATGGTTATATATGATTAGGGCAACAATTACAAATAGGTTTTGAGGGTGATAAGACAGTTGGGGTTGAAGTTGCAGGAAAATTGCAGGTCCAGCACGGACAATTGATGCATTTGAAGGAAATGAGGTAAGATCAGGGCTAATTTAGGGTTGGTCGGCTGAGGGGTTTGGAAAGGAGGTTTCCCATGTTGTTAGGGCTGATAGGGTAGAAATAGGATATCGAATTTCGTAATAGATGCATAGATGGAAAAAGATGAAAGTAAGAAGAGGGGCTATATATTTGGAGCGATTAGCAGGAAGAAGATAAATGAAGAGAAGGGGTGTCCCACAACACAGAGGGATCACAAATGCCCAACCTTCTATAGAGATAGAAGTTGAAGATCTTGGAGAGATTCGATATAAGCTATGGACCACCTCAAATGGACATCTAGGTGAAACCTTATGCCCCTTCAAAGTGGTCTGCGTCATTTTCCCCTGGTTTGAGAGAACACGTCGTTATGTTTTGAAGTGAGCATTACTGGGTCCCAGCCTGAATCCTTTATTTTTTTTCAGTTCTTTTGAGAGTTATGCTCAATATCTAGATGTACCTCAGTTAATAAACATATTGATTCTCTTGTTATCACCTCAAGAAAATGAATAATGCACATTGATGGAAGACAAAGAAGGCTTAACTCCTACAAAAGTGTGACATGTCAGGTAGTCTTAAAATAATATGTTTGGGCGTACCCATTTTTCTTCTCCTACACAAGTGTGACATGCCAGGTAGTCTTAAAACTCCTAATTAAAATAATTTTTTAATATTTAAAAGATTCCACTAAAATAAATTTTAACAAAAAAAAAATGTCATATAAATAAAAGAAAGAGGTTATGCCACCCAAGAGAGATTAAGTGGTCCCCACAATGGCCCACATCCCACCCATGGGTGGCACACATGTGGGGTTGCATCCTAGGCCCCACATGTGCCCTTCCAAATTTCAAAAATTACAAGAAAGCCAATTTGAAGGATTTTACAGCATAGATAAATTTTTAAAATTTGGAAAAAAATGTTAAAAAATCATAAAAATATTTCTAATATATAAATAAAATATTTTAAAAGTGGACTGGTTCCAATGGGTCAAAATTAGCGACAATAAGGGCATTCCACTTGACTCAAAAACCATGATCCACTATTGTTTTCTTATCCAACCCAACAAAAGACCCATGACCCACAGTCTCAATGCAGGAGCTCATGATGGCTTGTCAAAATTGGACAATAAATAATGAGACCATGATCCTAGAATATGGATTCAGTTCCCCCCTTTAAGAGCAAGTCTAGGGCTTGTCACCATAATGCAAAGCGGGATCTCTCTATTCACATGTACATGTGTCCTTCTATAGGGCTACTTCCTAATAATGCGGTTGTCATGCCTACATGTCATGCAAAAGGTTGTAGAGGCTTTGGTCCTTGCTCTCACAAGCTTATAACCACACACAGGAAACTACACAGTTCTTCTGAACTACATACATCATCTCTAGGCATCTCTTTGACCTCAACAAGGGATAACCCACTGTAAACCCTTCTCGATAGTGCCACATGCCCATGACAATTAAGAGGAAGAAGATAGATGGGAAGGGGCATGCCACAATAAAGAGGGATGAAGAATGCCCAAGGCTCATGGTAGGCTCTCCAAACAAGATGCTAGGTTTTTGGTGGAATAACTCCTTCAAAAGAATGATGAGGAATATCTCCTCTAAGAGTGGTATCTCACCACAATTGAATGATTCATTCAGATTTTATTACTCAATTTCAACTGATTTTTCCAGCTCTAGCCATGATTTGAAGCCTGAAAAATCCACAAAATGGAAATCATAGAAATAGAAATTGTAGGGGAGAGAGATTCAATTTGAGCTTTGCACCACCCCAAACGGACATTCAAGGGAAACGTTATGCATCCAGAAAGTGGTCATCATCACCTAGCATGCCATAGCCTGATGCGTGTACCACACACAACAGACCCCTACACAAACAGCTGTGCGCGGGCACACACATGCATGCATGCATATTTAAATAAAAACATGAATATATAAATACATATAGTTAGAGACAGTTGATGAGCATATCCATATGAATGATTAAATTCCTCTATCCAAGTGAGGGTGGTACCCCAAAAAGGACTTTCATAGCTTGGGAGGTTGGAGACAGTTGAATTGTTTGGTGTTGTCCCATCACAAGTCTGCAGCTGGAGTTTATCTTAAGATGTTAAAAGATGGTATTGAGGTAAATAAGCCCAAAAAAGAGCTTGGTGTTGTTAGGTGGCATTGAAGCAAGTAATCGACTCAAGAAGAGCTAGGTGATAAGTCTGCAACTAGGTATATTGTAAATCATTGTACTTTGATGGGGATTAAATATTGACCACTGTCAAATACTTAGGAATGCTACTTTGGGTAGGTAAATGAGGAAATTGCTGCAAGGGTCCATGGTGCAGCAGGTTTATTAAAACTTGCCAGGTGGAAGTGGTGACATCTTTCTAATTTGAGTGTGGGCTAATATGCAGACTTAATGTATTTCATGTCAACGTTTCAAAATAATTGCAATAATAGATAAGTTGGAGAGGCCTCAGTGGTACTCCCTCTTGGGGTTAGAGGGGAGGGCTCATAGTTTCATTTGGTTAGATGGGAGGTCTGGTGCAAAAAAAAGCAGTTCAAAGCTTGAAAGAGGTTTTGTGTTGCGGAATGTTTTGAGAGTAGGAGCTGGTGGTATGCTGTCCAGGATTGAGGAACTTGAGGGCTGATTGTTGAGTAGACCAGCCTTCTTGTGGATTCACTAAAGCACTCTATTCCAGTACAACATTAGTTAGTTTTGAATCAAAATCAGAGCAAAGAAACAGAAAACCAGTTCTTTATTCCAAGATAATAACATACTTACAAAAAGTAATACCAAAAAAAAAAGTGCGTATACATAACAAACAGCAAATATAATTCACAACGGAAAACTCAAAACCAAAAGCAAACAGGTGGATTCACATACGGGCATAGGTAAAACCATAAATTAAAGAGAAGAACAAATCCTAGGTCAGGGATTCGATAGACATCGCAGAAAAGAAGTACCGTTAACGAAGAGGTTGGTTGTGGAAAGCAGGAGTTTGCCCTAGCTTCAGTAAACCGCGATGATGATTCGATCTGATTTTTGTTAAACCCAATTCAAAAAATTAAAGAGAAGAACAAATTCTAGGTCATGGATTCGATAGACATTACAGAAGAAGTACCGTTAACAAAGAGCTTGGTGGGAGAGAGCTGGAGTTTGCCGTAATTTGAGTAAAGAGAGATGATAATTGGAGACTAAGACAAAGCCCAGAGGAAAACAACATTTAAGTGAAAAACTCAGAGATAGAGATAGAAAAAGCTTATTGGGGAGGGGAGGGGAGGGAGGGAAAGAGGGAGGAGGGAGGGAAGAGAGAGGGAGGGTGGGTGGGTGGGTGGGGGAGGGGGAGGGGGAGGGGGGATTGGGGGAAGAGAGAGAGAGAGAGAGAGAGAGCAAAAGAAGAAGTTTTGAGTAAGCAAACAGAGAAGAGATGAGGATGTTTGGGGGGGCGTGGGATAACCCCCTCACCCGACCCCAGTTTTCGACACTCGTGGAACATTCTCACCCCATGCGTGCAAAGCTGGGGTGAAGAATTGGCACTCCACCACTTAGGGGTAGCATGGACACGGACCCGAACCGAGACCCCACAGGTATACCCAAATGGGTCTGGGTATGGGTCCAAGTTTTGGACCCGCGGATAGGGTCCGGGTCCAATAAGTGATACCTGAACAATCCCAGATCGGGGTACGGGTATTGCTATACCCGACCCAACGGGTACCCAAACCCGTATTTATTATATATGTTAGAAGACCCGGTAACTCTATACAATTCTTGGAAGTGGGATTAATCCCATGGTAACCCTACAAGAGAGAGAGATTACAGCCACTTATGGGCATTGCAAAGCTTTGCAAAGCTGTCCCTTTAACTCTTGGAAATGATAGTTCTTTTCTTGGAAATGATACTTTTTCAGCCAACGTGGGTGGGATGGTTCCCACTTTTAAAACATATTAATGCACCCAAAAAAATTCTAGAGAGAGAGAGAGAGAATGCGTGGGTGGTTTTTTTCTTGGAAATGACACTTTGTCAGTCAGCCAGCGTGGGTGGGATGCTTCCCTCTTTTAAAAAATGTTATTGCACCCAAAGAAATTCTAGAGAGAGAGAATGCGTGGGTGGTTTTTTTCTTGGAAATGACACTTTGTTAGTCAGCCAGAGCGGTTGGGATGGTTCCCTCTTCTAAAAAATTTTATTGCACCCAAAGAAAATGTAGAGAGAGATAATGCTTGGGTGGGATTTATCCACACATCAAAGAAGTGAATAAATTGAAGGGGGTTTAAGCATTATAAAAATGGTGCGCGGGGGAGCTTAAAATCAAAAACCTAAGAACAACCTGTCAGGTATGGGTACGAGTCTGGGTCCGGGTCCGGGTCCAGGTCCTGGGTCCTTAGTTACCCTCTTGGGTACGGGTCCGGGTACTGTATTTTTGGACCCATCGGGTACGGTTCTACAAGTGATATATCGGTTACAAGTCCGGGTTCAGCTGGACCCGACCCATACCTGACTCGTTGCCACCTGTACCACCACTTGAGGTGTAGTTCTGATACCTGAGGGAAAATGGGAAATGGAATTTCCATTTTCCCATTTATCAGCCCTCTTCCCAAATCCCAAGCATGGGGAAAAGGCCTACGCTGAGAAAATGCCTAGAACACAAACCCAATCTTAATATTTTCCAAAAAGAAAAAGAGAAAAAAAACACAAACCCATCCTTGGTCTGTTTAGAGAAATTGGCCAAGCCTTACCAATTCAACTCGACCTGGGACCAAGTCAGGTCCTGAGCGGAGTACAGGTTGTAAAACTTCGTTCATTGCCTCACATTCAACAATGACAAATCTCAAAAATCAAAGCATTGGTGGATATGCCACGAAGAATTTCAAGCTCACACACCTCTTTTCAAGCATGGTAGCCACAGCTGAGTGAAGCAATAGTGATAGTAACTACCTCCTCTTCTCCATGCCAATGCCACTCAAAAACTGACATCTAACCTGACATTATCACCAAAAACAACCAAATCCTAGAGAACCATTATTTTCATCATCAAGTGCAAACTTGTTTAGAGCCTTTGAATCCCACAATTGCATCAACGAGACCTACATCTTAAAACTTCAAACCCTGAAACCATAGAATTAATAACCTCGAACAATTCAAATTTGACATGCAATTTCCTCCTGTAAGTTCCTACCATGCTATCAAAAGAAATTTAGAATAAGTTAAAGATCCAATCCTTGTAGAAAAATGATGTGTTTGATTTTTTTACCCGAAGCAGCCATTCTATAACAAGATTACCATCTTCTCCTTTCAATTTTTCTTTTGCTGCCAGGAATCTAGTTTTGAATGTCCTTTTGCATGCATGGAAGATTATTGATCCCTCCAGCTTGGTGTATAAATATATCATGAATATGCTGGGATTTAACCATTGCAGAGCTCATTGAATTGATCATTATATTTGTGGCAACAGACATTCTTCGGTGCAAATGAATGAACCTTTCCTTGGAGTAGTAGCTTGTGATCATGATCCTTTACAAACCAAGTCATAGCCCATCTATTGTCGGGATCTTTGCTAATGCCCAACTTGGACCTACATCCACACCATATTTGAGGGTGCGGATTTCCAAAGGCCACATCCTTCGAATTGTGAAACCCTTAGAACAAATATACTCTCTATAATCCTTTAACCTTCCTTATTACGGGTACTTCCCTTTTTTAAACCTAATCTATAACCAACAAATAACCATTATAATAGACATAGGCATCATCCTCTGTATCGAACATCATGCTTACATGGTGTTCTTCGACCTCTAGCTCTTTGAATGATGAGTCATGTTCTTTGAAGCCTTCGTTTGGGAGGGGGGAGGGATTGTGAGTAGGGCTGGGCCAGGCAGCCCAACCGGCCCAACCGGCTTGGTCTGAAAAACAAGGGCCTGGGCCATAAAATGTGGGCCAAGGGCCAAGCCTAGAATAAGCCTGTAATACGGTCGGCCTGCCCTTCCCTTTATTTTTAGTCTTTTTTCTCTTCAGATCTATTAGCACTGGCCCAGCCCAAACAAGACTAGGGCCAGGTCTGGCCCAGCACAGGCCCAGGCTTGGTTGGCCCTAGTTGAGAGAAGGGGAGCATGCTTCAAGGGCTATAGTGTCACCTATGTTGTTATGGCCCGATGAAGTGGGAGATGACGCATCAATTGAAGTGGTAGGATCGACAGAATTACCTACTTTCCCATGGCCTGATAACATGAGAGACAACATATCAATCGAAATGGTCGGGTCCATCTCAGATTTAAGACTCAACCTACCAAAAATGGCATCTAAATATCAATTCATGCCATCAAAGTTTTAGGTCATTAATAATATATACAGACAAATATATTACATAATGGCAGCCTTCTAAGTAGAATGATTTTTAGTAACCTCAACACATTAATGCCTCAAAAGCATATTTTCAACTTGAACATATACATCTCAACCTACTTATGTCAAAATATATCCATAAAATAGGAAATAGGGCCACAAAATACATATTTAGAAAGCCGCTAGAAATCTACCCTATCTCATTGGGAGAGGCTTCAAGATTTATCAAATAATCCACAATATTGCGGCAACAAAGTGAAACAATAGTCACAGTTCAAGCATTGATATACTACAATATCTCAATTGAAAGCCCAATTGAAAAATGCATCTTACTGCTATAACATCTCAATGTAATACACGTCAGAAAACAACGCACCATTATCATTCAAGCATTAATATAAAATAACAATCAAATTTGCATTAGTATATCCATTCAAGCAACTATTTTTTTTTATGAAGTAACAACAATCAAATTTATAGCTTAACAAACTCTAAGGATCTAGTCCAAGTCTTCTAGAAATAGTTACAAAGAAAGATGACGTTAGAAGTGGGATTTCCACGGTGATATGTTTACCATGTTCAAAGCCCATTTTGTTATAATCAATTTCAATGATTAATTAGACCATATAAAAAGCATAACGACTTGCCAAAATATGCTTGTAGCAACAATACTATAGAACACAAACAAAAAGAGAAAAGGAGAAACATAGATAGAAGGATCCTTTGTGCATGCTTTGTGGGAGAAAAATCTTTGAAAGATCGAAAGAGTTTTTTCTAAACTTTGTGGGAAAATTTATCAAAGATTTTTGGGCAAATTGAACATCTTGCCACCATTCCGAGTAAGGGCATGACAAAAAACAAAAGATGAAATTAAAAAAGTGAGATTAGAGTAATATTGGTAGACAAAAACAAACAAAAGAAAAAAGAGCATTGAAGCATCAAGAATTGTTGGATGATGTTTGAATATTTCATGATGAAGAAGATAAAGATGATGATGTTGGAAGTGGTCATAGGATTATGAGGGAGAGAGAGGGTGATAGATATCAGTGGTATGAGGCCAAAAAAGACCTTGCCGATGGATTCATTTTACACCCCAAACCCCAAGGTTGTGGTGGAGGATAGAAGGACGAAAACAAAATAAAGTAAAATGAAATTGATACAAAAAGGAAGAAAGAAGAAACAACGTTTGCAAGTAATCAAGTAGTTCTACCCATCCGGCATTCCATTCAATATCATTCACCTTGATAGTTGCATTGGGAGCCCCTATTGAGAGATGCAATGAAACATGTTAAGAAGATTTTGAATCCCAAAAGAGATGGCTGAGAGAAGCATGAGTTCACAAATCATGTATGACAAATAGTGTCATGGAAAGTTTCGTTCAATTATTATTATTTGGTCAATCATCCTTTAGGGATATGTTGATACATCGAACCATGCACATGATGCAAATTACTTGAATGAGTTAGCAAACCAGATTGTCAATGAGGTTGGAAGAGCATGTAGGACAAGTTATCACAGGCAATGTTCTCAATTAATTTGTAGTTGGGTATTTGTCGACAATGAAGAAAAGGCAAAAGTTATGGACCTCCTTACGCAGCACTTTGTCTAGACCTATGCTTGAGGATATAGAGAAGTTGGCCAGGCATAAAGGGGCAATTAACAAAGGTAAGGGGCAACCATTGGTTTCATCTATAACCATATATTAATCCTAGGATAACGAGGGAATTCATGAAGAAGAGAGATACACTTAGACCAGTAATTACAAGATTTCCACAGCATATCTCACTCTCCCAAGCATATGCAAGCTAAAAGATGCTTTAAGGAGCATTTTCACTTCTAAAAAGTACACTAAAAGTAAGTGTTCAAGCATCCACATGTTAGAAAATTGAGCAAACAGTGTTAATACATCTTTTTGGGGTGGAGCCCACTTTACACTGGTCATTTCAAATCCTTCAGTAAAAGTTCTATGGTAAGTTGTTGGTGATGTAAAGCCCTCCGTGAGCTACATACATGAGGCAAGGTTTTGAGTTAAACATGAGATCAAGTGGGCTCTTAAGGATGAGAACATAGATACCAGCCTATAATTGAGATTGTAGATGGGAAGATGGGACACACAGCTTCATTGCCCCCCCAGTCCCCCACATACAACCCCCCACCCCCCACACACACACCCCCTTCCCCCCACCTTCAAAAAAAAAAAAAAAAAACAAAACGAGCAGCTGATACTCCATGACAAACATCCGGCAATTTACTATATAAGATGAAATCCAAAGTAATGAGTTGATAAAATTTAGGCGTGCACTGGGAAATTTGGACAGGATATCACCATCAGGAATACGAATACCACGCAACCAGAAAACTAAATTTGTATGAATTTTTAATATGTAATCTTTGAATTACAAAATTACAAGGAATAAAACACGATATTTTTTTGTTTCTTCCATTATTGTACATGTATTAAATAATTTATAGGGAGTTGTGTAGTGGGCAACTTATGGAAGCTAGACACCAAATCTACAACGTCTAATGATACGAGTATTAAGCCTCACCCACAGTTCATCCGGTTGCAAGTACAACTGTAGCACATTGGAGCATGCAAAACTTATTTTTGCTATGTTTACTAGAATTTAAATTGTAGATATCTACCAAGCATAGGTTAAGTAACCTTTTTTTTAATTGCTTGGGTGAATCTCAAGTAACAAAGTTTTTCAGTTAATTGTAGCAAACAGTCGCTGATCCCTCAGTTAAACGAAGTTTAAGTAAGAGTACCCGTGGGATATGAGGATAAGTAACCTTTTCTTCCTTTGCTTGTTCCCTTTCTTTCCACCACAACTTCGTAGTTAAAGGAGTAACAAGCTTGAGCAGAAAAAGCTAAATAATCTAGTATCTGTCCGATACATTGAACATCTTAGGAGAGGTGCTAGAAGTACATGGATGTTGCAAATATTGTGTTGGAAGAACCTGATAGCACAAGCAAATGGACCATAATCAACTATCACAAGGTGCTCGAGGGTGAGAACTTGACCTGGCTGGATGTCAAATGTGCTTCAGGGGCGATGAAGACCTTAGGCCTAACACTAGATTCCAAAATGAAGAGAATGGAATCCGAATTGGTTCAGAAGAGGATGACTCAAAGGAGACAATAGAGGAAGTATATGTGCATGAGTGGGCGGATGACACAGATGATGATGGCTCAGCAGCCTCGGCTTCAGCTGTGAGAGACATAAGAGGAGATGCACATGGATTTGAGAAATGTTACTTCGAGTCCAATTGATGGGTAGTTATCATTTTAATGTCATAACTTTTGATCCTTAGATGTTCATCATCATCATCCAAGCCTTATCCCAATTATTTGGGGTTAGGGATATGAATCTTGTTCCTCCATTCAAGGTTCAGGATTCATGATAAGATGAGACAAAGTTTTACGCATGCTGCCTACCTAACGCAACTCTAAACAATCTAGTGAGACCTGACACTTCCTAAATGGTATTGCAGTACTCTTAATGTCTAAAAAGTCTACCCAGTGAAACCTGACCAACTCGCCCCTTCAATATTTCAAAAACTTGATTCCAAATATGTAAAAATCACGATTCTACACAACAACATATCTATGTACCACATATGTCAGAAACTCGAATCAAGTGATGTCGGAAACTTGATTTCACTAGTGTAATTCTCGATCTCAAACCAGCACGGATCTCTAATCCCTATAGTTCAGAAACTTGATTCCAAATATGTTAGAAACACGATTCCATAGATGATGGAAACTCGATTCCAAAAATGTTAAAATCACGATTCCATAAATGATGGAAACTCGAATCTGCATATGTCGAAAACTGGATTCCATAGATGACGAAAACTCGATTCATTAATAAAACTTAACACTTGGAGTGTTGAACCTAGGGGGAATGGAATCTTGATTCCAAGGAGGCCGGAATCTCGATTCCATATGTGAATGAAACTTGAACCTATTACGATCGGTACTCGATTCCTGAAAATTAGGAACCTCGTTCCCAGCGATTCCTATTGTATGGACAACGATTCCCAGAATGAGAAACTTCTGGCTAGGCGCGATTCTTGTTCTTGAAACGATTCGGGTTCCTAGGTATTTCCAACAACTATGACACAACCCACCTCCTTTACCCATGCTTGGGATGGGTTAAGGGAAAGTTTAAGTTCCTCAGATGATATGTACTTGCAAAGTACTTTAGCCTTTGGTATTTTGGCAATAGACTACACTCACTTAGTTACTAAATGCCGATTAACTTTTCAAGTACCTAGTTGGTATAAAATACATATTCTTTTGTGTTTTATTTAATTTAATGAATGGGTTAGATCTATTCATTTTAAATGTTAATTGTGTGAGAGAACTGAGACAAAAAATGTCTTTGTTACTCTTAATGAGGCTATTGAAGAATCAGACAACAAATATATTAGAGACAAATACTAAATTAAAATGCCTACTATTGCATAAATCACATACCCATGCTATTCTTGGTATTCCTAATTTTTTTGTAATTTCTTAAAATTCATTTAAATTTATTGACTCATCAGAAATGATGTGCCCGCAGCACAGAAGCATTGAGGCACTTAGAGCATTGGACATCGATCATATGGAGCCCGCATCTCGGAATTGATAGCCTTGGGTGAAACTAGAAGGTGCCTCCATTACGAGTAGAGGCCTTCGTAGAGCCTAGTTTCTAAGGATAAAATCATGATACGGGACCATATCCATGTGATGTGTGAGAAGATAGTATACCCAAATGCAAAAGTATGCCTAACGTACCAATGTCACACAATATGACATACTTCTAGTTACTTGTAAAGCCAATATACTATCATCATCATCATCATAATCAGAGCCTTTTCTCAACTAATTAGGGTCAGCTATATGAATTCTGATCCGTCATTCTAAACATCCTCATCTCAGCTACACTCATTCTATGGGTATACCGTTTCTTGACTGCCCAACATTCTACCTTAAAGCAAAGCTGGTCTCACAACTGTCCTATAGAACTTGTTGTTCAGCTTTAAGGGTCGCAATGGACCCGAACCCAATCCGGGACCCAGCGGGTATACCCGACATGGGTCCAAGTTTTGTACCCGCAAGTAGGATCCAGATCCAATAAGTGATACCCGAACAATCCCGGGTATGGCTATACCCGATCCGATGAATACTCGGACCCATAGTTATTATATATAATTTAACCTTAATTTATTGCTTTGTATATGATTTAATTTTTAAACCAACTTTAAGTCCCCCTGCCCTTTTTATAGAGCTTACACCCCAAAGATTCTATACACCCCTTGGATGTGGGATTAATCCCACACCCTATTACTAATTATTGGGAAGTATAATGATCCATTAATAACAAATTTCTCTCTCCTTCATTTCATTGCATTGGATAATTAAATGCATGGCTTTGATGCTTAGGTTTTCACGGAAATAGATAAAGAATAATGACAAAGGTATAGGTGGGGCCCACACGTAATGAGTCATTGAGTTGGTGCGTGGGGCAATTAAATGGTATGGCATGGCAGTGCTTTCAACAAGTTTTATGCGCCTGAAAGAAAATGTAGAGAGAGACAGTGGGATTAATACCACATCAAAGAGGGGAACAAATTTATAGGAGTGTAAGCACTATAAAAGGGGTGGGGGAGATTAACTACACAAGAGAAGCATATCGGGCCCCGGTCTGGGTCACGGGTCCTTAGTACCCTCTCGAGTATGGGTCTAGGTCCCATATTTTTGGACCCGTCGGGTACGGGTCCGGTACAGGTCCACATGTAATGTTTCGGGTATGGGTACGGTCTAGCAGAATCCGATCTGTTGCCACCCCTATTCAACTTCATTGTTATGAAGTGATCACATAAAAGTTCGATTGCACATCTCCACTTCGCCCATGCAGCTTTAATTCTATGTGCGCCATCTTCCTCAATCTCTCCATTTTCTTGGATTATCAACCCAAGATATCAAAAGTGCATTCTTTTTTATATTTCTTGACTGTAAATATTAATTAATTCCTTGTCTCTACTCCTATTATTACTAAACTTACACATTCCACAATATAAAATATAAAAATATGATATGAGAATAATATAAATTACGCATTATAATATGATCTCTCTCTCTCTCTCTCTCTCTCTCTCTCTCTACATGCACGCACGCTCAAATACATACATATATATAACGATACTACATGTTAACTATGTACATGTTATGTAATATATAACATACAATTATCTATATCAATAAAAGTAATCGAATTTGCCCATCTTCCCCTCCCCACCATGGCCCCCCACTTCCCCCCAAAAAAAGAAAAAAGAAAAAAAAGAAGAAGCAGAAGAACTCCTTCACAAGAATTTCCAGTGGGGGGAACCCCAATGAAAATAGATCCTCTCAAATCTCTTGATAGAATATTATACTCCTAAGGGATACAGCAAGTTCAACACTAAAGCTTTTCATCAAATTAAACTATATCAAAAGTCTATTGCAAGTATTACAAAGGTGAGCACTCCAAGTATGTATTATTATCAGCTGGATGAAGTTTTCAGCAGTAATTAGATACATGAACACAGAAGATGAAAAAAAGGATAATGTAGGAAAAGCCAGAAATACACACACACACTTAAATGTATGTGTCAAATAGCAGACAAAAGAAAGATTAGTCTATGCTTGAATATTATGTAGGTTATCCATAATGGATATTAGTGGGATTAGCAAGTACTATAAATAAACAAAGACAATGACAAAGGAACTAATAGAGACAAGTATGTAACTTCAATTTTGTAACATCCACATCCCATGAAACACTTAATGAGGACACGGGATATCAAATGCCTGGACAGTGATTTCCATTGGAAATTAGAAGGTGAAAGGCGACAACAAAAATTGCATTCCATATAACAGAGACAACAATAATTCATGCATCGTATTTTTAGTATCAAAATATAATAGTTATAGTCCAAACTTAGCACTTCAAGCTCTTATGACATAACAACCCAACTTCAAAACTAGATTCTCTTCACTAGTATGTCCATATCAGAGTTTGAAATCACTTACTTGGGTTTTCCATAGGTTGTTGGTTGTTCATGTATGGTGAGGTCGAATTGCCATTATTTTTCATTGATGTAGGAACTTCATCCAATCCGATTTCCCGTTCAAGTGTGGTTTTGAATTCCCGTGACACATCCTTCAAAAGAACTGGAGTCAAAATTTAAAATACTTCATATTTGAGGCCTAACAATTACTAAGACAGAGGAATTCACACTTCCGGTTTACAAACACACACACAGAGGGATATTTGTACGTACGTATAACAGGATAAAAGCTGTAGCATGATGTCCTTTTTACTCATTAAAAAGAAAAAGAGGAAGAAGATAAATTCCAACAACCTGAAGTTCTCGTATAGTTGGTTGGAAGGCACGTAATGTTTTTCCAAGATTCCTGGCAACCTGCATCCATGAAAATTGGAGAAAATTACAAAAAGGAAAAACCATGAAAGTTGATAAAAACACATTAGCAGAAAACATGCAAACAAAAATGATCCAAAATGCGATTTACACAAAATAAATTATTAGAATCTTCTAAGTTCATTAACTAAGAATAGATAAGAAATACACTAAGCATGCAGCTATGCATGATATTCAATACATATACTGAAACATTGAGCTTTCTCGCACTTCCCAATGGTAATCATACATATTCAAAAAAGGATAAAATCCTCTATTTTCACCCAAAAATCATTGCAATTTCAGTCACTCACAGACCAAAGCAATGTAGGACTCTACAGGCATTTTCCTTTGAAATTCCACTTAATAAAGAAGTTCAGTGTTCAGATATAGCTTAGACAAATGTAAATGAATAAAAAGTAGATCGCCAACGTTTTCTACAATCTACAGTACATTTTCAAGGTTTTCTTTCACAAAAAGAAAATTGCGTTCAGTTTCAGATAAAATAGTGCACCTCAGCAAGACCCTTGGGACCAAATACCAGCAAAGCCACAACCCCAATAACTAATGCTTCTGGAGCTCCAACTCCAAAGAGAGAAGCATAAATGCCCCTCAATCTCCTTTTGCCCTTTTTATCTGCAGCCCCAACAATGAAAGAGAGAAAACAGAGATAAACCAAACACAACCAGAACTTGCATAAGAATATTGAAAAGGGAAAAAACAAAGGAACCCAATACGAGATATGGTAATATGATATTAACTGTTGATTCATCAGAGAGAGAGAGAGAGAGAGAGAGAGAAGAGAGAGGGAACTTGCATAACAGCACAGAAGGAAGCCACTAAAATTGCATTACAAACACTGAAGAAAGCAAAAACAGGGCACCCAAAATGAGACATACCAATACTTTATAGAGAAAGAGAAGCCAAATCACAAACCAAAAAATTGCAGAAAAATACCAAAAAGATGAAGAAAAAAAGAAACCAAAGATCAAATTCAGTTGAAAATACACGAAACTCTGATAGATTGAGTTAAGCGAATAGTACCCTTTCTCATAAACCTCTGTCTTGAACAGAAGCCAAGTAGACCGAGACCACTGAAAGGGGTAAACAGTTTTCCACCACATTTGGGATGGGATACAAAAAGATGTGATTTTGAATTGTTGGGGTGGGAGAATAAGGTGGGTGAGAGTATAATGGCCGGTTGGGCATAGTTTTTTGAGGGGAAAAATGTGGGGAATGAGGTTGCAGTGGCTAAAGCCATTGCACTGCGATATGGTTTTCAGTGGACTAGAGATACGGCTAATTATGCTTCTCCTTATCCCATCTCTCTCTCTCTGTCTTATGCTGTGAACTGCTTTTCTTTTCGTTTGCTTACTCCACCTTGTTTGGCCGTCTGAGATTTTCGAGCCATTTGCTCTGTGACCCACCAATAAGTCTTATGAACTTATCCTTCATATTTGCATTTCCCTCTGTATTTTTCCTCCTATCGGGAAAGTGCCTTAGGTGGCTAAGAGAGAGTGAGTGCCTTCGGAAGGTGCTTCTTAAGGCCTTGGAAAGTGAGAGCGAAAAGTCTTGCCAGGTCGAGTTGGGAATGGGTGGCAATGGATCCGATCAAACCCGGGACCTGAGGGCTAGACCCGAATTGGGTATGGATCAAAAAATTAGACCTAAAAGGTCGAGTACAGGTTCAAATCTTGGACTCGAAAACTATCCAAGTTTAGGTCGGAGTCGGGATTCGGGTCTGGGCCTGGTAATATTTTTCATATCCCAATATATAAAATATATTTAAATTTAATTAAATACATAGATATTTTAATTCTTTGGGTCGGGTCCAATTAGATCCGTTTGAGTCCAGGTCTAAATTCGACACTAGATTTTCGGGTCTGGATCCAGATCCATTGAATTCAGGTCCGATCAGGTTTAGGTCCGGTCCAAATCAGGCCCAGACCCGACCGGACCCGTCGCCACTCCTAGTTGGGATTCACATTTAAAAGATAAAATTATATCATATTATTTGTAAAGAGATCTCCATGTTTTGCCAGGTTATTTGAAAGAGAGACGAAAATAATGAAGAGTTGAGCCATGAGTTATTGGACTAGGCAAATCTCCTCGAGTCTTAATTTAAGCATTATTTTATGATGTCTTAGCAGTAATTATATATTAGGGTTAATGGGCATTTGATAGGTGTATGAGATGGGATCTGACAGAGAAGCTTTCAAGTATTAAGACATGAAGGCCCGCTTCAGTGTAGTGGAGGAAAAGATCAATTTACAACAATTTATTCATGTAAAAGGCGTCAGAGTTTTGGACCAAGCACCTCATGAGTTGGAAACTAGTGAACATGTTGTCTTGGCCATGCATGAAATACTCTCAAGGCTAAGAAATTGGGCCACATAATGATCTATATATTAAACTAATTGTCCTAAAATTTTAGCATAGATTAATGCGATGAGATTCTTAGATGATCAACATATTTGAGTGAAAGCTTTGGTGATATAGTGATTTTCTAGATGATTTCAGATCCTGAGTATTCGTTTAGTTCTAGAGGCGATGACAAGCTATATAATTCATTGGTACTTAAGACTGAGGGTATTAGTTGAAACAAGACTTTTTGTTGGCTGTTTTCGTGCTCGGACGTAAATACAAAAAAGAAGAGCACAAGAAAAGAAAATAACAAAAGATAAGTTTATTGACATTTTAGCGTCTTCCTATTTACCTTTTATTATAAGTGGGCTATTTTCTTTTCTTTTTTTTCTAATTGTGATTTTATAATACTTGTTACTATTATGTTATTTTCAAGCCCCCTCCTCTTAGAAGTCTATTGTTGACACTCTATCATAAACCTTGTACTTGAATACCGTTTAAAAAAAAAAGAAAAAAACCTTGTACTTGAATTATAATTTTATGCTCTTATATTTTATATCAAGACCATACATACACTTGGATTGTGGTTTGGTACTATGTTTATTTTAAATTCATCTATATACTTGTTGGGATACCCTGAATCCATGTTCAAAATGTAGACTCGAGGAATTGGGTGATGTAATATGAATGTTAATGCAGCCTACTAAGTATAAGTGAACTTTTATTCCTTGTGAAGGTTCGAATCTTCTCTTGGATGGTCCCAACGATTTTCTTTTAGAAACAGCAAGCGTTGTGCTCAGCAGTTTGGTAGGATAATGAGGGCTATTTATTTTTACTCGGCCATGCAGCAAATCAAAAAAAGAGGTTGAGGTCGTGGTCGTTGCACCTCATACCTTAGTCACCACGTTGTTGTTTTCATTCTCATCATTAATACAAACTCACTCTAAATCTACTTAAAAAATACCCACACTTTAATCACCACGTTGTGGTTTTCATTCTCATCATTAATAGGAGCTCACTCCGAATCTCCAGGTGATAATGAACCTCTTTTTCCTATTTGGCCAAGTGAAGACGGAACGTCGAGTGAAACAGCTCTTCCCATTGGCAACGTGGGGAAGCCCTGCCCATGGTTATGAAAGCCAGGCTTTATGTATTTATTTTAATCATGGTATGAAACTTGGCCTCGCTCTATTGGTGAGGCAAGTTGGTTGTACAACTATTTTATAAACTATATTTATCCCATGTTTTTATAAAAACTGACACTTTTTTATTTCATAGAACCTTTATTTCGTAGAAAGCTAGAGCCAGGCGAGTTGGTTGTACAACTATTTTATAAAAACTGGCACTTTTTTATTTCATGGAACCTTTATTTCGTAGAAGCTTTAAAAAATCGCAGTCCATCAAAAATCAAACCCGCAACCTCTATTAGGGAGGCCGCCACTATCCAGCGGCATAACCCACACGCTATTGATCATTTAATGTTAAAAAATCGAACACCATATATATATATATATATATATATGTGTGTATTTTTTTTCATTTTATTTTTTAAAAAAAATGAGCTGGATTCGGACGACTCATATGAGTAAATTGCCTCGGCCAAGGCCCGAGTACTTTCGCCGAGTTGATTTTTTGAACACTAATTTTAATCGTCTTCTTGAGATCGATTTTTCAATAATTTTGAATAATAGAGAAGTCAAGGAGATTAATTACATTTTCTTGAGTGGCTTATTTATTTATTTGTTATTTATTCCATTTATTTTTTTATTTCAAATTATTTATTATTATTCTTTTTATCTCTCTCTCTCACTCGTTCAAAAACTTCAAATGACTAATGGTGTCCATGATTACTTAAACTAGAATGGAGAAAAGGACACGAGAGAATTGCATACAATGAGACCATTGACTTTTTGTATAGGGAGGTTGCAATTACTTACAACCATTCAATTTGAAATCTGATAGATTGAGTTTGTCACAAAGTTGGAGAATTTTTTTTTTAAACTTTGAGTTTGGTCAATGAAATAAATGCAACCACATAATTTTCACATCTAATGGTCAAGATTAATTGTGGCTACCTTGTACCAAAAGTAAAAAGTCTCATTATATACTTTCCTTTACTTAAATGGATTCATGGCATCGTAAAAAAAGAAGAAGAAGAAGTTATGATACAAGTATAGAGGCGATTTTGGAATAAAGATAGAGTACCGATCCGTAATTCAAGTTTAGGAATGATCTTATAATAAGTAGTATGAAATCATCCCTATGGTTTTAGGATAGAGTACAAACAATAGACTTCTAAGATGTAGAGACTTGAGAATAACATAACATTATCAAATAAGTCTAATCACAATTAAGAAAAAGAAAATAGCCCACCTTGAATTAAATAAAGGCAGGAAAACTTCTCTTTTATTATTTATTTTTTATTTATTTTCATGTGCTTTTCTTCTTCTGTTTTTTCGGGCGGGAAAATAGCAAACAAAGTATTGATTTCCGTTCTTTCTTCTTTCTCGTCAACAATGGGTTCAAGGAAAAATGAGCTCTGCTTTCTTTGCTCTCCATTATTTACTCAATCGCTGAAACTGCAAACTCAACAAAGGTGGGAGTTTCATTGTTATCTTTCTTTTTGTGACCCTAGTTTATCATAACAATGACTCTAAATTGTTTTACTTTCTTTGCTATATGCCGGAGAATCCAAATACCTGAGAACACCAAGCTTATGCCCTGAGGTGAAAGCTGAAATGGTTGTCAAAAAGGGTGCATGCCTGGGCGTATACTTATAAAGGTTAGAAAAGCATTGAACATCAGAGAGAGAAGTCCCATCCCCTATCCAATCTCAAAGTATCTTATCGTGCACCGACTCCTAACAAAGTGTGTAATCCCCGATTTTGTAATGACCCTTGGTCGTTTAAGAGACTAACTTTCTGTATTTTCATGACCCAATAGTTTTGGAGCATATTAGTTAGATCCCTAACATTTTGGTATCAAAACAACCGACCTAAGTTCAAATCCTACGAAAAGGCTACTTGGATAAAATCAGAGTGAGCTACCTGAATAAAATCAAAGTAAAAGCCACCATAGAGAGAGCCACCGAGGATATCGTCGATCCCCTAGGAAAGGGCTACCTGTGGCCAAGGTGGAAGGGCTACCTAAATAGAGTGAGAACCACCATAGAGTGAGAGCCCACTGAGGACATTGACTGCGGAACGTAGTGGTATGTAACCATCCAAGATGGTTTAAGGGCTTAACTTTCCGTGTTTCCATCACCCAAAGGTTTGGAAACCTATTGATTAGGTACCTAACAAATTTCTCTCTTAATGATATTTATACCCTTAACTGTGGTTTAATGTAAATATATAAATAAGATAGGCACAATAGGCCAAGCCAAGGTTGGCCCATACCCCAAGCCGCATAGGCATGGCCAAAATTATCTACAGAATGGCCCGACCAAGGTCTTTGAGTCTAAGCCTAGCCCTCGGGCCAACTAAAGATGCTCACATTCGTCAGAAAATAGGCCTAGCCCGAAACCCACAGGCCAGCCCCACCCAACTGGCAGCCCAACCCTACGAGGCCGCCAACAAGCCTGGTTCGGGCCAACCCCAGGCTAGGCTAGGTTTTGCCTAGCCCAAACCTTTATAGGAAGGCCAGGGATCGCATCGCTTGGGCCAAGCACAATCCAAGCCTGGCCAGCAGGCCATACTCAGCCCAAAATTGAGCCTGGCAGGGAAGCCCGGGGCATTCAGGCTCAATTGGCAGCCCTGATTCTTGTCTCTTACTACCATCGCTCATGAGCCATGAAGAGAGAGAACCTACAAAAGGATATTTCCTTTTCTCGCCTACAAGAATTCGTGCATTAATGTCTGCCAAATACTCTCTTCATGCCATAACTTTTATATCTCTTCAATTCTTACCTTCATCTTAAATTCCAGAGCTCGATGATAAATAAAGGAAAAAGTTTTTATAAAGCCGATGCACTGACAATCAAATTTGAGCCTACCTAAAAAATTACACTAAATGAGGTGGTTTTGACGTTTAAATATCCTTAAATAGATCATCTCGACATCAAGATGCATGAACATGAAAAAAAAATAGATTTCAAGTTTTGAAAATAATATATTTTATAACACATTTTTATACAGTCAATTTTCTAGATTTTAAGATCCACGCTATTTTTTAAGCTTTAAACTTTATAAATAAAGATGAATATATATATTTTAATACTATCACATATATTTTCAGAATTGAAACCACATTTTTCGATACTATTTGAAGGTAAGCTCTAATTTGATTGTTTAGAACCTAGGCTCTAAACAAACCGTACAAATAAAAGGAAGCACAAATAATACTACTTCTGATCCTATAAATTTATACAAGGATTTTGTACATGGTGCACAGAGACATGCACTCTCATGTTACAACCCAGCATAGAAAAGCCTTTTGCCATCTCTGCATCCTCCTCGCTGTCGCAAACCCTGTAAATCAATAAACCCCAAATGCCATAAAATACAATGCTGGCATGCCATGAAAAAGCCTCAAAAACAAATTCCTAAACCATTCAATGACTCGAGCCTTGACATGAATATCAGTTTTCATTTGCCTTGACCAGGAAAAAAGGTCGTCTTGCGAAATCCAATGCTCTGTAACAGAATGCCAGTCCTCAGTTTTACTATTGAAATCGATCTAAATTTTTTGAGTTATAATTTAAGTGTATCAATCACCTCAATCCTAATCTAAGATCTCATTCAACCGTTTAAACCCTCTCTGACACACTCCAGCTCTTGCTCATTATCAGAGGCAGGTTTTGTATATGTGGATACACTATCTTAACCAAGGAAAGGTATATTGGATTGTAAGCACTCTCCCTCTCTAAACCCGGGACAGGCATATGAGTTCTTGATTCAGAAGCACCTCTTTGGGTTAGTTTCTCTCTCTATTCCCCCCCTGTGTTGGTGCAAATATGATACATAAAATAGCAAATATTTCCAGTGTTCCCCTGTTTCTTCGCTCTTGCCATGCCCCTTCAAGAAGGAACAACCCATCATGAACCACAACACCTCCTCAGCTAACCCCCGGCTGTACCATGGGAAAGAAGGCCCATTTCTTGGTCTCAGCCTCCACCCCAAGTGTCTCTGTCCTCCACCACTCTCCAGCCCTAATGCTAGGAGGCCCTACCACCCCTTCAGCATTGTCAAACTTGAACTCCCTAGCCCCCAAACCCTCCAACTCCTTCCCCGACTGCTTCTCCTTCCCTGACTGCTTCTCAAACCCACCAATACCGCAAACCTCCCCAGAGATAGATGGAGAACCCTCTCCCTCCTCCACTCTTCCTTCTCTCTCATCCATACCTGCCTCTTTATCCTCCGTTCTTCCTTCTCTCTCCTCATTCTCAAACTGAACCAAGCTTGAAGGAATATTAGAAAACCCCTCATCTTCAGGCGGACCAACCTGAATTTTTTCCATTGGTGCAGCTTCCTCCTCTACATCTCTTGCTGAATTGCAACCCTTAACCTCTTCCTGACTCAATCCAAATGAAACTCTATGCATTGAAACCTCGCCATCTTGGTTGTGATCCTTATCATCCATATCCTGAATAGAATCATTGGCCTTGTTCTCCAAACTCCTAAATGGAGCAGACCCATCAATGCTACAAAACTGGGGTGGCTCGCCTCGTCGGAAAAATGGAGAAGAGGAACCAGACCCTGAGACTGGCGATATGAGCTGACCGACAGGACTCCCAGGATAGAGTTGGTAGGCCTGGAGGTCTGAGTAGTTAGAGGAAGTAGAGAGAGAAGGGAGGGAGGAGGTAGAGAAAGAAGGAACAGCGAGGCCCTTCTCATTGGTCGGAAAGAACTGGCAAACCTGAAGATCAGTGAATGGGGAGGAGGGAGAAAGAGAAAGGCCTTTGTCATTCCTCCGGTAGAGCTGGTACGCCTGGAGGTCCGAGAGACGGGAAGAGGCAAACGGAGAAAGGCCCTTCGCGTGGTTTGGGTTCTTGGGATCTAGAGAGAGAGAAGTTACGAGCTGGGCAAAGGGAACTTCAGGAGATGAAGGTGTAGTTAAATGAACAGATTCAGGTGGTGGGGTGAAAGGGGCAGTCGAGGGTTCAGTTGTAAAGGTTGAGAAAACAGGAGGAGAGACAAGTTGGGTTTCATGGGCATAAGGCCCAATGGCAAAGATAGAGTTAGTGTTTTGAGAGTAGGGGTCAGAGGAGAGAGAAGATAGAGAGAGAAAGCCAGCAGGGGAGTGAGAAACTGACGGGGGCTCCGAGTGGAGGAAGGAGGCTGGTGAGGAGGGTGGGGCAACAAAGGGAAGTGGAGGGGGAGGAGGGTGAGAGGGATCGTTTGGTGGTGGAGCACCATCACCAGAGGGGATTGGTTCCGGGACCAGGACTGCTCGGCTGATGCGTTTGCCATGGCGTGGGGACCCAAAGCACCAGTACACGCTCCAACAGCCTCCCCATCTTCTTTTCTATAGAACAAAATAAGCAACATCAAAGAGAGAGAGAGAGAGAGAGAGAGAGAGAGAGAGAGAGATCTGCAACAAAAAGAATGTTTATGAAGGTTATCTACCCCAAGAGATGCTTCACTGTCCATGCAAGAGATTATCAAACCCCTGACTTGCGCAGCATTAAGAACCAAGAACAGGGGCGTTTTGGGCTTTTTTAACAAAAGAGTTGAGGGGGTAGTTGAATGAAATGATCTTTTTAAGTAACCACTTTTATTAATGAATTGGTTGACTTCACCACCACAATGGTTGCTTAAGGTGGTTTGACCATTCTAATCATATTTGACCTTTATTTACTGTGCTCTCAGCAAGAGACAGGGGTGCCATCATTTTCCTCATAGCCTACAGGATAGAATTCAAGAAACCTTTGTACTGCATATAAACCCAGAACAGACTTATATGGTTAATGATCTACTTAAGAACCTCATTTTATCAGCAAGTTTCAAGGACTTAAAAGAACATAGGCAGCTTTGATTCATAGAATTTCTCTCCGTTCATGCAGCTGGTTTTCATAAATAAACATTCTGGAAGTGTTTGAAGAACTCTCAAACATTTGAGTGTTTGAAGAACTCTCAAGCATTTAAGTGTTTGAAGAACTCTCAAACATTTGAGCGTTTGAAGAACTCTCAAACATTTAATAGTCTTGTATGCCTTTGAGACTAAAGCCAAGTCCAAGTTTGAAACTTCAGTAATTATGCTATTAATGTATCTACTAGAAAACAAATTAATTCAGAGAAAAATTAAGGATATATAAAATATAGAGCATATTTCCAAGAGAAATCAACCCAACATATTCACTAACAAAACAATATATATTACCATAGTAATCAAAATATACCATTAGCTGAAGTGCAACATAAGGATTTGAGAAAAACTGAAAACTCTCCTTAACCCAAGTCCCAAAACCATGCACAGAGATATAACTTGGTTAATTGGGCCAAATAGTTGCATATGCTATTGTGCTTAAGGATAATACAACATTGACCGATACCTTATTGTTAATTAGGTAACTACTTTATTGTGCTCTATATTTTAATAGCTTCCAACTACTCGAGACAGTTAGGAGCAATAATAGGCCCAATTCAAGTTTATACACCAAATTTTGCTCCAGATTTGGCCCAGTCTCGAGCATAGCTGGCTTGCAGGGTCTTTAAACACAATAAAATAAAATTTAGAAAAATAAAAATTACCAAACCTTCCAAAACTTAGAATTACTTAAAAAAGTCAGAAGCTTTATTACGACCCCACAAATCAAATTTGAGCATTGCTTGGCCATCCATAGACCAGAGCCGACTCTAGAGAGTCCAAATCTATGGCATTTAGACTAATTCCCTCTACAAAGAATAAGGCAAGGATCAGTTGAATAGTTGTCAGTCCCAGTCACAGGACTACATTAGAGAGGGGCCTTAGTATTCTAAATTTCAGACTTAGATGTGCTGAAAGCTCGTCATGAATCAAGAAGGGAGCTTTTAAATGGCATCTCAAGCTGTTCTGTAAATGTCTAATTAAAAAAAATGACCAACACCATCCCAACTGAAAAATTTTGGCAAAACATCCATTAAGTTTTGGCTGCTAAGGTAGGCATCACGCCTAAATTTTATAAATGCATAAAACGAAAGTCAAAAAACTAAACCTGTAAAATCACCATTTTATAGAAAAATACAGAACACCAGATAGTCATCATTAGGGGTATTCTATTATAGCAAATAAACACACACACCCTATACCATAGGCTAGGGTTCCACCATTTCCAAATATAAACGAATTGTGCCTACTGTAAGAATACTGCCAATAAGGACACATACACAACCAAATTTGCTTATTTTTTTTGCTCTCTTTACCTCTTAAAATGGCAAAGAAGTCATTTTCGTAATAACAGCCATTATAGGCTTTCCATAACATATAGAAAGACTGAGGCATTTCTCTAATCCCTAAAAAGAAATGTTCAGACGATTTAGCCCTTACCCCATAAGATATTTTTCCAACTATTTCGGTAATAAGGGATAGCATAGTAATTTACATAAATTACCAGAGAGGTTACGCAAGTCAAAGAAATTTGGAGAACAGAACTATAATCTCTAAAAAGAGGGGTGTTTCATTATGGACGAAATACGCCAAGCAAATACACTAAATGCATACATGGATATGGATACACGCAGATGACAAGCACAGACATGCACATATAAGTACACGCATGGGTCATAGGAAGGTTTGCTCATATATGCATCTAATCATTCATTAATCTAAATATGAATATATGAAAAAGTATGTATTCACATGTGACTTCACAACATAACATGGATTCCTGAATTCGTTTGTGCGTGTATGTATTTATGTAAATGATAGAAATATAAACGAAAAAAAAATGAAAAAATTAAATTCCAACATATAAACACAAATGAAAAAACGAAAAATTAAAAACTTACATAAAAAAAACAGGGTAAGATATGCTAAATACCTGAACAGTGGCTTGTTGCACCCGATGATCTGCAGTTACAATAGCGGAAGCAGCAGCATTTACAGTCTCAACACTGTTATTAACATTATTCCACATATTTCCAACTAGAAAACCCTTAATTTCTCAAAACCACCAAACCACTTTAAATCACTCCACAAAGGAAAAAAACCAGATATGAAGAAAAAACCAGAAAGACGCCCAATTCACTCAATATATTCACAATAAGAACAATTCAGAATCGAAAAAAAACCATAAAAAACCCTAAATGAACAAATCATCAGTAATTCCACTTATAAAGCTACAACAAGAGAGAAATGGAGTAGAGTTAGGCTTAGAAAACCCCAGATCCATGAAACCACAAGAATTATCAACTAAAAAGTTGGAATTAGTAAGAAACCGAGGAGAATTAGGGCATTGGGACTGGTAAAGAAAAAGGTTAGGGTTTTCAGAAGAGCATCAAAAAGGAGGAGAAAAGGCTGAAAGCTAAGAAAGATAGAGTGAAACAAAAAGCAGGTGTTTATATAGAAGGGGATTATTTTCGCGAGTGTTAAGGTCAAACATGGAACTGAGCTATCTGAGGTTAAATCCTAACCGCAGTTTTACTTGAGTTTAGGCTTGAGCCTTCTACTATGCCAAATCATACTTTTAGTAATACACCCATTATGTTTTTCAATAATGTGGGTGGATTGATGAATTTATGGTGGCGAAAATCAGATTTGGTGGATTATGATAAAAATGGACAGCCGCACGTGGTATTAACTTATTAGTGATTTCAATGAACGGTTAGGATTTTCCCTTGATTGCTCACTGGAAAGTAGTGGCCGTTCATTAAGTGTCGCGGTGGCAATAGGGAGAATTGACTTTGGAGGGAACGGTAGATATTTGCTCAACGAATGCGGTCAATTCAGAGAGAGGAGATCGCAGCCGTTCCTTTGAGGGCATCACACGTGTCCATGACTTGCGTGACGAACAAGGTACGAAAGGAGTTAAAAGTTTCGGTTTCGGCGAAAATCCCAATGAAAATTCTGAAAAATAGACAAAAAGGTATCTTCCGTAGACCCAATACTTCTCTCTCTAGTCCACTCTCTCTCTTCTCTCTCTTTGATGGTCTCCCTTTTTATAGTCATGGTTTCTATTAGATATAGTTATTTATGCCAAATAGACTGCCTAGTTTCTACTCGCGCGGGAGTATGCTAAGCCAAAACACATGCTAGGAATACTTTTTTAGATTTCAAATTTTGGACAGGTAATCTTCACCACCTATATTGCTAATCTCAATTCAATAAAAATCCCAAATAAACTCTCTATCTACTAGAAAAAAAACTAGTCCTTCAATATTGAATCTGAGACCGTCCAATTTTTGAAGGGCTAGATCTAAATGTTACAAAACATAAAATTCAAAGTTTTTCCTTTTGAAAATAATTAGTTTTCAAAATTTTAGAATAAAACAATTCCCTATAGGTGTTTTGCATGAGGATGTAGATGCACAATTTATTCCTATGGGAGCATAGCACATGTGCTTATTTCTTCCAACACGCTTGAAATATCAACCATCGAACATTTCTCCCATTTCTCCTATTTACACATGCTTTAATCTTGATGGGTTTTTAAATTAAACAAAAATATGAAAATATTTTGAATGTAGATAAAAATTTAAAAAAAATGTCAAATGATTAATCTCTTGTGCTTTTGATAAATATCATTATTTATTAGAAATTTTTTTCATACCGGCTGGACCGTATTTCTATATATGCGGTCCAAAAAGTATAAAGCATCCATCTCGAAAATGGATACAAATAGGTATTCTATCTAAAATCAATGAAAGCCAACAGCCCAAATGTTTTTTTTCTAAAATTATTATTTTTAGTTTTAAAATTTTATTTATATTTTCATATTAATGTGTCACATATCTTTAAAAATTAAGTCTTAAAATCCAACTCAAAAATAGATGTATTAAAAAGCATGCTTTTTCACATATGCGGGCTTGGTCCTTATTTCTTATCTCTCTTATGCATTTACTTTGATCATGTTTTCCACTCTCCTATATTTAACATAATCTTGTTTTCTAGTTTACTTTTTTTTTTTTTTTTTCCTGTCACATCTCTCTCTCTACTTTCTCTCTCTATTTGGTGCCCGCACTTTTACTCCTGCATGGTTTTGCATTTGATATTATTAGAAATGTTATTTATTATTTGTAGTTCATTACATTTAATGGATCACCCTTTCCCCCTTGCTTTATGTCCTTGTCTCTATCTTCTCTCTTCAAAGCAATTATTATTGTAAGCTCTTCTATTTATGATTCTCACACTTGTTTCACTATATTGAGTGTTTAAACATTGAAGTTAAATGTGAAAATGACAAAAGTAGCCTTGATATTTGATTCTAAATGCCCTTTTTTTTTTATCAAATACCTAAACCATCCTTCTAAAAATGGCGGAAATCACTAGAGATGGCACTGAAATCCCATGGAGGATAGGATTTCAAATAATGATATTTGTGTATGTCAAACCATTTTGAGCCCCTTGTTGCTTTTATATGTCTTCAATTGAATATTCTAATATTATTTAAATTTTGATTCAAGAAAATCATAATCACTTTTAATCGTAAAATAAAAAATTACGCTAAATATCTCATAAAACTTTTCATAAATATATTTTTTTGAACCTTGAGCGCATTCAGTAATCAAAACCTAACCGTCTTATTCCAATTCTTATTTTATGCTCTTTTACCACTGAATCAACAAATTTTTTTGGTTAAATTTTAACTTGATATTCATGTAAAATTTACATATAAATTAAACAATTCTTATGCCTCCTCACATTCCCTCGACCTTTATGAGAAGACAATCACATCTCAAAACCCCTTGTTTTGAATAATGTCATCCCAGGCCATGGGAATGACTAATGAGTGTGTTAAACAACAATTGCCTTGGGCTCTCTCTATTTGCCTTTTAGCATGTTATGCGTTTACTCGCTCCTGTCTTTTGTCTAAAATTTTGGGAACCGCATAAGAACTACCAAACGATTATATTCAAATGAAAAAAATTGAATTGTGAGTTTTGTGACGCTTTGATCTAGCTCTTCAAAAATTAGACGGTGGCTATTCAATCTTGAGGCATTATTATTTTTTAGTACATATAAAGCTTGTTTTGGAATATTTTTTATTTAGATTAGTTATGGGTTGGAGAGATTACATCCCCAAAAATTGAGATATAAAAGGTATTTCCAGCATGTGTTATATCTGAGGGACTAAATGAATAGTGTACTTCATCAGGAGCAGAAAATCATTTGGCCTCCTTTTTTGTTGGCCTTATCAAAAGAGGATGACTAAGCCCACGTCCTTTCCTAACATCTTTTATAGACAAAAACATAAAAAAAGCATGGATTCGCCCACTTATTAATCCTCCACTTTTAACCACTTCAAAGCTCATTCAAACCCCACATTGATTAAACTTTTTGACAACATGAAAAGCTCTAAAGCTTTGCCATGATACATAAAGCCCTTAATATCTCCATCAACACATCATCTCTCTTCCATTGATTTAAAAAGAAAACTCAATGCCTACTTTTCTCTCATCTTTGCAACCTAGGGTTTTTATAACTTCATCTACATTTCCATATGGCTTGGGATATGATTGAATAGGGAGAAAGAACACGAGTGCTTGATTATAAGGGTTGGGGCCCCCACCATTTCTTTTCTTTTTTAATGCTAGTTTCACTTTTGGGGCCTTAGATTATGGTATTGAAGGATAAAATATTCCCTTGCTTTTGAGAAGGCTCATTTGCTTCTAGACAAATATGGACTTCTTGATTTAAAACCTTAGGAAAGGGGATGGTTTCTAGACCTAATCTTCCCCCATCCTCAAAGTTCAAGCTTAAGGGGTGACTTCTTTGAGCTAGTCCTGTTATGCAGTGACAAATGGAACATGACTAGACTTTTGATATGAGTTAAAAAAGATTATATGTTGCAGTCAGATGAAGTTCTATTTCAGAGTATTTTTAGGACTCTAGAAGTTTTATACCTGGGATTTGATGCATAATCAAGTTTTGCGGATACCGGGTCCCAAATGACCTATAAATGTTGGGGATGTATCCTCTTGAACCTAGCGATCGATTTAAAATTGGAAGAAGAAGAAAAAGAAAAGAAAAGCGCATACTCGCCATGATTGTGCTATAAAAAATCAAGCTTTCTAGAATAATAGATAGTCCAATTTCCAGATAGTGAGATTTAAGTGTTTCACTACTCAAAGTCTAGCTTTTTCAGTTAAATGAAAATATTCATTTAGTGATTCTAAATTGGATTTGAAAATTCCACATCGAGAAAACCTTCCCATTTAGCAAGTCTTTTGCCAGATATATAGATGTAAATATGTACAAGCAAAAAGACAACCGAGGGAAAGGGGCTGGGTCGTGGTAGTAGCATCCCCATATATGGTTTTCATTCTCATTCTCATGAGACCACCCCACTAACACTTTCAAAAAACTAACTCCTAAGCTATTTGAAAAAAATGGGTACGGGATGTCTTCCCCATTGAATTATCCAAAAAAAAAAAAGAAGAAGAAGTGTACCAGATGCAACGAGCCAATAAAAAATCACCACTTTCTGATTGCACTCTTGTGCAAGAGGATGGTCACAATTTTGGGCGTATATTTTGGAAGTAAATGGGCACTTGTCAAGCTATCAAAAGTAAGTGATGCCCATCTAAGCCACTGCATTTGGTAGACATTTAACATGTTTTGAATCAAAAGCTGATGTCAATGTGCAATGATTTAGCTTTTGTGCTTTTGTTTAAAGGTCCAATTTCGGTTCAAAGAACTAGACCTATTGCTCTTCTGGATTTTTTTTGGTGAGTCGGTGGGGGAAAAAACAGTTCCTACTGCTAACGCCCCTACCCTTTTGGGGAGAAAGAAATAAGAGACTTCATCATAGAGGTCGTTGGTACTATTGCTAAGGCCGCAGCCCATTGGATGGCAATGAGCTCACATTGGATTTGGTCGATGTAGCAAAACCATTTCACATAAAGAATCAGGGGATGCTAGGATTTTAAACCAAAATTGCTGAAATCTCAAGTTAGTCTAGACTGAGTTTAACCTTATTGGTTCACCCCCTGCGTTTTAAAAGTTTGAATCGGGCATTCAACCACAAATGGACTCATTTCGAATCAACCGATCTGACACAAGCGATTATCGAGTCTTATGACTACAATAGAAACTGAAAGAAGAAAATCCCAAAACTTAAGGGAATTTGGCAATTCAAGGTTCCTAAAACTAGCCACCCACCAATTTCTAGCCGACACTATTGTGAATGAGCTTGACAATTTTTAAAACCCTGGTTCAATCTTTGCAATCAGCTTGACAATCAGCTTGACAATTTGCTTGACAATTTTTAAAAAATTGTGAAAATATCAAAAAACGGGTTGAGACCCTATACGATATTACTCTATGGGCCAAAAAATTACAAATTGCCCCTATTGTGTTGGGAAGCCCAAATAATTTGGGGTGCTTTGATAAGTTTATCCCAAAAGAGGCCTTAACCGATTGATAATTGGAAATAAATTTATCGAAGTACTCTTAACTATTCTGGCTTTCCAATACCGAACAAAGAAAATTTGAAACTTCTTTAATATATTTTTTGAGGATGTACTTGATGCATATATATAAATTTAAAAAATACCTTCAAGTGTAATTTGTAATCTCTCTAATGGTATTTTAAGAGATTTCAAGCCCTATATTGATATTCACCCACAAAATTATTCCACTTCTCACTCAATATTCTAATAAAATTGAGACGTTTTTTAATGTTCTTGACAAACAAACATAACCAGTCCCAACTAATGATATGCCTCTTTATACCAACTGGGGGATCAAACAAGTCCCAATTGGTTCAGTTTTAATGGGTAGGGTTCAAACCCACCCTTTCCCTTTGTTGATATTGGCTCTCAAGGATGGCATATTGAAATGCTGCATGTGTCATCCTGCATCACACTTGTGGTCCCAAAATTAACGTTGGAAGTTCATGTGATGAATTGCAAACATAGACAAATAAAAAAGGCAACCAATGGAGAATCCTTTCTTGATAAAACCATGGCTAAATGAAAGTGCCATTATGCCAATCTTTAACTACAAGAGATATCTTGTACATATATAATATATATTTCTTTTAAGATAAGTTTTGACTAATAGGATGCACGTGTGATGTGAACATGAAAGGTGACTATGGGATGTTAGGCACTAAGAGACAATCCTAGGTCTCATGCGTTTTTAAAAAAGATCATGTGATTCTTAAAGCAACTATTGGGCTTTTTTTCAACAAATATTATTTTAGTCTCAAATGTCATGCAACTTCGTGTCATCCACTTCAATTATATACAAGTTTTTTTTTTTCAGTTGATTTTCCTGTAGTTTAGGATCTAATTTTGGCTTTACCCTTAAGCATGCAACTAAATTGTCACTATGAAAAGACCCAAATGCCCTGAAGATTAATTCTGCTGACCTTGAGGTGAAAAATGAAATATTAGCAATTATTTGAAAATTAGCCCAACGTTGTATCTATACTATATTATTAAGTCAGAACTAAAGGGTGAACATGTGTTTCAAAAATAACAAAAAACCCCAGAGATTGTAGGACACTGGACACATTCCCCATCTTTAGGTAGAGAGATGGGTACCCCTCTTTAGAGAAATAAAAAAAGAGGTGTACCCATATTGAGAGGGAGAGAATACCTAATTTAGGAGAACAAAATCTAAGAGAGAGAGAGGGGGTGTACCTATAGTTAAAGCCAGAGAGAGAGAGAGAATCCGCACCTGTTTTAGGAGAACAAAATTAAAAAAAAGAAGCTTAACAAAATTTAAAAGAAGAAAGTTTATTAAGAGGAGAGAGAGGAACGTACCCGTTTTTAGAGGAAGAGAGAGATAGAGTCCCCACCTTTTTGGATAAGAGGAGAGGAGGATTTCCAAGAAATCTCTCAAACATATTCAAAGGTTCAAAATTAAGCAATGGAGATTCTTTATCTCATAAAATATATCTTTTACAGGATCCTAAAACTAAAAATAAATCCATCTAAAAAATATTTAAAAATAATAAAAAAGGTCTAAGATTGAGCAATACAGATTTATCTCCTAAAATATCTCTTTTTACATTAAGCATCCTAAAACAAACCCTAAATCCATCTCCAAAAAACAGAGAGAAAGAATATGCACAAAGAAGAAAGTTAAATAAGGGGAGAGGAGGATTCCCAAAAAAATCTCTAATAAATATTTGTTTGGTTCCCATAAAAAATATTAACCGTCTCTAAAAAAAATCACTCGAAGATATAAAAAAAAGGTTTAATATTAAGCAATGGAGATTCTTTATCTCCTAAAAATATCTCTTTGTACATTAAGTATCCTAAAATTAACTGTAAACCCATCTCCAAAAAAAAGCTCTAACGAATATTTAAAAGACTTAGAATCACGAGTTGCAAACCATTTTAAAAAACTATTTTAGAGTGGGTTTTTTTTCCTTTTTTTTTTTTTTTTTATACCGATGGATGTTTATTTTTATCGAGTACCTCTCTAATTACTATACGGTTGTCTAGGCACTCTCCCCTCACTTCTTGAAGCAAAACAGTGCTATATTCATTTCTTAAGGCGAATTCCTTTTTTTATTTTATTTTAGATTTTCCCCAACATTCTTAAAAAGAAATGCCCATCCCATATTGTCAAGAGCTGCTCGAAGTTCGAAGAAATGGTTCTGCTCACATTTCACTGTTTTGTTACTTTTATATTTTTGGTTAAGTTGGGAGCTCACATCAAAGGATCAGTATTCACTCAAATTGTGGCCCAAGAAAACATATTATTTCGGGTAATGTTTTTTCCCCTCGAAAATAATGTAATTTTTTGGGACTAGCCATTATTATAGTTTGGAAGATTTATTGAACTTTGTTTTCTATTTTATTTCATATTTTATGGGAAAATGGACATAAAAATTGTAATATCTATAATTATATACTTTTTTGGGTAGTTTACTTTTTCTATGTTTATTATATGGAACTTCATCTAATTTTTTCTGTAGTATGGTTACTGGTTTAGCCATTCATATTTTTGTGGAATTATTAAAGTGAAAATGTTGATTTTTTTGTGATTTTAAGTCAAAGTGGGGAACTGATCTTTGTTTTGTATGGCTCTACACCAAATGTGACTTGCAACCTTGATGCTTTAGGGCCCATCTTTCCTTTTGTCTTGTTGCTTATATATTATGGCATGATTGTTGAGTTACCATGAAATTAAACATTGGGTGCTTCATTCATTCATAAAGAGAAATCACTTGGTTCTCTTCTACACTCTGCAGTGCAGTTACTACATCCCTACTTTATTAGCAATTATCAAGAGATGGCATAAAACTAATTATTTTCATTTAAAGAATTGTTCTGCTTAATACTGTTTGTTTGCAAGTAGAGAGATGGTTAGGGAAGGGACTGGATTGTGGTGGTAGCACCCCTATTCTTAGTTACCACGTTGTGATTTTCAATCCTACTGATACCACCTATTGACACTTTAAAAAAAAACTAACTCCCTGATCTATCTGAAAAAATGGGTAGGGTCTGTCTTTCCCACTGAATTACCCAAAAAAACAAAAATTAGAGACAAGTTCATCAGTTAAAATTGTACGTGACGTGTTTGTATGGCCTAAATCATGCATGTATAATCAACATAAATATTATTTGAGTTCTCACTAAATTTGAATTAGGAACAATTAAGACAACAATGACTCTATTTTCAACTAATTAAAATGGCTAAGTTGCCTTTTACTCTTCCATGACCATAAATTCCTCGTGAGTTACTTTTAAAATTTTAAGAAATTTTATATTTTTAATTTTTCATGCTTTAAAAATGCATTTAGACTTTGTACGCAGATAAACGGTATTACTACTTCACAACATTAGTGAATTTTCCTATTAGGTAAATTTATGCAAATAAATATTGTTCGTGATTTTTTTTTTTTTTCATTTCTTTTTTTCATTTTTCTATCTAAAAAAGTTCATGTTCTTTATTTGATAATCAATATTTTTTTAATCATGTACAAAGCGCTTGTTTTTTTACTAGCTTGGTTTGCTCAGGGCTCTTAGATCTCTCTCTCCTAGAGAGTGAATTGTTTTTCTTTCCTCGTAATGTAAAAGCTCATGGAATCTTTTTTGGTATTTTACCAAGGTTTTAAAAAATAAATTGGTAAGTCAGATCGACCATCCCAAAAACCAATCTAGATTAGCAGTTTGGCGATCCAGATCGGCTTGATCTAGCCTTGAAAGTTTTTCAAAAAAATCACTAATTTTTTCAAAAATCTAATTTTTTAGATTTCCAAAAAAATAGTGGTATTGTATTATGATTTATCATTATTTTACCGAAAACGTATAAATAATAAAAACATGTATCATGTCTGAGTGTTTGTTGTCCATCACATTCATTTCACGGTAAACAATTCATATTCTCTATCTCAGTTATCCAAATGGATAAAGAAATATATAAAAATAAAACCCAATTTGATACTTTAAGTTATTTCTCGTGTCATCTGAATCAATTCGAAACATATAAAAAATAGATTCTTGTGATATTTTGAATTTAACAGTTGATTGCTGTAGCTAATAAAGCCCACCTAAAAATGACTAAAACTCAATGTATAAAAATCAAACAACTTTATAAAGAATTCAACAAGAAGTGATTCCCAACAAAAAATCAAAATAAGTAAAAAAAACTAGCATCAAGGTGTGAAGCATTAGACACGAGCAAGGTAGAAAGAGAGAGAAGTTGGTGTTATTCTTGAGAGAGAGAGGAGAGAGAGAGACATTTTGTGTAGAGATGCATAGGCTATTTTATGAGGGAGTGTAAAAGATAAATTCACATGGATCGGTTTTGAAGTGGACTAAAGAGAATAGATTTAGAGGTGGTGGGGATAATAATTTAAAAAATGACTGAAATAAATGGCTTTTTTATGGAAAAGATAGTTTATTTTATAAGAACAAAAATAATGTAAGGTTCCTAGTGAATCCCCTTAGTTTTTCCAATAATTTTGTTTTGTTATTATTCCTTTTCAATACTTTCTCCCCCATATTCTGGGTTGAACCTTGATGAGCCATGCTCATTCTGTTTCTGTTTTACCGCCTTTCACGTACATTAGTTTGTGTTTTCTATTTCTTTAAGGGTTCAGTTTGTATAGAGCCAAGGCTCTAAACAATCAAAGTAGAGCACACCATCAAATAATATCGACAAATGTGGTTTCAATACTGAAAATCTTTGTGGTAGCCTTAAAATATATTTTCATCTCTGATTATAAAATTTAAAGCTTAAAAAATAGTGTAAATCAAGCAGATCTATGAAACCTTGAAAATCTTGAAAATTGACGGTCCAAAAATGCATTACAAGATGTACTATTCCAAACCTTGAAATCCATTTTTTTCTCATCTCCATGCATCTTGCAGTCGAGATGGTCAATTTGAGGATATTTGGGCATCAAAACAACCTCTTCTAATGAAATTTTTGAGGTGGGCTCTAATTTGATTGTTTAGAGCCTCGGTTTTATATAAACTTTTTCCATAGTTCAAAGTATGCGTTGAACAATCAATTTTGAGCTTGTTACGAAATATCATTTATTTTTTTTGGCATTTTTAGGAACAATTAATCTCTTTAACAATATTTTTGGGCTTTTCAAACCTTTTCAAAGCATGTCTTGAATACATTAGTTTGTGCTATTTTTAACCTCTCATATATGCTAAAAAAGGCCAATTATTTTGTGGTTTTCATCTTAGGTAAAAAAATACGAAATTGTATTTTTCATGTTTGCATAAAAATTTTCTAATCAATGATGACCACCTACATTTTTTGTACATTTTTCCATTATTATCTACCCTTTTTAATTTGGGTGTGATTTGTATAGAGCAGAGGCTCTAAACAATAGAAGTAGAGCCCCCTTTTAAATAGTATCGAGAAAAGTGGTTTCAACATTGAAAATAGTTGTGATAGCTTTAAAATATATTTTTATCTCTAGTTATAAAATTAAAAACTTTAAAATAGTGTAGATCAAGCAGATCTATGAAAACTTAGAAATCTTGAAAAGTGACCGTCCAAAAATACATTACAAGATGCACTATTTCCAAAATTTGAAATCCATTTTTTTTCTCATGTGCATACATCTTGATGTCGAGATGATCAATTTGAGGATATTTGAGCATCAAAACAACCTATTCTAATGAAATTTTTGAAGTAGACTCTAATTTGATTGTTTAGAGCCTCGGCTCTAGATAAACTTTTCCCTTGAAGTTTTCACCTAAAATACTCGTACATTTGTCCGTTATTTTCTACCCTTTTCAAAAAGGGTGCGGTTTGTATAGAGCTGAGGCTCTAAACAATCAAATTAGAGCCCACCTTCAAATAGTATCGAAAAATATGGTTTTAATACTGAAAATCTTTGCGATAACCTTAAAATATATTTTTATCTTTAATTATAAAATTTAAAGCTTCAAAAATAGCGTAGATCGAGCAGATCTATGAAAATTTGAAAATCTTGAAAATTGATAGTAAAAAAATACATTACAAGATGCACTATTTCCAAAACTTGAAAGCCATTTTTTTCTCATGTCCATGCATCTAGATGTCGAGATAATCAATGTGATGATATTTGGGCATCAAAACAACTTCTTCAAGTGAAAGTTTTGACGTAGGCTCTAATTTGATTGTTTAGAGCCTAAGCTCCATATAAACTTTTCCCTTTTAAAAAAGGGTATCTTATAGAGAGTGAGCATGGCATGCAAGTTGGAATGGTTTGCAACGAAGAAATTGTTTGGTTGTGGAAAAGCGTCTTGCAAAAATTTGTTGTGGAAAAGCATGTTGCACAAATTGTGCACGCTTTGTTACGTCTGCCCTCTTTACTGATTGGGCTCCTGGAACAGACGATGGGCAGAAACCTTGTTGATGGAATTATATGTCACAAAATAGGAAACTTAATAAAAACTCAATATAGAAAATTTAATATCGTGTATATTACAAGATATGAAACTCAATATTTGGGTCCTATCAATATCTTTCTCATTCACACAATACTCTAATGCTCGCCCCCGTCTGTCATGTTGATGGACATCAAGAGTTTGGTGATTTAAAAACTTAATTTTATTTTTTTAATTTCATAGATATTGGTATAAGTTTTATTTTTTATTTAATATTTTAGGAATTATAATGTGAGGTTAATCTAAATACTTCAATTTTATTTTTTTATTTACTATTCTCTCGTTAGTATTCATGATTACTGCTCATGAGTATGTTCATGGATTACTATTCAGGGTATTGTTCATGGGTTATTGTTCATAGGGGTATTTCTCAATTTCTACTATTGCTTAAGGGTATTTGCAAGTCTTTAATTATTTAGTTGGACCTTAAATTAATTTCAGGGTTTTATTGGCTTATAAAATTTGCACATTATGAGATTCTTCAATATTGTTGATTTTATTTCTTTGAGGTTAAGAAAAAGGTGGATTTAACTTCCCACCTTGCGCTTCCTACATTTAGTTGTATCAGAGCACGGTTCAAAGGTGATTAAAGAACAGTGGTTGGTTATGGAGATCTTAGCCATAAGACTACTAATTTGATCCGGTTGTGCAAAGAAATCAACAACTTGATGAAAAGGGTCACATAGATATTGTATAAGCGACATCCGCAATAATGTGTCCTAAACAAAGAAGAATATGTAAGGATAGATCCAAACAACGAAGGTTTTTATGGAGATTGATGCGAATCATAGTCTAACACTTAGTGAGAATAGATTGATGACGTGTCAAACTACATAGGTGGTTTTGATACCTGATGGCATCGACGAGCATAATTTTGAAGCAAGACAACAAGTTCAATTGCATTTAATATTATTTGAACAAATGGATTGTCCTATATTTGATAGCGTTCCTATTTGTGATAACAAACCAGGTGGCCTTATCTTTGAAGATGATCATATTTTTGTTGAACCATTCAAGGAAGATGAAGAATTTGGAGATCCTATTTGTAACGAACAAACAACGATAATAATGATTTGGAACAGTGGTAGTGCGAGGTAAAAAGAGGACGTAAATTGGGGTGCTGACTGTAAAAAACTCTTAATGTCACTAGAAGTGTTAAACCTTTATGTTTCTATTATTCTACCTCACCTCACAGTTGTATGCTACCATAGTTGGTGGCACCATATTTGAGGATATTTTCGAGGATAGTTTGATCAGATCTGTGATCCATAGGTCTCAAGTCAAGCGCCAATGTCAATGTACAATATTGTCGCTGAGAAAGACTTTGCGTTTAGAGGAGGATTTGTATGAATCCATTTAAAAACTCAAAAGCAAGTTTTCTCCAAACAAAAGGAGAAATTATAGAGATCAAGAGCTGGATCATTCAAAACTTTAATTTTATTTCTCAAATTCATAGATGTGTGCAAGTATTTTTTTTTTATTTTTAGGAATTATAATTTGGGGTTAATCTCTAAAACTCAGTTTCTTTTGTTTTTTTTCCCTTTTAACTATTCATTGGTCCCAAGTCAAGCGTCAATGTTGATGCCACAATATTCTGGTTTAGAGTGACCTTGTGTTTAGAGGAGGATTTGCATGAATCCATTTCAAAACTCAAGACAAAGTTTTCTCCAATCAAGGTAGAAATGATAGAGATCAAGAGTTGGGTGATTCAAAATTTTAATTTAATTTCTTAAAGTCATAAATTGTACGTGAACTTTATTTATTTATTAGGGTTGATTGTTAGGAATTATAATGTGGGGTTAATCTCTAATACTTAGTTTTTCTTTTTTCTTTTTAATTATTTATTGGTTACTATCATAGGTATTATTCATCGATTACTATTCATGGGTACTGTTTATAGGTTACTATTTCATACGTATTTATGGAATTTTAGTATTACTGATTTCAAGTTAATTTTATAGCTTAATAGGCTTATAAAATGTGGGACATCAAATTATGGAATGCTTATGTTGTTGGAATGAATTTTATTTTACGAGATACTAAAGTTCTTCTCTTGGCTTTATTTTACAACTATATTTTTTCTTCATTATTGTTAATTTTTATTTGTTTGAGGTAAAAAAAAAGGTAGATTTAATTCCTATATTTCCCTTCCCACATCAAGATAAAAATCCTTTGACTGGTCAAGATAGTTCCCATTGGCATTTTGACCCAATCAATATATCCATTTTCACCATCCCCTTTATAACGATTCACATCCCAAGGTTGCAAGGAGATATAGGAGAGGAAGTTTAATTTTTGAAGGAATTTATTTTTAGTTTGTTGCTGTTTTTATAGTCTCTTAGTGATTTTCAATGGTTTAATTGAAGTTAGAAGTGGTTTAAGCACCATTTTATGTTTTAGTTTAGTTTGTTGTTGTTTTTATAGTCTCTTAGTGATTTTCAATGGTTTAATTGAAGTTAGAAGTGGTTTAAGCACCATTTTATGTTTTAGTTTAAATGAAGGAACTTCTGGGGTATAAAAAAGTAAAAACGGGGTGTGAATAATAACACGAGACCCTATCTAAAGTTTTAAGGTTTTTTTTATACAAAAAAAGCTATATCTACTCAAATCTAGCGTTTTCGTTTATAATTTATTGAACTATTTTGCCTCTTTCCTCTATTTTCTTGCATTATATATGCCTTTTCAAAACTCGTCTATAATAAGATCAACTTTGGCAGGCCAGAAGCCACATGTTGACCTCACTAAATCATCATCTTCTCCATCGGCATAAGAATAAACTGTAGAGAGAACATGATAACCTCACATTTGATAAATAAACGAAAAGCTACAATGTAGTTACTGTATTAATCTCGATGTACTGTTTGAAGAATTTTCTTTTTGATGAGGCTTTAGAGAGGTATTAAGTTTAGTTTGGCACAATGGTTTAAAAAACGGATCGGTGACCCGGATCGGGCACCCAAAAAACAGATCCGGATCGGTGATCGGCGATTCGGATCGGGAATTGGGTGAATCGGTCAGAATAAAGCTTAAAAAAAATCCGAAAAAATTATTAAAATTCATTATAAATATTATTTTTTAGGAATTCAATAAAAAATGAGGGTACTCCATTAAGAATTTTCATGTTTTTGAATGAATATGCGAATATTGATATGTTCTTTCCCTGCATGAACCGCCATTCAGCATTTAATTTACATCACACAAAAGAATAAACATAGAATTATCATGGAATAAGTATATCAACATACATGGACTACAATAAAGCATAAAATTAGTAACATATGATCTAAAAATAAAATGATAGACGACGTTATTGTTCTTCTTGGTCACGCTGGTGCCATTGATTGAATTCGTTTAACAATTCATTGATTTGATCTAAAAAATAATCATCGATATTAGCAGGCGTCTGACTATTCCCAAATCCCTGAGTGTTAGTGTTTTATTGTGTTCCTAATCCAAAATCCCCGAAGCTTGTCCATCCTTCATGCTCACCTACACTGTCGTGCTCATCCCTACTCTGTTGCTGTTGGGACTTGATATGTGAATAATATGGTTGGGATAGGGTGGCATCATAATCATCATCTCTCTCATTTTCTCTTTGAATAATATGGATTAAAAAAAAAAATTAACAAATTTTCAAAAAAATCGATCATGGATTAAAAAAAAAAAATCTCAAATTTTAAAAAAAATTCTATCATGGATTACAAAAAAAATTCGATCATGGATTAAAAAAAAAAAATCACAAATTTTCAAAAAATTCTATCATGGATTAGAAAAAAAAATTCGATCATGGATTTAAAAAAAAAAAACACAAATTTTCAAAAAATTCAATCATGGATTACAAAAAATTTGATCATGGATTACAAAAAATTCGATCATGGATTACAAAAAAATTGATCATGGATTACATAAAATTTGATCATGGATTACAAAAAAAAAAAAAACATAAAAAAAAAAAAAAAAATTCCATCGTGGATTACAAAAAAAGAAAAAAACAATTCGATCATGGATTACAAAAAATTCAATCATGGATTACAAAAAATTCTATCATGGGTTACAAAAAAAAAAACAAAAAATTCGATCATGGATTACAAGAAAAAAATACAAACATTTCGATCATGGATTACAAAAAATTCGATCATGGATTACAAAAAATTCTATCATGGATTACAAAAAATTCGATCATGGATTACATAAAATTCGATCATGGATTACATAAAATTCGATCATGGATTACTAAAAAAAACTAAAAACAAAAAAACAAAAAATTCGATCGTGGATTACAAAAAAAGAAAAAAACAATTCGATCATGGTTTACAAAAAATTCAATCATGGATTACAAAAAACTCTATCATGGGTTACAAAAAATTCGATCATGAATTACACAAAAAAAAAACAAACATTTCGATCATGGATTACAAAAAAAAAACAAACATTTCGATCATGGATTACAAAACATTCCATCATGGATTACAAAAAATTCTATTATGGGTTACCAAAAAAAAAAAAAAAACAAAAAATTCGATCATGGATTACAAAAAATTTTATCATGGGTTACAAAAAAAAAAAAAAACAAAAAATTCGATCATGGATTACAAAAAAATTGATCAAGTATTACAAAAAAAGTTATCATGGACTACAAAAAAAAAAAAAAAAAAAATTCCGTACGGGACTCGCCGATTCCGTACAGTAAATCGGCGAGTCACTGTGCAGAATCGTCCGGTTCTCTCTAGAACCGGACGATTCCCGTTTTTTTCACCGATTCGATCCGTCCATTGCGATTCCCGAGTCGAACCGGGCAAATCCTGTTCGACTCGGCGTTTTTTTAAACACTGGTTTGGCATGATCATGCGGGTAGGGAAGATCTTAAGATGTCTCTTCATCAAAATATGTTAAGTAAAAGTGGATTTAATCTCCATCAAATATCGAATTATACCCTGGTAGACTTGTTAAGGTGTTTTCATGGATATATAGAAAGTTTAATCAAGTATTACTTTTCGTACAAAGGGTCACGAGACCCCTAGTCCTTAAAAGTAAGTCCCAAATCACTTAAAAATAAATTTAAGTGCTTGGTCGTATGTTATGTATTTTGAGAAATTTTTTCTTTAACATGTGTATGATGTCTTGTCTCAAGTTATCCAATCATACATTTGAAGGTTAAGGGTGATTCTAATACTATTTACACTATATATAGAAAAATATGTGGTTCGTCGTATAAGGCGAAGGCCTTAAACAATCAAAGCACAATACACATTTAAATAGTGCTGGAATATGTTATTTCAATATTAGAAATCTTTATGATGGTTTTAAAATTTATTTTCATCTTGAATTGTAAAATTTAAAGATTAAAGAATAGTGTAGATGCGCCTTAATTTGATTATTTATGGCACTCCCTTAAATAAACTTTTGTCCTATACAAAATAAGACCCCATTGGTGATGTTTCTATTATAAAGTGCTTCTGCAAGGATAATACCTAAAAATTTCTCTTCCACCAAAGTAAGCTTATTGTATAGGAATATTCTTTGCAACTCAAGTGATTTTTCATTAAGTTTGATTAGGAAATTATCGCTACTATACCTATATTTTAATAAAATCGAAAAAAAAACCCCCAATTTTTCAAAACCTCACCTGCACCCTTTTTTCTAATTTTCGGTTTTTTATTTTTATTTTTATGAAAATACCCTTCACGGTAGACTTTTTACCATAAAGAACATTACGGTAATTTAAATACCATAATAAGTTGAAGGAGTATTACTGTAATTAAAATACCATAATACCCTAAAGTAATATTGCGGTAATTTAATTACTGTAATAACATTACAGTAATTTAAATACCTTAATAAGTTGAAGGAGAATTACGATAATTAAAATATCGTAATACCTTAAAGTAGTGTCACGATAATTTAATTACTGTAATATTGCCCAACCCTCAAAACAAATGGTTTTCTACTCTCTTGAGTCTACTATCTATTTACTCCCTCGACAAGAATCCATGATAGCTGTATTTTTCAATCTTAAATTTTTAGGATATAATCTCTACTTAATTTTTATATGGTTTTCAAAAGTTTAGAACAAAAACACTCTTAAATATGTATTTTTGAGTGAAGCAGTAGATCCACATCGTGCTCCCATGAGATCATGGATTTTTTGAAAGGAAGAGGGGTAGCCCTGATATTAGCTTCGATTTGAAGCTTTTCAACCAATATGAGAGTGGAAGTGACTGGCAAAGTACTATGGTAATAAGAATACCGTAAAGACTTCCCACACATTACGGTAATTAAATTACCGTATTAGTTCAAACTACCGTAAAGACTTTTCACCCTCCTAGTGGTTGAAAAGCTTCAAATCGAAGCTAATATCAGGGTTACCCCTCTCTCTTTTCAAAAAATCCGTGTTCTCATGGGAGCACGATTATAGATCTATTCCCTCACTCAAAAACACCTATTTAAGAGTGTTTTTGTTCTAAAATTTTGTGAACCATATAAAAATTAAGTAGATATTATATCTTAAAATTTGAGATTTAGAAAATACAGCTAGCATGAATTTTTGTCGAAGGAGTAAATAGATAGTAGACTAAAAAGAGTAGAAAATCTTTTGTTATGAGGCTTGAGCAATATTACGGTAATTAAATTACCGTAATATTACTTTAAGGTATTAAAATATTTTAATTACCGTAACACTCAAACATATTATGATATTTAAATTACCGTAATGTTATTATGGTAATTAAATTACCGTAATGTTTTTACGGTAATTCAATTATCGTAATACTACTTTAAGGTATTATGGTATTTTAAATACCATAATATTCCTTCAGCTTATTACGGTATTTAAATTACCGTAATGTTCTTTACAGTAAAAAGACGACCGTGAAGGGTATTTTCATCCAAAAAAGCCAAAAATTGGGAAAAATGGTGTAGGCGAGGTTTTGAAAAATTGGAGGTTTTTTTTTTCGATTTTATTAAAATATAGGTATATTAGCGATAATTTCTCTTGATTTTTTCATTATTCATTTGGGAGTTCAGTTCCAATATCTAAGGTATTTATTTTTATCGGATGTCTCTTCGGAGACATCTTATAAAAATAATAATTACAAGAAAATATTTGTTTTGGCTCCTTGTTGTCTTTGTATTCTATAATGTGAAATACAACCTCCTCATCTTCGAGAACAATCTTAAAAGACATATATCGTGATCTACATATGTGCATGATATTTAAAATATCATCCTACTACTATTGAACAAGGATTCCAAATTTGTCGATGAGTGCCGTTGCATGGCTAGATGGTTGAATATAAGCTAAAAACATATATTTTATTGAAAATATTCTATCAAAATTTTGGAAAAATTGGAAGAATAATAAAATAAAATAGAGAAAATAGATTTAAGGGTCGAGACTCAACATCAATTTAGCATTCTAGTCTTGATTAAACTAAATATATATATTCTATTAAAAAATATTAATAACAAGGGAAAGTATATAATGAGACTATTTATCTTTTGTATAAGGTGGTCACAATTAATCTTGACATTTGGATGTGAAATTGGGTGGTCGCAATTTATTCCATTGACCAAACACAAAGTTCAAAAGAAATTTATTATAACTTTGTAACACACTCAAGCTATCAAATTTCACATCGCACGATTATAAACAATTGCGATCTCATTGTATAATAAGATAAATATAGAGAAAAGTTGTTTCATGCATGGTGGACCGCATTTCAACATATGCAGTTAAGAAAGTGTAAAGCATCAAGTGTAAAGCATCCATCTTAAATATGAATACAAGTAGGTGTTCGATATAAAAACAATAGAAACCAATTGTCCAAATGTTTATTACTAGAATTATTATTTTTAATTTTTAAAATTTATTTATTTTTTTCATATTCATGATCTCCATGTTGGAGATTACGTATCTTTAAAAATTAAGTCCTAAAATCATCAAGTGTAAAGCATCCATCTTAAATATGAATGCAAATAGGTGTTCGATATAAAAACAATAGAAACCAACTGTCCAAATATGGTTATTATTAGAATTATTATTTTTAATTTTTAAAATTTATTTATTTTTTTCATATTCATGATCTCCATGTTGGAGATTACGTATCTTTAAAAATTAAGTCCTAAAATCTATCAAAAAAATACTAATTTTATTAAAAAGCTCGCATTTGGGTTTCGCCGCATAGAAACCGGGTCCAAATATAAGTGGTCTATTATGTACACGATCTCATGAGAGAAGTCAAAAGGCATAAGACTGCCCTCTATTTTGCCATGTGCATCATCCAAAATGAAGAATGATGGTCTACAACTAGTTAAAAACCAAGTCAAGAATATGCTAAATTGAAGCCTCAAAATAAAGGGCATCTATTGCTTTGACCTATATGGGGGTGACTTTCTAGAAGCCCAATTCTAACCTCTATATATATTCTCTCTCTACCACAAGCCTCCAGGTCACCTCTCTGTGCCTTTGCCGGGCCCCTCTTTCTCTCCAAATTTATACAGGCCAGATCCTATATTTGTGGGTCTGAAGTGTACCCCAAGCCTTCTATAGGGTATATGCCCTAATGCCTCCTTTTGCAGGACCACCCCTTCAAAAGACCCAATTTTGCCACCCAAAAAGAGAGACCCCAAATATCATAACCCTTAATGTTGGTGGCCAAATCTTCCAAACAAGCCCACAAACCCTAACCCTAGCTGGCCCAAATTCTCTCCTCTGTACCCTAACCACCTCTTCTTTAGGGAGCATTCCCTTCATTGATAGGGACCCTGATCTTTTTTCTATCCTTCTGACCCTGTTGAGAACTGGTACTCTTCCTTCTAGGGCAAAAGTCCTAGATCCTGAAGACCTGATCCATGAAGCCCAATTCTACAATATAGAGCACCTCCTCATTTCAGCAATTACCGACCCATCTGCTTTCTACCCTCTGAATTTGCAGAAAACTCTGATTCTTCCAATAAATGGCCGAGATTCTCCCTCAGCCATAGCCACACACCATGACGGGTCTGTTTTGGTCAGCCATGGAAGCAAGATTACAGCTTTTGATTGGACCCTTCGTCGAAAAACCAGTTTTTTAACGGAATTTCCAGCCATTGATTCTTTGCTCTTTCTCTCTCCCTCAGTTGCAGCCGCTGGAGCTTCAGACTATTCAGGAGTGAAGATCCTTGATATTAATAGTGGATTGGGCATCAAAACCCTAAATTGGGATAACCCAATTCACTCGACAGTGCAGGCAATTGGGGCTTCGCCTGAATTTCTCTTTGCAAGCTTCGAATCCTGTCGAAAAAACTCAAATCTGATACAGGTATTTGATAGAGAGAGTTTCAGGCCTTTAATCGACCTCGGTCACGAAGAGAAACAGGGGGTTGAGATTGGATCTGCAATTCCAGCTACAAAGCTCAATTGGGTTTCTTCCCAGGCCCTCTTAATGGCTTCTGGCTCCTACAGCGGGCCTTTCGGTTGCGTGGGTTCCATTAAATTATGGGATATAAGGTCTGGCTCTAGGGTTGCTGAGATCAAAGAAAATGAGGATTGTTTTGCTGATGTTACAGTGAATGATGGTATTTGGGGGCTTTTCAAAGTTGGGTTGGTTTCAGGTGAGGTTTACATGATGGATTTGAGGAGATTGGGTTCTAGTGAGAGATGGGTTTCTTTGGGTGAAGGTTGTAGTAAAGTTATGAATGGAAATGGGAAGAGAGAAGGGGTGAATTCTAAGATTGTTGGGCATGGAAATAGTGTGTTTTGCAGCAGGGGTGAGAATGTGGAGGTGTGGTCTGAAGTTTTGATGGGTGGTAAAGAGAAAGAGGGGGTGTTTAGGAAGAATGTGATGGGGAGGAGAGAGAAAGTGGGACAAAGTAAGATAACACAATTGGATTTTGGTGGGAATAGGATGGTTTTGGCTAGGAAAGATGAGCAGGCCATTGAGGTTTGGCAAGGGTCAGGTACCAACTTTGTGAATTGGGGTTGGAATTAGGATGTTCATGTTATTAAGATGTACAACTTCATTCTTGTATACTAATTCTTCTTTTGTATTGTGTATATTGAACCTTTTCAAGTTATAAAAGATTTACTCTATTACTTGTTGCTCTCATAATTCTTCTTGTGTATTGTGTATATTGGACCTTTTCAAGTTATAAAAGATTTACTCTATTACTTGATACTCTCATACTCTTTTGAATTGTTTATATTGGACCTTTTCAAGTTGTAAAAGATTTACTTGTGGTTCAGAGCTGTTGGAAATGGGTTTGCTACTTGTAATTGAATGATTCATGATCTCCTTCTCTAAGTGACCTCTCTCAGTCATCTCTTAAGTGATCTCACTGAGCCAATTAGCTGATGCATTTTCCTGCACATATACCGAAATCGGTGATGCATTGGAATGTAATCTCTCTCTAGGCATATCAGTGATGCATTGGAATTTACTCGATCTCTCTGTAAAGTGATATCTCTCAATCAACTCTCAAGTCATCGTCCTCCGCCAATTTGATGATGCATTTTATGATGCATATGCCCCCTGGGTCCCTCTCAACAAAACAAAATGCAGTTCATGCTGGTTCAACAAAAGGTAAATCCTCAATATGAGGAATGCAAAAAGTGCTAGAAAGCTGTACCCACTTCTATAGTGGGAACATTCAAATGTAGTTCATGCCATTTCTTCAATGAAAATTCCAGTTAAAATTAACAATTAGTACAAATACAGCTACAAAAAGATACCTTACATTTGTTCAATCATTATATTTTTCACTTGTAATAGGTTTATTGTGGAAGCCACCGTTGGGGATGATCAAACTCAAAACTCATTTTTAAGGGTTACAATGTTCAATAAACATGTGGAGCAACTAATAGGAACTATTGCCAATGAAGTCTGTAACATTGAAATAAAGTTATGTACACCACTGGATTTCATATTTCGCTAAATATATATTTATTTAAAATACAAAACTTTCCTGCTTACCAAAACAAGCAAAAGGTATCGAGATCGACCAAGAACATTTCCAAAAATGTAAAAAACAAAAAATTCGTTGTGTCATCAGGTGCTTTATTCCCATGCACCCTAAATATTCTGAACTTGATCGATCGCTTACACAATAACGAACTCTAAGCAATCAAGCAACCTATAAAACAGGAAGACACCACTAATCTTCATAGCAATCAGGTAATAACCTCTTGTTTATACCTTCATAGTTCTTACATTGAACAACTCTACTCAACAACATATATCTCAAAAAAAGCAAAATCTTAACTGATATGTGAATTCTATTTTTATTATAACTTATTTTGCTAGCCATGTTGTAAAAGACACTGATTACAACATATTTATTTACGACAACTTATTTAGTCTTCAATTTTTAAACGATTTATAATATGGGCTTATGAAATATTTCAAGTTTGTCAATTAGACTTGCAACAATAGTTCCTTTAGGTTCATTGGATCTTTTTTTTATCAAAAATTGTGGCTTACATGTTACTTCAATTTATACACTTGGATTGAATAAATCTTTTCATTGCATAAAACTGATTATTGTGATTCACCTCTCACTTCCAAGACTTTGTACAAAAAGAGAAAAAGAAAGTTCACACAACATCAAGCTATTGTCCGCTCCTTTTGTAATCCTTCTTTGTCATTGCACAGATAATTTCGCAATGGAAAAGTCTAGAACAACATAATGTTGATAATATTATTGCTTGCTATAATAGTTTGCCACATTGTTTACTACACTTTTTGATAATATTGTTGATTTTTCTTCATCAATTAAGCTTTCATTGAATTGATTTAAGTCATATGAGAAAGTATGTTTGAAAAGATCAAAATTAGCTAGCAATTTCCCAGAGTATGCTATTAATTTATTCATTGCATGCATCAAATTTAGTAAGATATATTCGTCTTTCAAGCCTCTTAACTGGTATCTTATAATCTCAAGAGGTGTATTGAATTGTTATTGGGTAAACGATATTTTCCATAGTAGACTCTAAGTTTTCTTCATTGTTTGCTTTAATTTTGGTTTGTGTGCTTGGGTATGATGATGTTTGCCTATGCGTGGCATGATTATGCAGTGAAGAACCAAAAAAAGAGATATTGTCAATTAAAAAATAACAAGGAGAGTTACTTGACTCCTAGTTATTACAATGAGAAAAGAAGGCATTGTTATATTTCAAATTAAGATTATCATGAGATAATTATAAGCAGTTTTAGTTAATTGAAATTCAATACGTTCAAAATGAAATACTCATATAGACAAAATTCTATAAGCGCAAATAAAGACATCAATGTTATAAAACAATCATGTCGACAAAATGAAAGAGAATCTTTAATAATACAGAAAATTGTATCATGCCGGTTGGACCGCATTTCTACATATGCGGTCCAAAAAGTGTAAAGCATCCATCTTAAAGATGGATACCGTTAGGTGTTCCATCTAAAAACAATGAAAACTAATGCTCCAAATGTTTTTTTACTAGAATTATTATTTCTAGTTTTTAAAATTTATTTATTATTTCATATTCATGATCTCCATGTTAGAGATTACATGTCCTTAAAATATCAAGTCCAAAAATCCATCTCAAATATAGATTTATTAATAGGCCCGTATTTCTACATACGTTGGCTGGGCCACATAGAAACTGGGCCTTTTTTATAAACGTATTCATTTTATACAAGAAAATCAGCCAGGAGAAACACTTACGAGAGAGAAAACCCATCTTTTAATGGTTACCATTGCTCTCCATGAAAATCCATTTTTTAAACTTATAAAAGGACCATCTTTTTACTTTTTTTTTTTTGTTAACATTAAATTAGCAGGATTTCATGGCTTTAAGGTTATCTGCCTTAATTTAATGATACTTGGTTTTCAACTTTTTAGTTAAATCTCTCATTTAATTTGGTTGATCTTTTTATTTATTTTTTTATTTCTTATTAGAAATAACGGTATTTCATGGGTTTAATAATGTCTGCCTCGATCTAATAGTGCTTGGGTTTCAATTTTCTAGTTAAATATCTTTGTTAATGTGGTCGATTCTTGCGAAGTCCCTTTTCTATTTAATATGCAAAAGTAAGGTAAAAAACCAATTAAGGGGCATTTGAGTTATTCGTTGAATCTTGGAAACCATTATTGGGAGATCTCCAGTTTGCTAAATTGCATAATTGTTCTACTATTTAGTTATGGGTGTGGTTTCTCTAAGGTTGCAACCTTAAACAATCCAATTAAGACGCACTTATAAATTTAATCATAACATGTATTTTTGGTGTAAAAAGTTCTTAGGATGATCTGAAAATCTATTTTCATATCTAATTATAAAGTTTTAAACTCCAAAATGGTTAAAAACAAGTAGATCTATAAACATATGAAAATCTTGAAAATGGATGGTCTAGATAATGTGTTACAAGATGCACTATTTCTGGAAATCAATTTTTTTTTTTGTTTCACATTCATACATCTCGATTTTGAGATGTTCAATTAAGAAGTTTTTCAACATTAAAACAATGTTTTCCGGTAGATTTTTTAGTGCAACCATAATTCTACATTTTAAAGTTGCAACCTTATATAAACTTTTTCCATTAGTTATTTTCTATGAAAATAATCTTAAATATTTAGATGAAAGGTTTAAACTAATTACTTTGGGAGCCTATATTGATCATATTTCTCAGAAGTTGTATATTTAAAAATTACTATGATATTCTAAAGTCTAAAGAGAAAAAAAAAACCTAAAAACTTTGAATGAAGGAAAAAAACGTAAAATTAATTTTTAAAAATCCTTAAAAGTTATTGCAATGCTTTGTAGAAAACCTTTCCAATAAAAAAATTAAGATCGAGAAAGCCGAGTACTTGACTGGAACTTCGGCTACTTAAAAATAAATTCTATAAAAAATGTGGAATCAATTCTATAAAAATTATATATGTTGTCGAAATTTGTTACGCCTTTTGATTTTTTTTACATCATAAACAAAAATGGTCTAGTTGGCTATAGACTTAGTGGATCGCTCTTTCTCTAGGAATAAAGGCTATTGAAAAAAAGAAAAAAAAAGAAAAAAAAAAGCCATATAATATAAGGGCAAGCTTTCTATGCTTCCCCTACATTGTGATTGGAGCAATCTTAACCCTCCATTAAAAAAAAAAAAAAGCCATATAATATAAGGGCAAGCTTTCCATGCTTCCCCTACAGCATCAAACTTATATACTTCCCCTTTTCTAACCAATCATTCTGAAATACTTCCCTTTTTCTAACCGATCATTCTGAATGGAGGGTTAAGATTGCCCCAATCACAATGTCACGTTCTACATTATTTTATTTTAAATTTTTTTCTATAAACTATTTTGACACCAAATTTTGGACTTCCAATCTTCTATTAAACTCACACTAGAAAAAAATATAAAAACAATATTTCAATAAAATAAAATGACCAAAATACCCTTGAAAATTTTAAGGGGCATTTTGGTCATTATATGTTATAAAAAATTTATTTTTAATATTTGTTATAGGTGATACTCAATTTATATAAAAAAACTAAAAATAAAATACTTTAAGACGTCGGATCCAAGATCAAACAGTGAATGACTCTCTTGATCAAAATTGGATGGCTGGATGGTTGGGGAAACATGGATCTTCTATGCTGCCAAAGAAGTATAGAAATCTTTCCCATAATAAAATGGATCAATCTCCTGTTTGTAGCCTAAGTTGAGCAAAATGACATCCAACTATGAATGGATTTATATATTATAAAATAATGTTACAAAGTGCGACTCTATCGTTTCGAGAAAAAGACATCAAAGCATTGAGAAATATATATGTTTGTATACGAAGGGTGCCGTTTGAATGGAAAACATTCAAGTTAGTGCCTACATGTTGTTTCCATAGTGAAAATCTTTGTGATAGCTTTAAAATATATTTTTATTCTTATTTATAAAGTTTAAGTATTTAAAAATAATGTAGATCGATAAATCCATGAAAACTTGAAAATCTTGAAAATTGACGGTCCAAAAAATGCGTTACAAAATACAATATTTCTAAAACTTAAATTTTTTTTTTTTTTTCTCATGTCTATGCATCTAGATGTCGAGATGATCAATTTGAAGATATTTGAGCATCAAAACAACCTCTTCTAATAAAATATTTGAGGTAGGCTCTTATTTGATTGTTTAGAGCCTCGACTTTATATAAAGTTTTTCTATATAAATGAAATACGGCATATTTTCACAATTGAAACAAACTCTATCTTTGTCGTTTTTAGCTTAACAAACCAAGGTTTGAAAATTATGCGATCCGATTTGGAATCGCCCAATCCGGACTTAAACGCATGAGTAACATCTAATAAACCAATTTTGTTCTTAGAATCCTTGATGCGGTATCTTTTTTCTCTTCATTGGTTCTCTCTTTCTTTCGCCATTTGTTATCTTTTAGGTCATAATAATAATAATAATAACAATATTCAACTTTAATAGACGAGGAAAAAGTTTATTTTAATAAACATTTTATTTAAAAATTGGCCACTCATGTTCTTGTAGGACGTAAATGACTTGGGGGTCAAACAATTATTATTTTTTTGTATAGTTGTAAATAAGATTTTTTAAATTAGATGATATTATAAGACATTTTAGATTGTTATTATTTGTATAGTAAAATAACTATAAAGTATAAACCAACAATTTTAATTTCAATATATAATATTATAGTTAGTTAGGTTGTTATAATTTTGGATGAGTAAAGTGAATTGATAAATGTTTGATACTTTGATGTGATACTAATTTCACTTTATGTGAAAAATTATTTTTTTAATTTTATAACATGAAAATATTTTCTAATATTTTAAATTATTTTGATATAATATTGTAATACTACATCTCAATATTCATGTATATTACAGTCATTCACACTGTAAAACAACATATCAATATTCATTTATTTTTTCAAAGCAATGAAAGTACATAATGCACTACTCCTAATTTCTTTTAGAAACGAAAATAACCCTAGTTTTAGATATTTATTGTGATTTTTCAAAATATTTTGGGACGAAACTTGCTGATTCGGCTGATACTCTGATCCGACACGCCGATCCACCAATCTGATACGGTTTTTAGGATGGACGATCCGGGTCGCTAGTCCCTTTTTTTTAAACCTTGGTCCTAAATATTATTTTAAACGAGGAAATCTATAACATATAACACAATAAACAATAGCCCAAAATGGAATTAGGAACCAAAAAGTAAAATCTATTAATTTCAGCATATATGCAAAAAAAAAAAAAAAAAAAAATTAAAGGGAGAGAGAGAGGAAAGCCAAACACTGTAATTTCTAAATAAAATATTAATTTCAAAGAGAAACTCTTAAGCCGAATTCTCTAATTCAAGAAAAGAGCCTATTTCTAAAACAAACTTATTCCAAAATAAATGTTATTAAATTTAAGAGATAAACCTAAATTTATAAATCCCTAAAATAATCCTAATTTTTGCAAGGATGTGGTATAAAAGCTTTAATAAAGCCTCTACCTCCTGGAAAACCTTAAATTGAACATCCCATTAATTTTATTAATTTTACCATTTGAAAAACCCTTGACCTTTATGAATCGTTCAATTACATAGACCATAGAAAAAATTTGCTTTAAAAACCCAAATTCTAGCTATTTCATATTTCATCCAAAAAATAAAATTCTAATCTTTAAATAAAAAATTTCAAAAGGCATAGCTTTTTATATTAATAAAGAGAGAATTTGATGGTTCTATCTTCATAAATGGGCTTCTATTAGATAATAATAATTATTTTTGTATATTCAATTATATTACATTTTGACCTACTCTAAAATTAGTATTGACTATATTAGTAATTATATTATTTATTGTTAAGTATATATTATTTTAAATATTAGAAAAAATAAAAATGAAAGACCATATCACGTAAACTTCAACAGCTTATTATAATTCTATTTATAACGTATATTTTGAGATAATTATTTTTAAAAAATAATTTTAATTGTATTATTTGGCTGGAAGTAGTGAGAAGATATGGTGGCCTTTGGTTTGACTGAGAGTACAACTCTCGATAGAGCAGAATGACGGAACATGATTTGTGTAGCCAACCCCAAATAATTGGGTTAAGGCTCAGATAATGTTAATTAATTTCAATTATATAATTTACCAATGTAATTTATATTTATGGTCAATTATTTTTGTGTATTTTAATTATATCACTAAATAAAAAGGAATTAAATTTAGTTATCGTAGTAAGTATTAATCTGAATTATGCAAAAAATAAAGAAGAAGAAGTACTATTCTGGAAAATTGAAAAAACCCAAAATGCCAAAAAGAGCAACAAGGAATTATCTTTTTATTTTGGAAAAAGTTTATATGGAGCCGAGGCTCTAAACAATCAAATCAGAACACACCTCAAAAATTTTGTTAGAAATGGTTGTTTTGATGCTCAAACATCCTCAAATTGATCATCTTGACATCAAGATGCATGGACATGAGAAAAAATAGATTTCAAGTTTTGGAAATAGTGTATCTTGAAATGTATTTTTGGACCGTCAATTTTCAAGATTTTCTAGTTTTTGTAGTTCTGCTCGATTTATACTATTTCTGAAACTTTAAATTTTATAAATAAAGATGAAAATATATTTTAAGGCTATCACAAATATTTCTAGTATTGAAACTACTTTTCTCGACACTATTTGAAGGTGCACTTTACTTGGATTGCTTAGAGTCTCAGCTCTACACAAACTGCACCTTTTTTTTATACATTTACTAATATAAATATTAACTTATGCTTTCTTTATATAGTATATATTATTAACCTATATAATTTAGATATTTGATTAATTAGTTTCTATTTTATCTTTTAGTTTTTAATTATATTATTTTATAAATAAATAAAATTAATTTCAATTATATTAGTAAATATATTAGTAAATATATCAACTACTTAAAGTAAATATTATTCTGTAAACTAGAGAAAATATAAATACAAATATATGGCATGTGATACATATAACAAATAACCCATGATAATAAAATATCTATTACAATTTAAACTGATAATAATGTTGGTATTACTTTTTTTTTTTTTTTCGTTCATAATAGCAAAGTCTTTTCTTTTTTCTTTTTTCAATTTAGTTTTGGATTTTTTAAATTGCTAAAGAGTACGAATAGAAAATGTAAAAAGCAGAAAGATAAATTATAAATGAATAAAGACGAACATAAACAATTTTTTTTCATTTACTAATTTTAATTATTTTATAAACTAATGGAACTTGTACTTGCAGTAATTATTTTTCTGACAAACAATTATTTTTTGAGATAACTTGTATTTAGGTAATTTGTATTTATAGTTGATTATTATTATGTTTGTCCCCTTTTTTATATTTACTACTTTATCATTTAGTGATATAAATTAAATTATTTTTACTTAGATTAGTAAATATATTATTTTTTGCAAATATCAATATAAATATTAATTGTTCTTATTTTTTGAAGTAATATATTATTAACCTATATAATCAATATTTTTTGCTATTTATATTTCTAGTTAGTATTATTATTATTATTATTATTATTATTATTATTATTATTATTATTATTATTTGCATTTACAAACATAAAATAATTAATATTACATTATTTCTATTTCTACCTAGGAATAAATTAAATTTGGAAGGGATGTCTACATGTACCATGTTAGTTTGGTGGTCCAGAATTGTTAGATATTCTAATGGGAAGGGTTAGTACAAATGGGGAGTTTTGACTTGGAGTATAGAAGCAATTGAGAAGGAGAGACAATAAGAGAAAGAAGAAGAAAATACAGCTTTATGTGGTTCGGTCTCTTAGACCTACATCTACGATTGAAAGGCTATATTGTTATGCTCATTATTTCATGGGAACAGTTTATATAGAGCATAGGCTCTAAACAATCAAATTAGAGCGTACCTCAAAACTTTCACTAGAAGAGGTTGTTTTGATGCTGAAATATCCTCAAATTGCTCATCTAGACATCAAGATGCATGGACATGAGAAAAAAATGGACTTGAAAATAGTGCATCTTGTAACTAATTTTTGAACCGTCAATTTTCAAGGTTTTCAAATTTTCATAGATCTGCTCAATCTATACTATTTTTTAAGGTTTAAATTTTATAACAAAAGATAAAAATATAATTTAAGGCTATCACAAAACTTTCTAGTATTGAAACCATATCTCTCAATATTATTTGAAGATATGTTCTAATTTGATTGTTTAGAACCTCGGCTCTATACAAACCGCACCCTTAAATAGAAGATACAAGATAACCATTAAAAAAGATAACCATTCCCCAAATAACTTTTGAATATATCACCAACATATCACCAAGATATTTTTCACATTTAGTTACCCAAAATATAGGATATGCATAACTATACCCAAAACATTTAGTACGATATTGAGTAGCTAGCTGTACACAGTTTTTTTAACTCCCCCTCAAGTTGGTGCTTTGATATCTATAAAGCCCAAATTGCTTAATATTTCTTGAAACTATACTTTGCTTGTCGCTTTTGTGAGGATATTGGTAAGTTGAATGTTTATTATGACAAATGGAGTAGTTATTTCCTTAGCTTGAACTTTTTCTCTCACAAAATGATAATTTGTTTCTATGTGTTTAGTGTGTTCATGGAATACGAGGATTTGATGCGATATGTATAGCAGCTTGATTGTCGCAGCTCATAACTATGGGACTCAAAATATTGAAACTCACATCTTTGAGAATAAATTTTAGCCAAATTAATTCGCAGGTTGTAGTTGCCATGACTATGTATTCGGCCTCTGCATTAGATCGAGCAATCACCGATTGTTTCTTACATTTCCAACTTACAAAGTTACCTCCTACAAATGTACGATACCATGTGGTGTATCTTCTATATGTAGAACTACCTGCCCAATCAACATAAAAAAAAGAAACAATAATATCAATATGACCATTCTTTTTCATTAAAATTCATTTTCTAGGATATGACTTAATGTACTTTAAAATTGGATTGACAGCTTCAAGATGAGTCGTTTTTGGAGAATACATGAATTGACTTACCATACTTACCGCATAGGCAATATCAGGTATAGTGACAATAAGATATATAACTCGACCAACCAGACGTTGCAACATCCCAATGTCCTCCAAAGCTTTGCTTGAGTCTACGACTGCTTTATAATTTGTCTCAATTAGAGTATCAATAGGTTTACACCCTTTATTGCCAGTTTTGTGCAAAATGTCTAAAATATATTTCCTTTGGAAAATAAAAAGTCATCTGTGAGAGTAAGCAACCTCAATTCCAAAAAATATTTGAGTTTTCCCAAGTCTTTATGTCAAACTTCGTACGAAGTTTCAGTTTTGTTATGCCATTAGAATCACTTCATGTTATAACAATGTCATCAATATAGATAAGAATAATAATATTCCCCGATTGGCTTCTTTTTACAAATATGGATGAATCAACATTATTATGAAAAAACCCTATGTCAACGAGGGTTTGAGTTAACTTTGCAAACCATGCCTTGGGAGACTTTTTAATCCCGTAGATTACTTTTTTGAGCCTGCAAGCTAGAGTTTTATTGCTTTCTTGAGAATGACTAGCAGGAAGTTTCAAATAAACTTTTTCTTCCAAATATCCATGCAAGAAGGCGTTTTTTATATCTAGTTGATATAAAAGCCAGTCGTTGTTGGCAGCAATAGAAAGTAAAACCCTCACAGTATTCATTTTAACTACAGGAACAAAGGCTTCTTTGTAGTTAACACCATAGTTTTGGGTGTATCCATTTGCAACAAGTCTCACCTTGTATCTCTCAATAGTTTCATTACTTTTGTTTTTCGTTTTATAGACCCACTTGCATCCAACTTATTTTTTCCTTTAGGAAGAATATCGACATCCCACATATCATTTTTCTTTAAAGCAACAAGTTCATCTTTCATAACAGTCCTCCATACTGCATTTGAATTAGCTTCCTCGAAGCTAGTGGGTTCTTTTTTTGAGGAGATTTTGGTCAAAAAAGCAAAATATATAGGAGGTAATTTCTTAAAATCCATCTGGTTTTCAATGGGGTAGCGAATTTTGTGATTGTTTTCCTTAGAATGCTATGTACAGTAATCTTTTAAACAAGGAGAATGTTGACTAATACGACCAGATCGTCATGGCTGAAAGTCTTGAGGAATTATTTCATCTTTTTTTTATAATCATTTGATTGATCATCCTCATTGGAGTCTTGTGGTGTTTCAAGAATGGATTCTTGATATATTTCTTAGTTAGGCATAATACTCCTAGAACTTGTTTGGATCATAGGGTAAACAAATATGTCAAAACCTGGTTATTGAGAATGGTTGTTTGGATAGTTTGTAGAAGATACACTCGTTTGGGTCATCTATTTGCATAATCTAGGTTTATACTATTTAGTACAAATTTGGTAGATATGAAAATATTTTTGTGCAAAATATTTTCATGTGAAAAACAAATACATATAAAATTTTTTCCCATTGTAGAAAGTTTTAGAGAGAGAAACTATACTAAATTTTAGAGAGAGAAACTACCTAAATTTTTTTAAAGAGTGAAACTATCTCAACATTTTAAGAGAGGCAAACTATTTAAAACTTTAAAATTGATATAGAAAATTTATTAGGTAATTTCTCTCAATAAAATTTTATATAGTTTCACTCTTTAAAAAGTTTCAGGTTGTTTCTCTCTCTCTCTCTAAATTTTGATGTAGTTTCTCTCTTTAAAACTTAAAATTTAAAATAGTTTCTCTCGAAAAATTTTAAGACAGTTTCTTTTTAAAAAAATTTAAGTGGTTTCTATAGCTAAAATTTGAAATAGTTTTTTTCTCTAAAATTTTAAGATACTCTATCTATCTATCTAAAGTTTAAAATTTGAGATGATTTCTCTCTCTAAAAAGCTATGTATTTTCTCTCTCTAAAATTTTAAATTACTTTCTCTCTAAAACTTAAAATTTAATATAATTTTTCCCTCTAAAACTTAAAACTTTAGGATAGCTTCCCTCACTAAAAATTTTGTAATATTTTTCTTTTTAAAATTTTTTACCATCTCTCTCTCCCCCATTTTCCAAAAAAATTTATGGCTCTTTCTTAATTGTTCAGGCAAAGCTTATCTCTTTAGGATGGCCATGAGTCCCTCACTGAAATGTCATAATGAGCATGGATGTGTGCGACTCACCTACCCTTGTTTCTTATAAATAAAGAACTGTACAGATTTTCTCTCTCTAAAAAATTATGAGCTGTTTCCAACCTAGAATATGCACATGTTTCCAACCAAGAATATGCACATGCCTCGGCATTGCTTGTAAGTGGACAAACTCTTCCGTATTGTCCGTACATAAAATGTGTCGCTCTCTGTGGATGGCAAATGCAGAAAAGACACGGGCACATAGATAAGACCATGTTTTGCGTGACTTTGCCACCACGCGTTTTGACGTGACTTTGTGGTCCACAAAATATGGTTACGTGATTACAAAAATACTAACTATGTTTTTTTACGGGATAACATGGCCATACAAACCCACGTTTTGTTAACCTTAGGATCCAAATGAGCCTTTAATGATTTCGACTATGGAATTAAGACAATCCGTTTTTGAAAATAAAGAATTTGTCCATTGAATTCAATATTTTGGAAAACATACATTTGGCGGATTTATTTGGTTGTAGATTTTTGATAGGGGAATATCCCATAAATATACATTTAATGGATCGTTTAGCAAGTTTATCTCCATTATGATAAATGTACAAAGCATTCATAACCTAATACTTTTAAAAGGTGAATAATAGGAGGGCAACCATGCAACATTTCATAGGGCCTTCTATTATCCAGGATTCTAGTCGGCAGTCGATTTATGATGTGACAAGCAGTAATAATACCCTTAATCAGACCAATATGATTTAGGAACATTCATTTGAAAAAGTAAAAAGCATGTGTTACTTCAAGAAAATGCATGTTTTTTCCTTTCAGCAACTCCATTTTGCTGAAGAGTTTCTACACATGATATCTGATGAATGATCCCATCATCAAATATGAAGAAAATGATTTATTTGTATATTCTATGCCATTATCAATTATGAAAATTTTCACCTTAGCATCCATCAAATTGATATTTTATCAAGGCATGGAATTCCTTAAATGCAATGAGGACATCACTCTTAAACTTCAATTGATAAATCCATACATAACGAGTTCTATCATCAATAAAGGAAATCACATATCTAAAATTGGAAAGAGAATCAATTGGAGCAAGTCCCCATAAGTTTGAATGAATGATGTCAAAGTTATTTTTACTGATTCTATCGGAATTTTGAAACAGAAATCTGGTCTAGTTAGCATACCGACAGACTTCACATGATGCAAAGGATGCATCAATACTAGATACCACCTTTTTCATAATTCTATTAGATGGTTGTCCCAATCTGTAATGCCGCGTACTATCATCGGATTGCATTTTTCATGCAAAAACGTTTTTTGAGGTTTGACCTAAGAGATACAACCTATGGGATTGGTTACCCTCAACAATCTTCTTCCCAGATATCCGATCTTGAAAAACAACTTTGTCAATAGAAAAAATAGCCTAGCAATTATAAGCTTTTGTGATTTGACTAACTGACAAAAGATTCTAAGGGAAAAAAGTAATACATAAAACTTCAAATGGCTTATCCTTATGAAAAATGTTAATATTTCCTACTGTACAAATTGATACCATTGTCCCATTGGCCAATGACATAGGACTCCTTCAAGACGTGTATTCAAACTTTTCGAGTCCTTTATAATGGCTAGTCATATGATTTGTAGTTCTAGTATCAACAATCCAAGTAAGACAATTAATAAAGGATAGATGAGAAGAAAAGTTACCTTGAGTAGTAGGTTGTATCTCAAAAGATGGCGCAATGCTCGCCTTCCCAATTTGTTGAAGTAATTGTTTTAGCTTGTAAACAGAAATAAGCATTTCACTTTGAGCAACTTGAGCAATAGGTTTCCCCTTACTTGGAGGTTTTCCATAAAGAACTTGTTGGGTGAGTGTGGCCATTAAAGGCCTTATGAGTGCTTGTAATAAAACATTTTGATATAATGGAATATGAATTCAGTGGGAGTGTGGTCCATCATGGACTATATTAAGCAAGTAATGTTTGCTGATATCGAATTGAGCTTGACGAGTTAGACCCGTAGGTTGGGAAAAACCTATGTCACCTAGGCATAGAAAAATATCTGATAAGAGTTTTAATAGGTCATCCCTTGATGAGGTCGGAGTATGCTCGGATGAGTGAGCCGAGGTTCTGTGTGACCTTTATGTGTGATGGTGGTCTTCAGATATGGGAGCCAAAACATCATCCATGTACTATCACATAGCATACATAATGACGGCCATTTTGTAAAAGCGAACATCCTTTTAAGGTAAAGGTTATGCATGTGCTAGAGATACACTAATGCACTATAGGAGCTGTGGTCGCATCAGGTCTCGGTGACCTTGGAACGTCTCTAGGGGAGAAGCTGTAATTCACAAACTGGGATTGCGATCCCCTTGACTCATCGGCTAGACTTTGATGACCCACTAATGAGCCCCTGCATGGACTGTGAGTCATGAAAAATACTATGTCGGTTTCATAAAGTACGTGTGGTATATAGTCCACAATTGAAGGTGAAGTGCCCCAATATTTATTGATTTAATTCCTAGACCATGTGGATCATTTTCCCATCTAATGAATTTAATTATGTTTGTTTTACAGTATTTATTATTTTATAATTTTTATTTGAATTTTTATAGATCTCTAGATATTTTATTTATCAAATTTGAATTTATAAAAACAAAAATATTGATTTTATATTGATTTAAATATTCAAATAAATTCTAAAAATTCTTTTATTAAATTTTAAAATATTTAAAATTGCATAGGGGCCATGTGCACATGGGCTCACCATGGCCTAGATGGTGGGGCCATGAGACCTCTCATGGGTGGCATGCCCCACCTATTTAGCTGGGCTTTTCTATTTTGATAAAATGGAGATTTTGACTTGTATTAAAAGTTGTGATGTGTTTGGAAATGAATTGGCTTGAGGAAGCCTTGAATGGATTTTTTGGAAATCATGAAAAGGCATGTGCATTATTATGGTATGAACAATATTATATTTGAAATTATTTGATTTAATTTCTATTGATGGGAAAATGGTTTAAAAAAAGGGAATAAGGGTTCTAACACATTCCATAGTATTGATGACCCATCTATGGAATGGAGGCCTCAAATCTCAACCTCATAAGTCACTCAAGATTAATAGTTCATGTTCAATCTCACAAAAGAGGCAAGCCATGGAAAACCATAAGAAACCCTATTCTTGCTTTATAAATAGAGAACATCTACTCATGAAATCTCTACACCAAAATTTCTTTTCTCTCTTTCTCTCTCTAAAAATTTCTCTCTCTTAGAAGCCATAGGGGTGCATGCCCCAACCCTAGGAGACTCCCTCTCTCTCTATTTTTTGTGAAGGGTACACCCCACCTCTCTCTCTCTCTAGGATGACCTAAGGGGCACACCCCACTTAGAAGGAGTTCTATCTCTCTCTCATCTTGCTTTAAAACCTAAAAGTTGGGTAGTGTTAAGAAGATGATATTTTAAACTAGGAATTGAGGGTTTGAACCTAAGTCTAAAAGTCTTGTGATTAAAGAGGAGGTCATAGTTCCATTAGAGTGCTTGACTTAAACTTGCTTTCCTGATTGAGATTGAATGTTGAATATTGATCCCGCGTCATTGGATGGTGGTAACTCGGCATGGGGTTTAATAAGTCTGGTTGAAGTAATCTCTGACATATCTTTTATTTCTTACATATTTAATTATATTGTCTTTATATTCTCAAGCATATGAAATAGTAGTTATTTTTTTTGTTTAAAGAAAATTAGTTTGGTGGTATCAAGGTTTTAAGATCTTGGTTTTATTTTTCAAATGAAGCAGTAGTTATTTTCTTTGTTTAAAGAAAATTGGTTTAGTGGCATCAAGGTTTTAAGATCTTGGTTTTATTTTTCTTTGAAGCATGAGTTATTGTAATAAGACTACTTGCTTGCAAGTGATCTTTGCCAAAATAAAATAGGTAAAAAAATAAGAAAAAAAAAAAAAAAAAAAAAAAAAAAAAAAATATATATATATATATATATATATATATATATATATATATATATATATATATACCCCGGCAATATCACATTGGTCTTTCTTTCAGAACCCAACACCTTTCTTTAGTGTGTCCCAGTGTTTTACAATGAATGCATGTAGGTCGACCGCGAACACGACTAGTATTCTCGAATTTGTCATCGATGATGATAATTTTTTTATCATTTTTAAACTCAATAAGAAAGGCTGATTTCTCAATGTTATCATTGAAATCCTCCTTTTTAATAATAGGATTCATGACCTTACACCTAGTTTCTTCTTTCTTAATAGTAGCACACGCAGAAGTATATGAAAGAAATTCAAAAGCCATTAGGATTTGACTTCTAATGGCCTCATACTTAGGAGCAAGGCCTGCCAACATAGCAAATGTTTTATGTTGTTCGACTTCTCTTAGTAAGCTCTTATATCAAGAATTATTAGAGTATATTGGGACAACTCATCCCACATGCCTCCAAGCATTTCAATGTATGGTTTTCCTCGTAGTTTAAATTGACATATATTTTCCTTGAGTTGAAAAATCCTGGCTGTATTACTTTTTTTATCCATAAATCTCTATAAGAGATTTCCACAGATCTTAAACAGTAGGTTGAAAATATATCCCTTCACCAAGTCGTGGTTCCATTGAGTTTATAAGCCATGACCTGATTAGGTTGTCCACAAACTCCCTCTCCTCATAAGTAGATCTTTGGGTTTTGGAGGTGGTCATTTTCCATTCACAAAACCCTACTTACATTTGTTGCTGAGATACATGATTATAACTTTAGACCAAGTTTCATAATTGGTTCCATTAAAAAGCATAACAATAATTTTCAGATTTGGTTTGTTGCCCTAACATAAATCAATATTTGAATCAGAATTTTGATCCCCCCTTTAGAAAAAAAAGACTTAGGGATTACCTTATTTCAGGTAAAGAAAATGGATGGTTTGATGCCAAAGAAGGACTTTATAGAAGAAAGAGCATGGTCAACTGCTTATAAAAAGCAACTGCTTGGCAATGTGAATGGGGGAAGTTCAATTGTTTTGACACGGGGACCTTTTAAAACAAAGGTCAAGTTCTACTCATGGAAAGGCAAAGACGTTTGCTTTTGGAGATCTGCTTGACGTTGATACCTTTTATAGCAAAAGGTCATCTTATGCAAAAGCTTTTGGAGGTTTGTTTTGACGTCGAATACCTTTTTGTAGGAAAAAGTCCTCTCGTGAAAAAGCTTTCGGAGGTTTGCTTGTGCAAACAGTCAGGTTCACCATCCAATTCTTGATATTTCAGCACCTTGTGAAAGAGAGATCCACTTTTAGAGATCTGCTTGCAAACGAAAAGTTTGTTTCCACTATATCTTTTCTAGAGAGGAAGAACATACAGTTTTGCGTAATTCGGTCTCTTGGACTTACATCCACGGTTGAAGGGCTATATTATTATGCCCATTATTTCATTCACCCATTATTAAATAAATAACATAAAAAGTTTATATCAGGTTGCAATGTTAAAATGTAGAATCACAAATGCACCTCAAAACTCCATCGGAAAATGTTTTAATGTTGAAAAACTCTCTAATTGACCATATCGACATCAAGATGTATGGATATAAAAAAAAATAAAAAAAATTTGAGTCCTAGAAATAATGCATCTTGCAACAGATTATCTAGACCGTCCATTTTCAAGATTTTCATATATTTATAGATCTACTTGATTTTAATCATTTTTCTAATTTAAAATTTCATAATTAGATATAAAAATAGGTTTTTAGTTATCTTAAGATTTTTTTACACCAAAATCGCATGTTATGATAAAATTTGGAGGTGCGCCTTAATTGGATTGTTTAAGGTTACAGCCTTATAGAAACCATAACAGATACAAGGTAACAACTAAAAAAGAAACTGATTCTCTAATATCTCTTGAATATATTACCAACTTATCACCAAGATATTCTTCACATTGAGTTACCCAAAATATACGATATGGATAACTATATCATCCGTGTACCATATCGAGTAGCTAGCAGTACACGACTATTTCAACATGGAGACATGCACTACTGGCCATAGTGTCATGGGTTTGAGGGGCATGGCGCCCCTTGGACTGGTGGTTTGATGCCTAGGACCAAGGTGGGGATGATGCCATGGACTTACACACAAGCAAGATCTCTCCCTAGCTTGGTTATGAGACATGGGGCTTGGTCATGAGACATGGGGTTTTTTCTACTCTAACTCAAATTAACTAGGCACAACACCACGTAGAAATGTTTGGAACATTCTAACCTAATCTATATAAGTAAGGGTTTTGTTAGGCTACACCACTTGTTGGTGTATACCCGTAAAGTCCTCAACATTTTTGGACACTTAAATACCCTTGAATTGTAATTCAAATTTTTCAAGTAGGGGCATTTTTGGTCATTTAGAATGGTAGAATGGATATTTCTATAAGAAAATAGTGGCATTTTATTAGTAGTTAAAAAACAATTAATACATCATCTTGGTGATGCTACACACCATGTCAGTGATGTCATTGTTCACTATTGTTAATAAATGTTTTTGTTTCTATTAAAAATTTCTATTTTACCCTTGATTAATTTTTTAAAATACCCCTAGACAAAAGTTACCACACTATAAGATAAGGGTATTTAAGTGTCCAAAAATATTGAAGACTTCAAGGGTATACACTGTTAACGTATGGATTAACATATGGATATGGATATGTATCATACTGATACATATCAATATAGATATCTATCTATATGGATACATATCTCTTGATAAGATTAGGATATGTATCATACTGATACATATCAGTACGGATATCCATTTGTATGGATACATATCTCTTGATAAGATTAGGTGGTGTATATCCATAACCATTGGTATTTATCTTTAACTGTTACTGGTTGTAGATTTATTCAGAGCCTTGTATATTCTTGATTAATCAATTTAATAAAGTTCTCTGCAGTATTATGAAATAATCATCCATAGGGGCCTAAGGCCCAAATATACAGAAATACAGTTTCTAACATGGTATTAGAGCCAGATCAATTTTGTCTTTGCATGAGTTTTTTTTAGATCAATGCTTCACCGATCGTTGTTCTTTTTCTTGTGGCTGAGGCCGATTGGAGTTCTCTGTGGTTGGTTTCCCAATCATTTACTTCTTCGGTAAATTAGTGTAGAGATAATTACCTTTTGTTTCCAGCCATATCTGAAGTCGTCGTAGCCTCAAATTAGTGTAGAGATCAGATTCGTTCCAAAAATTTCATACCGTCTTCTCCTCAAATTGAGGCCTCAGATGCGTGACAAAAATGTGGATTCATGGAATGCCATAATTTCGAGCCTTACAATGCGTGGTCTTGGTGCAAAGGCAATGGATTTCTTTTGTAATATGAACAACTCATGTATCAAACCCGACGATATCACTTTCATAGGCATTTTAAGTGCATGTAGCCATTCAAGGTTGGTGCAAGAGGGGAAAAGTTTCTACAGTTGCGTGACCAAAGACTACAATATTATGCCCAAAATGGAGCACAATGGGTGCATGGTTGATCTCCTAGGCCGTAGTGGCCTCTTAATCGAGGCCCAACAGTTGATAGAGAGCATGACCATGAAGCCTGACACTACCTTTGCTTGGAGAAAAGGTAGTGAACCATGTGCTTGAGTTGGAATCTCGAGATGTTGTTACCTGTATGTTGATTTCGAACATATATGTGGGGGTAGGGAGATGGGGTGAGGTCAAGAAGGTGAGAAAAGCAATGAGAGAGAAAGGGATCAAGATCTCGCCAGGTTGGAGCTGAATAGAAATTGAGGTTATAGTTCATCAATTCTTAGTAGGCGATAGATCTCATTCTATGAGTAAAGAGATTTATGCAATGTTAGAAAATATTATTAGGAGATTGAGATTGGAAGGGCACTCACCAAATACTAAGAACGTGGAGAAAGAAGATGCATTGCGTTACCATAGCGAGAAGTTGGTCATTGCTTTTGGTTTTATAGCTACCAGAAGTTGATAAAAGATTTATGTTGTGAAAACCTTCGCATATGTGGAGATTGCCATTCAGCCATGAAAGGGATCTCTAGGATATTTTGATAGGGAAATTATTATTAGAGATAGAGTGCGATTCCACCACTTCATAGATGGTTCTTGCTTGTGCATGGATTATTGATGATCCATGGAGTCAAATGCTGATTTTTTGTTGGCTCTTCTAAGTGCCTCATGTTTGATGATTGAATTTCTCGATCTTGGTTGATGATCAAGTTTATGTTACTAGATCATGTTTAATGATTGAGTTTTTCGTTACTCAATCTTATTCGATGATGGAGTTTTCTGTTATGGTTGATCTCCTAGGCCGTGCTGGCCTCTTAATAGAGGCCCAACAGTTGATAGAGAGCATGCCCATGAAGCCTGACAGTATCGTTTGAGGAGCTTTGCTTGGTGCATATAAGCTTCATGGTGATCTTGAGCTTGGAGAAAAGGTAGTGAACCGTGTGCTTGAGTTGGAACCTCAAGATGCTGCTACTATGTGTTGTTTTCGAACATATGTGCGGGGTAGGGGGGGGGCCAAGGAGATGGGGTGAGGTCAAGAAGGCGAAAAAGGCAATGAGAGATAAAGGGATCAAAATTTTGCCAGGTTGGAGTTCAATAGAAATTGAGGGAATAGTTCACCAATTCTTAGCATGCAATAGATCTCATTCTAGGATTAAAGAGATTTATGCAATGTTAGAAAAAATTATTAAGAGATTATGATTGGAAGGGCACTCACCAAATACTAAGAACGTGGAGAAAGAAGATGCACTGCGTTATCATAGCGAGAAGTTGGCGCCATTGCTTTTGGTTTTATTGCTACAAAAAATTGCGATAAGATTTATGTTGTGAAAAACCTTCGCATATGTGGAGATTGTCATTCGGCCATGAAAGCAATCTCTAGGATCTTTTGATAGGGAAATAATTATTAGAGATCAAGTGTGATTGCACCACTTCATAGATGGTTCTTGCTCGTGCATGGATTATTGGTGATCCATGGAGTCAAATGCTGATTTTTTGTTGGCTCTTCCAGTGCCTCATGTTTGATGATCGAATTTCTCGATCTTGATTGATGATCAAGTTTTTGTTACTTGATCATGTTTAACGATCGAGTTTTCGTTACTCAGTCCTATTAGATGATGAAGTTTTCCGTTACTCCATCTTGTTTGATGATCGTGTTTTCCATTATTAGATATTGTCTATTGATAGAACTTTTCGTTACTCGACCCTAGATGTTCCTGAGGCCGTCTGTTTGTGAGGTCTGCCGCTTTTTTGTGCTTATTGTTCAAACGATCTGAGCATGGAGACCACTGCTTCTATCGGTCACCCCATGAACCTGAAGATCCAACTCTTTCGTTTATACAACTTATTGTTCAAACTCTAGATGCTTGGTTTCAAAGCATCTTTAGTTTGAGGGAGAGTGTTAACGTATGGATATGGATATGTATCATACTGATGTATATCAATACAGATATCCATCTGCATGGATACATATCTCTTGATAAGATTAGGATATGTATCATACTGATACATATTATTAGTATGGATATGCATGTATATTGATACATACTTTTGATAAGATTAGGTGGTGTCTATACATAACCATTGGTATTTATATTTAATTGTTACTGATCGTATATTTATACAGAGTCTTGTAAATTCTAGATTAATCAATTTAATAGAGTTCTCTGCAGTATTCTGAAATAATCTTCTATGGGGGCTTATGGCCCAAATATACAGAAATACAGTTTATAACCTACAACACCAAATGGTGTAACCTAACAAAACCCTATAAGTAAAGGTTCACATGTAGGGTTTGTGGCTAAGAAAAGGCTGAAAGGTTGTTCAAGTTTGGGTACACCCACATAACTCCTGAGCCAAACCTTATGTGAGTGTTGTGGGAGGGTGCTCCTGGAGGTAGGTTTAGCTGAGGGATGCTCACCTTAATGTTGTGGGATCCCCAAATACTCTGACAAGTTAGGTGTCACTCACAATTTTAACGCTTGTTTCGGAAAAACTTGAGTGCAAAATGTGCCACCAAAAACTTTCAACAACGTGCTTTGCATTGTTGCCAAGAGCCCTATCAACGCAAAGCACGCCATTGAGGCCTTAGGCCTCCTGGATCTCTCGAATCTCCCTATTTCTTGATTCAATTCAGCCTCAACAAACCCAATAGTGGAGGCCATACTATTTACATGCAGATATGGGACATAAATTGACTCAAGGTCTATACCATCTTGATATGTATCCAAACTTGTTAAGAATATATGTTCTGTCAAATTATTATTTTTGCGACACCAGCCTTGAGAGATCTCTTCCTCACAAGTTGTGGGCCATAGCTGACTTAGATATGGTAAAACCTCAAGAAAGCTTTGGAATTGCAGCTTTGGAATTGCAGGAAAGCTGGCTTAGATATGGTAAAACCTCAAGAAAGCTTTGGAATTGCAAGAAAACATGAAGAATGATCTTTAAAAGGTTTTAAAAATAGATAAAAGAAAATAATAAAGGAAAATAAAGTAAAAAAAGAAGAAGAAAATAGTTGGAAGTCGGGCCCTGCACCTAGAGTTGGAGTCCAGAGTAGATGAAAGCATAATCTTTTCCTCCTTTCACTTTCGAGATTTGCAAATCCAAAATTTGGAAAAAGCGGGATAATATTTTAAATTACTGAAACTGGAATTTATAGTGCAGAATATCTCAAAAAATCTCACAAAATAAGAAACTCCATGACTTTTTGCACTGTCTTCAAAAAGAGGCTAGCGATGCAAGGTGCACTGCTAGGCCCAATGGGCCCAACGATGTGCCTCGTATTGCTACCTTATAGATGGCTAATATTCGTTTCGAACCACTGCCTTCTTGATTTGGATTTTTATAGATCATCAATAGACTATTTCCGGTCATTTTAGGACCTCTTTGAGAATGAAACCCTGACCCTTGCCTCTCAATCCTACAACCTCAAAAACCCTAGCAAACCTAGGTGACCTCAAACCTTATCCTAAAAAATTCAACAAACCATGGAGCAAAATGAAGCTTTTCTAATGAAACCAAAGCATGAAAAACGAATCCCTAAGCATTCTCTTCCCTCGGAGTTCAAGAAAACTTCGGGTTTAACAAACCTGAAAGGTGAAAGAAGGAAGGACTCATCATCTTCTATATAATCTATGTGAAACCCTTATTAGCTATTGAGATTCATCAGTGTTATCTCAAACAAAGCAACTTGCCAAGTCTCGTCAAAGCCCTTTTAAAACATGAAATAAAAGAGTGATTTTTCTTTTAGGGTGCGGTTTGTATAGAGCCAAGGCTATAAACAATCAAATTAGGGCCCACCTTCAGATAATGTTGAGAAATATGGTTTCCATACAGGAAAGTTTTATAATACCCTTAAATTATATTTCCAGCTTTAGTTATAAAATTTAAAGCTTCAAAAATAGTGTAGATCAAGCAGATCTATGAATCTTGAAAATTGACGGTCCAAGAATGTGTTTCAAGATACACTATTTCCAAAACTTGAAATCTATTATTTTTTCTTATGTCCATGCCTCTTGATGTGGAGATGATCAATTTGATGATATTTGGGCATCAAAACGACCTCTTTTAGTGAAAATTTTGAGGTAAACTTTAATTTGATTTTTTAGAGCCTAGGCTCTATATAAACTTTTCCCTTTCTTTTATGCATTTATAGTTGTATTTTCCCCATTCCACCATACTAATTCTGCATGGTTTTTATTTTGGGCAAGATTTCTATACTTTCCCTACAACATAGAAGTTCTATCCTCCCCATTATGCAACCGTCCATTATGAATTGAGGGCTAAGATTGCCCCAATCACAATGTCACGTCTCTACACTACTTTATTGTCAATTTTTTTTTATAAACTATTTTGACACCAAATTTTGGACGTCCATTATTCTCTTAAACTCTCACTAGTGAAAAATATAAAAAAAAATATTTTTAATAAAATAAAATGACCAAAATATACATGAAAGATTCAAGGGGTATTTTGGTTATTATATTTTATCAAAAAATTATTTTTAATATTTTTGTAGGTGCACCCCAATGAGAAGATGACACATACCACATTCATACAAGTTGTATAAAAAAAACTAAAAATAAAATACTTTAAGATGTCGAATCTAAGATTAAACAGTGAGTAACTCTCTTGATCAAAAACGGTTGAATGGTAGGGAAAGGATAGAGCTTCTATGCTGTAAGGGAAGCATAGAAACCTTTCCCTTTTATTTTATCCTCGTGGTTTTGGATGACTCATGTATCTACCTTGTGTACTGATGACCAATTCTACTGCAAGTTTTCTTGTGCATTGATTCTGGTTAATTCTTGACCACTCAATCTTGCACATGACTACTTATCCCCATTTCATCCATCTAAATCCAACGGCTACAAAGTGCATAGCACCCATTTATGATTGTTTTGCAAGGTTTATCCAATTTATTTTGGAATAGTGAGAACCACTCCTAATTGTTATATCTTCCTTTTGTCTTGTAAGGAGTTGTATATACAACCTTTTAAAAAACGCATCATATAAAAGTTTTAAACGCTCAATATGAAAGAAAGACTAATGCGATCTTGTCGGGGAATATATTTTTTGAATTTTCTTCTTTTCACCTTTTTTTTTTTCTTTTCTTTTGACAAAGATCACTTACGAGTAGTCTTATTACAATATCTTTTGCATTAAGGAAAATAAAATTAACAAATCCAATATCTTAAAAACCTTAAAACCAATTGTCTTTAAATAAAGAAAATATCCACAATTCTTATACTTGGGAATATAAACACAATATAATTAAATATGATAAGAAACAAAAAGAGAGTGCCAGATATTACCTCAACTGGGTTTATTACACCCCACATCGAGTCACCATCATCAGATGACGTGGGATCAACAATCAACCTTCAATCTCAACCGGGAAAGCAAGTTTGAGTCAAGCCCTCTAATGAAACTATGAACTCCTTTATCACAAATCTCAAACCCTTAAGTAAATCCCCTTAACAACCTATTTTGAGAGAGATGAATTATCTTTTTGCTACCCCTAAAATCCTTAGCCATAAATTCATAGTTGAGAGATGAGAGAGAGAAGAACTCCATTGAGAGAGAGAGAGATTTCAAAGATGGAGAGTGGGACGTGTCTCCTTTTGGGCTTTCATGAGAGAGAGAAAGTTTTCTTAAGAGAGATAGAGAAATTCTAAATGGGGCATGCCCTTTTTTAGGATATGAGAGAGAAAAATGATAATTATATATAAGAGATAAGGTGTAGAGGTTTTGGGTAGAGAAGATCCATTTTATAAGCTTTGAACAAGATTAGGGTTTTTTAAGGTTTTCCTTGGCTTACTTCTTCTTGTGATAATGAATATGAACTATTGATATTGGGTGACTTGTGGGGTGAGATATTTGAGTCATCCATTACATAGATGAGCCATCAACATTATGAAATGTGCTAGAACCTTTATCCCTATTTCTTAAACTATTTCCCATCAATAGAAATTAAATAAAATAATTTCAAATATAATATTGAGCATACCAAAATAATGCACAAGCCTTCTTATACTTTTCGAAAATCTATTCAAAGCTTCTTCAAGCCAATACCTTTCCAAAACACATAGCAACATGGCCTACAAGTCAAAATCACTTATCACACAAATAAAAAGCATCTAAATAGGTGGGGCGTGCCACCCATAAGAAGATCTCATGGGCCCCACCATCTAGGCCATGTTAAGGTCTTGTGCACAATGGGCCCTCATGTAATTTTAAATATTTTAAAAAACTCAATAAAATAATTTTAGAATTTATTTAAATATTTAAATCAATGTAGAATCAATATTTCTAATTTTATAAATCCAAATTTGATAAATAAAATATCCAGAGATCTAGAAAAATTCAAATAATAATTATAAAATCATATATATCATAAAATAAACGTAATTAAATTAATTTGATAGGAAAATGATTCATATGGTCTAGGAATCAAATTAATCAAACACTGGGGCACTCCACCTTCAAATGTGGTCTACAGACCACACTTGTTTTATCAAACTGACCCAGTGTTTCCCATGATCCACAGTCCATGTAGGGGCTCATTAGTGGGTAACCAAAGTCTGGCCGATGAGCCAAGGGGTCGTAATCACTGTTTGTATATTTCAGATTCTCCCATAGAGATGTGTCAAGGTTACTTATACCTGATGCGACCACAGCTCATATGACACATAGGGGTATCTCTCGCACATGCATACACTTCACCCTGAATTATGGCTTGCTTTTTTGAAACGGTCTATCAATAAACATATTGTGTGATGGTACATGGATGAGGCTTTGGCCCCTGTCTCTGAAGCTACTATCACATACAAAGGTCAAACAGTCCCTCGGCTCACTCATCCGGGCATATTTCGACCTTATCAAGGGATGACCAATGAGAACCCTTATCGGTTTATACTCTATGCACAGGTAACATGGGTTTTTTCCAATCGACTGACATTGACCGTCAGGCACAGTTCGGTTCGAGCAAATATCGTTGGCTTAGTATGGTCCACGAGGGACCACACTCCTACTGAATTTATGTTCTATTATATCATTTCATTTTACAAATACTCATAAGGCCTTTAATGGCTACACTCACCCAACATCTTGCACTTGGCCTTTGAAGGCCTCACATTAGCTCTTCTTCACTTTCTCTCTTCTCCATCTCTCTCTCCCAATTATAATTACTCTCTCAAGCATTGTTTCACTTATTCTCTCTCAATACATTAATCATGGCTTTTGCCATCGTTCCTTTCATAAAAATATTTTTAAAAGGCAACCCCTTTTTCTCTTTGCTGCTCGAATCTCATCCCAAAAGTAGTTGTAAGCTATCTTTCATATCGCATAGTGAATCATGGACTTCTTGTCGCAAAAAACCATCACGTACCCTCATCGCATTGGGTTGTATGTTCATGGGCTCAAAGGAGTTCTTCAAATAAGATGTTATCTATTGTAGCTATGCAACCAAAGCCACACATAGCATTCTTCAAGTGATAGAAACATGATTTTATGTGTTTGGAGTTCTTACAAAATCATGGCCACACACATATCACCGTCATATTGTCACAGAAAATCCTTATTGCCTCACAACGCACAAGGTGAAAGTCAAGGTGATTAGGAAATTTATTATTCCATACGGCATCCTTGGCCACCAAATAATACGTTACGTACTCTGCCTCCATGGTGGACATTTCCACCACATCATGTTTCTTTGATTTCCAAGAAACCGTACCCTCTCCAAGCATGAACACGTATCGCATCATTTGGATTTGTGAGATAGCTTACACCTGTATGTCTGAATATCCAAGCAGTTAAAAAATACATGGGACTGTAGTAGCTCCCACTAAATTATTGCACACACAACATATACATTCTTAGCATTCTTATGCAATAAATAATTCAATACCCCTTCGTTTCACAATATGCAAAACCTTCATGAACCATAAAGGTCCAACCACACTAGTCATCTTGGCAGTAAATCCATACAAACCAAGTTATTTAATCAACACAACATGTGTCAAGGAAGTCTCGCATGATGGCATTCTTTCAACATTCCTTAGGGTTCAAGGTCTTAGGTAATTAAGGATTCTAAATAACTAGAAACATGGGTCAAGGCACATGGGTATTAAAAACCAGTGCATGACAGTTTTTCTCCCATTTTATAAATACCTTCAAGACACAATGTTTTTCTCTTTAATAAAAAAAATTATTGACTTGGTATATATGTATGCATTCACAAGCAATAATTAAATAATAGTATGATGGTTTAAAATGATTTTTCATAAAGATTTAGTGGACCTTGCAAAATATGTGGTTTTCTCAAACTATATTCATAGAATTAGGTTTTTCTCAAATCATCCAATTTAATTTTAAAATATATGCTTAGCCTTTATAAATAATTTTAATGCATTTATCTTAATTTCCTACTAAGTCAGGTTCATGGCCACCAAAACAAATCATATATACCATCTTATAATTTTATCCAAAATAAAGCGTTATTAAAAAGTGGTTATTAAAGCCTTGACAAAATACTTCATTTTTTTACAAATATGAAGCATTTATCAAGAGATCATCATCACATGCAACACATCATATTATAGACATTATTAGAAGGATGATCACTAAGATCGAGTTCCATCAGAACACTCTATATGTGCTTACATATTTGAATGAGCCACATCCATCTCTCATGTTTCATCCTTAGGGCTCAAAGCCCTTGATCAAATCACATCTTCATGTGCATCACTACCCTAAGTAGTTCATACTCTAGCAAATGGAGGCACAAAAATATAGGGTATTCATAAATTGGCTATTTTAAATTTGTTAGCACCCATCACTTAATGTCCATACACTCCATTCATATTCATAAAACAATTAGCCAAAATATAACCAAAACATATTAAACATAAAATCAAAAGTTATTGAATCATCTTTCCCTATATGACATTAGCATGTAATGTGGGATAGATTTCAAACCTCAAAATTATGTAGTGTGATGCATGGCCTTTCTTGATTAATTGTTTTTACTTGTTTAACAAGCTTTTGTGATCTTGGAAAATACACAACTTATGGAGAATATATTGGTTATCGGTTTCACATGTCACGAAGTGTTCATCTCTTTGGCACTTGGATTCTCTCTGCCTTACACTGTGAAGAAATTCTCTTCTTCATTCTGTCATTTCAAATATCACATATTTGATTCTCCCACTGATCTTTAACATTTCTTTTCTTTCACCAAGTCTATTGATGTATCCTTTCATCTTAAAGAAACTAAGATGTTTTTATAAGTATTATGTTTCTTCTTCTTTCTGCTATTCCTAGATCGAAAACTCTTTATATAAAATGTCATATCTCGTCAACTTTATATTACATATCTCTAAAGGTTTACTATAATAAAACATACTTATGACACACTATAAAACCTTTTTAATTGAGCCTTAAAAATGTCTCCATAATTAAGAATCCAAAGATGTGTCTTATTATGCCACATCTTTAAATTTATTGCAGAATAGAATTTGAGCATCCCATGATAAAAATATGATATCTCTCAACTCATAAAGAGTTTATCTCTGAATCCTTTTGAATGTTGAAATAAACTAAAAAATATAAAATAGTGCTCAGTTCTATCCTTAAATCATACCATTTAGTGAGTCTTCATTTTAGAAATATTTACGTCATAATGCAATTTTTTCAACAGAAAATCAGGTTGAGCACCTCTCAATAAAAAATTTGTTTCCCTCAATCCTCAAAATTTCTTCCTAAAATATTTTGTGTTGAAAACCAGACTCAAAAGCAAATCATAACATAATAGTGTGAATCCCAAATCATATATTTCAAACCACATGGACTTTCTTGATGAAACCCTTTTTATTTGAAAGTAAATTCAATTTTATTAGTCATAATAAAATTTCAGCAAGAAAAAAAATCATATGATTAGTGGGAAAAATCACGGAACTCAATGGACAGTTCTTGGATTTTGCAGGGTCAGAACTAACACCTTTCATTAATGATTCCATAACTCTCAATTCTCTTAAGATCTCCCACTGAAATTTTGCAGGTAAATCCTAATATCAAATACACACAATATCACTGAAGTATACAATAGAAAATACATCATTATCTTCTTCGTATCACTGATCCAAAATAGCCCAGAATACTCATTATGCAGAGTGCATTTTCAGTGTTTGAATATTCCAATAATTCTTTAACCGCAGTGTATTACTTGACCACAAATATCATTAGCTTTCTTATATCTCATTCTTAAGCTTGATCTAGATTTAATAAAGAGAAAAGATAATGAATGACATCAAATATCAATAGCTCTGATACCAATGAAATAAAGACTAATGCAACCTTACCGAGAAATATATTTTTTTATTTTTCTTTTTTTCCCCCCTTTTTTTTTTTTTCTTTTCTTTTGGAAAAGATCACTTACAAGTAGTCTTATTACAATAACTTTTGCTTCAAAGAAAATAAAACTAACAAATCCAATATCTTAAAAACCTTAAAACCAATTTTCTTTAAAGAAAGAAAATATCCACAATTCAAATGCTCGGGAATATAAAAATAATATAATTAAATATAAAAAAAAAAAAAAAGTTTCGGATATTACCTCAACCGGGCTTATTATACCCCACTCCGAGTCACCACCATCTGATAACACGAGATCAACAATTAACCTTCAATCTCAACCAGAAAAGCAAGTTTAAGCCAAGCCCTCCAATGGAACTATGAACTCCTTTATCACAGATTTCAAACCCTTAAGTGAATCTCATTAGCAACCTAGTTTGAGAGATATGAATTATGTTTTTGCTACACCCTAAAACCCTCAGCCATAAATTCATAATTGATAGATGAGAGAGAGAAGAACTCCATAGCCTAAACCCTTCAGTTATTTTACAATGTGGGAGAGAGAGAGATCTCAAAGATGAAAGAGTGGTACATGCCCCCTTTTGGGCTTTCATGAGAGATAAACTTTTCTTAAGAGAGAGAGAGAGAGAGAGAGAGAGAGAGAGAGAGAGAGAAATTCTAAGTGGGGCGTGCCCTTTTTTAGGATATGAGAGAGAAAGATGGAAATTAGGTATAAGAGATAAATACGTATAGATTTTGAGTAGAGATAATCCCTTTTTATATACTTTGAAAAATATTAGGGCTTGTTAGGGTTTTCCTTAGCTTGTCTCTTCTTGTGAGATTGAATATGAACCATTGATCTTGGGTGACTTGTCGGGTGAGAGATTTGAGTCATCCATTCTATAGATGAGTCATCAACATTATGGAAAGGGCTAAAACATTTATCCCCATTTCCTAAACCATTTTTCCATCAATAAAAATTAAATAAAATAATTCTAAATATAATATTGCGCATACCAAAATAATGCACAAGCCTTCTCATGCTTTCCAAAAATTCATTCAAAGCTTCTTCAAACCAATACCTTTCCAAAACACATAGCAACTTGGCCTACTAGCCAAAATCACTTATCACAAAAATAGAAAGCTTCTAAATGGGTGGGGCATGCCACCCTTGAGAGGATCTCATGGGCCACACCATCTAGGCCATGGTGGGCCCATGTGCACAATGAGCCCCCATACAATTTTAAATATTTTAAAAAACTCAATAAAATAATTTTAAAATTTATTTGAATATTTAAATCAATATATCTAATTTTATAAATCCAAATTTGATAAATAAAATATCTAGAGATCTAGAAAAATTCAAATAATAATTTTAAACTCATATATATATATATATATATATATATATATCATAAAACAAACATAATTAAATTAATTTGATGGGAAATGATCCATATGGTCTAGGAATTAAATCAATCAAACACTGGGGCACTCCACCTTCAATTGTGGTCTCTAGACCATACTTGCTTTATCAAACTGACCCAGTGTTTCCCATGACCCACAGTCCATTCAGGGGCTCATTAATGTGTCACCAAAGTCTAGTCGATGAGCCAAGGGGTCGCAATCTCAGTTTGTGGATTTCAGGTTCTCCCATAGAGACGTGTCAAGATCACCTAGACCTGATGCGTTCACAGCTCCTATGACGCATAGGGGTATCTCTCACACATGCATACGCTTCACCCTGAAATGTGGTTTACTTTTTCGAAACAGTCTATTAATATACATGCAGTGTGATGGTACATGGATGAGGTTTTGGCCCCCATATCTAAAGGCTACCATCACATACAAGGGTCACACAGTCTCTCGGCTCACTCATTTGGGCATACTCCGACTTCATCAAAGGATGACCCATTAGAACTCTTATCGATTTATACTTTATGCCCAGGTAACATAGGTTTTTTCCAACCAACTGATCTAGATCGTCAAGCACAGTTCGGTATCAGTAAACATCATTTGCTTAGTATGGTCCACGAGAGATCATACTCCCACTGAGTTCATGTCCCACTATATCATTTCATTTCAAAAGTACTCCTAAGGCCTTTAATGACCACACTCACCCAACATAATCACCGATTCTGGGGGTAACATGACCAGTTTTTGATATATTGTGGGAACCTGTTCAGATATGATGATTTCCAATCAGAATCTGCGGATTTCATAACTAAGTGACAATTGCTCAAGAAAGAATCGAGAATTGTCTGCGACTAACTTCTATCTTTCGGGGTAGTTTTACGATGGGACTCGAACTATGGATACAGATTTGATAGTCAACAACTAATCAATCAAGCCCAAGCCCAATACCTATGGTCACAAAGATTACCTTTGAGTCAAATTTCATGCTTGTAGTCTTACTAATTTTGGTTACCTTGAGTCATGTACTTGAGATGATATTATGAAACCATCATTTGGGGAAAGGGTTGGGTCGTGCTGGTAGCACCCCCATACCCTAATCAAATATTGTGGTTTTCATTCTTAGTGACACCACCCCTCAAAAAACAGCTAGAGGCTTGTATTCCCTTCTTAATTACCCAAAAATGATGCACATCTTTTGCCTAATTGCGAGTTTATAAACTCGCTTTTACCCATCAACACGTGATCATCTAATAGTACATTATTCGTATCAAGTCCATTATCTATAATCAAGTCATAAATGGTAGCATTTTTTAAATGATTTGTACACTATGAGACTATTTATCTTTATTACAAGGAGGTCATAATTGCTATTAGTCCTTAGAAGTCAAATTGAATGGCATGGGGTGTGTCACAAAGTTCGAGAACTCTTTTTTGAACTATAGGTTAGTCAATAACACACTCATAACCACTTGATTTGAAATCTGATATAGAAGAGTGATTGTGACCTTCTTATATTAAAAGTAAATAGTTATATATTTTTCCTTTGCGACCTATATTCAAATGCTAAATATCAACTCTTCCTCTATAAGATTTCTATTTTACACCTAAAAACGAAAATATGCACCAACTTAAGAATTTTTATAAGTAAAAAATAAAAAAGGAATTTTTAGTGAAAATTGCATTCCCAATTCATTGAAAAGAAAATGGAAAAGTGGAAGAAAAAAGTAGCAAGAACACATACTATAAGTTCGTGGTCATTAGGATTCCATTGAAGAAACAATGGCAAAGTGGAAGAAAAAGTAACAAGACGACATGCAATAAGTTCATGTTTATTAGGTCGGCTAGCTGTATTGTAAACATAGAGATATGTTGGGGCTAAAATAACTTTACATGAATGGGGATTGACGTGGCCAAGAGAAAGAAGGATTAGGATAAGTGAATTAAAGAACCACTATAAGGGGTTAAAAGGCGTGCAATGGAAAAGAGAATGAGAAGGGTTTGCTATTAATAAGGAATTGCATCCAATAATAATGCTTCTAAGGTTCTAAGTGTCCCAAGTTGGACAATAATGGAGGAGAGTGGGGATCTTATTAAGTTCTTTGTATGGCCCACTCAACCATAATGGAGGAGAGTGGAAAATGGCCTAGGGCCTTGGCGGTAGTATGGCCAAGCTTTATGGTGAGGTATTTGACTCCATTCTCACCAAAGGGTAGGGGCCCAAATCCCCGATGATTTTACTTACCCCAAAAAAAACTACCAACACTATCCTATATATTGATTGGACGGTGATAACTCTCATGAAGCCACATGTTTATGATGACTACATAGATCATGGTATTACTGTTCGCTGCTTATGTGGTCCCATAGGATCACTTGTACATTTGATTTTGGGCTAAATCTTTGTCATCTTAAACCACCTTTACAGGTGGCAATGGGTCAGATTGAGTCTAGTTTGAACTTGACCTAGACACGACCTAGACCCAACTCAGGTCCAAGGCTTTGGAATTTGGACCTGACCCAGTTTTGAACTTGGACCCGACCTAGACCGACCAGGTTCGGTCCTGGTTAGGTTTGAGTCTAGAACCTAATAAAAAAAAATTTACACACACACACACACACACACACACACACACATATATATATATATATATATATATATATATATATATATATATATATATATATATATATATATAGGGAAATGATCTTGTCAGCCCATAGGCTGACTGCTACAGTGTCAGCCAATGACCCAAGTTGAATCTGGACCCAATCCAATAGTCATGACCTCATTTCGTATTTAAACACATAAAATTTCAAGTGATTTGGATTTGTAGAAAAAAAATAAAATTACAAATACAAAATGAGGTTGTTATCGTCAGATAGCCCAGATTCAATCTGAGCCATTGGATGACACTGTAACTGTTTAGCCTGTGGACTGATAGAATACACACACACACACACATATAGAGAGAGAGAGAGATAGAGACACACACACACAAGGGTGAGGTCTAAGTTGGGTAGACCCAAACTTGGACCCGGACCACAAGGTCCAAAATTGGACCTAGACCGGAGCTAGATGTGGATTAGGTTGACATGCCAGGTCGTCGGGTCAACCCGTCCCGATTCCCACCCCTAACCACCTTATGATCGATCAACAATTGATTTTGAGCTTTAGATATGGGGGAATGATTTCATGCAATGGTTGTATAGTAGTGTCATGCAATCATCTTCAAAAATCATATTAAAAACATTTGTTCGACACGAATTTTTAAATGTACACTCTTTTCATTCTGAAGAACGATCACAAAAAAGAAAATTTCGAAAAAATGCTCTAGAAAGTTTTCATTCTAGCCTAATTAATATAAGCCATCCATTTTATTGAGATGGTTAGATATAGGCCTCAGAAAAAAAAATTTATTCCCAAAATTTTTATATAGCGTTATCATCATTAGATTAATAATGTTAAAAAAAGTGAAAATGATTTTGAATTTATTACGACCTAGATCTTGAAATTCACCAAATGGATTGTCGAGATTTATTGTTGGATAGGTACTAATTTTGACCATATCTAAAGTATAAATTAATTTTTTTTTAATTAGATTGATTACGAGGATAAAAAAATGTGTGTACAAATTTTGGGTTCATATAAATGCCAAAAATATAATTTTTTAGAGGGTTGCATTATATCAATTCCCTTAGATATGAGGTCCGTCAAAATGAGCAGCCAATAGTCAGCCTTGAAATGGTCAGCCTTGAAACGGATTTTGATGCGAGGAATTTTCAGTTCTTAATGCATTTGGCCTTTTATATTTTGAAGAAACTTAACCATGACGCATAAACGCGATGTGAGAGCGTTGGGGTCCATCACCCCTAAATAGGCGTTGAAAATCTAGTCCGTGTTTAGTTTGACAAAATTATCCCATGCACAACAAAAGTAGGCATCAAATCATTAGTACGAATCATAGAAAGACGGGCAACAAGTGCCAAACGTTGAATCAAGCCTATACAGTGACGTGATACTTTTGAAAACATGGGTGGTATAACTTGGTCAAAATACATCCATAAATTGATCAAAACACAAGAAGGACAACTCTTCGAAAAAAAAATTTTGGATAATTTTTTATTTTTTTGCACCCGTTTTTAGAATTCTTTGTCCTCAACGTTTTTGGTGGCATTGTATAGGAATCGATTTTTGAATTAAAGTGCCCAATGATGAAGTCCTGGATTCCATTTTCATCAAAATATATAAGTCTAAATCTCCACTCACTTACCATTTTAGGAATGAGGTTGGGATCGTGATGGTAGCATCCTTACACCTTATCACTACATTGTGATATTCATTCCTGCCAATAACACCATCGCACTAATACTTTCAAAAATCGATCACTTAATCTATTTAAAAAAATAGGTAGGGCCTGTCTTTTCCCACTGAATTAACCAAATATATATATATATATATATATATATATATATATATATATATAAGATGCTATGCATATTCCTTTGATGACTTTGAAATGTGATTTCATTTAAAGAGGTGTAACTTTCATGGCTGTAATTTGTCATTTATGGAGAACACGTGTTCCAGACTTACATCTCATGTTATTAGTTCAGATAATCATTCATATGAATCATCCACTAATACTAAAATATGAAAGATGCCAATGCTCTTGAAAGATCATGGGTCGTTTAGAGTCTTTTAAATTTGGATCATGGGTCCTTTAGAAAAGGTTTATATAAGGTTGATAGTAGAATTAAGGGGCACCACCAAATTCTTTCCAAAAAGGTTGTTGTGTTTTAAAAAAAAATATTTATCATCTCGACATCGAGATGTAGATGTGGAGAATAAAAAGAGATTTTAAATCTTATTATTTGGACGTGTTTATAGATCTGTTTTTGAAAATTTAAAAATTTTTAGAAATTATAAAATTTTCACGTGTTTATAGATCTGTTTGAGTTGAACTATTTTTTAAATTTAAAATATACAATTAGAGATAAAAATAGATTATTGTACTATCATAAAAATTTTAGATACCAAAATTACATCTCATGACAAAGTTTGAAGGTACACCTTATTTTAATTGTTTAAGGTTGTAACCTCGTACAAACCACACCCTTTTAAATTTTCTCATGTGAGTGCTCATTTTAGGCTCACTAAAGGACAAATCATTTCTTCATAACTACGATCGTTTGGATTTTACGCATGCACTTAATACAATACGTATCTATATTATTTTTTATTTGGCGTAAATTAGTGGGGATTGAGGGCTGGTACCCTGTTTTTATTAAAATACCAATGTTTCAATACATATCACATTACAACCCTTTCACGGGGAACACTAACAACATCAAACAAAAACAAAGTAATTAAGATATATGAAAGGGATTGGGGTCGTGGTGATAACCCTCCACACACTAGTCATTATGTTATGGTTTCCATTCTCACAACTGATGTCACCCCATTAATATCTTTGAAAAGTTAATTCCCAATTCACTTTTAAAAAACACAAGTAGAGCCTGTCTTTTCCACTCAATTTACACACAAAAAAGGTAATTAAGAAATCAGGTGCTCATTTTCAAGTATAAGTGGCATAGGTTAATAAATCATATGCCTTCTTAAATATTAATTCTCTCTATGATGTAATATTATATCTAGGTTAAATCCAATTGGACTTGGTAACTTAAAAAATATCTTTGTCTTCTAGGCCTTGATTTGTCTTATTGCATTTTGCATGTCATTTGTTTGTAGCCCTTCCTCAAACTTTTGGATTGAAAAAACTTTATCCTTTCTTTGCCCTACGGAGTCCATCAAAACCATAATAAAATTATGAAATCTGGTTTCTCACATATCTTTTCTTTATGGTAATCGATCTTGAGAGTAAATTTATTCTATCCCATCTATGTGGAGACCACTTTCCTTACCTAAACCATAACAGTGGTGGCAACAAGCCCAATAAAGTGATTTGATATGTAGCCAACGAGCATAGAGCCAGTGCTTTCAGTACGCATCAAGCACTCTGTTGGGCTCGTTGCACTAATTATTGAACTCCTTGGGGCAGCAAAAAATCTTTTTACAGTAGACTTCACTTGTATGTAGCAGAAGCATGTTGCATGTCTACTTCTTTACTCAAAAGACCTATTTTGGAGGATTTTTTTAATTTGAAATTTAAGAACCACCTAAGAATTACTAGATGATTATTTTCAAAAGGAAAAAAATTGAATTTTGAGGCTTTGGATACTTAGAGCTCGCCCTTCAAAAATTAGGTAGTCTTTGTTCAATCCCCTGACATTATTATTTTTTAGAATATAGAGATTTCAGTTGAAAATTTTCCTTTTTTTCATGAGGTTAGACCATGTGTTGAAGAAGTTACATCTCCAAAATTTAGAGCCCGAAAATCACTATTATATTAGTTTTATGCGAAGGAGTAAATGGATGGTACACTCCCACGAGAGTATAAATCTTTTGGCAATAGAAAATCACTCATGACGGGCTGTGAACTAGCTTTGTGCTGGTGTAAAAAAACTTATTTTCATCTCTAATCGTTAAATTTAAAGCTTTAAAAATGACAAAGATCAAGTTGATTTATAAACACTTGAAAATCTTGAAAATGTATGGTCGAGATAATATGCTACAAGATGTACCATTTTCAAGACTTGAAATCAATTTTTTTGTTATAAATCCATAAATCTCGAAGTCAAGATGATCAACTAGAAGATTTTTTGAGCATCAAGACAATCTATTTTCATAGGTTTTTGTCGTGCGGCTTACTTCTATAGTACAAGATTGACACCTTATATAAATGTTTCCCCTTAAATAATCCTTTCATAATGTGTAATGGGTAATATAATTTTGTATTCTATGCATGTGTAATTGATTCCAACTAAGCTTGTGATAATGCATCAAAAGAGTCCAATTTTGAGTAAAATTTGGAAATTTTAAGTAATTTTTTAGTCGATGGTGTTACATATTTCCCCTTCTAAGTATCTAGATATAGAAAGATGTCTCCACTTGGGAATAAACGTTATTTAATGTATTTTTTTTAGTCGATTGTGTTTGATACTTTCACTTATAAGTTAATATATATTCAAAAGGTGGTGGGACTTTGCATGTGAAAGCTGACAGTTAATTGTTATTAGGATATTATTAGCAAGAAAGTTTTGTAGGGATGATATTGTCTTTGTTAGTTTAACCAAGCGGTTTTGGATAATTACTAGGGTTTTAAAAGCTTAAATCAATATTTTGCTATTATGGAATAATTTTTGGTTGAGGGTAGAATATATGAATTTAAATTATAGGTAATAATTTGTGATGTTATATTTTTTAATATCGAATATAATTATTTCTTTAATTTATATATCTATTATGAGTCCTTTGCAAAGTGATCCCCATTTGGTAAAACCCAATATAGGAGTAATTTTAGGGTCCCCACGTTTTGAGGATGTAAACTCTTTATCCAATGGATTAACTTTAGAATATAGGAGTAATTTTGGGCCGATCTGGTGGCAACGATCTCATTTCGTATTTGAATTTTAAGTTTTTTTTAATGAATTTAAATAAATTAAAATTTTAGGCATACATTCTTCTCATCAAAGCGTACCTAATAAAAATATTTTAAAAATAATTCGTAAAAACTAAATTGACCAAATTACCCTCGAAATGTTTCAAGAGTATTTTGGTCAATTTATTTCTTATAAATTATTTTTTTATATTTTATTAGATTCTCCTATTTTTTAAGATTGCACGCCTAAAATTTCAATTTATTTGGATTCTTAGAAAAAAATTAAATTTAAAATACGAAATAAGGTTATGACCGTCATATTGGCCTAGATTCAATCCGAACCGTTGCGCTCATATGAACACATATGTATATATGAACTAGTGGGCTAATCTCAAAATTTTCATATATATATATATGAAAAACTCTTCCCAATGCCTATAGGCGAAAATGAAAAGTGATTTCTCCTACCATCCAAATTTCTTCACACGGTCACAATTGTTTGGTAGTGTTTCAATTTTAATTTGTTTTGTACGAATCCAAATTAATTAAAAATTAGAGCGTGTTTACATATTAGTGAGGCGCATCTAATAAATATATGAAAAAAATAATTCACAAATATAAATAGATCAAAATACACCCAAAAATATATGGGGGTATTTTGATCAATTTATATTTTACGAATTATTTTTATTTTTATTAGGTGCGCCTCACTAATATCTACATGCGCTCAAAATTTCAGATCATTCCAATTTATAGAAAAAAATGAAAAATGAAACATTACCGGACAATTGTGACTCTGCGATGAACTTTGGACGGTGATGAGCATAGACGAAATCACTGTTCATTTTCGTCTATAGGCGTTAGGAAGACTTTTTCATATATATATATATATAGCGGAAAGAGAATCAATAAAATTCATTAAATAGAAAGAATAACATTCTGACATAATAGCATTAAATTATAAAATAAAACAGCAGTATAAAAGCATAACAGAAATAGGCACTTACATGAAAGCTCAAAGTAGAGGTGAGAGGCAAACTTAAAGTACTCCTAGTAAATAGTTGGGCTTACAACAGTCACTCAAAAATCACTCAAATTTACAACAATCACTCAGAAATCACTCAGACTTATTAAAACCTTAGCTATGATATGTAGAAAGAAATCCCAAGGTGTTCTCCTTCTGAGGCATGGTCCTCCTTTTATAGAAGAGGGAAGATTCCAAACGCTCGTAAGTCCACACCAACAAGGTAAGATGCATTTTCCTTCATGTCAAAGCAAAAAACAAATATTCTTGTCGTTTTTTACTGTAGCAACAGTGTCGGCAATAATGTTGCTTTTACTGTAGCAATAGTGTCTGCAATAATAATTCTTTTACTGTAGTAATAGTGATTGATGTGTTGACAGTCTTCTTTTATAGTCATTTTTGGGACACTTGTCCTGAATGGTGATGGATTCGTACCGTCCCTGATATTTTATCTAATTTAATTAGGAAAATATCCCCATACAATCATCTTCATTTGGAGGATCCAAATCTTCGGTTTCTGTATCATTTGAGGAAGTTGGTATTTTAACTTCTACTTCTTCTTCCAGGGCAAAGAGTAATTTTCTCCTGAGCTCTGCTTTTGACAGAGTGGGATTTTTCTGTTGCATTAGAGCAATGTAGTTGGAGAATCCCATATCTTATTTTGGTGAAGAGTTCGGAATTGTCTTCATACAGATTTTTCCTGGATCTAGAGAATCATTCTTATAATTGTCCCACAATTTAATTGAAATTTGCCTTTGTAGTTTTGGAATATAATTCCACCGATCTGAATCATCTTCAGAAATTTGGTAGGACCATTTTAAAATCCCAGTATTGTTAATTTTAATGGGATAGAGCATATTTAATAAAGGAGTTCCAAGTATCACAGGCTGACTCAATCTTTTAACCATTATAAAAATAAATTTAAGGCATGCACCATTATTACAAACTGCTAAATTAGATAGTTTATATTTTATTATCATTTTACTACCATCAGCAGTATTCAAAACCTGGGTTGTTTTGCTGAAATATTTGGTTGGAACCAATCATTCATTTATACAATTTAGATCGGCTCCTGAATCGATAAGAACAGTAATTTGAAAAGTGAATTCCTTTTGTACCACTATTTTTATGATGGTAAACCATCTTTGAGTTATCACTTTATTCAGGAGGTTTACATATTTATAATCTTGTATTTTTCTTAACATATTACAGTTATTGGAAGTTTGTGGATCGTCTATTACTCTTGGGAGTGTATCTTCCATTTCAGGTGGTAACAGATTGTGATTATAATCATGCATTAGATTATTAAATTCTTTTTCAGGATTTTTTTCTTCATTCCCACTTTCATTTTTTGTGGCTGCTACTTCAAGAATTTGTACTCTAGTTTTTAGAGTTATTACTTCATTCCGGACCTCATTTATTTCATTTTTTAGATCATGAATTGTAGGTTCTTTTTGGTGTTGAGTTTTATCTTGAACTCTTTTCAAAATATCACTAAAGTTGTAATTTTCATTAGTAGGAACTAGAGTTGGTTTAGGAGCAAGAGAACTTGAAGGTTCTTTGGCCATGTTGATATAATGAATTAAGGCTTCTTTTTTAGCCTCAGGGTCACTTATTTTATCAATTAAGTCAATTATGAGATTTTCTTCCTTGATCAGAGTATTTAAGTTTAGGTCTTTCAAAAAATTGTACTGACAATTTATATCTTCAGAATCTGTTTCAGAGTCTGAACTGAAAAAAATTAATTCTTCATCATTTATCTTCCGATGAGCATTTCTTCATCAGAGTCAAAAGATTCTTCATAATCATCTCTTTTAATTAAGAGGATATCAAATAATTGCTTTTTATTTCAAGGTCTATTTCTAAAACATTTATTTATTTTTTGACACGACATTTATTTTTATAGCAAACTGGTATTTTTCTTTTTCCCTTTTGTTTAAAATAGTGATCTTGTAAGAATTTCTTAGGAAATGTATTTTATTTCCTTTGGAATATCTAGACTTTATTTTTCTAGAATCTCTAGAGTCTCTAAATTTCTGTTTGTGAGAGGGCTTGGAAGTAAGTATTGTATTAAAGCCGAATTGCTCACAAAAATCTCCCAATTCCTTTTTCCCCGTTATTCTTTGTTTCTCCAATTGTCTTTTCAATTTTAAGTCTGTGCATAGAGCAAGACCTTCAGCACATATTTCTGCTGATAATTCTCCAAGAGTGTACAAAGAATAAGGAATAATTCCTCCATGCTTATTTTTCAATCTTATTTTAACCTTTTCTCCAAATAAATGAGGAAGTCCATCAATAAATTTTTCTTTCCAATGGTCAGCTTTACTATATTATTTGGATAGCAGTCTGGAATAAAATACATCTGTATACCATTTGAAATGTGAGAGAGAGTTGGACAACGAAGATTTGAAAGTAGATCCGTAGATCTAGCTGATGAAAGAGCCGTACTCTACACAACGTGAAGTGTGATGGTATATATTAGAGGATTTACTATATCTCCATCAGTAACTATGTTCTCAAGGACCTGTCCTGGTCCTACGTCACTTTTAATAGCCCATTGATTTTTTGCTTCTTCGTCCATATGAAAATCCCACCATCCTCTAAGTTATCTAGTAAAACCACATATAATGGCTTTAACAATTTCGTGGTCTTGATTTCTACTTACTTTACATGCAGTGGCATACATAGTCATATGTTTCATGAGATCGAGAATTTGATTATCAGACATCCCATCAATATTTCAATTTACTATAGATCGTCCCTAATAGGAGACTGAGGTAGTAATGATGCCATCTTCTATTTGTAGATCTACATGAGCGGGCCTAAGATAATACATTCATGTTGGGGCTACAAGCCTAATCTTTTTCCCATAGTCAATCCTATTAAGCTCCAAGCTTTCTGGTTTAAAAGCTTCTTATATTTTAGATATTTCAAGATCAGAAGAAAATTTTTCTTGTTGAAGCACTTGGACATTACCTAATTTTTCTTTAATGTCTAATTTTCAAATCTTTTCATCAACTCATCTACCAATTCTTTATTATCTTCTTTCCTTTTAACTCCTTGCAGGTTCAATTTTCCTGCAGCAATACTCGGAGGCGATTTGAATAAAACTGCACTCATTTCTATTCTATTGGTCTGTTTCCCTATAGTCTGTAGGAATAGATTTGTATAATTATTTTGTTCTATTATATGAGGCATAGCTTCAATTTTAGCCATTTGGTTATCAGAATATTTTGGTCCAATTTTGAAAGGTGAAGCTTTTATGTCTTGTTTTTCTCCTTTTATGTTTAGTCTAGTTTCAGGAGGATGGATAGTTTCAATGCTTTTTCCTTTAACTGTATGAAAGATTTGAAAGGTGTTTTGGACAGTATTAATATTCTGGATAGTATTATCCTGAAATTCTGGGTATTTTATTTCTTCCTTTTTAAAGATATACCATTTAAAAAAATTTATGTTTGTTTTACGTTGTATCATAAATTTATTGAATTTACTATGAAAAAGTTCTTTTAGTCTTTCACTAAATTCTTTGAGGAACCATTCCCTTATTTGTTTATTTTCTTCAGACAAAAAATCCATTTTTACCCGTTCTGTATCTATGATAAGCTTATCTTGGGTTTGAATTGTCAGAACTTCGAAATCGAAGTCAGACATGGTTGGCTCATCAAGCTTAGTCTGAGAAGAGTTGAGAGTATTTACAGTATAAACTAGATGTTGTACTCGTTTTTCATTTTTTCTTAATCCTTTTAAAATGATTTGTCATCATGTGCTTTTTCATAATTAGATTGAGGTACTGAAAAAGTCGAACTTCTAGAAAGAGTATAAGTTGAAGTTACAGTATTCCTGGCATGCAGCCTATGAGCTAAAACAATATTTGGAATACTCAATCTAGTTCTTCTAAGGGATGGAAATTGAATTTCAATTTCTCCATTTGGATATTCAATTATTTGTTCAGGCTCTTTATTTTCAGGAATAGTTAAACGAATCTCAGTTTGTGGAGACTAATTTTCAGGTAAGTTTACTTGCTTCCAGCATATAGCTTTAGGCGTGACAAGATTGGATTTTTCCATATTTGTTTGAAAAAATATTGTTTGTCCCTTTTTATCTATTAATCTTGCATTAGAACAAAGAATGTTCATGACCTTATAATAAATTCTATAAACAAAAGCCAAATTCTGGGATTTAGGGTCCATGGCAAAACCTTGAGTTTTAAGGTTAAGGGTTAGCACTTTTAATAAATTTGAATCGGATAAGGACAAAGAAAAATTTGGAAAACAGTTGAAATATATGAGTCAATTACAGACACTCGGCTCAACGATCCCTAAAAGAGAATCACTGAATCTTCAATGTCTACTATCTCTTAGACAGACTAAAACCGAATTGTTTAATCCTTTTCTAGTTAATGGTTTTACTGCTATTTGTACAATACCTATATGAAGATAGTTATAACTCCCTTTTATATGATCTGCAATCATTCTAGTTGAAAAGAGTTGAAAGCTATCTTGATTTTCCATAACTGAGAGAGTTTCTTCAATTGTTTTTATTGAAAAACTGTATTTAAACTAAAATGTTCCCTTTTTATAAATATCATTTGTAGGAACCTTTCAGATATTTTAGTTTTGCAATTGTTTATCAATATTATCTATTATTATTTCTTCTCTATTATTTACTCATAGAGTATTATTACTAGAACTACCAGAAGCAGTTCTATTCGATAGTGTTCTAAACAAAATTTCCATTTTCTCTTAGTTTTCTTTCCCTTAGTCAACTGAAAACAGTCCCTGCATCTTATGGTATTCTTGGCTCCCGGTGGTCTTTGGGTCACAGCAACTTTAGGTATGTTAACCAAATAAATGTACAAATTAGTTCAGTTTTCTACTGAAAATATATATATATATATATATGTGTGTGTGTGTGTGTGTGTGTGTGTGTGTGTGTGTGTGTGTGTGTGTGTGGAAAAAGCTGGGATTAGTCCACTAGCTCATAGGAACATATGAGCGCAACAGCCCAAATTGAATATGGGTCGATCTGACAGTCACGACCTCATTTTGTATTTGAATTTTAATTTTTTTTTACAAATCTAAATCACTTGAAACTTTAAGCGTGTGATCTTCTCATCAAGGCACACCTAATAGAAATATAAAAAAATTATTCGCAAAAACAAAATAATCAAACTACCCCTGAAACGTTTTGGGGGTATTTTGGTCAATTTATTTCATATAAAATGTTTTTTTGATATTTTTCAAAGATTCAACTATTTTTGATGAACACACTCCCAAAATTTCAAGTGATTTGGATTTGTAGAAAAAAAATTAAAATTCAAACACTACTAGACATCCGTGATCGTCAGATCGACTCAGATTCAATATGAACCGTTGGACTCATATGTTCGTAAGAGCTAGTGGGCTATATATATATATATATATATATATATATATATATATATATATATATATATATATATATATATAAGAATTTAACTCTATATGTACTTGATAATAATATCTCAATATTGAACAAGAACCACCTAGTTTTTGAAGGGCGAGATCTATGTGTCAAAAACCGCAAAATTAAATTTTTTCTTTTTGAAAACAATCATTTAGGGAGTTTTGAAGTAGTTTCCAAAATCTAAGGCTGAAAAAATCTTCCCCACCAACTCTTTTGATTGATGGGGTAGACGTAGAATAATGTTCAGTGTGTAAGGGTGGGAATGGGGTCAGGTCAACCCACAGACACCGTGAGTCGACCGTAGGGAGGGAGAGAGACTTTCTTGGCATACCATTATGAAGTTCGGGACGATCCAAGATGTGAATTGAGACTCTTTTTCTTAGCAGACTTTTCCATGGTTGAATTCAAATGCCAGTACCACCAGTATCCAACAGATATTCTACTCCCCCGGTGAGTATATTGTCTATTTACTCCCTTCAGTAAAATCCCACCTAAGATTAGTTTTAGGATCTCAAATGTTGGGATATATCTTCTTTAGCACATAAATTAACTTTAATAATAAAATTTTTTTTTCATGATTGCACCATCAAAGCACAGCACTTGAATCTCTAGATTGAATATAAACCGTCCAACTTTTAGATGATGACATCTAAGTGTTAAAAAAAAATCAAATTCTAAAGTTTTTTTTATGAGAATAATCATCTGGTGATTGCAAGGTGGTTACTGAAATTTCAGATTGCAAAAACTCCTCCCAAATAGCTCATCTAACTGAAGGAGTAAAAATAAATTATGCTCCCGAGAAAGCATATACGTACTGGAAATTAGAGTAAAGAAAGTCCACAAAGGGAAGCTTGGAGAGCAAGAAGAGAGAGGCATACAACAAGGTTTTCTCCAAACACAAATCAAGTCCTCCACAAAGTTATATAAAGAGACAAATAAACAAATAACTCGCGGAGACTTCAATTTCATCTCATTTATATGAGGACCGGTTTTTATGCGGCCAAACCCGTATATCTAGAAATAGGGGCTTATTAATAAATTTATTTTTGAGATGGATTTTTGGACTTAATTTTTAAAGACATATAATCTCTAACATGGTGACCAAGAATATGAAAAAATCAGTAAATAAATTTTAAAAATTAAAAATAATAATTCTAGTAAAAAAATATTTGAACTATTAATTTTCATTGTTCTCAAATGGAACGCTTACGTGCATTCATTTTAAAAGTGGATGGTTTATACTTTTTGGACAGCATAAATAAACATGCGGTCCAACCCGCATGAGACAATTTTCTTTATATGAGAGAGAGTAGAAAACAGAAAGCGACGTTGCGTTTTTAGCTGTGGACACATGCACTACACGTTGCATGTTGGAAAAATTGTAATTGTATAGTCTCTTTCCTACCCATTTTTGTTATAAGTAAAATTAAGCTATTGTGGTTTCTTTAGTATCCGATCCCAAATAGTAAAAAAAAAAAGAAAAAGAAGAGTCTAATGATGATAAAATTTCCTTTTAATTGCTTGCATCCCAAGTCTATAAGTACTGTAATCTTCCACGAATATATATACATTATTATCAGGTGTAAACAAGTATTAAGAGAAGTTTTTATTTATGAAAACTTTCAATAATTGCATATTAATTTTGCATCCTACGCTAAGCTTAGCCATGTATTTGACCCTTTTTTTTTTTTTTTTTGATAGATCAGGGGATTACAGGCCTCTTGCCTATTTTGAAAAGGATGTGGTTTATATAGAGTCAACGCTCTAAACAATCAAAGTAAAGCACACCTTCAAATAGTATCGAGAAATGTGGTTTCAATGCTGGAAATCTTTGTGATAGCCTTAAAATATATTTTTATTTTTAATTATAAAATTTAAATATTAAAAAATAATATAGATCAAGCAGATCTATGAAAATTTGAAAATCTTGAAAATCGACGGTCCAAAAATGTGTTACAAGATGCACTATTTATAAAACTTGAAATCCATTTTTTCTTCTCATGTCAATGCATCTTGAGGTCGAGATGATCAATTTAAAGATATTTAGAGCATCAAAACAACCTCTTCTAGTGCAATTTTTGAGGGGTGCCCTAGTTTAATTGTTTAGAGCCTTGCACCTATAAAACCTTTTTCCTATTTTAAAAGCCTGATATGTACTATTGTAATGGATAAATTATTTTGGAAATAATTCTTGTCCACCCAATTCGGTAAGGGTGCAGTTTGCGTACGGATGCATCCGTAGGTGTAGAGGTAAGGTGCACCTTCAAATTTTATCATGGTACAAATTTTGATGTAAAATGTTGTTAGGATTATTTCAAAATCTATTTTTATATCTAATTATAAAATTTTAAATTTTAAAAATGGTTAAAATCAAGTAGATCTATAAACATATAAAAATCTTGAAAATGGACGGTGTAGATAATATGTTGTAAAATGCACTATTTTTTATACTTAAAATCTTTTTATTTTTTATGGTCATACATCTCGATGTCGAGATGATCAATCAAAGGGCTTTTTAATATTGAAAGTACCTTTTCCGATGGATTTTTTAGGTGCATCCGTAGCTCTACATTATAAAGTAGTAAGCTTATGTAAACTTTTTCCATTCGTTAATTATGTCAAAGTTTTGCCTCATATTCCAACGTAGATATATTTGGTTTTCAAGAAGATGGGGAAAATATCTCTCACACAATCAATTTCACAATTAAGTGCATGGTTTTGTAAGGGCCTCAACACTATGGTCTTGAATCTTATTCTACTGAGAATAGAGAAATACTAAGAAGCCTAGAGCTAGTTATAGGAAAAATTAATAAAACAAGAAAAAAGATAAAAAGAAAAGAAAAGAAAAAAAAAAAAAAAAAAAAAGGTCGTAAATTAGTTCGGTGATTGTAAGCCATTATGAAACTTCAATCATCATCATCCTATCTGTCCGTCCCCTCCCCTCTCTCCCTCTCCCTCTCCCTGTAAGTTGTCATGTCTTTTTGCATTACTTTCAAATATTTATGTTTGAGTGAACTTTCTTTCTTTTTTTAGCCGTCCATTTGAACCAACTCATATCATATAAAATTTCAAATATATTACACATAAAATGGTAATTTGGTAATTTTAGAAAATAAGGACAGTTTTGGTATTAATGTAGTGATATTCTCATATAAAAGGTAATTTGGTAATTTTAAAAAATAAAAGCAGTTTTTTTTTTTAGCCTTCCATTTGAACTACCTCATACCATATAAAATTTCAAATATATTACGCATAAAATGGTAATTTGGTAATTTTAGAAAATAAGGGCAGTTTCGGTATTAATGTAGTGATATTCTCATATAGAAGGTAATTTGGTAATTTTAGAAATAAGGGCAGTTTCGGTATTAATGTAGTGATATTCTCATGTAGAATTGGACTTGGTTGGTTTTTCATTTCTTTGTAAATAAAAATCTATTTTTCTGTTTTATTAAAAACTAGCCTCATTGGTCGGTTTAATTAAGGAAAAAGTTTATATAGAGCCAAGGCTCTAAATAATCAAATTAGAGCCCACCTCACAAATTTTACTAGAAGAAGCTGCTTTGATGCCGAAATATCTTCAAATTGATTATCTCGACATCAAGATGCATGGACATGAGAAAAAAATAGATTTTCAAGCTTTTATAGATTTGATAGAGATACACTATTTTTAAAACTAGAAATTTTATAATTAAAGATGAAAATATATTTTAAGGCTATCACAAAGATTTCCATTTTTTTTCTGATTTATTTTTAAATTATTTTTTTTTGTCTCTTTTTTTCATAGATCAGGGGAAGAGATCCTTTTACCCTGGTGTTTATAAAACTCGAGTTTGAGAGCCTAACACCGCGAATTCTATCGCCCAACACGTTGGCCAGTTTACACCCATGCTTATTGCGTAAATCCAATATTCAAACTACATTTCTCAATACTATTTGAAGGTGTACTTTACTTTAATTGTTTAAAGCTTGGGCTGTATACACGCCGCACTCAAAATTTATTTTATTGTTTTATTAAAAAATGGCCTTTTTGATCTGTTTAATTAAAATTAATAAGTAGTAAAAAATTAAAAAAATATTGGACCAACACCATAGTACAACATTTCCCAAAATAATTAAATACAAGGACAATATTGAAAATATGGATGGGTAAGGCCTATATATAGAGGTGCCAAATCTTAGAAAGCTGGAACGGAGTGTATGGTAACGAAAAAATTTCCTTTCTCTCTCATCAATAGCGCACACGTACGTACTCTGTCTCTCTAAAGGCCAGTAAGTTTCTGTCTCTTGACATGATTCTCTTTTGGGTTTTCGGCAGTAAAGTTTATCCGATATGATCCAAAAGGACGTTGGATTTTCGAGTTTTAAAAGGTTTTGCTCTTTCTTGTATCCATCTTGAATGGAGGAAACTTGAGATACTGGTTTTTCAGTTTCTCTCACTTTTTGTACCATTTTGATAGAGCAGACTTAAGCTTTTTGGGTTCTCAATTTCAGAAGATGATTCTCTGTCCTAATTAATCGTAGAAGTCAAAAAGAACGTTGGGTTTTTTAGTTTTCGAGTTTCATAAGATTATGGCTTTCCGTTCTTCATTTTGATGGAAAAATCATTGGTTTTGCGTTCTTCTTCCATGCATTGCTCTCGATCCAATTTGACAGTGGAAAGCTCGGGTTTCTGTGTTATTGAGTTTCAGAACTACTTGCATTGCGAAGAAAACTGTCCAATTTAGTTATCTGGAATTTGCTATTTTGTTCATTTTAAATTCTGCTTATATCTCAATCCTAAATGAAATGCAAGTAGTTGGGATTTTTATTGTCTTCTTGTCCATGAATTTGGGCTGTTGGTATTATGAACTCTAATGCAGAATACACATAGTGGAGCTCTGCGTCCTGATAATTAAGCTTAAGCACATTTTGATATCCCATTATTGGTTCAGAGCGTATCGCCCTTCTTTCTCGATTTGGTTATAGAAGAAAGACATGGTTTTGGGCTCACAATCCTTATTTTAGTACATTGTACCCTTTCCTCAATCTCAAATATTATGACCTATACTTGCATCCAACCTTTTGTTCTCATGGGTCTTTAAATTGAGGGTCTTTTGTCTTTCGATTTCTGGGTCCTTTAAAGGTGTGGTCTTTTGTCTTTCAATTTCTGGTTCCTTTAAAGGTGTGGTCTTTTGTTTTTAGATTTCTGCGCCCTTTAAAGGTGTGGAAGAGTTTCTAAAGCTTCACCAATAATTTGCTTCAGAAATGGCCCTAGCAACCACTGTAAAAGTTGTTTTGGGTACAATAGCCTTTTCTATGTTTTGGGTCCTAGCAGTTTTCCCTGCTGTTCCCTTTCTTCCTATTGGTCGGACGGCTGGTTCCCTCTTAGGAGCCATGCTAATGGTTATCTTTCGAGTTGTAACACCAGAGCAGGCGTATGAAGCTATTGATCTCCCAATCCTTGGTCTTCTCTTTGGAACCATGGTGGTTAGTATATATCTCGAGAGGGCTGACATGTTTAAATACTTGGGCAAATTTCTTTCTTGGAAGAGTAAAGGAGGTAAAGACCTTCTCGTTAGAATTTGTCTGGTTTCAGCTCTAGCTAGTGCCCTGTTCACCAATGACACATGCTGTGTAGTTTTAACTGAATTTGTACTGAAGATAGCCCGACAAAATAATCTACCCCCTCAACCATTCCTCCTTGCATTGGCCTCTAGTGCAAATATTGGGTCCTCAGCAACTCCCATTGGGAACCCTCAAAACTTGGTCATAGCAGTTCAGAGCGGCATATCTTTTGGTAAATTCTTGAAAGGGATAATCCCTGCCATGCTTGTTGGAATTGTTATTAATGCCCTCATTCTTTTGGCTATGTTTTGGAAGATTTTATCGATCGAAAAGGATGAGGAAGGTGCAATGTCAGAAGCAATTGCAGAGGATGAAGTGAACTCTCATCAATTTTCACCGGCCACCATGTCGCATCTGACGTCCACAGCTTCTCAAGATATCGATGGTGGGGTGGAGAGTCCATCTGTTAATGGTGAATTGGGTATGGCTGAAAGTTTGAGGAATCGAGTGAGTGTGGGTGATATTGAAATCATGAGGAGTAGAACGAGTGCTAGTGAGACTGATAATATACGTGGAATTGGGAAAGGAGTTGAACCTGAAACTGTGGATCAGGTGGGGTGTACTGGACGAGAAGATGGGGTTTCTTCAAGAAAGTTTTCTAGGCCCCCTAGTGTGATGAATGGCTCGAGAGAGATGGGCTCAGTTCATTCCACTTCTGATGAGAAGGAAGGTTTTCTTGAAAGATGGAGGAAGGTTATTTGGAAGGTTTGTGTTTATCTTGTGACTGTTGGGATGCTTGTGGCATTATTAATGGGTATGAACATGTCATGGACTGCTATCACTGCTGCTTTGGCCCTTGTGGTTCTTGATTTCAAAGATGCTCGACCTAGCCTTGAGAAGGTCGATTTCTCTTCGTTTCTCTTACCTGAATAAAATCTCCCTTTTTTCCCTGTTTTTTTTTTTTGCTTCTGTTTATATGAATATTGCAGACTTTTTACCTGATTATTTGCAAATTTCCGTGCAAGAGAGCTGAATTCATCTCTTAGGTAGATAAAACTTCTTTTCCTTTTCTGGCTTCAATATGTACAGCTTAGAGTTTCATCCCTGTCTTCTACTTCTGTGATGATCTCAAGCTTTCTAGTTGACTCTTTCCATTTTGCACTACAAGACAGTTGAATTCTTTGGGCCTTTGAAGTATAAAAATTTTATTTTCCTTTTTTAAGTCAAATTCAAAGGGTTAAGTTTTCATCTTTTCATCTGCTTAAATAAAGATAACATGCTTCTTGATTGAATTTTGGAAATAAATAATGGTTTGATTCTTTTCGTTTTCTTATAAAACTTCTAAACAATACCGTGAGGTAGAAATTGGAAAGCAGGTCATCCACCTTATTGTCTCCAGAGGTGATTGTTATATGCAAATTTCTCCAGTGAGATGCACCTTCTTGACAAAATATTTCCAGTTTCTCACAAAGTTCCGGATTTTCTATGAGATGCCCTGAATTTTGGGTCTTCTGAAAGAATCCACCTGGAAGAAATCTGTTCTGGTGGGTCCCTCTCTTCACCAAGCAGTTATGAGTTATGACCCCAATGGACTATATCACCATGCTTTTCCATAGCCAATTAGATTATAGTATAGTTTCCCTTATATCTAAACTCTTAATTATCAAAGATCATTTGGAATTTGTCTGTTCAATGTTTTAGTTGATTATTCTCATTGATTCTTAGTAAGAGAAGTTGCACATATCTTGACTGGGTTCGAATGATGTCCCAAGCCAGGTTTCCTATTCCCTTTTGGTGTTCTTTAGTGGCATGTTCATCACTGTTGATGGATTCAACAAGACTGGAATTCCCAGTGCTGTTTGGGATTTCATGGAGCCTCATGCAAGGATAGATAGCATTGGTGGGGTTGCAGTTCTTGCTATAGTAATTGTCGTGCTCTCTAACATCGCTTCGAATGTCCCCACAGGTAAGTTTCTGTCCACTTTTTTCAGCCTTTCCTTTAGGAAATGTATATTATGCTCCCAGGAACTATGAAAAGCCGGAGTCCATAGGGACCATGACCGTCCAATGTAACGAGCTAGTTATGGAGATATAGTCGAACACACAGGAATATGACAAAAATGCAATGTTGAATCCCACTCTTTGTGCATCACCATCCACCGTTTGCAGGACATTCACAAACTCAGTGAACTACGTATTCTGTTGTCCATTGGACATTGATATAATGCCATGTCTGTTATTTTCATTGAGACGCATCAATATTCCTCAACTTCGAAAAGAAATTCATGATAAGTTCTTATTATGCAAAGAATATTTTGTGGAAATTTACATTTTGCATGAAAATTTATTTATTTGATTTTTAGTTTAAACTTCAAAATGGGAAGGAATGGGGAATCTCTTTTGCCTTGGTCTGTTCACCGTTGTTTCTTCTACATCAAGTTTTGACAGGTTGAACTGCATAGGTATTGTTAAAGAATGATGCTTTTAGCATCTTTATTTTTACTCTTTATAAATTTGATGATATTTTAGACTGATGTTGCACCATTCCGGCTAAATTTGTTCTTGCAAATCCAAACAAGTTTATTTCTACCCAACCCATAAATTTCCAACATGAGAAACCTCTTTGTTAGTAGCTTTTCGTATTTATATCATGAATTGGAAGGTGGGTAACATACACTTCAGAGCGCCATTCTTCATATAACACCATGGGGCCAAGACATTTATGTCCTCAAATTTCATTTCATGAACTGTTAGTATTAAATTATTGCCATTTAAAAACATAATGATATGTTCAAAGCAATGTTCACAAAATCGAACCAGAACGGTTAACCAGACATGGGTCTAGAAGCACTTTAACCGGCCTAACCGGTAAACCGGCTGATTCAGCCGCTCTAACCAGGCAAGTCTCGGGCGGTCAAAAAATTGTTGAAAAAAAATGCAAAGAATAATCTACTTACATATGAAAGGAATATAGAGAATGATTAAAACAAAACACATTCAAATGAAGTTGAAAATTAATGAAAAAAATGGATTTTAACCCATTTTATATTTCTAAGGGCTATTTTTAAAATTTTCTAAAAAAGATGGGAAAATATAAAAGTGAGTATTAATGACCAAAACAATTTTTAATCTTTACCATAATGTAAAGAATATTTAAAAACTGCATTACAAATCAAATTCCTTATTTTTGAGAATTTATATACATTTTTTTGAATTTTTTTTAAAATACTGGTTGATCACCCTAACCACCCAAAACTAGAACCAGCCATTGGCCGGTTCCGATCTAACTGGGTGGTTAGCGGTTAGATCGGGCGATTTTGCAAACAATGGTTCAAAGTATTCAAATATTGTAAAGGGAACAATGTGCAACATATACTATAGATTAGACTGATTTTATCAGCAGCATATACTATCAAATTCTTATAATGTATTAATCTTTTCTTTGAGGGAATGGAGCAAGCTTACTCCATAAGAGTCTTGGATGTTCTCATGCCTAAGTTATGTCCCTTTAGGATATTGTTAGAAATAAAATCCCCATTGAGGTGGATTGGAGATGACCTAGTGATTTATTTATAGGTGCAAGCTTTAGAATTGAGTGGTGCAGTTTTCTTGCAAAACAGTGACAGATTCTGTTATAGGTGCAAGCTTTATAGTAGCTTCTGTCATGGGTTTTTTTGTCAGTGATTTGAAAATCGTCGATACGATTCAGTATCAACGAAGTCGATCGAGATCGGGAGGTCTGTGATTCTAGCTCAAGGAACCTCTAATTGCCTGATTCCCCCAGCTCAACTGAGATGGATTGGAATCAACCATCTAGCTCAGTTTTCTTGGGAAGTGAGTGGGTACTCAATTCCTGTTTCAAATCACTGCCTTTTGTAGCACATCCTAGGAACTAAAAATACCCGCCATGTTTAGTACACACTGTATCATTTGAGGCATGGTTTATTTTGGAGTTATTCATAGTGAATGCCCAAAAATACTGTTTCCCTCTCTATCATGCACAAAAAGAAAGCACCTTTATTATGATACACTTTATACATGGGAAGATATAGGATGTGATCTATATGATCAAATTACCATATTATGGTGACATGGATAATCATTTTCCCAAACAGTTTTGATAGTAGGGGATTGATAGTGGGATGCCAATGAATTAATGAAGTCTTTGGTAGTACCCACTCTCCCTGTGTCACCAATCAATCAAATTGATGGGATGTTGATAACTCTCGTGACCATCATGTTACCAAAATCATCTCTCTCAATGTTAACTTCTCTTTGACTTGACCACATTGACCTAAACTCCCATTCGACAAGGTCTTAATAAAAAGTATTCCATTCAATTAAATTTTATTTCATCATCAGTAATGTAATCACCACTTCACATCCCTAATGACTCTCTCTCTCTCTCTCTCTCTCTCTGAAAATACATGGCCTCAGTTCTCCTCCTCGGCGCTCGTGTGGCAGCATCAGCGGCCTCAATCTCTGCAGGGAAAGCAACACGTGCGTGGCTCATCCTGGCGTGGGTGAGCACAGTGGCAGGGAACCTCTCATTACTGGGATCTGCCGCCAACTTGATCGTCTGCGAGCAAGCTAGGCGCACTCAGCTGTTTGGCTACACCCTCTCCTTTTGGACCCACATAAGATTTGGACTTCCCTCTACAATTATAGTGATTGCTATAGGGTTGCCTCTCATAAGGGGTGTCTAAAGGGCCCCTTTTTTTGTGGGAATGGTTGTCTTCCATGTAAATTCTTGCTTTTGTTTTGTTTCTTGTGTTAAAACGAATAATAAAATTGCGAGAAAATGGGGGAAGGCTTGGTTGTACAAAGGTGGCTTTGGGGTTTTGTCCATGGATTAATTGTGATCAGCCATAATAATGGGATCAGAAATTTAAAAAGGTGGATTTGGGTATTGAAAATCGTGGATTTCCGATTTGGATTGGCAATGTATGAGAAACTTTGAATAAATGGATAAATATCCCAATAGTGAAAAAACAAATATTTTGGTATGTCATTTTTATAAGGCGATATATTATTAAATCTAAGTTAATTCAGCAAATGTAGTAGGTATAGGGACTACACCACTGTAAGGAGAAAGATACCATCGTCCAAAAAATGTCTTATATTCAATGATTTAAACTATTCACCTTATAAAAATGTCTTATATTCAATGATTTGAGCTATTCACCTTTGCTCCTCCTTTTTGATGCTCCTCTGAAAACCCTAGCCTTTTTCTTTACCAGCCCCAGTGCCCTAATCCTCCTCAGTTTCTTACAAATTTCTTGTTTTTTGTTGAGAATTCCTGTGATTTCATTGATCTGGGGTTTTCTAGCCCTAATTCTACTCCATATCTCACTGGTTGTAGCCTTTTTAGTAGAGTTTGCTAAGGATTTGTAAATTTGGGGTTTTTCTGGTTTGTTTCCATGCTGGATTGCGCTTATTGTGGAGATATTGATTGAACTGTGGGTTTTGTTGGTTGTTTTTCCAACCAGGTTTTTTCCTTTATAGAGTGAGATTTACAGTGTTTTGGTGTTTCTGAGAATTTATGGGTTTTCTAGGTGGAAATATGTGGAATAATGAATAACAATGCTGCTGCTGCTTCCGCTATTGTAGCTGCAGATTATCGGGTGCAACAAAACCCCCAGTTAAATCAATATCTCCCAATAAGCACAATCCAGCATTGCAATAAATCAGAAAACCCCTTAATTAACAAATCCTCCTCAAATACCACTAAAATAGCTACAACAAGTGAGAAATGGAGTAGAACTAGGCTTAGAAAACCCCAGATCCATGAAATCACAGGAATTCTCAACAAAAAAGACAAATTAGTGAGAAACTGAGGAGAATTAGGGCTTTGGGTCTGGTGAAGAAAAAGGCCCTTTCTCCTCCTTTTTGATGCTCCTCTGGAAACCCTACCCTTTCTCTTTGCCAGTCCTAGTGCCCTAATGCTCCATGGGTTTTTACTAATTTCTCTTTTTTGTTGAGAATTCCTGTGATTTCATGGATCTGGGGTTTTCTAAGCCTAATTCTATGCCATTTCTACAGGTTGTAGCTTTTTTAGTGGAGTTTGCCAAGGATTTGTGGTTTTTTTACATGCTGGATTGTATTGTGAAGATATTGATTGAATTAGGGGTTTTGTTGGCTGTTTTTCCTATCTGGTTGTTTCTTTTATAGAGTGTGATTTACAGTGTTTTGGTGTTTTTGAGAATTTAGGGGTTTTCTAGGTGGAAATATGTGGAATAATGGTAATAGCAGTGTTAAGACTGTAAATGCTGCTGCTTCCGCTATTGTAACAGCAGATCTTCAGGTGCAACAAGCTACTGTTCAGGTATCTAGCATATTCTCCCCTGTTTTTTAGATATGTTTCTAATTTTTCCTTTTTTTCATTTATATTTCTATGTTGAAGTTTTTCTTTTATATATCTATAATTTAACATAGGTACATGCATGCACAAGTGAATTCATGAATCCATGTTATGCTCTATACGCAGAGGTGCATACATGCTTCCATACTTGCCCATGTAGATTATTGAGTGCTCGATACATATGAGACCAATCCTTCCTATGACCATCTATGCATGTAAAGGTGTGCCAGTCTGTCTACTTGTATGCATATCCAAATATGCATGTATTTGCTTGGATGTATGCTTTCATGATGAAAAACCCCTATTTGTAAGTATTCTGGTTCCAAATTTTTTTGACGGTATAACCTTTCTTCTTATTTGTGTAAATTAGTATGTTACCTGTTATTGTAGAAATAGTTGGAATGATGCGGAATTTTTTCTATATGTGGTTTGGAAGGCCTAAAATGCTTGTGTATTTTGGAAATGACTGCTTCGCCTCCTTGAAAATTAAAGAGAGTGAGAGAAGGAAGCAAATTTGATTGTGCATCTCTCCTTATTGGTGGTATTCTTAGCAGGCTCAATTTGTTTGTATTTGGAAAAAGTGCAATGCCATCCTATCATATTTTGTATTCGTTCTATAAACATTTTGGACAATGGTGATATGTAACTGTTGTTTTAGTTTTTTGAATTTCATTTTTATGTATTTAGAAAATTCAGCGGTGATTCTACCTTAACGGCCAAAACTCAAAGAATGTTTGGCCAAAATTTATCATTTAGGATTGCAAGACCAGTTTTGCTTTATGGGGCGGAATGGTGGGCGGACAAAAAATAATATATTCATAAAATGAGTGTAACAGAGATGAGGACGTTGAGATGGATGAGTGGCAACACAAGAAGGGATAGAATTCAGAATGAATCCATTCAAGAAAGTTTAGGTGTGGCATCAATAAGCGATAAGAGGATAGAGATTAGACTTAGGTGGGCTGGCCATATGTGACGTCGACCCAGTACAACACCTGTTAGGAGATGCAAGTTAGTTCAAGTGGAAGGATTGAAAATGGCAAGGGGTTGGTCCAAAAGAGCGTGATTGAAAGTATTCCGAAAAGATATGGGGACTTATGGCCTCACTGAGGGTATGGCCTTAAATAGAGCAGGATGGTGGACCAGGATTCGTGTAGCCAACCTCAATTAATTGGAAAAAGGCTATGATGATGATGATGATTGTGTTGGTCATTTTTATAAATTAGATATTTAGAGAAAAGCTTGAGATGCCTTGTTTTATTAGGCACGCATGTGGGGATCTATATATATGTGCGCATGTGAATGCACAATTTAGAGGTTTTTTGTTCACTAATTGAATTTATTTCTTGGTGATGACAATGTAGTGATATGGGCGCCATCAGCTTGAAGCCAAGGTATTGCTTTAGTACATGCCCTTTTGTACAGAATTCACCAAGTATCGCTTTGAAATTGAGGAGGGGATCCACAGTTTCATATGTCCATCTGCGTATGACCTGAAAATATTTCATTGAAAATCATCTATGCATGTCCATGACTCTTCCCTGCCTTTCTCTTGAATTGACCCATACTTAAGAGTCACGAATCTTACTATGACACTGTTTCCAGCAATCGAGTTTCTTTAAACGCTTAATGAGCCCTTATTTCCGTTGGCTTTGTTCTATTGCAACAACTGAGTTCGTTTTAGTACATCGACTCCATAGTACCACCAGATTTCTAAGACTTGCAGGGGATCCTCAAGTGGTTCATCAATTCCTTCTGCTAAGGTCCCCCTCTTTTGTACTCCTATGACTGGGACTGACAACTATTCAATTAATCCTCGCCTTATTCTTTATAGAGGTTAATGGTCCAATTGCCATAGATTTGTGGACTATCTCGAGTCTGCTCTGGTCTTTGGATGGCCAAGCAAGGCCCGATCTGTTTTGTGGGGTCATAATAAAACTTTTGAGTTTTCTGAAGTAATTCTAAGTTTTGCAAGGCTTGGTAAATTTTAGTTTTCTCAATTTTACTTTATTTTATTTTCTGAAGACCCTTCAAGCCAGCTGTGCTTGAGACTCTGGAGCATTGCCAAGTATTGTATGATAAAGCACAATATAAGTAGTTACCATAATAAACAATGGCGTACTTATTGACCTTGTACTTTTGTATTATCCGTAAGCACAATACCATATGTGACTATTGGCCCAAATGATCAAATGATGTCTCAGTAAATGGTTTTAAGACTTGGGTTAAGGGGCGTTCTTAAATTTTCTCAAATCCTTCTGTTACAATTCAGCTAATAGTATGTTGTTGTTGTGATGATGTATACTAGTGATGCGTTAATTCCATTGGGAAATGCTGCATTCTAGCTATGTTAAGTTTTTCGTCAGGTTGATACATTTAATAGCATATAATTACTGAAGTTTCGGAACTCGGACCTGATTTAAGTCTGAAAGGCATACAACACTACTATATTTCAAGAGTTTTCAACCACTTAAACTGCTCCCCCGTTCAGGATCATTCAATATTCAGTTGGGTATAATAATGTCAATCATGTACAAAGTAATTCGAGTACTCTTCCAGAATCGTTTATTGTTGCAACAAAAAGAGAAATTCTATGATTCAAAGCTTCCTGTGTTCTTTCAAGTCCTTGAGACTTGCTGATAAAATGAGGTTCTTCGGTGGAACATTAACCATATGAATCTGTTCTGGCTTTATATGCGCTATTTTACAAAGGTTTCTTGATATTTATTCATGAGGCCCCCCTGGCTTTCTTTCTCTGTCTGCTCTCTCCTCTGGTGCTAGTCTCAAAACCACCCTTCCTCGATCTTTGCCATTGGGCCATGAAACCCAACTCGTCTCTCCTCCTGTTTTCTCAACCTTTACAACTGAACTGTCGACTGTTCCTTTGACCCACCACCTGAATTTGTTCATCTCACTACACCTTCATCTCCTGAAATCCCCTGTGCCCAGCTCGTAACTTCTCTCTCTAGACCTCACGTGCCCAAACCACGAGAAGGGCCTTTCTTGAATCTAAGTTTTACATGAACCCGACATGGGCCTTTCTCCGAAACCAGGACTCGGAAGAGTTTTTCGTGGACTTGGACCCGACCTGGACCTAGGTCAGGTCCTAGTAACTTGGACCCTAGTGCGACCCGGGCCTAGGTCAAGTCCAACTCATTTGAACCCAAATCCAACCTGGACTCTAGAAATTAAAAGAAATAAATTATACACTTGTTTTATACAAGAAATGTATATATGGATACCATTTAATTTTGATACAAGGAGGCTACAAGTACTATTGACTAATGGGATTTGAAATCGGGTGGCTGCGGATGTGTCATTGATTGCGCACAATATCTGAAATAAAATTTCTCGAATATTGGGATAAACTTCTATCCATTGGATTTTACACTAAAAATGATCAAGACCTTGTACCTAAAATAAATGATGAAGACATATATATATATATATATATATATGTGTGTGTGTGTGTGTGCGCGTGCGCGGGTGAAGACGCACCTCTAAATTTTATCATCATATATAATTTTATTTTAAAATATTTTTAGGATTATGTTGGAATCCATTTTCATATCTAATTAGAAAATTTTAAACTCCAAAAATGGTTAAAATCAAGTAGATTTATAAACATATGAAAATCTTGAAGATGGATGGTTTAGATAATATGTTGCAAGATGCACTATTTTCGGGACTCAAAATATTTTTTTTTTCATATTCATATATTCCAATGTCGAGATGATCAATTAGATGGTTTTTCAATATTAAAACAACTTTCTGATAGATTTTTGAAGTGCATTTGGAGTTCTACATTTTAAAGTTACAACTTTATATAAACTTTTTCCATATATATATATATATATATATATATATATATATATATTGAAAAGTCTTCACAACGTCTATAGGTGAAAATGAACAGTGATTTTATCTATCATCATCACTGTTCAAAGTTCATCGCACGGTCACGATTGTCTGATAGTGTTTCATTTTTTTTTTTTATAAATCAGAATGATTTGAAATTTGGACCCTGTGTACATCTTAGTGAGGGACATTTAATAAAAATATATAAAAAAATAATTCGTGAAATCAAAATTGACCAAAATACCCCCAAAACGTTTTGGGGGTATTTTGATTAATTGTTTTCATGCAAAACATTTTTTTTGATATTTTTCGTAGATTCACCTAGTTTTAATAAACACACGCTCTAAATTTCAGGTCATTCTAATTTGTAGAAAAAAAAAATGAAAAATGAAACATTGCCGAATAATTGTGACCATGTGATGAACTTTGGACGATGATGAGGGTAGGCGAAATCACTGTTTATTTTCTCCTAAAGTCTTCCTAACGCCTATAGGCAAAAATAAATAGTGATTTCGTCTACCCTCGTCACAGTCCAAAATTCATCTCGTGGTCATGATTGTCCTGTAGTGTTTCATTTTTCATTTTTTTTTACAAATCGGAATGACCTGAAATTTAGAGTGTATATACATTTTAGTGAGATGTACCTAATAAAAATATAAACAAATAATTTACAAAAAACATATTAACCAAAATACTCTTGAAACTTTTCGGGGGTATCTTGGTCAGTTTTTTCATGTAAAATATTTTTTGTAGATTCTCTTATTTTTTATAAACACACGCTCCAAATTTCAAGTCATTCCTATTTATAAAAAAACAATTAAAAATGAAACACTATTGGGCAATCGTGACCGTACGATGAACTTCGAACGTCGATGATGGTAGGTGAAATCACTGTTCATTTTACCCAATAAACGTTTTCTAGTATTTTCCTCTATATATATAAATATATATATACACACCAGGTCGACCTAACCTTACCCAGGTCCATGCCAAACCCCGACCCGAACCTGACTTAGGTCGGGTCCAAGCATTTGGGTCTTGACTTGACTTGCCGGTTCCAAAACATGGATCTTGATCCAATCCGATTGCCACCCCTAAGCGTATCCAACCAAGCATGGTTGGTTTGCTCGTCTTGTGCTCAAGTATGACCTTTTCATTAAGGATAATAGTGCTCACTCCTACGTTTCAAATACAATCTTGAGCTTGAACCAATTCTTGAAACAACTCATGGCTGTTGCTTGTTAGAATATGGTGGGTGAAATTGGGGAAAAAATATAGTACGATTTCAAAAATGAGATTTTGAACTCTTCTTGTTTTCAGGCACACATGAGCGTTATCTCAAGACGATATTTGCCCTCTTTTGATAGAGTATTTGATGTGCATAAGAAGGGCAACTTGTCCTCGAGATACATGAAGACAAAGATATTTTTTCAATGTTCATTAGATCTATGCACCCACGCTTGGAACCCACACACTAGATACCAGAGTCTTATAAAAGTTTAGAGAGAGGAAGTGATAAAATCAAGTAGAGAGAGTTGAGTTCACAAAACGCTTACTGGAATTTGCAAAGAATGATCTATGGAGAAGGATGCAAAAGCCGTAAAAGATATGATCTCATATGAAGAAAAAACCCCATTTTATAGAGCAACCACAATGAGGCTACATATTTACTGTAGTGGTATTAATCTGGACCACCAACAGTTACAAATTACATGCAGCCCCTTAACTCACTTAATGGTTGTTGTTACAGTCTCCTTTTGCCTCCATTTCATCAACGATTAGATAGCCGTTGTGGGTTGGATGAGTGTAAAGTGCACCATCAAGCACTCTTGTGCCCTCACACACGCACTTGTACGCAAGCGGACCACGTGAAAGGCATTTCATCAACTATTAGATGGCCGTTGTGGGTTGGATGAGTGCAAAGTGCACCATCAAGCGCTCTTGTGCCCTCACACACGTACGTGCACGTAGGCGGAGCACGTGAAAGGCCTCCATTTCATCAACGATTAGATAGCCGTTGTGGGTTGGATGAGTGCAAAGTGCACTATCAAGCACTCTTGCGCCCTCACACACGTACGTGCACATAGGCGGAGCACGCGAAAGATGCAAAAGCATAAAAAGATACGATTTCATATGAAGAAAAAACCCCATTTCATAGAGCCACCACATTTACTCGTATGAAGAAAAAACCCTATAGATGAGCGTTGTGGGTTGGATGAGTGCAAAGTGCACCCATCAAGCACTCTTGTGCCCTCGCACACGCATGCACATGGGCAGAGCACGCGAACACTTCACATTAAAAGTTTAGATGACCGTTGTGGGTTGGATGAGTGCAAAGTGCACCATCAAGCACTCATGTGCACTCGCACACACACGTGCATGGACAGAGCACGCGAACGCTGTTAGATGACCGTTGTGGGTTGGATGAGTGCAAAGTGCACCATCTGTAACAATCCTAAAATTAAAAAAAAAAAAAAAAAAAAAAAAAAAAAAAAAAATGGAGAAAAGATGCTTTTAAATAGGTGATGGTCTGTTTGAGTATGATGGTCCTTGGGGACCATCACTATTTTCAAAACTTTTGCTTTGGATTAACTTTTGCTTTGCCTTTACTTTTTTTTCCTTTGCCTGCTTTTGCCTCCTGGTGCTTGCAGCTGGCAGCGTCCTTTAGCGGACGTGGTTTTCGTACGATAAAAGTCTGCTTTTAACGCGACACCTCAGGTATGAAGTAGAGCATAATAAAACAATATAATAATATGTTATAAGAATTTAAATAGGGGATGTGAGCACTCCCACCCTAAAACAAAATTTTAAGATCTCTCTCTCTTGTCGAAACACAGTGAACTTCTCTCTCGAACCGAATTTTTTATCGGAAGCTCCCTCTCAAATAATTGTGGGTAAGTGACATTGTCTTCCTGAAAAATAGTCTGTTTTTAATAAATAGTGATATTTCCGTCTAGGATCTTTATTTTATAAGTTTTGCGTGTAAGTGACATCGTCTTTCTGAAAAATAGTCTATTTTAATAAATAGTGATATTTCCGTCTAGGATCTTTATTTTATCAGTTTTATGTGTAAGTGACCTCATTGTCTCGAAAAATAATCCATTCTTTTTAAAAATGAAATGAAATAATTATTTCTGCTTATTATCATGAATTTTAGGCGCGATAAATTTTATGCACACGTGACTTCATTATCATGAAAAATAATCTTTTTAATAAAAATTGTGATATTTTATCTATGTTAGAAATTTTGAATGCTGTAAATTAGAAAAATAAATTTATTTATTTTTCTTGTTTATTGTTAGAAATAAATGTGATATTTCTGCTTTTAGTAAAATTGTGATATTTCTTTCTACTGTTTTGAATATTTAGACATTGTAAAATTCGTGTGCAAATAACTGCCGTATTATTTAAAAATTGACATTTTTGCAATTGATTATAGTATTGTTGTGAAATGTTTATTTACAAATTAACATCCCATAAATTGTGATAATTTTGTATTCTTGAATTTTTATAAGAGTTTTTCTATACATATTAAATTGGCAATTATGCGAGAATGCCTTTACAAACTGCTACCTTTCTAAATTTGAGCCCAAGATATTTGATTGGTTATTTTTGAAATGTTATATAGAGTGATTGTTATTAATGGTTTAAGTGAAATTCATATTAATGATTTTAGTGATATGTTGAGTACATGATATTGCTGCTTTTGAATGTTTAAAGAGATTTAGAAATAATTTAAGTATGCAAGTGGACTCATCCGGTTCGCCGGTGAGGTATAAGTGGACCTATCTGGGACGCCGGTATGGATTAAGTGGACTTATCCGGTACGCCGGTGAGGTATAAGTGGACCTGCAGAGATTAAGTGGACCTATCTGGGACGTCGATAGGGATTAAGTGGACCCATCAGGACGCTGATGGGGTATATAGGTGACCTACTTGGGACGCCAGTAGGGTATTTTGTGAAATCCTTTGAATTATGTACTGCCGTTAAAAGTGTTATAAGCATTTCAATTATTCGAATTGTACTTAATTATGCATTTTTTTTTAAAAGTGAACCTGTTAATGTATTTCTATTAATAGATCTCATTTTTGGAAAATATTGATATCTTTCAATCATGATTATTTTTAGGATTATGATGATCACTTACTGAGTAGCCAAACTCATCAAACTATGGTAAACATTTTTTTCAGGATAACTACGGATTCATTTTGAGTGCTAGTCAAGATCAACCTTGGAAGATACTGTTGTTGTGCTAGCTTTCTTTACTTACTATGTAAGACCTCGCCACTGTAAATTTGTCCTATCAATAGATGTATATATGTTTTGTCCGTCACATCTCAGGAATAATAGTATTGTAAATTCTTGGGGTGTGACAATTATGGTATCAGACCATTTACCCCTGATTGAGTTTGCTTATAATAATAGCTTCTAAGCCAGTATTCAAATGGCACCATATGAAGTCCTATATGGAAGAAAATGCAGGTCACCCATATGTTGGGACGAGGTTGGTGAAAGAAAGCTTTTCGGGCCAGAAATTGTCTAGATAACCACAGATAAAATAGCATTAATTCGTGAAAGGCTCAAGACAGCTCAGTGCGGTAAAAGAGTTATGCCGATAACCGAAAGAGAGATCTTGAATTTGAGGAAGGTGATCGAGTTTTCCTAAAAATCTCACCAATAAAGGGCATTATGAGATTTCGCAAGAAAGGAAAGTTGAGCCCACGTTACATCGGACCATTTGAAATCTTGGAAAGAATCGGAGGTGTCGCTTATAGACTTGCCTTACCACCCGAATTGGCAAATGTCCATAATGTCTTTCATGTATCTTCACTACGAAAATATCAGCCCGACCCATCCCATATCTTAAAATATGAACCTTTACCGATCAGGAAGGACCTATCATTCATTGAGCAGCCAATTTTGATACTGGATAGAAGGGTGCAAGTGTTGCGTAACAAGGAGATTCCTTTAGTCCGTGTATTATGGCAGTACCATTCAAGAGAAGAGTCGACTTGGGAACGAGAAGACGAAATCAGAGAAAAATACCCTTATCTTTTTCAGTAATCAGGTACACAAATTTAGATGACTAAATTTCTTTAAGGGGGGAAGAATGTAACAATCCTAAAATTTTTAAAAAAAAAAAAAAAAAAAAAAGGAGAAAAGATGCTTTTAAATAGGTGATGGTCTGTTTGAGTATGATGGTCCTTGGGGACCATCACTATTTTCAAAACTTTTGCTTTGGATTAACTTTTGCTTTGCCTTTACTTTTATTCGTTTGCCTGCTTTTGCCTCCTGCTGCTTACAGCTGGCAGCGTCCTTTAGCGGACGTGGTTTTCGTACGATAAAAGTCTGCTTTTAACGCGATACCTCAGGTATGAGGTAGAGCGTAATAAAACAATATAATAATACGTTATAAGAATTTAAATAGGGGATGTGAGCACTCCCACCCTAAAACAAAATTCTGAGATCTCTCTCTCTGGTCGAAACACAGTGAACTTCTCTCTCGAACCGAATTTTTTATCGGAAGCTCCCTCTCAAATAATTGTGGGTAAGTGACATTGTCTTCCTGAAAAATAGTCTGTTTTTAATAAATAGTGATATTTCCGTCTAGGATCTTTATTTTATAAGTTTTGCGTGTAAGTGACATCGTCTTTCTGAAAAATAGTCTATTTTTAATAAATAGTGATATTTCCGTCTAGGATCTTTATTTTATCAGTTTTATGTGTAAGTGACCTCATTGTCTCGAAAAATAATCCATTCTTTTTAAAAATGAAATGAAATAATTATTTTTGCTTATTATCATGAATTTTAGGCGCGATAAATTTTATGCGCACGTGACCTCATTATCATGAAAAATAATCTTTTTAATAAAAATTGTGATATTTTATCTATGTTAGAAATTTTGAATGCTGTAAATTAGAAAAATAAATTTATTTATTTTTCTTGTTTATTGTTAGAAATAAATGTGATATTTCTGCTTTTAGTAAAATTGTGATATTTTTTTCTACTGTTTTGAATATTTAGACATTGTAAAATTCGTGTGCAAATAACTGCCGTATTATTTAAAAATTGACATTTTTGTAATTGATTATAGTATTGTTGTGAAATGTTTATTTGCAAATTAACATCTCATAAATTGTGATAATTTTGTATTCTTAAATTTTTATAAGAGTTTTTCTATACATATTAAATTGGCAATTATGCTAGAATGCCTTTACAAACTGCTACCTTTCTAAATTTGAGCCCAAGATATTTGATTGGTTATTTTTGAAATGTTATATAGAGTGATTGTTATTAATGGTTTAAGTGAAATTCATATTAATGATTTTAGTGATATATTGAGTACATGATATTGCTGCTTTCGAATGTTTAAAGAGATTTAGAAATAATTTAAGTATGCAAGTGGACTCATCCGGTTCGCCGGTGAGGTATAAGTGGACCTATCTGGGACGCCGGTAGGGATTAAGTGGACTCATCCGGTACGCCGGTGAGGTATAAGTGGACCCGTAGAGATTAAATGGACCTATCTGGGACGCCGATAGGGATTAAGTGGATCCATCAGGACGCTGATGGGGTATATAGGTGACCTACTTGCGACGCCAGTAGGGTATTTTGTGAAATTATTTGAATTATGTACTGCCGTTAAAAGTGTTATAAGCATTTCAATTATTCGAATTGTACTTAATTATGCATTTTTTTATAAAAGTGAACCTGTTAATGTATTTCTTTTAATAGATCTCCTTTTTGGAAAATATTGATATCTTTCAATCATGATTATTTTTAGGATTATGATGATCACTTACTGAGTAGCCAAACTCATCAAACTATGGTAAACATTTTTTTCAGGATAACTACGGATTCATTTTGAGTGCTAGTCAAGATCAACCTTGGAAGATACTGTTGTTGTGCTAGCTTTTTTTACTTACTATGTAAGACCTCGCCACTGTAAATTTGTCCTATCAATAGATGTATATATGTTTTGTCCGTCACATCTCAGGAATAATAGTATTGTAAATTCTTGGGGTGTGACACCATCAAGCACTCTTGTGCACTCGCACACACACGTGCGCATGGGTAGAGCACACGAACGCTTCACATTAATGGTTAGATGAGTTGGATGAGTGCAAAGTGAACCATCAAGCACTCATGTGCACTCGCACACATGCACGTGCGCATGGGCAGAGCATGCAAACGCTTCACATTAATGGTTAGATGACCGTTGTGGGTTGGATGAGTGCAAAGTGGCACCATTAAAGCACTCATGTGCACTGCATGGGCGGAGCACACGAACGTTTCACATGCTCCGCACATGCGCCATTTCTTTCACCTTTGCACTAAGGGTATAATGAATGAGATTGCATGGTCTTAAATACAACTCAATAAACTATATCTCTTCAATGTGGGACTCAAACCCACATCTTTCTCTCTCACAAAACAGATTAGGAAAGAATCACAAAACCATATTGTTGTTTAGAAATACACCCAAGTATTTTTTGAAACCAAAAATACTAACAATGCTTTCCTCACTTCCGAAAATATTCATGTTCAAAACCACCATCCAAGCTCGTGGGAAGTATGTTATTTGGTGATTAATGCAAAATTAAGAATGTTCGTGCTCGTATTATTCATGTATTGTTCTTAATCTTAATGTTGGAAAATTTCATTGTCTTACCGTTAATCATTATATTTGCATTCAGGTTTGACTCCAAAGGGAGCATCAATAACCCAATGAAGCTTTGCCAAGAAGCAAAAATGAACTAGCATTTTCTGAGGAGCCTTGTGATTCAAGTTCATTGTTGTATATAGTGGGTCTTGATTTAGGGTTAAGCTTTATATTTTGATGGAAGCTTAAGGGGAATGTATATTATGAGACCATCTATTTTTTGTAGAAAAAAGTGATGTGAAATTGGGTGGCTAAGAACACTGCATAAAGTTTGAGAAAAAATTTATTGAACATTTTGCATAATCAATTAAACAGTCCTAGCCATTTGATTTGATTTCACATTTGATGGCTACGAAAAAATATGACCTCTTTGAGGCAAAAGCAAATAGTCTCATCTCATATTTTCTCACACAGATATATCTCTCTTTACGAATGAGAATGGAAATTGCTACGTTGTGGCCATAAAATCTAACTGGAATCAGCAATAAAGTACAAACAACCACTCCTACTACCCAAAAACTGAAAAGATATAAGGACAATAATAGGGTTTTGAAGGGGGGACATGTTCCAAGAAATATGCTCTACATTGGCAATGTGGATGGAAGGATTACACACTAAAAAATTCCAACCAAAAGGAGAGAGTAATCAGCATCTCTCTCTAATATGTCCCAGAAAATCCCCTTTCCCTTGTCCCCAAAGACAAGAATTATCGTGGTATCCAGGAGTGGGAACGGATCTGGACCTGAACCGAGACCCGATAGATGGACTCAACCTGGGTCCAGTATGCGTTCAAAATTTAGACTTGGCAGGTGGTTCCAAGTTCTGGTCCATGTAGACTCGACTTGGAACCGACTCGAATACTTGTGATATTTAAATACTATTTAATAAATGATATTTAAATAAATATGACTATGTTTTAATAATTATAATATTTAAATAATGTATATATATAACATATTTATGAAATATATTCAAATATATAAATATTTTGATTTTTGGGTCTGATCCGGGTCCAAATCCAATGTTATATTTTAAGGCCCGGGTCTTGGTCTGGCCAGACCCCACCTGGACCTGACCTGTTGCCACCCCTAGTGGTATCAAAGTCGCCATGCAAAACAAGCATCTAAGAACAGTCTCACTCTCATAACTCTCTCTTATCTTTCTTTTTATCATTGGTGTAAATAAAAGGCTCAATTTATCACACTCTCAAAACTATAATAGAAGCCCTATCTTACATAAAAATACAAAAAAATTCAAAGTATTATTATCATCATTTAGCTTTATTTCAATTATTTGAGATCGGTTACATGAATTGTATTCATCCATTCTTCTCTTCAAAATATTATGAGATGTAGGAAAGTTTTACTATTGGCTGCCTACCAAATGGAACTTTACCCGGGCTTGAGACTGGATAAGGGAAAGTTTAAAGTCCTCACCCTTAATAAACCAAAAAAAAAAAAAATCAAACCATAAAAAATCAGCAAAGATAAAAATAGAACAACAAAAAGATTAAGAAGCATACCAAAGTAGTTAATTTTCAACCATGGAAGTAGGTGAGGATTTACTCTAAAAGAAACATCCTGCGACTCCAGTGGCTTGTAAAGAGCTCATTAGTCAGTAAATGAAAGAATGGAAAACAATTTTTCTCATCTAACTGCAAAAGTTTCTCTCTCTCATTTCTCTCTCTTATGCAAACTCAAACCCAAAACAGCTTCTTCTATAAAAGATTTTCCTTCAAGTTCCAATACTTCAGTGGCACCACTAACTTAGGAGGACGTGTTGTGATTTTGAATGATGCTAGCGGGAATGAAAACGGTGTTGTCTCTATTTCGTCTTCCAAAGGTGTCGATTTTACTAGACTTGGTTCTTCCTCAGGTAACGATAAAAATTATTAGTTGGAATATGCGAGGCTTGGGGGATGCTCGTTGGAGGAGGGAGGTTTCGATGTCATATAGAAGACACTGACCAGATGTGGTAATTTTGCAAGAAATTAAGAAGTTGGGTCCGTCTCTGCTCAATGATAGAGAGGTATGGAATCAGGGTGCCATCGATTTTGCTGGTTTGGATGCAGTAGGGAGTTCAGAGGGGATTTAGATTATGTTGGTTCCCACAATTTTGCATGGTTATGTTGTGCATTATGTTGCATCCCATAATTTTGCATGATTGTGTTGTGCTTGTTGGTACCAGGTCTGTGGCAGTGGTTTTTGAGGGACCTATGTAAGGTTTCAAGTGAATTCCAATGTTTTGGTAAATAAAGAATGCCTTTTAAGGGAATTATCCAATAGGGTTTTAGCCCACAATTTGCCTGTGTGCTTAGCAGGTGATTATAACTTGTTCCGCTGCCCTAATGAACCATCATCTGATAATCGCTTTAACTCCTATATGCATCTCTTTAATGATTTCATTATGGGACATGGGTTGTTGGATTTACTTATTTCGGGGATAAAGTTTACTTGATCTAACAATTGTGTGGCGAATTTACTTATGTCTAAGCTGAATTATTTTTTGGTGTCTGGTAATTGGGAACTGGTTTTTCCATTTGTTACTGTTTCGGCTTTGCTAATTTGTCATCCGATCTATCCCAATATGCCTAAATACCCATAACAAGACTTTTGGGCTTAGGCGATTCAGAATGGAACTGATGTGGCTTGAAAAACATGATGCAGTGGAGTTCATTAAACAATCTTGGTCTATTTCTATCTATTGGGTTGGCTTTCAATTGCATAAGAACCAAAGCTTATTGAGTGGAATAAAGGTACGAGGTTCCAGTTAAGAGCTAATATAGATAACACGTTGTTAGACATCCAAAATTTGGACCAAGAAATATAGGAGGCTGACAGACTCACAAAGGACCTTAGAGTAAGGCAATCTCAACTTAGCAATAAGCTACATGAGTTTTTTCGGCTAGAGGAGATCTATTGGAAGCAACACTCTAGAATCAAATGGTTGAAAGAGCGGGATCAAAATACCAATTTCTTTCATACAATTGCTAGCTCTAGAAAGAGGCATAATGATATTTCTAGATTGAACTTTAATAATGTTGAAGTAGGGGATAGAAAATGGATGGGAACATGAAATTATCAACGACTTTCAGAGGGCCTTCTCCTACAAACATAATTTGGGTGTTAGAATGGGTGGTGTCCTCTTCAAGAAGGTTCCTAATCATGCTGCTATGATAGTAGAGGCAGAGGTAACTGAGGAAGAGGTGAAGAAGGCTATATTTTTCTTACCGGGGGTAAGCACCGGATAGATTTGTTTTAGGGCGTGTTTGTTTTTCTGAAAGTATTCTTCGCGTTTGTTTCACATTTTTCATGAAAAGTTCAGAAACTAATCTTTCGACAAAATTTCTCATTCCTTTATTAAAAGAAAAAAAGTTTATATAGGGATGCTACCTTATAATGTAGAACTACGGATGCCCCTCAAAAATCCATCGAAAAAGGTGGTTTTAATATTAAAAAACCCTTTGATTCATCATATCGACATCGAGATATATGACTATAAAAAATAAAAATATTTTAAGTCTCAGAAATAACAACATATTATCTACACCGTCTATTTTTAAGGTTTTTTATAAATCTACTTGATTTTACTTGATTTCATAATTATATGCCATGATTTTACTTGATCAAATTTACTTGATTTTACTTGATTCTACTTCAAATCTACTTGATTTTTTTATTAACCATTTTTCAAAATTATATGCCATGATCAAATTTGAAGATGTACCTTACCTCTACACACGGATGCATCCGTATGCAAACTGCACCCTTATTAAAAAGTGAAATATTAAGTTCCTAAAAAGGAAAGGGGGCGGTAGGAACTTAAACTTTCAGAGCTTTTTTTTTTTAGCACTATTTACTATCCATAATATAAATATACAACATAAGTATTATTAATATGATCTAATATAATATAATATAATATTATAAATTATAATTTTATGTTACTATAACATAATTTTATATTACTATAACATAATACTATATAATATAATATTATAATTTAGAATATTATATTATATATAATATAAATATTATATACATAATGTATAAATATCTTATATTATACTATATATTATACATAACATTTATAATGTATATTTATATTATTATATAATATTTATATTATTATATTATATATTATAATATATTTATATTATATATTATTTATATATTATTATATTATAAATAATATATTTATTATATTATATTAATATTATACATAATATAATAAATAATAGTATAAATATTATATACATAATATACATATATCTTATATTATACTATATATTATATATAATATATAAATATCTTATATTATATTATAATAAACATTATATTATATATTTTATATAATAAAAATATACATATATTATATATTCCATTATATTGTATATGTTATATATTTATATTTATATTTATATTATCAAACAGTACCCAGAACTTTCTTAACATTCCAACAGATTATCAAACATAGTACCCATAACTTATTTAAACCTTTCAGAACAAATTATTCAATTTTTCAAAAGATATAAAAATAATAAACTTTCTAGAAGATATCTTTCCGGGAAAAAAAAACACGTCCTTAGTGTTTTTTCAAGCATTTTGGAGTATGGTAAAAAATGAATCAGCACTAATGATTAAGGTGCTTATAACTCTAAGGGAGATATTTAAAGGAATCAATTCCACTTTTATTGCATTGATTTTTAAGAAGGATACGATTATTGAGCTAAATGATATTTAACCAATGAGCCTCTTCACTAGTCTCTACATGATCATTCTAAGATGCTACTTGAGAGGCTTAAGGTAGTGTTGCCTTTTAGTTGTGTTAAACCCTCAACCTGCATCTATCATTGGGAGTCTTATTACAGATAGCATACTCATAGCCCAAGAATGTATCCACTCTAGAAGCCTAAGTGTCAGCCGGGTTGGTAATTAAGTTGGATAAAAAAAGAGAGCTTATGATGCAATGGATTGGCAAGTGTTGAGGGAGATTGTGGCTGGTATGGGCTTTGGAAGTAGATGGTGTAAATGGATTATAAGTTGTTTATCTTTAGCTCATTTTTTGGTTATCATTGATTGCACTTCAAAGGGCTTCTTTAGGGCTACCGGGGGAATAAGGACCCTTTGTCACCTTTCCTCTTTACTTTAGTAGCCAAAGCATTTAACTTGATGCTCAAAAATATTGAAGGAAGAAGGCACTTCTATGGCATCAAGGTCCCTAAAGGAAGAAGGCACTTCTATGGCATCAAGGTCCTTAACTCAGGCCCTTGCATCATACACCAACAATATGCTAACAATACCCTATTCTTTGGTAATGCCTCTTTGGAACAGGTCAATAATCTTAGTAGATTCTTAAGAGGCACTGTGGTAGCTATTGACTTGAATGTTAACTTTGGCAAAACAACTATGGTGGGCATGGCATGTGGTAGAGATATTATTGAACCCTTAGCTTCTAGCTTTGGCTACAACATGGAGTTATTTCCATTCAAATACCTTGATATGCCAATTTCAGAAGGAAAATTACCACGAGTTGTGAGGGATCCTATTATTTAACATTTTCAAGTAAAGTTGGATTTGTGGGAATCTAAGTATCTGTCATTAGGTTAGTGAGTTATGTCGATTAAATCCTCTTTGTCGAATCTGCTAATCTACTAGTTATCGATTCTAAGTATGCCTAGCTTGGTAGTGAAAGTTATTCAAATAATGATACGTAACTTTTTATGGGACTCATTTGAAGATAGAGAAAATTTCATCTCATAAGTTGGGAGAGGGTGTGTATGCATTGAAGAAGGAAGGTGGTTCGTTTGCTTCCAACAAATTTTCTTGAATCAAAGAAACTCATGAAGAGACTTAAGCCAGAATATCTTCAATTAACACCCCTATCAACAGTATTTGTTGATCTAACAGTTGAATCTCCAATAGAACAACATCAATTTTAGCTTTCAACTGATATCTATGTTCAACCTTCCACGAAATTAGTGTGTGCTTAATATTAATAAGCTTTTCGTGAAGTTGAAAATCCATATAACCATAAGTAATCTCATTTTCCTAGCCACTTCTAATAATATCAACGACCTCTTGTTCCTCAAACTACCCAATCTCCATTTTGAGAGGAGATTGGAGATTGGGCAATACATCAGTCATATCATTAAGATATGGTACTTTATGGGCAAATAGAAAAACTTGAATTGAGCAATACATCAGTCATATCATTAAGAATTGATTCTTTATGGGCACAAATATTTGAACCATGAACATTGATCAAGCCCCAAGAAAAATCAAGCAAAGGCCTAAAAAAGACAACTAGGAATCTATCTTTTTTAATAACCTCAAAACTTTGTAAGATCAGAGGATCCCACGACACTTAAAGCCACCGGAAGCACCTACAGAGTCAATGCCCACAAAATTAATAGCTCCTGAGCACCAAACTTCCCTCACCCCATAGACATTATGGCTAGGAAGTTTGATCTCCTACAAAATCAAAATAATAGGTTTGCACTTTCTGACAAAAAACAAAACTTCCCTCTTCTGTCTGGGGTGTATGGGGTCACCCAAACCCCTAACATTCCAACTAGTAATAATCATTAAAAGGGTTAGAAGAGGAACTTGGACTATCCATGTATGGCCTAAAGAACATCTACTAACATCATGGCCTTGTCCATAGAAAAAGATCCCGAAGGGAAAGATGAGTCATTGGCAACCTCCACCACCGTTCCTTCCACTAGCACAGTACATCTCGAAACATCGCCCATCGGTGGACATCCACGAGCAGCAAGCATTGACAATGACCTAGATGGCATAGGCACTATCTTTGTTTTTTTCTTCTTTCCTTCTGTCTTCATATGGACTTTTTAAGAAACGCATGTTCAGATGAAGGACCAACAACTTGAGATTTGGCCTTCTCAGCTTTACTCATATCCTTAATCTCCTGGTGAATGACACTAACTGGTACCTCAAAGTCCATCCCATCCCATGTCATCCGTCAAATTTCCCACTATGATTTCTTCTACAACCGCTAGAAGGTCCTCTTCCCATGGCAAAACCCCATTGCTTGGGAAAGCAATTGAGGTTCCTCTACTTGAGGGATGACATCCAGGGGAGGAATAAGGTCAGCTTCTACCAAAGTGTACTCCGGATAAAAAAAAACATCTTCATCATGGACTGTGGTTTAGCCTGGGCTTCCACATTATCACCCTCCATTAGAGCACCAGCATCTTCCTCATCAGACTTGACAACAACAACTGCCAAGGGCTCTATCGCCAGAGGGTTAAAAGAAGGCCTGGCCCTACGAGGCATTCCACACGTCTGAAAGGTAGGAAAGACATACTAATTTGCAAAATCAAAGCACATATCCATTCGAGCCGTGCTACTGACAACATTAGTACCCCCGCTCCTCCAATTGGTAGGCCCTCAGTACTACAAACAGTACCATGACAAACATCATCAATAAAACCTTGTGCTGCCTGTGGAGGAGCGACATCCTTCATAAATTATGAGCAACGGCCAATTGGTACCCACCGTTTTCTAAATTTCAAACACAGATAGTAATTATGGCGATAACTGTAACGTCGAAAATTCCTATCGTGTCGTTTCTTGTGGAAACGATCGGAAGTTTTAGATCCGATAACGTCAAGAACAAAGATGTTGCTACCAAAAGATTTCACCTCCAGGGTATAAGACAAACCCATACCCATTCTTGCCCGATCACTGAGATCAAAAAACATCATTTGTAGGGGGTGAGAATCATCCAACAATCATAGATTGTGCTTTTTGCAAGAAAATCCCTCAGACCAACAACAACTTGTGGAAAAGGCCCATCACCCTCTTCCTCAGTCGTCTCCTATGTCTCTTGAACACACTATTCTACAAATCTAGATATATCAAAACAAATAATCCATCCATATTTCCAATTTTATGTGTCCACATCTGATCAAGCCTTACAACACATGGAAGACTAGGGACATGGGCACAAATGGGTCATGAAATCTAATACGATTTAAATAGCTCCTAAATATAAGTAATAATACTTTTTCATGTAAAAAAGATATTCCAAACGAATGAGAGAATGAGTGTGCAACATGCTTCTCGGGAGAAGAACGCTCCACACGCTTCTCATTGAAAATTCATTAATGTGTAGTAATTCGAAATCTTATAAGTGGAACTGAGCCCATGCTAGCCATCATGAGAGACAATGTGTGTATAGTGACTCACGAGTAGTGTCTCTTCCCCCGCTCTTGAGAGGAAGAGAGATAGAGGGAGGGAAGAGAGAGAAAGAGGCCCATTGAGAGAGAGAGGTTTGGGCCACAACGATTTGGGCAATTACAGGTGGCAACAGGTCGGATGGGAACACGCCAGACTAACCCGGACCCAAAAAAATAGTATGGGATTGGGACCCGGATTTAGACCCGTACCCAAACCTAATCAAACCCGAAGTCAAAGGACCCGGACCCAAATTAAAAAATATAATGTGAGATCCAGATCTGGACCGACCGGACCTGACCCAAAAATTAAAATATCCATATATTTAAATATATTTCATAATTTGGGATCCAATAATATAATGTGCGATCTAGACCCAGACCTGACCGGACCTAGATCCAGACTCAAATAGTGTTTGAGTCTAAGATATAGACCTGGACCCGACCCATTGGGTATGATTTTTTGACCCATTCCCAGACCCGAAATGGGCCTACCCATCAGGGCCGGGCTAGAGAGTTTCGGTTGTAAGAGGAGTTTGTTAAATTGTTACATATATCGAGTAGTTATCATTTCTTGCATTAGGGTTTATATTATTTATATGGACCCGGTTTCTATGCGGCCAAGCCCGTACATGTAGAAATGCTGGCTTATTAATAAATCTATTTTTGAGATGGATTTTTAAGACTTATGTTTTAAGGACATGTAATCTCTACTATGGAGATCATGAATATGAATATATAAATAAATTTTAAAAACTAGAAATAATAATTCTAGTAAGAAAACATTTGAACCGTGAGTTTTCATTGTTTTTAGATGGAACACTTATTTGCATCCATCTTTAAAATGGATGCTTTAGAAATGCGGTTTAGACTGCATAAAATAATTTTTTTATTTATATTTATGTATACTACATTATTAAGCGAGAGTTAAGAGGTAAACACGTGTCGTGTCACAAGGATAAAAAAACAGGTGATTTTCAAATAAAAATATCTATGATCCATCTTTTTCAAAGAGAGAGAGGAAGAGATTTGGATATATATCTAAGAGAAGTGGGAAAGAATACTAAAATCAAGGAATTTAGGACTAACCACATCGAGCTCCTATTTTTAAGATATATGTAACCTCTATCTACACTTCCCATTTTTAAGTTAAGTCTAGGATTTTTTTTGTGGGAATTCTTAGAAACAATTGGTCCACGTAGTAATTATCAACATTTATGTTATAGAATCTTTTATTATGCAATATATCATGTAATATTATATAACAATTATGTATTTACATGTGCACTATTTATGTTAATATTATGTAATATTATAACATTACATAGTGTTCAATATTCATGTATCTCACAAAATAATAGAATATGATATATTAACATCTATCTCATGATAAATCTAAATATTGGAAAATTCAACTTGGCGAGGGAAAGAAGAGAAAGTGTGCCTCCCTCAAGATCTCTTTGATTTTTTATTTCTCAATTATTTATAAACATTTTATTTCTAATCATAAATTCCTATGCTTAAGGGTTATTCGTTTAAAGGAAAAGTTTATATAAGTGAGAGGCTCTGCTCGATCTGCACTATTTTTTAAGCTTTAAATTTTATAATTAAATAAAAAAATATATTTTACGGCTATCACGAAGATTTTTAATATGAAAACCGCATTTCTCGATGCTATTTGAAGGTGCGCTTTACTTTGATTGTTTAGAGGCTCGGCTCTGTACAAACCGTACCCTTCTTAAAAATGTATAGAAAATTTTATCCTTTCAATTGTAAATTTTCATGCTTTTATATTTTATTTGAACTTCATAAGGTACAAACGATATTACTAATTCACAACTTTCGGGAATTTTCCTATTAGTTAAATCAACATAAATATTATTATTTTTTACATTTGTGTATTACATTTTTTTTTATCTAAAACGGCTTTTTGTTTTTTTCATTTGATAGTCTAAGGCTTTTCAATCAGGTGCTTCTAACTGGTTGTCTTTAATTAAGTAGTTTGTATTTAAATGACACTCATTAATTTGCCGTCTTTGTTGGTTCCTAAGATTAAATGTGCTTTATTTATCAATCACGAGTCTTTTATATCAACTTTTTTTACCTCTCCGACATTCTATTAGGGCTAGAGATTAGTCAAGCGGAGTGGCCCCACCCGGTGAGGCCCTTTTTGGTCTAACCCGGCCTGATCCGGCTTTAATACGCCCTGAGCCAGTCCTATAGGGATAGGGGTGGCAACAGGTGTGGTTCGGTTGGATCCAAACACGAAAAGTATCTGGGTCCAAGTTTTGGAATCTAGACCCGGCCCGTCGGGTTCAAAAATTGGACCCATACATATACCCGTCGGGTCTCAGGTTTACCCATTGTGTCTCAAGTCTAGTCGGGTCCATTACCACCCTATGACTGAGTTTTTTTTTTTTCCATCGTATACTCATATTTTTGGCAACAATGTCACAATCATCCACATTAAATTTCATGCCGTCTAAATTGTCATTTAATTGTTAAAGATGACTACCCGATCTTGTTATATACGATGCTTAGTACTCCAACAGTTTATGGGTACAGGTCGGGTCCAACTAGACCCAGACCCATACCCGAATAGTATTCGGGTTTAGGTTTTTGACCCGACACGTCGAGCCCAAAAATTGGACCCATATCCAGACTTGAGGTCGGGTCCCGATTCTAGTCGGAACCATTGCCACCCCTATATAGGTATAAGGACTGGGCCAGGGTCGGGGTTAACTCCGCTCGGTCTCCGCTCATTGCAAACCTTACTTCTCTCTCCCTCTCTCTCTCACACGTCACATGGATTTGAAGAAGGCCTAAGCTGCTGATCACTAAATGAGAGAAAGACGGCTTTGTAGTTGGGAAATGGGAAAATAGGACGGTGGCCACCTAAACCTAAAAAACACTCCAAATTTAACAAAAATAGCAACATCAACAAAAATTAGGAAAGAAGGGGCAACTCAAAAAAATGCAAAATGCCTAGAAAAGCCACTAATATGTTCACATAAGAGTTGTGACCCAAGTCCTCTCCCTCCTCCCCAATGTTCTCAAATATGACCAAAATGTCCATATTTGTTGCCATTTTTCTATACATAAGAACTAAAAAATTTCATGGGAAAATTGCAAAAACCTTTTTAAAATAAACATTTTACGCACTTTACCCTCTACTCAACTTTTCCTAGCAACTTCTCAAAAAAAAAAATCATCTTTTTTAGCCAATACCCCCAATACAAAAAAATTAATTTTTTTTGATAAAAATACCCTTCCCTCATGTAACAAATCATTTTCGGATCCCAGTAAAAAAAAAAGTCGGACCGCACTTGTACCACTCTGGACTGCTCACTTCAAAACGTTGGAGCTCTACTTCAAAACGCCGAACTACCCCTACAAAATACCGGACCACCTTATCAAAATGCCGGATTGCCCCTTCAAAATGCGGCACAGAAACTTCAAAACGCCAGACCGCCCATTTCCAACAAAATAATAATAATAATAATAATCGTCAGACCGCCACCATGAAACGTTGGATCGCCACCATAAAATGCCGACCACCACCTTGAAACACCGGACTGGCCATTCCAACAAAAATAACAGCTGGACCGCTTTTTCAAAATGCCGGACCATCCTCTTCAACTAAAATAATTTGTTATGGGATGAAAAGGTATTTTCGGACATGTGAGATAAAGGTCTTTTTGTCAAAAAAAAAAAAAAAAAGAACTTTTGTATGGGGGTTTGCTAAGAAAAAGTGGATGGGATAAAGTGCGTAAGAAGTCTATTTTGGGGAGTTTTTTACCATTTACCCAATTTTCATTTTCTCCTAAAATAATCCAACACACATGCGCGCGGAGGAAAGAAAAATTCGATTGCAATGCACATGTGACGCGCTGTAAAGAAAATACTAAGGTAAAATTTCCGGATATATGAGATTTTTTTATTTATTAAGGATTTAGTATTCTATAAAGAACATTTGAAATGTAAGGTGAGATGCAGCAAATATCATTCATTTGTATAATGGAAATGAAAAAAAATTCCTTAGAAGTTGATCTCAGATTTAGATGAAATTAAAGAAGGTTTGAGGAGTGGCACGAATGTTATTGTTCATGTTAATAGAGAAAAAAAAGCCAAAATGGTGATTTGTTCCATGTGCTAACATTTTGAATGTACAAAACTTTCAACACAAATTTGCCTTTCTCACTCTTTGTACAAAAATTTTGACAATAAGGATGAAAAATAATAAGTTAATGCCCAAAAAGGGAGAGACCAATTCACAATAGGGGAGAGAGAGGGACACCAAACAGACCACTCAGAAAATAGGCTTTGAGGAAGTGAAAGAAATATGTCACAGAATGAGAGAGAGGACAATGGGCTCGGGAAAGAGATACACAAGGTGGTGGGTGCCACAGGTGATATCTAGAGTTCAATTATCACGGGGTCGTAAGTTAATATTCAAAAAATAAATAAATACATAAAGTGGGGAGAGAACAAGGTTTTGAGCAATATTTTAAAAAACATTGATTTGGATTAAAATCGTTTGGTCCGACAGAAATCATTCCAGACCAAATCGGTTCCATCAATATATTGGGAACTAGGCTTGTAAGGGAACCGGATAATATGGTCAGGTTGCATCACATGTTACTGTTATGGACATGTTATGTCCGTGGCGGTCGAAAAATCCTTGCTGATAAAAAAAAACGGACAGCGATGGTACTATAGGCGAAATCACTATAGCATCTCGCTCATAAGCGTTGCGTAGATGCTATATATATATATGGAAATGATCATGTCAGCCCATGGGCTGACAGCTACAGTGTCAGCCAATGGCCCAGATTGAATTTGGGTCCGATCCAATGGTCACGACCTTATTTCACATTTAAATTTCTATTTTTTTACAAATTCAAATCACTTGAAATTTTGAGTATCTATTATAAAAAAATAAAAGAATTTAATAAAAATATAAAATAATAATAATTCACAAAATATAAATTGATCAAAATGCCCTTAAAACTTTTCAAGGGTATTTTGATCAATTTGTATTTTGGTCAATTTATTGGGTGCATCTTGATGAGAAGAATGAACACCTAAAATTTCAAGTGATTTGAATTTGTAGAAAGAAAATGAAAATTAAAATACGAAATAAAGTCATAAATCTGAATTGTTGGCTAACATTGTAGCAATCAGCCCGTGGGCTAATATGATCATTTCCCACATATATATATATATATATATATATATATATATATATATATATATATATATTAAAACAACTCTTTTCAATGGATTTTTGAGGTGCATCTGTAGTTCTACATTTTAAAGTTGCAACTTTATATAAACTTTTCCATATATATATATATATATATAGAGCAAGTGTCGGCGAAAAAAGACAAAAGGGATAAAGCAAATGTCGGCGAAAAGGGACAAAGAGATAAAAAAGAAAAGAAAGACGAGACTAAAAGAAAAGTGGCTACAGTGCCAAGTGGCTACAGTGCTAAGTGGCTACAGTGTAAAGCAACGAAGTGGCTACAGTGTTTTTTGTCTTTTTCTTTATGGTGGCTACAGTGAAAGCATCTTGAATAGTCTTTGCTTGTCGTGTTGTGTCGGTGATCACTGTTCCTGATGCTTTTTGTTTATTCTTTGTCGGTTGATGATGGTGACAGCGTCGGTGGAATTTCTGGAACCTTTGTTGGTATGGCTATACACGTGTACGGTGATGAAATATTGAAATCTTCTGGACACTTGTATGGTGATGAAATAATGGAATCTTTGTCAGCAACTTTTTGATGGAATATTCTTCAGGGTCTTTGACTGAATTCGTCTGGATCATCTTCGTCAGGATTAATCTCTTCATCTGGATTATCTGAAGGAAGATTGAGATATTGGCTGGTGTGTAAAGGGGATGATTGTACGGTCTCTTCAAAGGAAACTGGGTTTTTCCCAACTTCAGCAAAGATTTCTCTCATTTGTTTCTCTAATGTTTCTTTTGAGGCATTAGGGTTAGACTGAAGCATATTTCTCAGATAGGTTGGGAAATCGAATGAAGTATTAGCTGTATTCTGGCTTGGTTGTTTTTCAGGGGTTTTCTGAAGTATTCTTTTAGGTGTGAGTGTTGCAGGGTCCATATTAAATATGTCCCACCATTTGACAGATATAGTTTTTCCCAGTCTAGGGATATAGGAATAGTCAGCAGTGGTATCAACGGAGATTGAATAGTCCCATTTCATTATCCATGGGATTTGGTATAGGGCCATAAAATATAGGTGGATATCAATGGTGTTATCAGCATGATTATATTCTCTGAACTGTTCCTACACTGTTTTGAAAGCAGGAGGTAAAATTTGAGATGTTGAACCCCACACAAAAAACCAATTTTTAAACCATGTGGGGAATCTTTCGAAAATAGGGAGCCGGAACTGGATGTACCAGCTGTGTGTATTATTTGGATTTTGATAATAGAAAAACTTATGCCAAGCTTCAATGTACTCAGCATACTTATAATATTTATAAGAAAAGTCTGGGTTGTGAAGTTTCTTTCCTTGCGCGGGATTGCAACCCCACTCTTCATAGGAAAGTAAGTTTTTAATCTGGACTTTTGAATATGCAATATATATATATATATATATATATATATATATATATATATATATATATATATATATATATATATATATATATATATATTTATTTTTTATCTTATTTTTTTCCTATGTTTTGTCCAAATCTCCACCTAATAAACTACTATTTTAATCTTTATTTCATTTATTTTCAATATTTTTCTATATCTGCAATTTAGGCCGATCCAGACCCAATCCAAATCGCTAATTGAGCGATTCAACATACATCTATAGGTGAATGATCCACCCCATCAATCAGAGTTTTAAAATATTAGTTTATGTTCATGGATGAAAGGGAACCCAACAAAATGGACAGAATAACGTGTAAAAAAATAAATAAATAAATAAAATTGTGAAAGGATAAAGTCACCATACTCTAACATCATTTATATGAATACTTTTCATTCCAACAACTCTTTTATTCATTTATTCATGGATGAAAGGGAACCCAACAAAATGGACAGAATAACGTGTCAAAAACTAAATAAATAAATAAAATTGTGAAAGGATAAAGTCACCATACTCCAACATCATTTATATAAATACTTTTCATTCCAACAACTCTTTTATTCATGTATTTGCTTGAAAATCGCTGACCTTTCAATCCTGCTCACTGCTCTTATTACTCAGTATTTCTTGGTTGTCGAGGTCCTTCCCCGAAAATAACCCAAGTTTAAGGGGCAAAACCACCAACTTCACACTAATTACCCCTAATATGAGAGGATTAGTCTTAATACGAATCAAAATGACCGTTGGGAACCGCTCAACAAATCCCCAACGGTCAAAGACCCCGTAAAAAATTTAAATTTTTGGAGCAACAAAAAGCGGTGATTTCCTCCTCCTCAACCAATCTCATTTACTCTCACATGAAGAGAGAGAACAATAAAAACAGTAGGGTCAAAACGCCCCTTCGCCATTAATTCCTGCCGATTTAGGTGGAATTTAAGGCGGTTTTACAAGCCTGAAATAGCGGTTTTCCAATCCCCATAAAGTCGTTTTTATCATATGGTTTCTGGTTAATGGTTTCTGGCTTTAAATTTGCCAACGACCTCTGTCTCTGTGGGGTTTAATTGATGGTGCAGACCAGTCTGGCGCCATTAAAGGACCTGACAAACCTCTCCTTAACTTCCCCTTCACTTTATATACCACCCCACAATGTGTACTCAAACCACGTTTGGACTTACAAAGCTCCTGTTTTTCCATGTAATCGCAGAATTTCAAACATTTTTGTCATAATGGGGCTGATTGGACAGGGGTTTTAGGAACAGGGGTCTCTGGTTTTGGAACCTTTTGGGCTTTGGAACTGGATCTTGTATTGGTGGTTTCTTTGCACTGGTTTTTTGGCTCTGGGTTTCCAGGCCTTGAAATTGGGGGGCTCTGGTTTATTTGTTTTCTTGTGGTTTCTTATTACGCCAGTGTGGTTTTGAGGCGAGTCTTGAAGTTCTGTGATTGATTATTCGGCAATGTGGATTTCTTGGTTTCTATTTTCGGGAAATGTGGTTTTCCTACTTTCTGGTTGAGCTGCTTTCCCCAGGTGATTCATGCTAACCAGCGTTGAACAAGAGTGGACTGAAGCTTGAAACAGTGTTTCTAGCCCTGTTTCTGGTATTTTGGCTACTCATTTCAGAAGAGAAGCTTTAGTAGACAACCCAAAAGCAAGTTTTCCTCAGCAGTCTTACAATGTCAACAAGGTGGATCCTCCCATGCTGAATGTCCGGCAAGCTGTAAACAGTAAGATCGTGATTCCTCACACTTTACAAAACCTATCTCTTGCTTCACTCTCATTGCATTTGGTTTTACTGTCTGTATTCACACTTCCTAAGCTTAATTGCTCCATATTCAGGTCACTTTTTCTAGCCAATTATATACTTTTCTGGCTATTTTCTGTCACCCCTAAAGTAAGAAGCTTATTTATCTCCATTGATTCACCAGCTAAACCAGAAACCTCTAGATCCACAGCGTAAACTATTCAGAATCACTTCCTTTCCACATTTTTGTAGTCTAAGACGCTAAAGCACTCAGATTAATTGGTTTCCGGCCGTTATCGAACCAAAACCACATATAATCAGTGGTTTTCCACCACCCCAAAGGCAAAAGCACTTAGAATCGGCAGTTTTCCATTAACCGAGACCCAGAACCACTTTCAAGCACCAATTTCTGGCACCATAAAACTGCCAACTTAAAACCACCGGCAAACTACACTCGCCAACTTCAATCCCCACCAAACCGCTGCCCAGCCAACAAAAAACTGCTTTTGCTCACCATAAAGCCTATCTTTTGTGACCCCAAGACCGCTTTTCACCCCTCATGGAACCACTTTCAGTCGACCCAAAATCCCTTTTTGGTACCCTGAAACCTCTTTTTCCTGGTTTCATGGAACCAACAACTGCCATCTTAATTTTGACGACGATGGTGGCATACTTGATCTGGTTTGCTCGGATCCGGCGGTCCCTAACGGGTCCACGGGTCTGGCCCCTTTTGGGCAGCCTCCCCGGCCTATTCCAGAACAAGCATCGCATGCATGACTGGATCGCCGAAAATCTCACCATGTGTAAGGGCACATATCAAACTTGCATTGCAGCTGTTCCTTATCTCGCACGCATGCAAGGCCTCGTGACAGTCACTTGTGATCCCCGAAACTTGGAGCACATCCTCAAAACCCGCTTTGAGAACTACCCAAAAGGGCCAACATGGCAGGCGGTGTTCCATGATTTGTTAGGTGATGGGATCTTCAATTCAGATGGTGACACATGGCGCTTTCAAAGAAAAACCGCTGCGCTGGAGTTCACAACGAGGACGCTTCGCCAGGCCATGGCAAGGTGGGTGAGCCGTTCAATCGAGAATCGGCTGGTGCCGATCTTGGCCTCGTGTCAGCTCAAGAATGAGGCTGTAGATTTGCAAGACCTCTTGTTGAGGCTCACCTTTGATAACATTTGTGGCTTGGCTTTTGGTAAGGACCCTGAAACCCTGAGGCCTGGCCTGCCATTCAATGGATTTGCTTGGGCTTTTGATAGAGCTACAGAGGCTACCTTAAATAGGTTTATCTTGCCTGCAATTATATGGAAGTTGAAGAAATGGCTTGGACTAGGGTTAGAGGTAAATTTGAGAGAGAGTGTAAAGCAAGTGGACAAGTACTTGGATGATGTTATTTGTAAGAGGAAGCTTGAGTTGTCCAGCCAGCAAGAGAGAGGGGCCACACATGATGACTTGTTGTCTAGGTTCATGAGAAAGAAGGAGGGCTACTCTAATGAGTTCTTGCGCCATGTGGCACTCAATTTCATCCTCGCGGGACGTGACACATCATCGGTTGCTCTGAGCTGGTTCTTTTGGTTGCTGACTCAGCATCCGAGGGTGGAGGGCGAAATCATCCAAGAAATTTCGAGGGTCTTGACAGAGACTCGGGGACGGGACCCAGCAGCTTGGGTGTCCCGGGCTCTAGAGTTCGAGGAGGTGGACCGACTAGTTTATCTGAAGGCGGCTCTTTCCGAGACTCTGAGGCTGTATCCTTCTGTTCCTGAGGACTCGAAGCATGTTGTCGCAGACGATGTTCTGCCTGATGGAACTTTCGTTCCCGCAGGCTCTTCAGTGACCTATTCCATATATTCTGCAGGGAGGAACCCTGCAGTGTGGGGTGCAGATTTTCTGGAGTTTAAGCCTGAAAGATGGCTAACCCCTGACAAGAAGGGCTTCGCAGGGCCCCTCGACCCTTATGCTTTCGTATCCTTCAATGCAGGCCCCCGAATTTGCTTGGGGAAGGACTTGGCGTATTTGCAGATGAAGGTGGTGGCGGCATCTGTTTTGTTGAGGCACAGTCTGACTGTGGCTCCAGGGCATGTAGTCCAGCAAAAAATGTCGCTCACTTTGTTCATGGAACAGGGATTGAAGGTGCACGTCCATCCTCGAGTGCTACCTGTAGGCGAGGAGGCAGCACTGGGCACCTGAGATATATAGTTCCTAATTTGATACTGGGAGTAGTTAGGGTAGGACTCTTTGCACAGTGGACATGAACAAGCTCCTCCTACTCTTCTCAGTTTTCTTTCCTAAGGGTGTTGATATATATTCTTTACTTTTTGTGTCTCCACCTTGGAGAAAATTGCTAAATGTTAAAGAACAGTTGTTTACGGCAAATATGAAATATAGTTTTTTTATTTACTCCAGTGTATACTTCCTTAGTGGTGACCTAGTACAAATATGGTTAGTAAAGACATTTTCAGAGGAAATTATTTTAGTTGCTAATTTTCATATATGAGATGTTGTATCAATTTCCAAGTACTTTCCATATGATGTAAGGCTCATCTGCCTTCAGGGTTATTTTCCTTCTCTCTTGGGTGGTTTCAAGAATTCAAATCCAAGTATCTTGTACTTCCATTTCTGAAAACTTTAGGATAGGATAGTTTCTTTCTTGGAGAAAGTTTATATAAGAATGCTACCTTATAATGTAGAACTATGGATGCCCCTCAAAAATCCATCGGAAAAGGTAGTCTTAGTGTTGAAAAACCCTTTGATTGATCATCTCGACATCGAGATGTATGACTATGATTTTATATATTTATAGATCTATTTGATTTTAACCATTTTTTAAATTTAAAATTTTATAATTAGATATAAAAATAGATTTTGAGATAATCCTAAGAACATTTCATATCAAAATTATATACGATGATAAAATTTGAAGGTGCACCTTACCTCTACACCTACGGATGTATCCGTATGCAGACTGCACCCTTCTTTCATTGAGGAAACAGTGAATCTCTACTAGCACAAACAAGAGCACTTGAAACTGAGGAAATCTGTGTATAAATACAAAAAGTCCATCTCAAGTGTTCTGATCTACTCTGAGTCGCATGTTTTAACTAGCAACTTTCAAATCTTAGTCTCAGCAACATTTGGGTTTCTGATCTCACAATCTTTCTAAAGTTGGTGCTTCATAAGATTTTCCTTATGGTAATTCCATATACCAAGAACCTTATCAATTCACAATTCATGCACACGATTGCTGGAATTATTGAATGCATCCATGGCTATTGCTCTAGGAAAACCACACAGGATGATACATGCCACGATGAAATGAATGTTCATCTAACGTTGTGATGCACATGTAATGCACATGTTTGCCATAAACTTGGATTGTAATGCACATGTAGGGAATGAAAAATAGTCAATGATTTAAAAATCTCCAATCCAACTAGATATCGCCCTATTCAGCTCGGAATCAAGACAAACAATTCCCTTGGGGGCCACCCAAAAATGGGGTGATTCTCCCAAGCGTAGGTCCAACTACTAATTTTCAAGAAAATCTGTCGAGTCAGGCCTCAAATCAGCTTATTTGATACCTGACTCGGGCTCTGGACCCCACAAGTGCGATCACGAGTCCACCTTTTTAAACAATGTTGTAAGGGACAGAGATACCTAGTCCTAGCTTCCATAGAAAAGTTAAAGGCAAAGAGAAACCCGTGTTCCATGTCCTAAATCTTTGGCCTCACATCTGCTTATGGTACAATGTTAAACTGTGACCTGATTCACATGAGAGTTACACATGGTTAGTTCACATCACCTACTATACCAATGGGAAGCCCTTTGAGGAGTTCATGCAGTAAAGAAGGGTCATTTGACTTGCAGGGTAAAAAGGGTGTGGTTTATACAAGGTTGTAACCTTACAAAAATGGTATGTCCATACCTCTAAATACTTTTGGTACTCTATGATGACTTCGAAATCTATTTCAACATCTAAATATAACATTTAAAGCTCCAAAAAATAGTGCAGATCTTGCGTATCTATGAATACTTGAAAATAGACTGTTCAAATAATGTGACATACGATGCACTATTCTTGGGACTTGCCAACAGTTATATCGTTGATGGCCCATCATAGGCATCAAGCAGCTTGTAATGGTAAAAATGGTGTTATTTTGCGTAGGGTTTTTTTCAAAAGCACATTGTTTCCAATTTTTCTCCCAATTTGGCGTCCTTGTTTATATATAAAGTAAAACCGGATAGGTAAAGATGCCACAAGATAAAACTATCATTTGCATTTATTTTAAAGATACATCGAAGTCATTCAACAATAATTTTATGTCTTTACTTGTTTTCATTTAGCATAATAATTGACAAATTTTTCTCTAAGTTTTCATTAAGTACAACAACAATGCTTAATCTGCTTTCATGACGCATAACATAAAACGATGGTATTATGAATATACAATGAAATGACAAAAATACTAAACGCTATAAATGTATTTATAAATAAAAATATCTGCTTTCATGACGCATAACATAAAACGATGGTATTATGAATATACAATGAAATGACAAAAATACTAAACGCTATAAATGTATTTATATATAAAAATAACTGTAACCCAAGGTATAGGATTAATATAAGAAGGAAGCCCACAACATAGGAACGCAATTAACAAAACAGTAAAACCCAAAAATATGAAACAGTGGTCCTTTCAAATTATTGTGCTGTGTACACCAATAAAATAAAATTCAAAAAAGGTCAAACTAACACTTGGAGAAAAAAAGCAACAAGAAGCTTGCTTGTATTGAACAATATGTATAAGTAAACCCGAATATTCGAACCTCATCCCAAAATCCCAGCTGCTTAGTATTCAATTATGACTAAATCTCTCTTGCTTTTTATAATGATGTTCTCGGTTTAAAAAAAAAAAAGTTATTTCATTACCTTACTCTTCTATAGAATTGTTCAGGGAGTTTTTTTATCTTTCTTTCTAGGAATACGTTGTTTGTATTTTTTTTTATACAATTTTCTAAGGATATATGTTTGTGAAATTTTTTATGGAATTTTATGTTAAATCAAGATTCTTTATTAAATTCCACTTTTAAATCCTACATTCAACGATATCAAATCAAAGAACAGAATTAATTCTTTCAATAAAGTTATTGTAGGGAATAAGTTTTTTAAAAAAGTTTTCAAAAAAAAGATAAAACAGGCATTCATATAAGTTCTGTAAAAAAAAGAGATTTTTTTGAAGATCTTTAGAAAAACTCAGTCCTACCGACCCATACGACACTGGTTTTTTTGTTCGGAAGTGGCACCAGGAGCCTGACCTAGGTGATGCAAACTGGTCGTAACGGTGATCGACCCATCTCAGACGGGTTCGAAACGAAATTGATTAGTGCGTGGTGCTGCTGAAGGATTGAACTCAACTAACTAAGATCTTTCCCTCATGTATGTCCGGCTCCCACCCGGACGCAAGAACTAGACTCGGTGAGGCCCTCGAATGACGAAGTTAGTTTGAATAGAATTTTCTTCGAAAAGTCGAAGAATTATTTCACCCCACCGAATGGTGACAGAGTTCTTAATGGATTTCAAAAGATCGAAAGAAAATTTTTTAAAAATTATGTTTTAATCGGAAACTTACTAACAATGGTCCAAAACCACCTAGCATTGACTGCCAAAACTATATTCTACAAGCTTTCCCGTCTGCAGTGTCAAGTAAGATTTATAGTGATTACCTTGTAAAAATTTGGAAAATTCACATATATAACCCGTTAAAAAATTACAATTATAAAATAATAAAATATCTCCATCTTTCTTATTTTTAAGTTTTATTTCTTAATAAATTCGAGATTTTAAAACCTGACTAACTTTATCTACATTGAATCTATTTTTTTAACTGAAAAATTGCTAGAGAAAGTATTTTGGGTGGCTGGAATAAAGTTCTTTTCGGATTCATCATCAGATTTTGATGAAAAAAACTCGATTTCCAGCAATACCCACATGCGAAAATACAAGTAGACGATGGCATTTTTTAGAACTTCAGGGGATAGAGAAGCAATAAAAGAATCGCAACAAAAGTTTTTGTAGACTATAGAGAAGAGAGAGGAACAGAGGGTTATGATAGAGGAAGCTCGGAAGAGGCAAGAAATGGCTAGGGTTAGTAATAGCTCATGAGGGCTTTATCAGCTTCCAAAGATGCCGCCGTTATGAAATTTTTGCACAAGCTCTCCGGCCAAAGATGCCGCCGTTATGAAATTTTTGCACAAGCTCTCCGGCCAAAGTGTACAGATTCCGGGGAGATTTCAGGCAAGTGTTCTCACGGCAAATCTCGGTTACGCAAGAGAAACGGACGGTTACGGATGAGACACGGGGAGAGAAAGAGAATGGGAAATTATAGAGCGAGAGACAAGGGATTTGGGTCAAGGGAAAGCGAAAGGGGAAGGGAGAGAGAGAAGTAAGGGGCAGAAAAGGTTCAGAAATAGCATTCGTTTCTCGTATTTATTTCAGATAATAAAATAAGAGACTAGAATGGACGCTGGTTAGCTTTTCACTCGAACCCTTCTTATAAATTCGGTTTTTGAAAAATTAAGGAATTTCTTTTAGTACAAAAAAGAATATATTTGCAATAATGGAAGTTAAAAGGTATATATATATATATATATATATATATATATATATAGAGGAAGATACTGCAAAACGCCTATAGGTGAAATGAACCGTGATTTTTTCTACCCTCATCACCATCCAAACTTCATCGCATGTTCACAGTTGTACGGTAGTGTTTTAATTTTCAGTTTTTTTTTCTACAAATCGGAATAATCAGAAATTTGGAGCGTGTGTACAACTTAGTGAGACACACCTAATAAAAATATGAAAAAAATAATTCGTACAATATAAATTGATCAAAATAATTATTTTGGTCAATTTATATTGTACGAATTATTTTTTTCATATTTTTATTAGGTACCTCTCACTAAGATGTACACATACTACAAATTTCAAATAATTTGGATTTGTAAAAAAATTGAAAATTAAAATACTATCAGACAACTGTGACCGTGCGAGGAAGTTTAGATGATGATGAAGATAGGAGAAATCACTATTTATTTTCGCGTATAGGCGTGGGGAAGAGTTATATATATATATATATATATATATATATATATATATATATGGGTGCAGTTTGTATAGAGCTCAGGCTCTAAACAATCAGATTAGAGCCTACCTTCAAATAGTGTTGAGAAATGCGGTTTCAATATTGAAAATATTTTTGACAGCTTTAAAATATATTTTCATCTTTATTTATAAAGTTTAAAGCTTCAAAAATTGTGTAAATAGACAGATCTATGAAAACTTGAAATCTTGAAAATTGACGGTCCAAAAATGCGTTACAAAATACACTATTTCCAAAACTTGAAATCTATTTTTTTCTCATGTCCATGCATCTTGATGTTGGAGATGATTAATTCGAGTGTCAAAAAAATATCTTCTAGTGAAAGTTTTGAGGTAGGCTCAAATTTGATGGTTTAGAGCATTGGCTCTATATAAAATTTTCGATATATATATATATATATATATATCAAGATCAAGAGATTTTAACATGTCCTTTAACACAAGTTGAATTGAATGCACAAAAATGTAGTTGAAAGGATTTCTCATCTACCCGTCCAACGAAGTGGACTTGACAATTGACAACACAATCAATAAGATATGAGTTACAAAATAGGCGTCCTTTTTATTATTTGGAAAACTGGGCACCGCCTTAATTGGTTAGTTATTGTCTTTTTGACAATTAGAACAATGACTTCAATTCCTACAACTCAACTACCCACAAAAAAAACAGGGGACCAGTATCCTTATTTTCGGCAGCTTCTATGATTTGTGTGATTGATGGGTGAAATTAAACCATCAATATCTAACCTACTTTGAACCATTGTCTTTAAAAATGTCGATTTAGATCAGAACCACCTGGTCTAGATAAAATTTCGTTGGGAACAAGCTTGGTTCTTCTTCGGATCTATAAATTAGGGCTAGGTTCCACAGAATCGGCGAGTTCTTTGATAGAACCGGCTGATTTTGCTTATAAAATATATCTAAAAAGATGAAGTTCTTATAAGGCCTAGGCTTCATGGAAACAAAATAAAACCTCACCTCAAATCCTCAATCGCCAAAGCACTATCGGCGTCAAAAATATCTGTGATGGCTTTAAAATCAATTTTCGACACTAAAACTAAAATTTATAACTCAAAATATCTACAGATTTTGCCAATAGGTGAATATTTATTTTTAGGGTAAAATAGACGGTCTAGAAAATTAGTTGCAATATACACTATTTTTAGAATTTAAAATCCTAATTTTTTTCACCACCATAATATTCAAGCTGAGATTATCAATTTCGGGTTTGTCAATACTTGAATTGTAATTTTCCTTAAATTATGAGATGAGGATTTACTTATTTTGATAAGACTACAGCCCTATCAAACCATTTTTCTATCAAAATTAATATACTTTAGGCAAGGTTAATTAATTAATTGTTGAGTACATACCCTGTGTTACATTGAATATTATTTAGTTATGTAAGAATTATCAAATTATCCCTAAGAGATGAACAATTTGACACTTTATCCATATTGTTTGATTTAATTTTCAAAATACTAATGAAATAACAACATGGTTTGGAGTTCTAAAAGGACCAATTGTTAAATCCTTCAATTATTTACCTTTTTTTTGGCAAATTTCATCTATTTTATGACTAAAAATATGTTATTTTCAAAATACTTTGAATAAATTAGAAATAACATGTCAAAAAAATAAACTTAATACATCTCTATGTTTATGTCAAATGACTTTATAGGGGTTACGAGTAAACAAGACAATCTATTATTAAGATTAATTTCATTAAATTCTATTTAGTACATCCAAAAATTCCCCATGTTTCTTGTGTACATGACGGAGAGAGATTCTTTGTTAGAGATTTAGGGCATTAAAGACCACACAAAATGTGAGAGAGAGAGAGAGAGAGATAGGAGTTTTTGGCTAGATTTAAGGCATTAAAGGCCGCACACGTGACACCTAACAAACCTAATCTCCCTACGGGACTTAGGGCATTAAAAGTGGGGTGCGGTTTGTATAGAGCCTAGGCTCTAAACAATCAAATTAGAGTCTACCTTCAACTAGTGTCGAGAAATTTAGTTTCAAAATTGGAAATCTTTGTGATAGTCTTAAAATATATTTTTATATTTATGTATAAAGTTTAAATTTTCAAAAATAGTGTAAATCGACAGATTTATGAAAACTTGAAAATCTTGAAAATTGACGGTCCAAAAATGCGTTACAAAATACACTATTTTCAAAACTTGAAATCCATTTTTTTCTTATGTCCATGCTTCTTGATGTCGAGATGATCAATTTGAAGATATTTGAACATCAAAACAACCTCTTCTAGTGAAATTTTTGAGGTAGGTTCAAGTTTGATTGTTTAGAGCCTCAGCTCTATATAAACTTTTCCCTTAAAAGAGAGGATTTTTTTTTTTTTTTATGGAAAAAGTTCATATAGGGTGAGCCCTAAACAATCAAATTAAGTGTACCTTAAACATTCACAAGAAGAGGTTGTTTTGATGCTGAAAAATGTTTAGTTTGATCGTCTCAACCTCAAGATTTATGGAAATGATAAAAAAAAAATTTCAAGTCTTGAAAATAGTGCATCTTGTAATATATTATCTAGACAATCAATTTTTAAGTTTTTTATTGTTTATAGATAGGCTCTATCTACACTGTTTTTAAATATTTAAATTTTATAATTAGATATGATACTAAATTTTCGGGTCATTTTAAAAATTTATGATACTAAAACAACATATTCCATCACTATTTAAAAGTGTGCCTTACTTTGATTGTCCAAGGCCTCAGATAGAGACTCGTTGGCCACAAATTAACGTAGTGGAAATTTTGTTAGGACATATTTTTTTCAATGGTTGAAACTTGTGTTGTTAGTTAGGGCCATGTTTGTAAAGGGTGGGCATATCCCATTTGGTTGATAGCAAGATTCTAAATTCTCAATTTAGCATCTGCTTTGCCCTAAGCACATAAAGAAAGTTATTATGATCTAAAAACTACTTTGTTAAATTTGATGAACTGAACGATTAATATATGTTTCAATAGGCCTCACGATGTGGCTCAGGGTATAAAAGTGTTGGGTTGGTGATATAAAAGCACCCCCAATTTAGTTATGGGTGCGGTTTGTATAAAGCCGAGGCTCTAAACAATCAAAATAAAGTGTATCTTTAAATAGTGTCGACAAATGTGGTTTCAATACTAGAAATCTTTGTGACAGCTTTAAAATATATTTTCATTTTTAATTATAAAACTTAAAGCTTCAAAAATAGTGTAGATCAAGCAAATCTATGAAAACTTGAAAATCTAAAAAATTGACGGTCCAAAAATGTTTTAAAGGATGCACTATTTCTAAAAATTGAAATCCATTTTTTATCATGTTCATGCATCTTTATGTCTGGATGATCAATTTGAGGATATCTGGGCATCAAAACGACCTTTTCTAACGAATGATTTTAGGTGGGCTCTAATTTTATTTTGCAGAAGCCTCATCACTATATACTCTTTTTCCTTTAGTTATTGGAAGGTGATTTATTCGTTGAGATTGTGAGGGGGAACTTTTGTTGAGGTTGAGATATGGAAATTTCTTTTTCAAAAACCTACACAATATTGTATCCTATTTAGGTGATTTCATCGTCATATCATGATGATGGAGTTGGCATTAGAGGTTGGTTTGATGGTTCTTTCGAGGTAGTTGTATCTCTAGCGTTTTGTCTCTTGTTAGATAATCATGTACTTACCTAACTTTTCTTATGATAATGAACTCATGTCCGTACCGGCTGCATGTCTACGCAGTCAGATAATGGTGAACTTTGTATATTTACATGCGGGAAACTTTCATAAATAATCAAATTAAGAAACCCCTCAACAATTTAGTAATATATGTTGTTTTGATGCCGAAAAACCCTCAATTCTAGCATCTCACCCTCAAGATGTATGGATATGAGAAAAATGAATTTCAAGTCTTGTAAATAGTGTATCTTGTAATGAGTTATCTAAGCTATTAATTTTTATAATTTTCAAGTGTTCATAGATCTGCTCAATCTATATCATTTTTTAAACTTTAAATTTTATAATTAAAAATATAAATAAATTTTTAAGTCATCACAAAAATTTCAAATATTGAAAGAATATGTTTCAGACAATTTAAAGGTGTGTCTTACTTTGATTATTTAAAGCCTCAACTCTATACAAACCACACACCTTTTTTTTTTTTTTTTTTAACATTAACGTACTATTTTTATTAACTATAAACCAATCAAGGGGGACAAAATACATAAAAGTACATAACACAAAATTGGTAATCACCAATGAGGATTGAAAGCATTGTTCGTAAAATCGCCCAATCTAACCACTAACCGCCGAGTTAGATTGGAACCGGCCACTAGTCGATTCCGGTTTTGGGCGGTTAGGGTGATCAATTGGTATTTAAAATAAATAAATAAATAATATATATATAAATTCTCAAAAATAAAGAATTTGATTTTTAATGCATTTTTAAATATTCTTTACATTATGGTAAAGATTAAAAACTGTTTTGGTCACTAATACTCACTTTTATATTTCCCATCTGTTTTAGAAAATTTTAAAAATAGCCCTTGGAAAATATAAAATGGGTTAAAATCGATTTTTTTCATTAATTTTCAACTTTATTTGAATGTGTTTTGTTTTAATCATTTTTTATATGATTTTCATATTTTTGTAGATTTTTTTTTTTCAACACTTTTTTGACCACTCCGGACTTACCCGTTTAGAGCGGTTGAATCGGCCGGTTTACCGATTAGGCCGATTAAACCGCTTCCAAGCCCATGTACGATTAATCGTTCCGGTTCGATTTTACGAACACTGATTGAAAGGTGCCTCCCTTGGCTAAAGAATTCGCTTCAACATTTGCTTCACAGAAATAATGGAGTATTTCAACCTCAAGTAACTGAAGAATGTCACCAATTTCATAAAAAATGGAAGAGGGTCTCCTTGGAACTCGCGCTTCTCTTTTACACTATACTATAATATTCGCTAAATCCCCTTCAATAACGTTTCCTCCATCAAATTTTAAAAATAATTTAATTCCTTCCAATAGACCTCTAGCTTCTGCTTCATTGATTGTTTTATTACCACAAGGATCAGAGTAAGACAATAGGATCCTCCCAAGATGATTTCTGAAAAGCCCCCCAAAACCTGTCATTCCTAGATTTCTAAAGGAATTGCCATTAAAATTGAGTTTATAGGTGTTTGAAGGAGGCGAGATCCATTCTGCACGCCGGATTGCTTTGTAGCTAAACAGATTAGATACTTCAAAATGATGCATTATTATAAACCTTTTGGGAATACCTGCACAATCCTTATTTGTAGAAAACCAATATGCAGCCAAATTAAGATATTTAATTTAAGGATAGATTCTTCTAGCACAACTCCCTGAAAGACTCTTCTATTTCGTTCTTTCCAAATTCCCCAAAGCATGCTCACCCAAACTGACCTCCATAGAGTAGTACCTATCTTAGAGATCCCTGGTGTTATCCAAACTTCAAGAAGAGATCTAGTATTTCTTGGTATGGGTACTTGAAGCTTGAACAACTAATGGGGCCAGCTCCACATGTTCAAAGCAAAGGGGCACTTCAAAGAAAAGATGAGGAAGACTCTCAGTGCCAGCTTTGCATAAAATATACGTATTGATGATATTGAAGCCCCTTCTCCTTAGAATGTCAATTGTTGCCAAACGTTCTTGACAAAGGATCTATTAGAACATTTAAATTTTTGTAGGGACATTGATCTTTCTAGTCATTCGCAATCAGGTATCCAATACACTGGGATGATTTTGAAACAACAAACAGTATGTTGATTTCATTGTGAAATCCCCATACTTCGTGCATTCACAAACAATAGAGTCTACTTCATTGGGTGAAATGTATACATCCTTCAACCAATTCAGCAAGTTTTAATAGGCCTCAATGAAAGAATCAGCGACCTCTTGTACCTACAAGGTAAAGATCAAACAATGTTAGTAAAAACACCCCCACCTGTCACTTTTACAGTAGCCAAGGAGTTCAAATTTTGGTAAAGATCTCTAGATATTGGAGTCTCAAAGGCTCATCCCCCAACCATTTATCAAACCAGAAGAAGGTTTGATCTCCATCACCAACCGCCTTCCTGGTGTACTTCAAATAGGTTTATCTATAGTGATCAATGCATCTCCATATGAAGGAAAAATTAGATTTATTTATTAGACTTAATAAGTCCCGTTAGGGTATCTTATCCATATTTATCTCTTAGAACCTCGACCCAAAAGCCGTTTTGCTGAGAATGTATCATCCACCACCACTTTGTTAATAAACTAGAGTTCATGAAATTTGATCTTCTGATACCCAAACCTCCTTTCTTAACCGGATTGCAGAATGTTTCCCATCTCACTAGATGAAGTTTCTTATCTTTGTCCATATTCCCCCATAAAAAGTTTCTCATTAATCTCTCAAGACGTTTGACGATTTGCATAGGCATACAGAATAGGGACATAAAGTATACTAGAAGATTGGATAAGGTCGACTTGGTTAAAGTGTATCTTCCTCCCAAAGAAAGGATCTTGGCCTTCCATAGGTCCAACTTTTTCTGATATCTTTCAATAATTGGGTCCCAAATTGCTTTTAAAGGTTTAGTATCCACTAAAAGAATGCCCAAATACCAGCAATGAAACTTTTATGTACCACAACCCAAAAGCTTCGCCAGCTTACCCACCAAATTGTCTTTTGACATTCTATCCCAATAAGCTTAGTTTTGCTTAAGTTGATTTTCATGCATGTTGCCATTTGTGCACATTTTAAAAAATCCAAACATTAGTAACTTCTCTATCACACGAATCACAAAATATAATGGTATCATCTGCATATTGTAAATGGATACCATAAGGTCTCTATTTCCAATTTTCACACACCAAAAATATATCCCTTGGAAGTAATTCTCCAATAGAACTCCCCCATCAAACTAAACAGATCATCTTTTAAGAGGTCCCAGAAGGTTTGGAAAAAGGCTAAGGGGAACCCATCTGGACCCAAGGCTTTATCTCTAGCTAACCCAAATATTGCCTCCTTGCTCTCCTCCAATTCAAATTTTCTTTCTAGCCAAACAACTTTTTCTAAAGGAAGTCTAATTAGCAAGGGATAAGCTCAAGGCCTTTTTAGAGCTAAAGGACAACTTGAAGTGACGAGTGAGCGTTGCTTCCACTTCTAAAGAGTTTTTACAATCAACCCCATGAATTTTAATCTTCTAAATAGAATTGCCTCTCTCCTTGCATTTGCAATAGCTTGAAAGAACATAGTGTTCATGCCCGCCCCCGCCCCCATAAATTGGACATTATCAAATTCCTCTATCTCTCTTTTGGCGGCACATATTTTTGAACGAAAGGTACCTCAAGAGTCTCTTTTCCAACAAAGAATTTTCTCTTTCAAAAGTTTAAGTTTTCTTGAGAGTTGAAAACCTTTCTAATCATCAACCTATGTATTTTTCATGAAATTCTCAAATAATTTAATTAAAGATCTGTCAGTCAACCAGGAAATTTTAAATCTGAAAGGTAAAAGCCCATAAGGAAAGCTATCTGTGTTGAGTAACAAAGGGACATAGTTAGAAGCGACTTTTGGTAATGCTTTGACATTTAAATTGGGGAAACGATTTGCAAAATCTTGGGTAACCAAAAACCTATCCAATTTAGCTAAACATGCTCATCATAATTGTGATTAGACCAAGTGAATTTTACCCTAATGTATTGGCGGTGCTTAAATTGAGGTTTGTGTGGGTTGTGGTTGTTTTGAATTTTTATTTTTATTTTACATCTCTTGGTTTCATATTGGCCTTGATAATTGCCCCTCCAATATTGATCTTGGTCATCTTCCTCCAACCTGACCAATTTCAAAGCTATAAAACTTCATTAAGCTTGCCCACAGTTCTGCTCTTTCATCTTCTCATCCAAAAGTTTTTAAAAATGTATTCCTTATCATGGTAAATGGAAGCTAAGGGCCTTTCTCTAATGCTTGAAGTGTTGCATAGATACAAAGTTCAATTTGACATCTAGTGAAATGATTGTGACTGTCATGTACAAAAGATAAATAGTCTTTTTATAGACAATCATTTTTGTAAATTAATATGGTTCAAGTTGAATTCTATTAAGTCAATTCCAACCATGTCGTAGAGGGCAAGGCACCAGTTTCCAAGATCATCACCCATGCATATTTTATAGCTAATTTAGCGTACCTACACTCTAGCATCCCCCAAGGCATAACATGATTTTCCATAGGTATTTTACTTGAGCGTGTATATTACATCTATTCTCTCGGTCAGAAGATCTACTTAAGAGAATATTTTCTATCTGAAATTTTGGGAACCCCCAAAGAATCATTAGATTATTATTCTCCAAATAAATAAAAAATTAATTTTTAGTTTCTTAACACTTAAACCTTACCCTTTAAAATTGAATGATCTCTATTCAATCTTGAGACATTCTCTTTTTCAAGTGCATAAAGGGTGCAATTAGGAAACTTTTCTTCTTGAGTTTAATTTAAGAGTTGAAAAGGTTACCAAAATTTTGGGTTCCAAAATTAACCCTAAGTGGTACATTTGGTTCGCGTGAAAATATTTTCACAGGAAAAAATTCTCATGCGGTCAAGTACAGGAATATATAGACATCAATTAGTTATCAGTTGATGTTAAAGATGCACTAGGATCAATTGGTATGAAAATATTTCTATATCTTACCGCATGAGAGAATTTTTTCTACCAAACATGCCACAAGATAAGATTTTACCAAGAGAGTAAATGCATAGCATACCTACAATTATCTTTTGGCTTTTGGCTTTTGGCTTTTCTTTTAATAAGGTTAAGTTGAAAATATTGCCACCAAGAGAGTAAATGGATAACATACTTATAATATCTTTTTGGCTTTTGGCTTTTGGCTTTTATTTTAGTGAGGTTAAGTTGAAAATATTGCCATCCTCAATGAAGAAAACATAAATGATAGACACATATAAGAAGCAATGGATCTAGGATCCCATGTTCAACATTTTCTTGCTCCTTTGCATGATGTATACACAAAGGTCAATGAAAGAAATAGATAGTTGACCAAATCCTCAACGACCTCTACAAAGTTTTGCGTAAAGCACTTCAGGAGAGTTTTGACCAAACCCAAGAAGTCGAGTAGACAAAGCCCAGGCTCTATATGATGTAATTTCTATATAGCTTAGGCAAATACCAGGCTATATATATATATATATATATATATATATATATATATATATATATATATATATATATATATATATATATATATATGAGCAATGATTCAATGCAACGACACTTTTAGAAAATCATGTTTGTGGTATTTGTATGACTCCAAATTTTGTATACACACTCTCTTCGTCTCAATAATCAATCCCCCAAAAAAAAATTCAAATTGAACCCTAGATATGGTCAAAATGAGTTCCCTCCAAAAACGAATCTAGACCGATCATTTTGTGAATTTCAAAATCTCATCTTTTATAAACTCAAAATCATTTTTTTCTTTTTAAACATTGTTCATCTAATGACAATAAAGCTATCCAAAAAAATTAGAAATGAAAAAATCCTTCTAAGGCCTAGATCTATGCATCTCACCAAAATGAACAACCTATGTTAATTAGGCTAAAAAAATACTTTCTAGATTGTGTTTTCAATTTTTTCTGTTTTTTATGATTGTTTAATAGAATAAAAAGAGTGTATATTTCAAATTTTGGATCAAACAAATGGCCATAAGATGGTTTTTTAAGGTTATTGCATCATATTACTATACAACGGTTGCAAGAAATCACTGCCCTATATATATATATATATATATATATATATATATATATAGCAATGATCCAATGCAATGGTTGTATCATAGTATAATGCAACGACACTTCTAAAAAACCATATTTATGGTATTTGTTTGACCCCAAATTTTGCACATACACTTTCTTCATCTTAATAATCAATCACCAAAAAAAAAGTTCAATTTGAACCCTAAATATGGTTAAAATGAGTCCCCTCCAAAAACAAATCTGGACCATTCATTTTGTGAATTTTAAGATCTTAGCCTTTATAAAATCAAAATCATTTTTTTTTCCTTTTTAACATTGTTTATCTAATGATAATAAAGCCATCCAAATAAATAAGAAATAAAAAATCCTTCTAAAGCCTATATCTAAATATCTCACTAAAATGAACGGCATATATTTATTGGGCTAAAAAAATACTTTTTAAGTTGTGTTTTCAAAATTTTACTTTTTGTAATTGTTCATTAGAATGAAAAAAGTGTATAATGCAAATTTTGAATCAAACAAATGGCCATAAGGTTGTTGCATCATATTACCATACAACGGTTGCATGAAATCATTGTATATATATAGAGCAATGATTTCATGCAACCGTTGTATGGTAATATGATGCAACAACCTTAAAAAACCATCTTATGGCCATTTGTTTGATTCAAATTTTGAAATATATACTCTTTTCATTCTAATGAACAATCACAAAAAAAGAAAAAATTGAAAACACAATCTAAAAAGTATTTTTTTAGCCCAATTAACATAGGCCATCCATTTTGGTGAGATGATTAGATCTAAGTCTTTGAAGGATTTGTTCATTTCCAATTTTTTTTGGATGACTTTATTATCATTAGATGAATAATGTTAAAAAAAAAAAAAATGATTTTGAGTTTATAAAAGCTAAGATCTCGAAATTCACAAAATGAATAGCCTAGATTCGTTTTTGGAAGGGACTCATTTTGATCATATTTAGAGTTCAAATTGAAATTTTTTTTTTTTTTTAATTGATTATTGAGATAAAAACAGTTTGTGTGCAAAATTTTGAGTCATACAAAAAGCACAAACATGGTTTTTTAGAAGTGTCGTTTATTATACTATAATACAACCGTTACATTGGATCATTGCTTTTATATATATAGAGAGAGAAGTTCCGTGTGCTAGATGAGAAGATATCAGCTATTCGAATGAAAAACTCCAGATGAAATTAGAAGACCAACTTAAGACACCTTGTGCAAAAGGAGAGGCAATCTTATCTTACGGACCAAATTAATCAAAGAAAAAAATTAATTCAAAAAAATCGAGGTGAAAACAAACATGTCATAGGTTGGGATCCTTTCATCTACTCTTTCCTAACAAATCCAATCGAAATCAGGCATTTGCTTGAACTGAAAGAAAGTTATTAGGGCATAAGTTCGTCCATCTACTCTTTCCTAACTCCTAACCAGTGATGAAAAATCCGCCTAACTAGTTTCTACGTGGCCGAGTTACCTAGGTTCGGGCTCGGCAAAGGGAGTTGTCCCGAGTTGTCTAACTCAGGGATATAAAAAAAAATTCTAAAAAATAAATCATTTTTGGAATATTTAATAGTGTTTTGGCTATAAATACATATTTTTTGCATTCTCCCCTCTTTTTTAGATTATTTCAAAAATGCCCTTTTGATTTTTTAAAATCTATTTTTTTGTACTCTTTTAACATCATTTGGGAGCGTTTTGCTTAATCTTACTTTAAACATATATTTCATGTTATCTTGAATTTTTTTTATAACTTTTTACTTTTTTTTGTTGCAGTACTGGGCACTAATCAGACCGAGCTTCAAAGACTCGGGCGGAGCAATCGGCTCAGGCTAAGAGGGATTACTCCAATCGCATTTTCTAACAGTATTCCAAACAAGCCAAAGAGCGTCAAATAGGGAAACGTGAATCATGAGAAAGAGTCTCTCCAGGTCACCACCACAAAGTGAATTGAAGGATCCTCAATATCTCTATGACTCAGATTAACTCTCTCTCTCTCTCTCTCTCAAAAAACCAAAAAAACAGCTGTCCCTACTCTTTCCCCCAATTTATAAGCAGGGGTTTTGTTCCTCAAACAGATTCTTTCTTTTTCTTTTTTATTCTTTTTGTTTTTTTTTTTTTGGGTGGGGTGGGGTTATTTTGAGTTAGTCGGCATGGTCTATTCTTTGTTGGAATGGTTGTCCCAAATCCTATGGAAGCGACATAAAAAGCGAGAAAAGTAGTTAAGAATCTAATTCTAGAGAGGTTATTCAAATCCGTGCTCACCTCTCAAAAGAAAATAAAAATTAAAAATGTTTCAATTTCCATAAAAAGACAGCTAAAAATGCACAGAACTTTTAGCTCAAAATTAATCATAACTAGTCCAAATTTGCTTATAATGTAGAATATTCCAAATTTTTCATAATTAAACTTTAACCAATTTCTAGTTTTTTTATCAGTAATGAAATTAATTAACTTAAAGTAAAGAAGAAATTGTTATAGCAGGAAAACAACATAAGCACCATGGCTAAAGGAGATGCGCAGCGAGCATGTAAGAGACTGAGGCAAATTCTATGCTTAAAAGATGCATGCCCAACTTGCCTAAGATGAACAAATTCGAAACAGAGTATATATCACTCAAGAAGTAACTCGCCCCCAAATAAATTGGCAATCCACTGTGATGTGCTTGGTCCGAAACAGGATCTCGACGTGTATAACAATCCCATGATGGGAAAATTCCATCCGATTTCAGAAAAATAGAAGTTACCTTTCATGAAAGTTTAGTTTATCGACTATCATTCTCTTTTTAACAAATAAACTTTTCATGATTTTCTAAAATAAATAACTTTTCCTGAAAGTTTAGTTTGTTGACTATCATTCTCTTTTCAACAAATAAACTTTTCATGATTTTCTAAAATAAATAATGATGGAATGAAGAATAATAGGGCCAAGGACCTCTAGTCCCACCACCATGATTCCAAGTAAACTGTGGTGTACATGAAGGAGCTGCAAAAATGGCATCTCATAGCCCCCCATATATACCATGGAACCACTCAATAATTTAGTGGAACCGATACGGCTTGTGTGCTTGTATCTAGTAAGCCATTGAAATTTTCTTGATTGATACAACTGAGCCATGCCATATATCCATCTCAGGGAAATTTACCTTCCATGCTTCACCTTTCTTCTATATATTAGGCACCATTTTCTCACTCCTTTGTAGATCTCGTTAGTCGAGAATCTTCTCACCTGTAGAGAAAAAATTCCAAACAAAAGTACCCACTACATACAATGCCACTGCAACCTTGAAAACATCATCCCACGAGCCTGCAAGTTTTTTATTGAGTGAATATCGTTAAAAATAAAAACACCGGATAACTTTAAGGGAAACTAATTATAAGCCCAACACTGCAAAACATTGAAAAGAATAGAAACCAATGATAAGTCCTGATTCATGATTCAAAAAAGCTTAGTAGGGCTATTGACAAACCACGTTGGAGTATATAGCCAGTCGCCGCAGTCCCAAGGACACCAGCAAGCACTCCTGCAGTGTTTGATAGGCCCAATAGTACACCCTGCAAAAAATTTGATAGGTTTATGTATGTTCTTGATGTGCACCTAAATGTCAAATACAGGCGTCAGAGTCCCCTGATATTTAGGTGCAGGCATTCTCCAAACACCATTATTTTCAAGCATTCTAATAGACTGACAAAATTTTCTTGTTTTGATGGTTAAACTGCCCTAATGTCCAAAGGATGTCATGCATAAAGGATGTACAATTATGGCAAGTGAAACGCTAGAAAATGTTCACTTGGTTTAATGGCGATATGGGAACAAAACTGGGGGTGTAAGAGTCACTATCATGTCCTGTTTACACAGCATTTTGGTTATGGAAAGATACACAAAGAGGCAGCATCCATGCAGAATTTCATTAGAGCCAAACAGGCTCTTTTTCGGGATATCTAATGAAACAGAACTGTGTATAAAATTTGTGGCATTTCTGGTTTTACTCACAGCGTAACGGGGACCAATATCCTGATGATTAGAATAGAGGCCAGATTGTGAGAATGCATCAGACCCCTGTTGAGAAACCATGTAGGTGAATGAGCATGTATCACTCGCAAGAAATGAAAAGAAGCATGTTTATGATCATCAAAATCTTGAGCTCCAAGACAAGAATGTTATAATATTCATACTACAGAAAGATGCAACTCATATAAAGGATCTATAATTAAGCAAATTAGGTAATAAAGATGCCATCATCAAATATTACATTCCAAGAAGATCCTCTCTTTTGGCCATAAGGAATCAAAGGGTTCATATCTATGACACAAACATCATTGAAAGTGCCAGAGGGTTATCACAGTCTATCAATGGTCAGATGGTGATCGTGAGAGAGTAGTATGTGCTGAATTACTGGCATGTCTAGAGGGATCCACTCTCCAACCATTACTCAATAATGTGACCATTATGGCTATACTACTCCCCAAATTATATGAGCCGTAATATATTCTCCCATGACCAAAAAGAAGAAGAAATAAAATCTGCTCATTCCTGCGCTTAATTGAAGTGGTATGTTGACATTAAAAGCAGCACAGAAAATGAAAATGAAAATGAATAGCAATGATAATGAATAGCAGGAATCTTTATTGATACAATTATATATCAATTTTCTTACATTATGTGCCAAGTTTTTGGCTCCAATTAAAAACAAATATTTCTTTTCATCACAGTTACCTCTTCTTTTTTCTTTTTTCTTTTTAACTGTTTACTTACAACATAATCAACAAGAAAATCAAACAAGCAAAGAATCGGGGTTTTTGAATTTAAGAGAAACAAGTCAAGGTGCCTCTTTATGCATCTGTGCATGGGGGAAGAGGCCCTGGTTTACAGTAACAATTGATTTCCTAACTTCCAGACACAAGAATTGTGAACTTATACAATGTAATGCTCACTATCCAAGATCAATGACCAATTCACAAATATATCAATCAAGTACAGACAAAAAATATATTTACAAACCTGACTGCATGCCATGCACAGTACAGCCATTGCAGGAGTATGGACATGGCTCAGTTGTGTGAGAAAGAATGCTGGACCGAGAAACCCAATTGATTGCATAATCTGGAGCATCAGAAAGCACTAAACGTTAGCCCTATCTCGGAAAAAACTAAGATGGATTCATATCAGAACATAACAGCAATAAATTGGAGACTACACCAATTGAGTTTCTCAATAAAAACTCACAAGCCTTCATGAGGATTCATGGATGAAGTAATAAGGGAAATAATTACCTTGCGAACCGTAGTTATGGATAGACCTTTGCTCACAAGTGTGTCTGCAATCCACCCTCCTATGTTTGCAAACACTGCCATGGTTAACCATGGTAAGACGCAAAATAGACCAGACTCAGTGAGGTTAAACTTCAACACCTAAAGAAAAAAGAAAAATACAATAAATGTTACATAATAAATGTTCATTATTTTCAATAGTTGACAGCATTATGATACTATACTGAAAATTTTTCCATAGTTGTGTAGAAGCAAGAATTGATATAGGTAGTGTAAAAGAAAATAAATGCTCAGTAAACTTTTATTGCATCTTGATAACAGCTAGCAAGCCAAAATACTTCACTACCCTCTTTTACTAACATATCTAAGGTTCAATAAGTAAGAGAGAATTGGACCATTCAAATGGAAAAGGCAGTCAATCACACTTTGCTGGGATGGAGGGGTCAGTCTTTGGAAGAAGAGGAGCCAAAGACAGGCAATGATAAATAACAATGCAAAATTTTATGCACAAATTCATATCGGCAATTCTACAAGAGCAGAAGTGTAGACTTGTGATTCTACAGGAATTCAGAAATTTAACTCATAAAATATGATGCAAAGATCATCAAGTTGTGTTCACAAATCAATAAATTTTCTTTCATCATTGATGTATCAAACTGTTCAAGTGTCCATTGAATTTCAAGTTTCAAGAGCACTTTTTAAATTCATAGTCAGCACTCAGCATAAGCAATAAGAGCCACAAGATCAGTTACACATACCAAAAACAAAAAATCCAATATACTAGAATCTTTATGCAAGTGAGCACACGCCACTGTATTCCAGTAGTAGCAAATACCTTTTAGATGTTAAATGACACAAGAGACAGTAACACGTGGCACTCTGTTATATTAAGTATGACCTACCTGGTTGTAGTATGTAGGCATCCATGTTAGCAGAATGAAAGTTCCCCAGTTATGGCAAAAGTGGGAGATGATTAAAGCCCAAACCGGTGCTTTTGATAAGATTAATTTCCATGGTATGGCTGTAACAGGATCCTTCACAATACTACCTCCAAGGATTAGCTCTTTCTCTTCAATCCTAAGCTCAGGATCTTCTTGTGGAGAACTGTGTGCCTAGGGAGACAATGTAACAATAAATCAGATGATAACTGAGGTACATGAAACAGCAGGTCCATTCTAACAACATAGAATCATAAGATGTAAAATAATAATCAATGATAAAAAATACTGCTGAAAATACACATATACATAAATGTAGGAAGATTCTTAAACTTGGCAGTCAATCATCAAACTCAATATACCACAATATGAAAGAATGAAGCAGGCATTTGAGTCATCAATTTTCAACTGGTTCGTTATCCGGGTTCTACAATGCAACCATACAAAATGCAGCATGCAAAATTCTTTAAAACGGTTTAGGAGTGCCAACAGTCAAAATTGAATTACCAGAGACAAATATACAACAGAGAGACGAATACCAACTGAAGAGTTTGATTAATTGCACACAGACTTACTTTATTTAACCAAATCGCCAACCAGATAATCCCAAGGGAACCAAAGGAGTAAAAGACAGATGGCCAGCCAAATTTGTGGATTAACATGGGCGAAAAGGCGAATCCTGTCACTGAACCAAGGTACATCCCACTGTATACAAGTGCAAGAGATCTGCTCCTCTCTGAAACTGGAATCCACTTAGAGAGTATATTATTCATGGCAGGCATTGCAACTCCCTGAGGCCAAAAGTTCCCAAATTCAAGCTCATAAGTTCAAATAACTTAAGAGGAAAGGTTGATGCCAAAACGCTCATAAGAACCAGTAAGCTATGTTCAATATATCAACGTGTTACATAACTGATCTAGGAAGAGACCAACCTCACCAATTCCCATGAAAGCTCTCATTATAAGCAAGAAAGGCAGTCCGATCCTTGCAGCAATAGGTGTGAGCACAGTTGCAATTGACCACCAAACTACCCCAAAACCCAATACGAGTTTTCCGCCAAGCTTGTCAGCCCATATCCCCCCAAGAATCTACACGTTGGAAAGAAGTATTAGAAAGGAAAAGCAACATATGATATTGATAAAACAAATTGTAGCACTAAACCACAAAATAAAAAAGTATACCTCCAAATCACATAATGAAACAAATTGCGATGCTTTGATATAATTCAATAACAAATCCATCTAAAATTTTGGGAATAAATGTCAAAGAATAAGATTATTTACGAACTCAATAGGTCAATAAAAAAACAGGTGGAAGTAGAGGATCAAAATTGATCCTTTGAATTCTCATCATATGAACATCAAGTTCAAGGTTTCAAGTTGGTTTGCACTTGCAACAACTACATGCACCAAATCACTACTCTCACCTAATTCTTTCTCTTTTTTTTGGGGGACGAGTGACCTATATTAGCTTGCAAAGATGATGGCCTACCTATTAGCTAACTCTATTTTGACCACATTACCTATATAATGTTGGGTGTGTGTGGCCATTAAAGGCCTTATGAGTGTTTGTAAAATGGAAATATATAGTGGAACATGAACTCAATGGGAGTGTGGTCCCTTATGGACCATACTAAGCAAACGATGTTTGCTGGTACTGGACTGTACTTGACGTGCTAGGTCGGTCTGGTTAAGGAAAACCCATGTTACCTGGGCTTAGAAAAACAAACTAATGATGGTTATATAGGTTATCCCTTGATGAGATCAGAGTATGCCTGGATGAGTGAGCTTAGGGACTGAGTGATCCTTGTGTGTGATGGAGGCCTTCAGATACCGGGCCAAAGCCTCATCATTTGTACCATCACATAGCACGCACATCAATTGCCATTTCAGGAAATCGTACCATCTTTCAAGGTGAAGCGTGTGCATGCACGAGAGATACCCCTTGTGAACCATCGAGCTATGGATTGCATCAAGTCAGAATGATCTTGGTTTCGTCTCCAGGGGGGACCTGAAATCCATATACGGGGACTACGACCCCTTGCCCATTGGCTAGACTTTGGTGACCCACTAATGATCTCCTGCATGGACTGTGGGTCATGAGCAACGCTGGGTCGGTTTGAAAAAGCATGTGTGGTTCGTAGTTTGCGGTTGGACATGGAGTGCCCCAGTGGATATTTATTCCTAGACCATATGGATCATTTTCCATCAAAGTATTTAATTTTATTTATTTTAATAATATATGATTTTTAGAATTGTTATTTGAATTTTTTTAAATCTCTTAATATTTTATTTATCAAATTTGGATTTATAAAAACAAAGATATTGATTTTATAATGATTTAATTATTCAAATAATAATTTTTTGTATTTTTTAAAATATAAAAATATAACATAATTGCATGGGAGGCCCAATGGGTCTTTTGGGCCCACCATTGCATATTGGGTGGGGCCCATTATGTGCCACCATGGATGGCACGTCCCACCAAGAGAAACCTTCTTTTTTTATGGAGATCAAGCTCTAAAGCTTGAGAGATAAGTTTGTGTTGTTTTAAGTAAGCTTGAGCCTTGAGAAAATTTTGAATGATATTTTGTTATGTATGAGAAGGCTTGTGCATAAAATAAGAAAGGATAATATTATGATATATTAATTCCTTATTTGAATTAATTGATGGGAAAATGGTTTAGGAAGTAGAGGATAATGGTCTAGCAACTTCCATAGGATGTTGATGGCCCATCTATGGAATGGAGAGCTCATATCTCTTACCCCACAAGCCACCCAAGATCAATGATGCATATTCATTCTCACATGAGTGGCAAGACAAGGAAAACCCGTAGAAACCCTAATCTTATGAAGCACTATAAAAAGGGATTGATTCCTACCCAAATCTCTGCACCATATCTCTTGTACCTAAAATCTCACTCTTCTCTCTCCTATAGAAAAAGGAAGGGGCACGTCCCATCTCTTGAGTTTTCTCTCTCCCTCTTGACCGGAGCACACCCTACTCATAAAAAGTCTTCTCTCTCATCTCATGGCTTCTCTCTTATAGTGTCTCTCATGATCTCTCATCTCTCTTTGGGGTTTAGACTATAGGGTTGTGGTAGAAAAGAGAAGCATATCTCTCTCATACTAGGTTGCTAAGGGGATTCATCTAAGGGTTTAAGATTTGTGATTAAGGGGTTCATGTTCCTTTGGTGTAGCCCTTCCAAACTTGCTTCCCGGTTGAGATTCAAGGTTGAGCATTAGATCCTGCGCCATTGAAAAGTGGTGACTCGGTGTGGAGTGTAAGAAGCCCAATTGAGGTAATCTCCAGCACCCACTTTTGTTTCTTACTTATTTTTTTTATTTGCTTTCTTCATTCCCAAGCATAGGTTGTGTCTTTTCTTTGTTAATGAAAAATGTGGTTTTGAATGGTTTCAAGTTCTTGAGATCCTATTGAATTTTTTTTTTTTTTTTATTTGAAGTTATTATATTGTAAAAGGACTACTTGTGAGTGATCTAGACCATGAAGAAAAGAAAAAGTATTGAAAAGAAAGATTTTATACTCCAGCTAGATCACACGAGTCCTTCTTTCATATAAATCATATAGTTTATACTCCTCTTCAACTCATAGCCACTTCTTTAAGTGCACATATTGTTGTTTTTAAGATATTTTGCACTGTGCCAAGACCACCAGTTGCCATGTAACTGCTAGCTACAGTCTCTTATTACGTACTTTTTGCATGTATAGATGTATACTATGTTGGGCATCTTAATGACATACTATCTAGCAATGGTGTGTACATATTCAGAGAGATCTATTATTTATGGGAGAAGTACGAAGCAATCCGATTCCTCTAAGTGAAGCGTTAAAGCAGAGCATCGAAAAATGGTGTCTAGTACAAGTGTGTTGGTTTCAATTCAACAACTACATCAGTTCCCTATTCATATGACTCATCCACACATGTCTACAGGAATATTACAATCACAATTTGTATTATAGCCATCTATATTTTTTAGTATAACAAAGATAATAAAGTAAAAAGTACTTCAATAGGGAAAAGCCACTAAATGGGCCTCATATATCTACAACACTAAAGATGGATGATTTACTCACCAAGGCTTACAGAACAGTGTACCATGCCTCGCACTCAATCCTTTGCCTTCATCATGAATATCAAGAAGTGTATAGAATGTCTTTTATATTCTTTATCTTTTTTATTCCTGAAATATCCTTGGAGCACAGTTTTCTTCTTTCTTAAGTGCGAGGATTTCCAAAAGACAAGTTTTATCACCACATATTATCCATAACATGATGGCCCTAAATATACCAGGGTTTCAACTTTGGACCCATTTTAAGATTAAGGAAAAACTTATTTCCAATGCATAACTTAAGTCTTGGGTTAAAACTTAAGAAAGAGAACCAAGGGCACAAAATAAGCCACTAGTGATGCAGGAATGGGATCCATGAAACAAAATATCATAGTAGGAGCACCTAGCAAACCTGGGTGAGCAAGTAACCCCAAAAGAAAGAAGATTGTATCAAACCAGCAGTAGCAGGGTTCCAATTGAACTCTTTAGACATGGGGAGTATAGCAATACTCATGTTCACCTGCAATACAAATATTTGTTACAAGTTAGTCATACTCACGACTAGATGCCAATAGCAATTATTTTCTTCAAAGAAATAAAAAAAGTATCATTACAAATCATTAACACAGATGGCTTTCTATGGTTGTAACCAAGGGCTGTAGATAGTAACCAGAGTTAGGAAATGAGATTCATCAATGTAAGAGGTGTTGCATTATAAAACAGTAAATGATGATTCAAACATAGGAGTAAACGTAAATTTTGTAAGAAAGTAATCATGGGTAAAATTAAGAATATGTTGTGTAGACACATGTGAGTGCATCCTCATGCATGTGAGCATGTGCACGCAAAGAAATAACGAATGTCTTGGTGCACTAACACATTTCTGCATGTAGGTCCTTGCTAGACACCAATGGACAAGTGCAATCAATGCAGGGTAATAATGCTCTCAGAAAGTACACTTCTATATCAAAACATTTCAATGAATCATGGTGAAAGGAGATATTAAAAACTACTCATAACTCTTGGAGATGGGCTAAACTTGATGTTGAACACACTCAACATTAGATTGGTCAAATTGAAACTTTTGAATTTTCAGAGGAAGCACTCTTAATTGTACCAGTTCAATTAGGAAACCAATTATGTGTGTCTTATTACCTGATCAAAATAAAGGAAACCCAACAAAAACATGTAACGCTATCTTTATCCGAACTTATATCAATCATATTTGCTACATTAAACATTTAAAACATGACTAAGAGAAACTCATAATGTATATTTGAGAATGAGATTCTTTGGAGACCTGATTATTGATTTTAGAAAATTTCGATAACTATAAGAAAACTTCATAATTCTGCTAAAAATATGTGATCACTGTCACGAGAAGTTTTCAAGGAATTGACAATGATTGGAATTATTCAAGAACTCTTGAGGACAAGGAATGCTACTCTGCAGCATGAGCAGTGCAGGAACTTGATTTACAAAAAAAAGTCATTTCAATCAAATTCAGGCCTTGAACAGCCCACATAAATTCTATGGGAACAATAAAAGGGTATGTTATCAAGGGAAAAAGTATACTATACTCCAAGAGACCAACATGGATTATTAGGTCTTCAGCACCATTTAAAATGATGGACAATGATGAAAAGCGACGGGTCATGCCCTGTAGGACCCACTCTCTCCATCACCAAATCACCATTTTGGTGGACAGCTATGACCAGTTGACAACATATTTTCTATAGTCCATTGGATTATGGCATATTTTCCCTATATCAAAAGATAATATTGGACGGGAAACCACAGATATTTAAGTTGAATAGGAGAGATATAAGCAAGAAACAGGAGAGTAAGCCTACGCGATCCATATTGCAGAGAAGAAATGCTGAGAAACAAAGTAATACTATCATCCAGCGCTTTGGAAATTGCTCCCACCAGTAAGTCATCTTCTGTATGTATTCATTGAGAGCAATACCTTCATTAGGGGAATCTGGAGGCTTAAGGGAGTCCAAATTTAACCCTGTTATGTCATATTGTTCTGACTTGAAGTCTGCTCGCATCATGGTTTTCTGACGAAATTCAGATTGTTGGAACTGCCCATTGTAGCACATACCAAGCTTGCCAAGTTTCTTCGACTGAACCCAGTAGTAACTAGATTGATCGGATGAAAGAAAACAAACATAACCTCTTAGTAATCTTTTTCCATATTCAGTAAGCTTCATACTTGCACCACCACTAACTACTAAAGAATTTAAGTTCAGAGGCCCCATCTGTCCAAAGAATGCAGTTTTAAGCCTTAGGTCTCTATCAGAGTGCATGGAGAGATATGAAACATTTCTTCCTAAAATATCTAAGTTTTTGTTGTGATTTCTGCAATATATAAGTCTTTCCCCACCAGCAGATAGATTCTCTCCAGCATCCATTGATACAGCAGGTTTTCTCTGACAATGTTTTCCTGTAGAGTGCATCAGACCAATGTCAGAGTAGGAAAAACCTCATTCTTATACTAAATGGTTACTAACAACAGGCTATTTCCATTTTGAACATTGAAAGAAGTGGCTGTTTATGTTTGGAGAAATCTTATGCCTGGACGACAGCATTAAAGTGCTTTTACATGCACAACCAAAGCATTCAGACATCAAATAATTGAGAAACTAAAAATTCAGGAAGTTTATATCTCAAAAAAACAATCGTAAACTAAAAATTAATGGAGATTATCAAAGAAGTGCTTGGAAAACCTGTATAAATAGAGTACGTGTTGAAGAAATTGGGAAACCCAACATAGTGCCTGGAGCAGTAGTTCGTTTTTTTAAAAATGATTGTATTGCTCTTTGGTGTTAAAATGGGTGGGGAAGTGGAGATTTTAGTAAAATATGTAGCATAGATCATGGTAACAATCATTAGAAAAATAATTGACCAGTCCAGGCACTGTTTTCAATTTTTTATTTCCAGAACATCTGCACATCAGGCACTATCTTTTTACTTCCCCCAAGAATTTAAGGAAGATAGCATTGTCTACATCATATGCACATATGAACCATGTTATTTGATTCTCAGTGAGGATTTATAGTGACTCAGCATAAGCTAAAAGGGGAAAGGATACCTATGTGTAACAAAAAATGTTGAACATACAAGTATAAGTCAGAGTCCATAAATACATGTACAACTATAGATGCCCAAAAGAGACCGGATTGATCCGGCACTAGCAATTTACACATTATTGTAGCCTATAATCATTGTAAAGACAATGAGAAGAACTGCAAATAATAACCTCATTGAATGAATCACAGAGTACTCTTTAATTGCAGACAATCTAGAAAAAAAAAGCATGCCATCGCAAGAGTAAAATAGTACGTCTCACAAACAAAAGACTTCCACAAAAGAAGTGAACCACAAAACTATAACAAATTATCCAATCTCAAAATTAAATAAATAGAGAACAGTTACTTATTACGGAAAAATTCAAAATGAACTGGCAGCTATTCCAAGGTTCACACTGCCTACCAAACAACAGGGGGCTTCTTAAATAGAAGTTTTCTGCACATGCATATCATATGACTATAAACCTCAATAAACTTGTGAGATGTTGATACTAGTAAGGTTATTTTGAAACATACAGTTGCAACTTATCACAGTTGGAATCAATATTTTGAACACTGAGAAAACAGATATATTTCTATAAATGCATCATTTGCGCAATACTCACTAAGAATGAGCATCTCAAACAGCACATGCGGAATTCCAATGTACATTAGTCAATCCAAAAATAGAACTCAATAATCAATATATTGGAAACATCGAGAAATAATAAAAAATAAAGCTGTTGAAAATAAATGCCCGAGCTTGTACTTCGTAGGTCAGTTTGCACATTTACACGGCCTGGAGTTTTTCCATTTTAAAGGAGCTCGAGATGTGCTGGTGCCATGTGCTTCTTAGGGCCATTTTAGCGATTAAGTGAATGCAAAAAGCTTGAACCAGAAAAAGTTCCATTGTTCAAGTGCTTTAATTAAACCAAGAACTGTGTAGAATTGTACATAATTAACAAAGTTACCCACACACATTTATTATGACGACAAGATATAATAGGCCCCTACACAATGTGATCGCATCCCCCAACCTTCCCATGTGAAGTATAGAAATATGATACATTCTAGTTCACAGAACATAATGTCGGTCTCTAAACAGATATATATAAATGCATATAAAAGGTGGTCCACGTCTGTATCCCTCCCTCTCTTTGTTTATCTATCTATCCGTCTTGCAATGAAACACTAATTGACAAATATGCACTTAGCTGAAGTATCCATAATTAAATTTTTTTAAAGACAACATTTAATTATATGGAAATAGGATAGAAAATGAGGGGGCAATTTATCCAAATACAGACCAAATTCAAGTTTTCATTGTGAATGCATTTGCCAATACATAACTAAACTCTGGACTAGATGAGAACAGAGACCTCAGCTTACAATAGCACCATGAAACCTAAATTAAACCAGAAAATGAAAAATAAAGTTAATCTCATTCGCTCAAGACCTTCACAAAATGAACATTAGATTTGGGTCTTATTTGGATCTCAGGATAATTGAAATCAAGCATGGGTACCATCACTAATGACGTAATGTTCCCTTCACACATTGCTGTCCTTTCCGAACTTAATAAAAGAAGATTTTTCTAAGAGTTACCACATCAAGTGAACTGTGAAATCTAGTGATTCCAAGCGCCTTAAAGAAGTTGAAACCATATGCCATGTAATGTTCATGAATGCAAGAGTTATTATAGCATTCACTACAAAATAAACCTCACCTCAATTATCCTACGAATCTTTTAGAACCTTCTAATTTTAGCTAAGTATGATTCTGATTAAACTCCTTCTTACATGCTTATTTAATTCCTGTAATTTAAAATTTACCAGCTGACAAATAAGATAATTTTCCATGAATCAGACGGCTCGACACTTCCCTCCCTAATGGAAAGGCCTTGGGGCTGAAACTAGACCCATGTTGCAGGTCTAGATGTGTGTGCCTTAAGCATGGTTGTGGATAACATTTGAAAAAAAAAATTACATTAAAACTAACATTGAATTGGAAAGGTCGCCATGTATCATCACCTTGTTCAGAAACTCGTCTCTGCCAACTCAGCAGTTGGCTGAACCGAGTAAATCTGGCAAGTCCGATTGGACTTGCCGGAGTCCTGTACAAAGTGAAAAAATCCCAAGAAGAAATGAAAAAAAAATAAAAATATGAAGGATTAAATGAAGATAGGAAAAGTAAAATAAAACTAAAATTAACCTTACAAAGTCCAAGTAAGCTTAAAAAAGTATAGGAGAACTGTATCTACAAAAACAGATTTATAGATGAGGGGGCTAAGAAAAATCCAAAAAAAGGAAAATATAAAAATAGGGATTATGGCCAAAAACACTCACCAATCATTTCCAAAAATATCCAAGTCGTATAAAAAAATTATACACCAGTCCAATATTTTAAAACCACTTTTTCTTTTTTTCCTTTTTTTTTTTTTATGTACCCTGAGTTGTATATACAACTCGGGGATACTCAAACTCACCCCAATAACTCTCCCGAGTCCGAGTGGATTCGAGTAAGTCATGGAACCTTTATCACCACCTAATATAAAGTTATAAACCAAAAATTATAATTAAAAAAAGGAAATAACCGGACTAAGTAGCCATATATAACAAGTAGAAAGATAGGCCTGAAATTTTCTAAGAGAAAAAATCAACAACCTTTTCTCCTTTAAACATGTGTTATCTCTATAGAAATGCATACCATGAAGAAAAATAGAAGAAAAGAAACTAAAGCGGGAAAACATTTAGAGCTCAAAAAGTAAAAGAGTAAAACTTCTCCAACTTTAGAACTCTGATTAAATATAAAAACAAATCTTGACACCGTTAAAACTCTAAGATAACGCTTCTAAAGAATGGATAATAATACTTGAAACAATTCTCCATGCATAACCAGCAAATAAGCCGACATTTTCTTCTTTTAGAAAGCAAACGCAGAGAAAATCACACTCATCCTAAAAGTAAAGGATAAATGGTTCATAAGTAACAAAAATTATACTAACTAGGAGAAAAAATAAAGCAATAAAATGCAGCATGAATTTTGCTTAATTCAGATCAGAATTATCAGCAAAATCTTCAGTTCCAGTTTTATTTAAGCATTTCCTCAACAACTAAACAACCACTCCATGAATTTAGATTCAATTTGGAACAAATATAGGTAAAAATTGATGGCTCAAGGATTGGTACCTGGAAGAAGTAAAGAAGCAAAGGAGCTGTTCGGAATTGCCACCATTTTTGAAGCAGAAGAAGCTCAAAAAATCCCTTTTAGAAGCTTCTTCCTTGATTTCGGGAAGAAAAACAAATGGAAAATCAATTATTTTATGATATTTTATAATATATTCTTGATTTATGTGTTCTATTTTCAGCTCTGTGTTTTTATGGTCGACAAAGAAAGGATAAACTGGACCAACACCACTGAAACAGATGAATTGGCGCCCATAAATATCAGAAATTACTAAACTACCATTTCTTTTAATACAAAGACCAAACCACCCTGCCTTGTGTTAATTTCCGGGGATTTGTCTAGGAAAATTGATTCATGCGGACTGGACCGCATTTCTACATATGCGGTTGTGTTAATTTTCGGGGATGTGTTTAGGAAAATGGTATGCGTCCTGGACCGCACCATATATGCGGTCTAGAAAGTGCAAAGCATCCATCTTAAAGATGGATACAAGTAGGTGTTCCATCTAAAAACAATAGAAACTAACGGTCCAAATATTTTCTCGCTAGAATTATTATTTTTATTTTTAAAATTTATTTATTTTTCCATATTCTTGATCTCTATGTTAAAGATTACATGTCCTTAAAAATTAAATTTTAAAATCCATCTCAAAAATAGATTTATTAAAAGGTGTTGTTTCTATAAGGTTGCAACCTTATACAAATCCAATTAAGACGCACCTCCAAATTTTATCATAACATGTAATTTTGTTGTAAAACATTCTTAGGATTATCTTAAAATCTATTTTCATATCTAAATAAAAAATTTTAAAATCCAAAAATAGTTAAAATCAAGGAGATCTATAAACATATGAAAATCTTGAAATGGACGGCCTACATAATGTGTTGCAAGATGCACTATTTATCAAACTCAAAAACTTATTTTTTTATATTCATATATTTCGATGTTGAGATGATTAAATAGAGGGTTTTTCAACATTAAAACAGCCTTTCCGATAGATTTTTGAGATGCATATGTAATTCTACATTTTAAGGTTGCAACCTTATATAAAATTTTTCCTTTATTAAAAGGTTCGTATTTCTATATATGTGGGCTTGGCCGCATAAAAACCGCGTCCATGTGTTTAATATATGCCAAAATACATGCTACTCCTCGAGGAATAGAATTTCCGTTTACTTCCTCAGGTAAAACCCAACTTAGAATTAATTTTAGGACCTCGTATTTTAGGGAAATAACCTCTTTAACCCATATATTAACTTTCAATAATAAAAAATCTAATTGTACATTATATGCACATGAAAAAAATAATGACTCGAAATTGGATAAAGACTATCCAATTTTTGGATGGTGAAATCAAAGAGTTAGAAAACTCTAATTTCAATTTTTTTTAGAATAATTAATTAGTAATTTTTAAGTGGTTCCCAAAATTTTAGATTAAAAAAATTCTTCCAAATAGGTCTTCAGACTGACAGAGTCGAAGTAAATTATGCTGCTAAAGGAGCATAGTATACATGCCCATACTATTATTCAGATGTTTGTCAAATGTTTATGGGATTGTATACTACAAGATCATTTACGTTTTGTTATAAAGATGTCACAATTATCATTAACCATTAGATGTCAAATTAGATGGCGAGTTGTGTTACACAGTTTGAAAAAAAGATTAAACTTCAGGTCTCGTTAATAACATATTCACATTTCCAATACATATTTCTTAGGTTGCAATTCACATAAGGTCTCCACTTTAGACAATCAAAGTAAGACACTCCCTTTAGAATTTGAGAGAAGATATAGTTTCGGCCTTAAAGCTGACATTTTGACTTTAAAATGTGTTTCTAACCCTAATTATGGAGTTCAAAGCTCCAACAAGGTACATATATAAATACTTGAAATTTTTAAAGAAAATGAATGGATTAAATAATATATTACAAGCTGCATTATTTTTAAGACTCGAAAGGTACTTTTTTATAGCTAGAGATCTCGAGGTTGAAATGAACGATTGGAGAATTTTCCAGCACCCAAATAACCTTTTCTAATGGGTTTTGAGCTGCATCTCAATTCTATACAAAGTTTGACACCTTACATAGGCTCCTTCCTAATTTTATGAAGAAGTTCTCTATTAAAAATCAAAATAATGGATAAGAAATAGAAAAATTTGTAAAAGAAAAAAATACTTTGCTATAATTAAATCAAATCTCGATAAGTTTTTTCCTTTCTTGTAGACATGAAGGCTGTATTCTCTATACATCTATAAGAAAGCACAATTCTAATTTTACAAACTAAACTCATCTAAATACTCAGCATTTAATATTTTGAAATTTTTTATGGAACCTTTATTAGAATTTTACATTTTATTCTAAATATGGTTTGTATAACACAAATGTGATAATTTTTACAAGTTTGATGATATCTTTTTTATGGTTCCTAAGAGTCTGAGCAAAATTGGAAAAAATATGTATACTTCTCTCTAAAATTATAATCTCAAATAACTCCCAAGGCTCATAAAACCCCCACGATAAGCAATAAATGACGTTGAACCCCTCCTTTTCTTTTTGTTCGAAATACAGAATTTATCATTCTTGTTTTTTCTTAATCATCATGTTACTTAAATCATAAAAAAGTTGTTCTTCTCTTTATTTCTCTTCTTCACCGTATACCTCTTCCTCCCTCTCCCCTATCAACCTTCCCTAAATACTCTCTCTCTCTCTCTCTCTCTCTCTCTCTCATTCTCATCTCATGAACCTCACAAGTAAATTAAAAGAGGCATGACAAACTCAATTTATAAGATGAAGTTGTTAGAAAAAAGATGATGGGTAAATGTAGTAGTTTAGATAATAGAAAAGGTAAATACGAGTTTAATGTCTTTTTGGAGTTTTATAGATTTTTTTTAGTCCTAGAGAGTTATATGGGATAATAATTTTATAGAGATACCTCTTTTTTCTAAAAATAAATAAATAAAAGAGATAAAAAAATTGGGCAATTATTGGGTTCACAAGAACCAGATATTCGGCCCACAAGTTCCGATTCGAGCCGGTTCCATTTTATAAACCTAGTTTGAAGTAATTTGTTTACCGCTATTTTGATTATCAAAAGAAAAAAAAAATGATCTCCTTTAAGTTCTTCTCATAGTTGTTCTCTGGTAGGACGAGCCTGAATTAAACCACCCAAAATTTGCATTATTTAAGGTCAAAAGTTGAAGTCTTCTTCAATATCAATGTTTTAATTTCCCCCAAATTTAACCATAAAACCATCACTATCTTGAATTTGGCCAATTAACCCCAAATTTAGCCTAGATTAAGCTTTATCCTGTAACTCAATAAGTTAAGGGGTTTTATGCCTAACCCGAGGGTAATTTTCCATGCAAAATTGCATAATATTGTTTAAAATGACCTCAATTTTTGGAATTTTGATATTAAAATACACAGAGAAATTTAAGAAATTAAACAGAAATTCAGCGGGCTTTGTCGACCCAATGCACACATTTGCTACTAAATGTCGGCTTTGTCCCTTTTCTCATAACCCAACTTTAGCCACTTAATCACAAAGGTTAAAATGGTCGATTTATTGAGGAGGAGGGCGTTTGAACATGCAGATAAAAAAAAAAAGCAGTGATTTAAAAACAGCGGGTCTGCACGGAATTATCTGGTCCGACCTGAGACCCGACAACTCGTTAAAGTAAAATGAGGATTCTCTACAGTAAAGTGGTGATTTGGGCCGGTTTTTGGCTCGTTCAGCATTTTTTCACATGCTTTTGTGTCAATTTACTTTTTTTTGCATAGTAAATTGGCGATTTAGACTGTCAATTCACCGATCCAGACAAATTTTTGAAGTGCCCAAGTCAAATAACAAAAAAAAAGAAAGGAAAAGTTTAAATAGAGCTAACGCTCTAAACAATCAAATTAGAGCTTACATCATAAATTTTATTAAAAAATGTTAATTTGATGTTCAAATATCTTTAAATCAATTATCTCGACATCAAGATGCATAAACATGAGAAAAAAATAGATTTCAAGTTTCGAAAATAGTGTATCTTGTAATATTTTTTTGGATCGTCAAATAAGATTTTCAAATTTTTATAGATTTACGTGATATATTTTATTTTTTATACTTTAAATTTTATAATTAAAAATAAAAATATAATTTAAGGCTATTATAAAAATTTTCGATATTGAAACTACCTTTCTCGATACTATTTGAAGGTGGCTCGAATTTGATTGTTTCGATTGGCTCTATATAAATTGTGGAATTTATAACATAAATAGGGTTATTATAGTAATTAACGATGAGTTTTTGGGATAGGTTCATCATAAATGACTCAACTGACTTGAATGTGCTTTCCCAGATATTTGGTGTCGAAAGGCTCGAGCTTCGACACGTGTGGTTTTAAAGAATTCGAACAGTGGGTTTGTCATGCTCAATTTGTTCGGCCCGAGGTCAGTTGGCACTAGCCATTGCCACGTGTGTAAAATGGAAAAAGGAAAGTATTATATGTGCCTCAATATTTGCATCTCTAGAGTCCGTTTAAAAACGATTTTTTTCAAAAAAATCAAGAGTTTCGATCCTTAAAGAAAATCTTTTTTTTGTAATAAAATCAATATAAATCTGTACTTCATTTTTTTCAAAAAAAATTTTCCCTATAACTTATTTATGGCCAAAACACTTTTCAATTTTTACCAAAATGAAAAATAAATAAAAAAATAAAAATAATTCTCAAATAAATTTTTTACTTTTTAAAGTTTTTTTAATATCCCTGATTGGACACCAAACGCAAGATCGGCAAGGAGCCGAACCCAAATAACTCGGGCAAGTAGAGATTACTCGACTGATATTTGAATCACCAGCTTAAACCAATTACTGATATTTGAATCACCGGCTTAAACCAATTACTGATATTTGAATCACCAGCTTAAACCAATTGTGTCAAAGATTGAGGTAAACAGTGATCTCTCTAAAAAAATTTAAAACCAATAATCGAAATACCTTTAAAAAAAAAAATTAGTTTTAGTTTTTAAAATTTTATTTAAGGCAATTTCCCCTCAAGTGTGTGGATGAAGCACCTCTCTCTCTCCACGAACAAGGTGGGCTTTGTGGAAAGATGCTTCGTGGGTTGATTGGGTCCTGATCAAGAAGGGGGCCAAGTATTAAGTGTATTTCCTGGACACTAATGCGTTGACGACTTATAAGCTGGTCTATGGTTTCACAGGTAATAAGTCATGGCAATTGCTCTAGGGTTGCTTTTTCATTTCTTTTCTTTTTTTCTCTCTTTCTTTAATCTTTTTGTTTTATTGAACGTTACCAAAGAATTTCCATTAAAAGAAAACGAAGATACATGATACAAATATAGTTATTGGAAGGAAGTGATCACCATCGAAAGTTGGTGAACTCCTTTGGCACGACGATCAGCTTCGGCATTAGCCTCCCGGTAACAATGACGAATCTCAACAGTTATAGTTTTTAAAATATCTCATATCTCATGAAAAATTATAATCATCCTCCATGGTATATTAGCTTCACCTTTACTCCATGCTATAATGTTTGTTGAATCCCCTTTTATGATATTTTCTCCCTCAATTCTTGACCGAAGTTCAATTCCTAACAAAAGATCTCTAGCTTCAGCTCCATTTACTTTAGTGACACTACAAGGACTTGGATATGAGCAAATAATGTGCCCCAAATGATCTCTTATTAGACCACCAAAACCAGCTGCACCTGGGTTTCCAAAAGACCTTCTATCAATATTATGTTTGTATTCATTAGCAGGTGGTAGTATCCAAACATCGCCCGTACGATTTGATCTAAAATTAAACAAATTAGCCATGACCCTTGGCAATAATCTGGCTTTTTGGGATGAATTTAGCATCTTTATGTATAGAAAACCAATCTACTGCCAACGCCACGATATTGGATTTCAGCATCGAAATATCAGTGCTCAACCCTTTAAATACCATTTTATTTCTTTCTCTCCATATACCCCAAAGAACACTCACCCAAATTGATCTCCACAATATTACGTCCATCTTTGAAATACCCGGAGTAAGCCGTTGGTCAAGAAGTTATCTAATATTTTTTGGTATGAGTCTATAAAGACGATGCCCCTCGAAACATGAGATAGATATGACTTATTCCTCGGGCTTTTGATTAAGCAATAGAAAACATTTGTACCATACTTTTCTTTTAGAACCTCCACCGAAAATGAATTTTGTTGGCTATTAATTCGCCATCACCATTTGATCAACATACCAAAATTCATAATTTTCAGCCTTCTAATCCCCGCACACAAACTTTCTCCCTGCTTATCGAATGCAATTTCTTCTTCATTTTGTCATTACCACAAAGGAAATTTCTCATTAAACTCTCTAGACGCTTAACAATCTATTTAGGCATCCCGAATAAAGACCTATAATAATGGTAAATTTGATAAAGTTGATTTGATAAGAGTATACCTTCATCCCAATAAGAGAGTCTTAGCTTTCTACAAGTCTAACTTTTTGATAAATCTTTCAATGACTGGATTGAAAGAAAGACTAATGTGATCTTGTTGGTTTTTTTTTTTTTTTCTTTTTCTTTTCACCCATTTTCTTTTCTTTTGGCGAATATCACTTACAAGTAGTCTCATTACAATAACTATTGCTTTAAAGAAAATAACATTAACAAATCCAAGATCTTAAAAACCTTGTTGTCATTAAACCAATTCTCTTTAAACAAAAAAAATATCCACAATTTTTATGCTTGGGAATACAAAAACAATATCATTAAATATGACAAGAAACAAAAAGAGAGTGCCGGAGATTACCTCAACCGGGCTTAGTACACCCCACACCGAGTCTCCTCTTTCTGATGGTGCTCAGGATCTATGATCGGTCCTTTGATTCTCCTACACTTAGTAAAACCCTCTTAATAACATATGGATCTCGATCTGAAACCAACTACTTAAGGCCTCAATGCCTTAGTCTTGCTCAAGCCATTTGGCTTGATCTTTGGAAAAATAAGAGATAGATCAAAAAAAGAGAGAGATCTACTAGCAAGGGGATCCTTCTCTTTGCTACCCAAAAATCAAATCATTACAAGTTAACCTTAGCTTGAGCGTGCAACTTAGAAACAAGATAGATAGGTTACTTGAGCGTGTCCCCCCTTGGCTCCCCCTTGGCTTGAGAGGGATTACATGGGCATGCCCCCATTGGACAAATTTGGGAGAAATCTTGAAGCCTTGGGAGAGGTCTTGAACTACTTAAGGCATCAATGCCTTAGTCTAGCTCAAGCCCATTGACTTGATCTTTAGAGATATGAGAGAAAGATCTAAGAAAGAGAGATCTACTAGCAATGGGATCATTTCCTTTGCTACCCAAAAATCAAACTATTATAAGTTAACCTTAGCTTGAGCATGCAACCTAGAAACAAAAGAGATAAATTACTTGGGTGTGTCTCCCTTGGCTCCCCCTTGACTTGAGAGAGATTACATGGGCATACCCCCCTTGGACAAACTTGGGAAAGTTCTTGAAGCCTTGGAAGAGATCTTGAAGTTCTAGGTAGGTGGTACCACTTATAGAGCAATCTTTGTGAGAGAGAGATAAATCCTTAGAGAGAGAAGAGAAAATAAGTGTAGATATTTTATGAGGTGGGAGAGCCTCTTTATATAGATTTTCTATGCATTGGGGTTTGCCTCAATTCGTAGGGACAAATCATGACCGTCGATCTAATGAGACTTGTGGGGTGAGAGATTTGAGTCATCCATCTCTTTGATCCACCATCAATATTCAAAGAGATGAGTTAGATCGTTATCCTCAGTTTATTAAATCAATTCCTATCAAATCTTTAAATAAATAAAATATATATCGTATTTTTTATTTTAGTATATTCAATCTTTTTTCTTTGATCAAGAAATTTTGATTCAAAGATTTATTAAATATTTCAAATATTCAACCTTATCATGTAAGTTGGCTATATATAAAAGATAAGTCAACAAATAAGGGATAAACATTCTTCTCAAGAAGAATACGTGAATGGGTGGGTCGTGCCACCCTTTTGGTGGCCATGCGTGGCCCCACCTAATCCACATGTTTTAAAATTTTGGACCCCATATTTTATGAAGGTCTCATATATTTTTAGAAAATATTTTATTTTATATTTAAAATTTTTAAATCTTATATTTTATTTAAAACATTGAAAAACTAATTTCTCTTAATTTATAAATCTAAATAACAAAAATAAAATATCAGAAGATTCACAAAAATTCAAATAAACATTATAAAAATCATATATAATAAAATTAATTAAAACTAATTAAATTTGATGGGAACCGAATCCATTAGATCTAAGAATTTATCAATATATGGGAGTACTCCACCTTCAAATGTGGACCACGATCCACCTAGCTTTCTCAAACTAACACAGCAGTTCCCATGACTCATAGTCCACTGCAGGGGCTCATGATTGGACTACCAAAGTCAGCCAATTGACTAGGGGACGCAATCCCAGTTTATGAATTTTAGGTTCTCTCCTAGAGACAAAAAATCATAATCCTCCAGACTATGCAACCATGACTCTGTGGTGCACAGGGCTAATCTCTCGCACAAGTACATGCTTCATCCTCATTGGCGAATCTTAAAATGGTTATCTATGTATATGTTGTGTGATGATATAACGATGAGGTTTTAGCCCTATCTCTAAAAGCTATTCATCACATACAGGGGCTACGCAGTCCCTTGGCTCTCATCTGGGCATACTCCGACGTCATCAAGGGATAACCTACTAAATCCTTCTCGGCATATCCCTATGCCCAGGTATCTTGGGTTTTTTCATACTCGGCTAGCCTAGCACGTCGAGTCTAGTCTGAGTATCGGCAAATTGCATTTGCCTAGTATGATCCACAAGAGGACCACACTCCCATTGAGTTTGTGCTTCACTATATAAAATTCTCATACAAGCTCTCATAAGGCCACATAAACCCAACATAGACATCATATAGACCTCGGGGGTTTTGAGTTCATAAGAGGAATCCCTGAATATTTGCAAAGCAAATCTTCCACTCCACAACCCAACAAACCAGCTATCCTTTCCACTATACATTTTGGACATCCTATTCTAGTCAATTTGGTCTCACTGAGGCTAACTTTTAATCCAAATACCAATTTTACACACTTCAAAAAAATCCACAAATTTGTAACCTCCCTTTTACATGGATCACATAATATAATAGTATTATCTGCATATTGATGATGTGATGCGATCAAACTATTATCCCCAACCTTCATTCCAAAAATAATACCCTTGAAACAACTCTTCTAAACATGGCACTAGAGCTTTCAGCCACTAAAGTATTCAAGGAATATGATAAATGATCACTTTGTCTCAATCATCTAGATGCTTTAAAGAATCAAGCAGCTTTCCTATTAATCAAAATAAAAAAATGGGTGGAATTTAATTATCCTTGTGTCCATAGCATCTATCTTAATCTAAAGCCCATCCTTCCCATTATGCATTGTTCGACTTTCCAATCAATTTTATCATAGACCTTCTCAAAATCTAATTTGTAGATTAACTCATGTTTATCTTCCTTAATTTGTAGATTAACTCATGTTTTCTTGAGCTACCAAATATTATTCATATGTTGCCCATCTTTCAAGAATGTTGATTGTGGACCTTTAATCACAAAATGTATTACCTAATGTAACCTGTTACCAAGGACTTTGGCAATAATTTTACAAAGACTCCCCAACAAACTCATGGGACATATATCTCTAACTGCCTCAACAACACTTTTCTTGGGGATTAAGGCAATGAATATTGAATTCATAGCTGTGTTTATCATGCCTCTACGACAAAATTCCTCCAACAGTTGGGCCAGATCATCCTTCAACAATTATCAGAAAGATTGGAAAAAGGCTAAAGGATAACCATTTGTCCCAAGCGCTTTGTCTCTACCAAGTCTAAATACTGCATCTTTTATTTTCTTCGTTTCAAACTTTCTGTTCAACCACATAGCTTTATTAAGTAGTAGTTTTGAGAAATGAATATGTTGCATAGATAAATCTCCAAAATTTTCAGCAATAAAAGCATTCTTGAAGTGATTGATCAATGCATCTTCTAATGTCGTCATATTATCGCACTCTACCCCTTGGATCTTTAAATTTTGAATCGAAGTATCTCTTCTTCTAACATTTACTATGGTATTGAAGAATTTATATTTCTATGTCCTTCCATTAGCTATTTGATCATTGATCTTTGTCTCCTATGAATATCTTTTAGCTTTAACAAATTATTATACGAAGCTACACAATTGCTTCTTTCACTAATTTGTTCTTGAGACAAGTAACCTCCCATAAAATTGATGTTATCAGACTCCTCAACATGTCCCCTGGCTTCAATAATCTTTGTCTGCAAATCACCTCAAGTATTTCTTTTCCAAGTAATAAATTTTCTTTTAAGAAATTGGAGTTTTTTTTATAGCTGGTAGCCTTTTCACCCTTCTATTTGAGTATTTTTCACAAACTCTTCTACCAATTGTATTAAAGATCTCTCTGATAGCCAAATAAACTCAAATAGAAATGGTGAAGGACCAAAAGAGAACCCATCTATGTTAAGCATAAGGGGAACATGGTCAGACGTAACTTTCAGAAGAGCTTTGACATTAATTTTTGGGAAATGATTCACAAACAAAGGTCACTAAAAATCTATCTAATATTGTTAAAATTGGTTCTGATACATTATGATTGGACCAAGTAAAACTAGCTCCAATAAAAGGCAAATCTATTAATTCATGATGTTGGATAAAACCATCAAATAACCACATACAAGAAGACATGCAAAGAGAAGAAGAAGATTCGTTAGGCCATCGAATAATATTAAGATCTCTACAAACACACCACGGCCCATTAAAATTAGCATGAATATCTGATAGTTCATTAAAAAATATGGCCTTTTCATCAAGCCAGTTAGGTCCATAAACCACAATAAGACACCAATAGAAATCATCAATAGGACCTTTGAACAATACAGAAACATGTCTAAGGAATAAAACATATTGAGAAGCACACACAATGGTGGATCTAAATGGTGATTTCACATCCATATAGTTGATAGTTTCATCCATGTTTGATTGATCTAGTTTCCATGAGATTCTCTTTGTGAAATTAGGAATTTAATTGACTGATATTTCTCTAAGATTTTGACATCAAAATCCGTTAGTTATATCTTATATTTGATGGACCCAAAAGGTAATTTTATAAAGAGAGTCCATGGCGAGATTTCCTCTTAGCATACTTGTGAAATTTGAAACCAGCTTTGTGATTTAGTCTCTCCCATATGCCTACTATTTGTTTGATCATTTCGATCTTCGAAAAAACCTTCTACAATTTAATGTGTATATCAGTGCTTGGCTTCCCACTTTTCATACAAGTGTTATAGGTGATATCCTTTGTGTAGTCATGAGTTATCATGGACAACGGACTCAAATTGAGTTATATCCTCTTTATTTTGAGTGTATAAAAAGTGTTTATTGATTATAATCTTAGTTATGTTGCTGTAATTGACGTTTGTAATGTCAATTTGAGTTGTAATTTATAAGTTTTGAGTTGTATTGTCAAAATTGTATACATTGTCAGATTCTGTATCAAACATTCAGAAGTGGAATTTATGATACAATTTTGTTTGTCAAGTTGACCAACATAAATTAAATTAGCTGATAGACTAGGTACAGAAAGAGATAAACATGGAGAGTTAGAAGATTTAATGAGCAACGAACCAAGTTTCTCTACTGGGAGGAATTGACCATTTAAAATATGAGTGCTCTGACTGCCTTTATATAGAACAAGGTGTTTTAAGAATGTCAAGTTGTCTATCATATGATTAGATGCATCATAATCTAATATACAAGAAGTTTGAATATCAGTCTTACCAAAACTAGAAACGTGAAGTGTTTATATGACTTGTTGAAAAAATTTTAGTGTAAGAGAAGGTAACTAACTTTGAGAGAGAATGAATAGTAGTGCAAACATAATAGAAGGCAAAGTAGGAGTGACTGAAGCCATGTTTAAAGTGGTTGTGACTGCAATATAGGCTCTGGAATGGTGCCTCTTATTTTGGGTCGTTTTCTGCCCTCACTGATTAGATGTCCAGTCTCCTTGCAATAATTTCAGACATTTTTCTTCATGCAATACCAACTAAACATCCCATTTCCCAATAGTGATAACACTTTCCCTTTGCTTATACCCCAAACTTTCCTTTTATTTGGGCTACTCAAAAGGGCAGAATCTTTGAATCACCATAGATTGAAAGTAATTCAAAAAGACTTTTATCAATGCTAGACTAACTTCTCAAGTGAGAATTGCAGCTCGCACATGCTTAAACTCATATTGTAGTTTCATTAAAAATTATCAAGAGCATGATCATTGCCTAAGTTTGAGCAATGTATCCACAACCCCTGCAAGAATCTTGACATCTATTAGATCCATTTCATTTCAGATCTATAGCACTACAGAATAAATATCTTGAATATTTTTTATCATTGATTCAAAGAACTTAATTTATGTTCCAGTTGATACATCTTTGCCTCATGGGATTGTTGATATATGTGCTTCATATACTCCCAATAGCTTTGTTGTATGCAACACGCTCAACTTAACACCAATGGAGTTCTCAATTGACTCCATGATCCATGTCTAAACTTTTCCATTATTTGTTGTCCATTTGGAATTAACAAGTCCACTTGTATGCCCAACAATAGAACCATCGATGCAGCCCTATAAATCTTGCCTTCCAAAAAATTTTGTAGATAGGAGGCCAACTAGAAATAATTTAGTTCATTAAGTTTTACAACTTGGTTATAAAAAACAAATTTTTTTTTTCAAATACTATGTTCTCTACACAATAACACAACAAAAAATTTTCCTTAGAGAGAGAAAAGGGGTCACTAAAGGAAACTCATCGAGAAGAAGAAAACCCACAAAAAACCTTAGAAAAGACAACAACCCACAACAAGGGAAAATCCACAACAAAGAAACCCATAAGAAAGATTTTCCCTGGATAGAGAAAATGAGCCAACAAAGCAATTTTGTCAAAAAGAAGTAATCCACAAGAAAAAAAAAAATTCTAGAAAGAGAAAAGTATCAACAACGCAAACAAATCGAAGAGAAGAAATATAATACCAAAAGGCAAGCAAGCAAAGGGAGTTTGGCGAGAGAGAGAGAGAGAGAGAGAGAGAGAAGAGTAGTCATCCATCAATCATGCAACACTAGATAGAGATAGGAAATAATAAAGAGGTTGGTAAAACAACACATAGTTAAGGTCCAACACCTAGTTAATCCAATGTTTTTTGTGAAGCCTTAGGATGAAAGACCATCTCAAGAGCACAATAGAATCCTCACTATAAGCTTCTTCTGGTTCACTCTATTGTGCCTGAAAATGAGGTTTAAAAATATGGCCACAAAATGAGGGGATAGCACCAATGCAAGAGCACAATAAAACCATTGCTACAAAATCTTCTACCATGCCTAAAAATGTTTAAAGATGTGGCCTCAAAATGAGGGGATAAGGCCAATGCAACTACACCCAATCAATCTCATATATCAATAGCCAAAAACCCCTAAAACCTACATATCACAAACCCTATGTGACCAAATGTGCCTATCCGATGCATCCACCAAAAAAAAACACATTCTCCTTTTTGTAGAGAGAGAAGCTCGTAAAGCTTTTTCCATATCCTTCAAACCAGACCTACGAGATTTCGAAAACCTAGCTGAAGAAAAAACAGGTTTTATTCTCATAAGAAGTTAAAAGTACTCTGATACTATGTTAAGCAAAATATATTTCACCGTTTGAAACCTTGTGGGGAACCCCATGTATTTATATATTTTTGTTGGACACGTATGTGTGTGTTGTCACCTACCAAGAATGAGTTTTTATAGCTTTATCCTATGCAATAAGCAGACCCTATTCATACAATAACTTTAAAGATATACATTGACTACTATCTATATCGTGTTTTCTGATAATTTCTGGCTTGTGGAAGGTACTGGTTTTGGCAAGCATCATCCATGTCTGCCTCACTGCTCTCAAGGGAGGAGTGAGCCTCAATCTGGGCCTTAACTCTGCCTTCTCCCAATGCTACCAGCGCACACTCTCTTCTACTAGCTCCATCCTCTTATTAGGATTATGCACTTTCAAGGCCTTAAAATTTTGACATTTTAATGACTCGTGACTTCAGTGGAAGACAAAGAACGACATGATTTTAGGATCTTGACGCATTGGGACCAAGAGTCATGGGACACTTAGAAAGTCATGAGTATGATTTGTGTGCATGAAAGGTACCGAGAGGGGCGAGGGTCATGAGTATGATTTGTGTGCATGAAAGGTACCGAGAGGGGCGAGGGCGAGATCAAAAAATTATTTTAGGCACATGTTAAATGTGAAAAGCAAGTATTATATGCACATATGTGACCCATTCTAAAAAGCAGCATAGGGTTTAATATTTCAATTGAAACCTTAAGGGCATGTGGTAATTGTGTACTTAACCAACTTACACATGTGGCATCTTTTGGTTAGGGGGAGGGGGGAGATCAAAAAATTATTTTAGGCACATGTTAAATGTGAAAAGCAAGTATTATATGCACATATGTGACCCATTCTAAAAAGCAGCATAGGGTTTAATATTTCAATTGAAACCTTAAGGGCATGTGGTAATTGTGTACTTAACCAACTTACACATGTGGCATCTTTTGGTTAGCCACACACGCTCTTTTAAAATGGAGGGAAAGTTTTTAAATTTGATTTTTGTTGGAATTGTGCCTAATTACCTCAAGAGTATGCTCTCCAACTTTGTTTTAAGTTTAATGATTTGGTAAAGATCACATAGGTCTTTCTTTCAAATAATTTTAAGTTTAATTGCGTACTTTCCTAAGTTTATGTAGCCTTTAAAGGCTTTATGACCGCTTGTAAAATGAAATAATATGGTGGAGCATGACCTCAGTGGGAGTGTGGTCCCTCATGGATCATACTAAGCAAACGATGTTTGCTGATACCCAATTGTGTTTGACGATCTAGGCCAGTCGGTTGGAAAACCCAAGGTATCTGGGCATAGAGAACAAACAGAGAAGGGTTCTGGTTTATAGGGTTCTGGTTTATCCCTTGATGAGGTCGAAGCTTATGCTTGGATGAATGACCCGAGGAACTATGTGACCCTTGTGTGTGATGGTGGGCCTATAAAGACGAGGGTCAAAACCTCATCTATGATCCATCACATGGCATGCATATTGATCGATCATTCAATAAAGCCAGATATCCATCTTTTAGGGTGAAACGTATGCATGTGCGAGAGATGCCTCTATGCGCCATGGAGCTGTGGTCACATAAGTCTTGGTGACTTTGACTCGTCTCTGGGGAAGGACCTGAAATCCACAGACTGGGATTGCGATCCCTTGGCTCATCGGCCAGACTTTAGTGACCCGCTAATGAGGCCCTGCTTCGACTGTGGTTTATGGGAAACATTGGGCCGGTCTGAAAAAGCAAGTGTGGTCCGTAGTCTACAGTTGAAAGTGGAGTACCCCATGATTGTTAACTCACTTACTAAACTATATGGATCCATTTCCCATATTATTAATTTAATTATGTTTGTTTTATGATAGAAATTATTTTATAATTATTATTTAAATATTTATGAGTCTTTTTATATTTTATTTATAATTTTTTGACTTATAAAAATAAATTTATTGATTTTACAAAAGTATAAAGTTCAAATAATATTTTAAAAATTATTTTGTTAAATATTATGGGGGCTCATAGTGTACATGGCCCACCATGTACCATGTGGGTGGGGCCCACATGTGCCACACATGGGGGGCATGCCCCACCTCGTGGTTGTTTGTTTTGTTGTCAAGTTATTCAAATTTAGGAAAAGTATATTGTAGCATGTGATCTAATATTAGATATGGAAAAGTTTGACCACATCTTATCCTAAATATTAAAAGCATATTTTGACTTGACATTTCTTTGAATAGTATGAGAAAGAATATGTTATTTTATGGAATGAATAATATTTAAAGAAGATTCAATTTATTTAAATATATTGATGAGAAAATGGTTTAAGGGAAGGGGGACAATGGTCCAAGCATATTCTATAATGTTGATGGCTCATTTATGGAATGGATGGCTTAGATCTCTCACCTCACAAGTCACCCTGATCAACGGTCCATATTCAATCTTAAAAAAGAGGCAAAATATGAGAAACCCTAAACCTAATTTTTCTCTATAAAATAGGGGTGCACCTTTCCTTATTCTCTATACTTTTCTCTCTCCTACAACTCTCTCTCTCCTCTCTTACCCATAGGGGTACACCCCACTCTCTCTTCTCTGGGTCTCTCTCTCCAACTTTCTCTATTTAACCCTCTCTCTCCGAAGATTCTAGAGGAGCATACCCCAACCCTAGGTCTCCCACTTTCTCTCACATGCTTTAAAGATACTAAGGGTTGGGAAATTAGGGATATGCCAAGCAAATTTTGGAAGTTAGAGTTTGTAGAGATTTAAGGGTGAATACTCAGTTTGGCCGAAGTTTACTTTTTCGGTTCGAGATTGAAGTTAAACTGTGGATCCCGCACCATCGGATGTTGGTGACTCGGTGTGGGGTGTAATAAGTCCGGTTGAGGTAATCTCCGGCACTCTTTTTTTTTTGTTTCTTGCTATATTTAATTATATTGGTTTTATATTCTCAAGCATAAGAATTGTGGATACTTTCTTTGTTTAAAGAAAATTGGTTTAATGGCATCAAGGTTTTTAAGATCTTGGATTTGCTATTTTTCTTTTCTTTGAAGCAAGAATTATTGTAATAAGACTACTTATAAGTGATCTTTGCCAAAAAAAAAAAAGAAAAAGAAAAAAATAGGGTGAAAAGAAAAAAAAAAAAAAAATTCCCTGGCAAGATCGCATTAGTCTTTCTTTCACTTTATACAAGAAGAATTTGGAATGAATTATGGTTTTTAAAAAAGAAGATAAAAGTGTTTAAATCCATACCACATCAAGATAACATGATGGTGGATGATGGGTTATGATCAAGCCTCTCTACATAACTATAACATGATGACATACCATGCTTAGATTCATCATCTATACACTTGGTAGCTAAAATCCTATAAATATCCCCTTATTCATTCCTACACCATCGAGTCTTCAGTTTCTTTCTCTAAGTGGTACGCCACCCTCTCTACCTCTAGTGTGTTATGTCCGAGTCAATTTCTCTTTCTTTCTTTCTTTCTCTTCCTCCATGAGATTAAAACTTGAGTGAAGTGAGTGATCAAATTGTAGTGAGGGAAAGCTCCATTGATCATCAATTCAAGCTACATCAAAGTCATGGATGATCTAGCAACCAAGAGTTCCTTCAATTGAGTAAGATCTAATCTTTCTTCCATTGATTTAGAAGTTCTTTCTTGATGTAAAATCCAAATTACAACAAAATATATTCATCTCTAAAGTTTTTGATTCATAATTCCTTGATCTAAGATTGATCCATATTGTCGATGGCTTCTTTCATGCTTGATTGATCTAATTTCTATGATATTTTCTCAAATACTTTCCAAGAACATTCAATTAAAACTATTCATTGATGGATCTAAATGGTGATTCACATCCATATAGTTAATGGTTTCATCCATACTTGATTGATCAAGTTTCTATTAGATTTTCTTTATGGAATTAGGAGTTTAATTGACCGATATTTCTCAGAGATTTTGACATCACAATAAGTCAATTGTAACTCATATTTGATGGACCTAAATGGTGATTTTATAAGGAGAGTCAGTAGCAAAAAATCTTGTGAAATTTGAAACTGGTTTTGTGATCTAGTCTCTCTTTTTCTCCCACGTGCCCACTATTTGTTTGACCATTTTGACTTTTGAAAAAAAACTAACATGTTCTAAAGTGTGAATCAGTATATGCTTGGCTTCCCACCTTTGATAGATTGAATTTGGCTGGAATTTGAGATATGTCATCACATGTCACACTATAGCACATAACCAAGATTTAAGGTCGTAAACCGAGTACTCCGATTGGCTTCCCATGATCATGTTGCATTGTTTGCTTGAGCATTTGTGTATTTGTGATATGGATATCATTATTTGATGAGTTTTATGGTGTCATAATATATATAATTTTGCATTGTAAATTTGCATGGTGCTGAATTTTTAAAAGCACCTCATACAAGTGTTATACACCAATTTTTTTTGAGTTTTCTTGGGTTATCTCAGACAAGGGACCCAAATTGAGTTGTATCGCCTCTATTTTGAGTATATAAGAAGTGTTCATTGACTGTAATATCAGTAATGTTGCTGAAATTGAGACTTGTAATTTGTAAGTTTTGAGTTCTATTATCAAAATTGTATACATTGTCAAGTGGAAGTTCTTGTATTTTGATCTATACACTCTCACCACTCCCCTTGTTATGTTATGTTCATCCTACCTAGTAACTATAGGCTCTCTCTCTCTAACTTACACTTCATTCCACGCACCTCTCTCTCTCTCTCTCTAAACTTTCTCTGGCATTTCTCATTCTAAGTTCTCCTCCCCACCTTTCTATCTCTAAGCTTACTGCATGCCCCCACCTTGCTGCACTTTCTCACTCCAACATTTTTCAATTTTGGGTATCATTTTCTCACTCCTCTAATTGCACTCCTAGCCTTTCTAGTTTCTCCACATTTTTGCTTTTCAACAAAGCCCATTTCAATTCGCCTCTTCTCCAATTCCCTTTTTTCTGTCTTTCTCTTTCTATCATCTCACTTCTTCCTCTGCCTTCCCTATCTCTTTTACTCTTAGTTGCTTGTGTTGTAACAAACAATTATTGATTTCTTTAGTATTCTACTTTTCAATCTACCACTTCTTGTGGTTCAATTTCTTGATTTCTTAGTTATGAAAACTCTAAAAATAGGTTCTCTATATTTACTTATTATCAGTAAAATAATGAAATACATAGTACAATATCCCATTAAAAAAAAAAACCTTAAAAACTAGTTTTTCGAAATTTTAACCATTTTTTTAATTTTTTACAGCCGGATTGGTCCAAACCGGGCGATCTACCACCCAGATGGTTGTTTTACCAATCAAGATTGGTTTCCTAGATGACGAATTCGCCTAGTTGACCTGGATTTTCAAAGGTTACCTCCAACTAATGTTTCCAAATATCAACATCATTATCATCATAGTTTTTTTCAACTAATTGGGGTCGAGTCATTTATGAAAGTTTTGACAAAGTTTTATATTGATTGTCTATCTAACACAATACACCTCCTTTATCCGGACTTGAGGCGGGTTAAAAGAAAGTTTAATGTTCCCAAAAATGATAAACAAAATTGATAAAATAAATACAAGTTCGCAAAATATTTGAACTTCTTTACCTTAATTTTGAAGAACTGTGTTTTGCAACGCTCATAATTTTCCCCTCCCCCTTTCAAAGCCCAATCATTATTGGCATCTAATGAAGTCAGTCATATCATTAGATGGGCAATTCCTTTTCCTTTTATCCCCAAAAGCAGATCTCATTTCTAAATCAAAAACCTCCATGGAAATGAAGTCCCAACCAAAAAAAAAAAAACTTAGGACATGAATGACAAAACTACCATCGAGGTGGGGTTTGTCTTTGGCACCTTGCTATGTAAAGTTCTTCATCTCAATCATTAGATTTTGGTTTAGATTTTAAGGTTAACAACAAAAAACAGGACATAATAAAAATAAAGAAAAATATCAAGGGATGGTTTTTTTGCCAAACAAAAATTATGGATGAGAATTTCCGGATTCAAAACCCGAATTCTAGATCTAAATCTTAGTATTCTAGATCTAATCGGATCCAGATCCGAATATGGATGCCATGTATTACTTTTGGATTTGGGCATTAAAAATGGATAAAGCAATCTAGGAGTATTTTTAAGACCTAGGTTGAGGGGATTTATCCCGTTCAAACTAGCAACCAGGCAAAAATGGTGATTGTCCTAAGATTGAATAAAAAATGTCCAATTTCTAGATGGTTAGATTTAAGTTTTTAGAAAATCAAAATCCTTCTTTTTCTTTGTTTTTCTTTATTTGGGACACCCTCTTCTAATTCTAAAGTGGAACTCACAATTTTACATCAATAAAGTAATTCTAAGGAGGTCAAAGAGTAAGTGTACAGTGTACTCCCCAAGGAGCACTCATAGGCGCTCTATTTCTAGTGCCGTTTGTAGCGTATGTGCTGCTCAACATTTTAAACCCTGAAAATGGAAATTGGCCTCCGTGAATCCCTACGGTCATGAGTTTCACAAAACTAGGTAACATATTTCCAAAAGGAAAATGTTTTGATAGGGCTGCGGTCTTATTGAAATAAGTAAAGCCTCACCAAACAAGTCACAAAAGTTGTAGTTTGCATGAGAAAACATTCCCATTGATTATCTTGGCCTTGACCATTACAGTTGTAAAAAAAATTTAGGATTTCAAGCTCTAAAATAGTGTATATTATAATACATTATCTAAACCGTCCATTTCGTCCTAAAAATAAGTATTCACTGATCCTTAACATCCGTATCATTTTTTTAGCTTTAAATTTCATAATCGGTGTTCGAAATTGATTTTAGACCCATTATGGAGACTCCTTATGCTCAAAGTGAGAATTTAAGGAAAAGCTTTACTTTGTTTTTATAAAGCCTAAGCCTTATAGAAGATGCATCATTTCCAAAAAGGTGAGGTTTGCATAAGGTGAGATGTAATTTTAGTATAAGAAACCTTACGATGACTTAAAAATTTGTATTCGACCCTGGTAATAAAATAAAAAAAATTCAAAAAATAGTATAGATCAAGCAGATCCATAATCAATTGAAAGAAAATAGATGGTCCAGATAACTTGTTATAAGATGTACTAATTCTTTGACTTAAAGTTCTCTTCTTCTTCTTTTTTTCTTATATCCATACATCTTGACGTCAAGAGGATCCATTAGAAGGTTTTCCAACTTCGAAACACTCCATATAAAATCTCAACCTTTTATAAACTTTTTCCTTTAAAAAATGTCCATATCGCTCTTGTGATAGCAATCAATGTAAAGTAATAAACTATCAGATGCATCAATCGAGTTGATATTTAAATAATCTGAACTTTTTTTATATTATACATGTATCTATGTGCCTATGGGAATGACAATTTATGTAAGAAAAATAAAATTGATCCAGGGTCAGTGTTGATGCACCTAGATTTGAAATGTTTTTGAATTTGAAGAAAAAAAGTGTGGGATAGAGGCTACTTTGCATGTGTGTGAAGGCTAGCGATCTTGGGGCAAGGGGACATTGTGAGTAGAGAACAATAGTGTGAAGAATGGGTTTCACAAATCTTTACTAGAAAAAGATATAATGAAGTAGGATCTATGTTTGTTAACAAACTCTAGATGGAATGAATGTAGACACAATCATAATGGCAATGGATAAGCTTTAGGAAGCATGAGGGCATCATTGTTGGCCTTGTTTGGACTCCAAAACCATATGCCTTCATGTGCCCCTCATGTGCTCCTGACCCTTACCATGTTCTCTTCACTACCATTTCATACCTAACATTGTCCCTCATGCCACATTAGCTCCACAAGTATGCTTGATATATGTGAACATGGCACCCATGTAGTTAGGCATGATTTTGGGCCCATCTCATTGAGATCCAAGTTAGCTTACAATCTTAAATGTTTCCATTGATTAGGTAACCAATGTATATATTCCATGTCACCATTTGTACTACTTTAGCAATGGGGCCCATTTCATTAGCTGGCTTGGATTTAGTTGCCATGTTGGCATCTGACATGCAATCAAGTATGTCTTACATGATGAGTAACTCTCTCTTGCTCAAAGGCCATGCATTCTCAATTCCAAGAGTCTAAAAGTCACCAAACTAAAAGTAGCCAAACCAACATACTCCTAGTTATAGGAAAGGGGCTGGGTGGTGGTGGTAGCACTCCCATATCGAGTTATCATGTTGTAGTTTTCAATTCTGCTGACTGACACACCCTATTGATTCCTTCAAAAAAAACCTAACTCCGTAATCTATCTGAAAAAACAGATAGGGCCTATAGTTTGGGTCCCCACTAAATTATCCCAAACGAAAAAAAAAATGCTACTTATTTTGGATTCTATAGTTTTGAAGTCATATAATTGTTTCATAACTTTGAACTTTAAAATCCTATATATTCACAATTTTGTACTCCTAGTTTTCCAAAATTCCTTTGTGAATTTCCTATGGTAGCACCATGTGGGCCCTATAATGTGAAATCAATGCCTGCACACAATTCTTAGACTCCAAGAAGTCATTAAAACCACGTGATTCTATCTATGAGTACCATTTTCAAGAGTTACAGTGCATTTTTGCTTGTTGAATAGTGGGATGAGCAAATTCCATAAGCATGGTTACAGTGTGTTGCAACATGGAGGCATGGAAATAACTGGAGGCCATTATGACATCAATTTCCATTTCAAAAAGTTTCGGGTTTTTGTTCCTTGTAAAACCAGGCATATAGGGTTAGAGAGCACGGTTTTTTTGTCAGAGTTTGTTTACAAGACGGCGAGATGGCACTGAAGTTTCACACAGTGCATTAACATTACCGGAACAGTATGAGATCGTGATTGGATGAATGAAGCCTGTATATTGCCCTGCTCAAAGTAAGTCAAAATTTGTTGATTGTCCATAGGAAAAAGAGCAAGAAAACTCCTGTACTAACAGTAGCCACCAAACTTAAACCATAAAATCGGTTAGGCTCCACGGCTTCTTACCTCGGTGTAGGCACACAACTTCTAATAAAGCAAAATAATTCCAATGAAACAAATAACAAAAATACTCTTGAAACAAAAACCTAACGATAGCTTTTTCCCCATGGGTGCCTGTATACAGTGTTTTGCCTGTAATACTCTTAACACTTTGTCTCTCTCTACATCAACTAGTTTGCTCTTCCCCAAAAGGAGTTCACTCTCTTTTAGTTACTGTATCTCCCCCCATAGGAGTTCACTCTCTTTTAGTTGCTGTATCTCCATATTTGGATGACCATTAATTTTGTCATTACCTCAAATTAGTAGATTTTGTATAATATAATTATTTTTATGTAGCCGACTCCAAATAATTGAAAAAAAGCTATGATAATGATGATGAATAAAATATTTATTTTCTAAATATTAACTTTGAAATTTCTATTAATTTTTAAAGACATACATTTACACCGATATTTTATGATAGCAAGACAAAACTTGCAAGAGTTCTCTATACTGAAAATTGACAAGCGAAATTGTTTGTGATGAGCCCTCATGTACCAAAACATCTTACTCTAGTTTGCTTTCCCTATAGCAATGTTGAAATTGTGGTGCAATCCTATCCAAAATGGCTTTGTTCTCGTAGATAATCGGATCTAATTACCATGGAATCCTGAGTTCCAAATTACAACAACTTATAACATTGCAGGCATTTGTTAACAGAGAGATTGTTTGTCCTTAACAATTTTGTATAGGACATTCTATTGAATGAATATGATTGAAGTGCTCTTCACTTTCTCTCCTCTGGGTTTCATAAGTTTAACATGGTGTTAGAGCTTCGACCTGGTCGACCTCGCTTCCTGCCATATCTCTCCTCAACTCATTTTCTCTCTCTCCCTCCTTAAACAATTTCTTGATTATTCTCTGAATTTCTTGACATCTCGTATTCTCTCTCCAATACGCCTTCATTCTCTGCTTGTTCTTCTCTTCATTCACCATTACTGCATAAAAGGAACCCAGTTACCTCTATCTTCTTACTCTTCTCTATCTTCATTTTCTTTACCTCTCAAAAGAAAAAACAAAAAAACAAAAAAAAAAAAAGCTCCTCCTATTGAAGTAAGTTTTGTTTGTCCTTTAACTTTGGCAATTGTTAGAATTTGTCCTTTATGGTGAATACTTTACTTCCAAAACCTCAAGTGTAGCTTTTATTTATGGCCTCGCTGAGTTTCACACCTTTCATCTCAATTAAACTTGATAGAGACAACTACCTCAAATGGAAGGTCCAAGTTTTAAATTGTATTGAATGTTTGAATCTTGAAAATTATCTTGATGGGTCTAGTACAAATTTATCTATGAGAAACCACAAGATAATCAAGAAACGAATCTAGAATTATCAAAGGAACCCACTAAGAGAGAGTTTGACCCTAAGTTCCTAGAATGACAAGATAAAACATTATTGAGTTGGTTGCTCTCTACTCCCTCCGATGATTTGCTTTCTGAAGTGATGCACCTAAAGACAACTTAAGAAGTGTGGGAAGCACTTTACAATACCTATCAAAGAGAAACTTTTGCCATTGTTCTCCAACTTAAAACTGAATTGAGTTTACAAAAGGGACATCAATCAATGACAAGATATATGAACAAGTTCAAAACTATATGTAACTATGTTACAACAATTGGCAGTCCAGTAAGTGATCAAGACATTGTCATCTGTACTCTCAAAGGCATTGGTTTAGAGTTTAAGTCCTTTGAGACTTCCCTTGTGACCAAGCCTCCATTCTTGTCTTTTTTAGAGCTTCAATCATCCCTTCTTACATGTGAAGCTCGATTTGTATCTTCATCGGTCGCTGAAAGTAATCCTCAAGCCTTGGTGAACACATCACCAGGTTCCATGGTGGATATGACCAAGGACGTGGCCGTTATGGAGGTAGAGGTCGCAACCAAAATTACCAAGGCATTCTGGGAGTCAACCCATCTTACCATCAACCTCTTCAGCCAAGAATAGGTACACCACCTCGTGTAACCTGTCAGTATTGTGGAAGACATGGACACATTGATAAAAACTGATAGGACATAAAAACTAGTTCACATCTCACAATGCGCTAGTCCATGATTTCAGCAACCTATCGGTCACCACTCCAACTGATCAATCTTGGATTATGGACTCTAGTGCAACTGCCCATATGACAGATAACAACTCTCAACTTTGAGGTATGATCCCTTACCACAATCCCTGCATGGTTTTCACTAGAGATGGTACTACTTTACCTATAACCCACATTGGATTTGTAACTATTTCCATTACCCTTGGTCCTTTAAATATTCCCAATTATTTTACTTGTTCCCAAACTAAAGAAACAACTTATTTTTTTATCTCAATTTGTTAAAGATTGTAGGTGTTGTTTTGAGTTTACCCCTCATGGTTATTTTGTGAAGGATCTACAAAGTGGGAAAGTGATTGCTGAGGGGGTGTTGAGGGAAGGCTTATATGCGCTACAAAATGATCAACTTTATGGTCTTGCTACTATTATCTCCAAAGTTAGAGGAAGCGCTTCTATTTTGTGGCATGAGCATCCAGTCCATCCTAATTTATCTATTGTTAGTCGTCTTTGAAAAGAGTTAGCTCTACCTAATTTTGTTGATGACCTATCTTCTGGTTCATTGTGTTCAGTTTGTCAGTTAGGAAAACACTTTGAATCTACACTTGACTCAACTAATAGAAAATCTAATGCTCCTCTTGATATAATTCATAGTGATGTTTGGGGTCCAGCTCCAGTTACCTCTTTATCTAGTTCTAGGTTTTATGTTATTTTTATCGATGATTATACTCGATATACTTGGATATATTTCTTGAAACAAAAATCTGATGTGTTTAATTGTTTTGTTAAATTTCATACTTATGTTAAGTATCAATTTGCTTGCCAACTCAAGGCTTTTAGGTCTGATGGTGGAGGTGAATTCACCTCACATAATTTTAATGAATATTTGATTCAACATAGAACTCACCATCAATATTCGTATCCCTACACTCCAGCACAAAATAGTGTTGTTGAATGCAAACACCGACATCTTGTTGAGAGCAGTCTTTCCATGATGTATGCTAGTGGCCTACTACATTTCCTTTGGCCAAAAGCTTTTTCTACTGAGGTATATCTGATTAACAGATACCAAGCTCTATATTATCTTTCATAATTCCCTTTCAAAAGATTTTTTGTAGCAAACAGATTACATTTTTCTTTGTATCTTTGGTTGTATATATTTCCCACATATTCACTCTTCTCAAAGAAATAAATTTTCTCCTAAGGCTTATGAGTGTGGGTTTGTTGGATCAGCTCAGAACACAAAGATTATTGTTGTTACGACAAGGTGTCCCATCGTTTCTTTATTGCAAGACATATAAAATTTGATGAAACTCATTTCTATTTTAAGGACCAGGGTTCCCCAACTCACACAAGTAATGGCATGACAAATAATATGTATGTACCTATTTCAGTACATTTTCAATTCCAAGAAAAAGCACACTCAAAAGCTTATCTCTCCTCTGAAGTTATAAATGAACCATCTCAACAACATCACTCTCATCAATTATCTCCTCACTCTAATAGGTCCGATGTACAACCAATTTCCTCGGCAGCCATTTCACCACCATCTTCTCTGTCTCGTACTTCAAACTTAGATGCATCACATTTGCCACAGGGTTTATCCCTTTAAAACTTCATCTATAGCACTACGTCGTTCCTCTCGCTCAACACAACCTCCTAAACTTTTGTCAAACTGTCAGGTTTACACTGCAACCATTCCCTCTTCTGATACCACCTCTAAGTCCATAAGAACAAACTACCATATTGAAAGTTTTACCTCATAAGAGAGATTGTCTTCCAATTATCAAGCATTTGCAATACAAATTTCTCAAATTCATGAACCAACCACCTATGAAGAAGTTGCCTCTGACATTGGGTGGTTGGCCTCAATGAAAGAAGAGATTATGCACTTAAAATACCTGGGAATTAGTGTCATTGCCTCAAGGCAAAAATTTTGTGGGCTCCGAATAGGTGTCTATAGTTAAGGTCAGATCTGATAGCTCTGCTAAAAGGTTGAAGTCCCGACTAGTGGCAAGGGGGTTTAGTCAAGATTTTGACATGATTATGATGAAACCTTCTGTCCAGTTATGAAGGCCCGCACTATTTGATGCATCCTGGCTTTGTCATCTATGCTTCATTGGAAACTCCATCAACTTGATATGACAAATGCATTTCTTTATGGTGAGTTGAAGGAGGAAGTGTACATGCAACAACCCAAAGGATTTGAAGACCCCTTACGACCTCATTATGTATACAAATTAAAAGGTGTATTTATGGACTCAAGCAAGCTCCTCGGGTACGGTTTGATAAATTCAATTGTCTATTTCATAGTAGTGGTTTTTAAAGAAACAAAGTTGACTACTCCCTATTTTTAAAAAGATCATCTTCATGAATTATCCTCCTTCTAATTTATGTAAATGACATCATTGTTACTGGAAATGATGTTAAAGGCATTGAACATATTAAGGAGAAATTGAAGTTGAACTTTGAGGTGAAAGATCTTGGAGAACTAAAATATTTTTTGGGTATTAAAATTCATCAGACAGAACAAGGAATTGTTTCTCACCCAACATAAGTATATTCTTGATTTACTTTGAAAAGCAAAGATGTTGGGATGCAAGCTATTTCCAACCCGGCTGTAGTAAATCGAAAGTTACGGACTGAAGAATGGGAGTTATTATCTAATCCTTTCTTGAATAAAAGTGTTGTTGGTAGTCTTCAATAGCTCACATTCACATAGCCTGACATTGCTTATGCAGTGAATGCAATATGTCAATTCATGCCGCGCCCCTCCAACCTCATTGGGAAGCCCACAAAACAGATTTTGAGGTATTTAAAGGGTTATATACATGATGTTTTATTATATACTTCCTCTAGCTTACCTGACCTCAAAGAATACTCTGATGCTGATTGGGCAGGGTATCCCAATGATCGAAGGTCCATTACAGGATTTTGTATCTTATTGGGAATGCGTCTCATTTCCTAGGGTAGCAAAAAGCCTCAATATCAAAATCCAATATAGAGTCAGAATATAAAGCCATGAGTATTGTCGCAACAGAAATTACTTGGCTACGTATGCTCCTTAAGGAGATTAGTGTTTCCACAATTCGGCCAACCACTCTAGTTTGTGATAATCAAAGTACTATGCGACTAGCAACCAATCCTATATTCCATGCTCGCACTGAACACATAAAAATTTGATTATCATTTCATTAGAGAAAAGGTGGTATCTGGTGCTATTTCCATGACCTTTGTTCTTTCATCCCATCAACTGACAAATATGTTTACTAAGGCTCTGACCCGACCAAGACACGATGAGTTCATAGACAAGCTCTCGATGTACAAGATACATGCTCGGTTTAAGGGGGTGTCCTAAGGGATAGATTGTTTGTCTTTAGTAATATTATATAGGACATTCTTTTATTATTTACCCTCAAGGGTAATTCTGTCTAATGTGTATATATATACATTAGAATGTAAATCGTTGATTGTATTGAATGAATAGGATTGAGGTGCTCTTCATTTTCTCTCTCTAGGGTTTCATAAGTTTAACAACATTCCTTTTCTTGATGATCCTGTGTGAGGCCATCTGCCACTTTCATACCTTGTAGTGGGCCTATGATGGGGCCTCATTCTCAGTGCATAGTCCATGAAGCCCTGAGTTTGGTAGTAATATAACTCCATTGTTTTATATAACGATGCCTTCAACCCCAGTCCTCTCAGGGTCCCCAATAATTAAGTTCCATATATCTAGTTGGGGGAGGTTGCAACCTAGTTTATTCCTCTTCTTCTTGTTATATTATTTAATTTAAGAAAAAAATAATGATAATGTCTATTTTAAGTATTCCCCACTACCACCACCACCACTATAGCTATGAAGCTTATCTTTACATGATCAAGATTCTTGATGAAACCCTCAAAAGATTATTTGCTACTATTTACACACGAAAATTATTAGGCAAGAAAAATGAGACCTTCCTTCACTTTGATCCATCTCCTAAACTAAATCGAATTTGAATATCAGACGGGGTTCCATCAAATTACGAACTATTAGAGGATGAGTTTGTGGTCACCATTTCACAGTCCACCGACCATGTCGGCTAAGATTCATCAAAACCCAAAAAAAAAAGCTTTAGAAGACTTTGAAAACAGGAAGAAAAAAGTGTTATGAAATGTTTAGGAAAAAAGAGAAGAATTAACAGTGACTAAAAGTAAAATAAAGGAAAAGAATAGAAAGGAGTGTATGCTGACTTCGTGCAAAACAGGCCTCACAAGCCCAGCACCTAGAGTTAGGGCCTGAGTCAAAGCAGTTGATGCGGAGGGGCTATTCCTTTGTCTTGTAGAGTTTTGGGCTATAGACACTTTATTTGATTGAGTTTTGTCAAATATTTGTTGGCCTTGGGAGTGAAGGCAACTATGGTGGTCTAAGGCTTAATTAATAGTACACCATAGGCTAGGTTTATGGGGCCTTAAGGTCGCTTTTGACTTTTGAGAGTTAGGGTCGAGGTTCCTTAGAGTTTCAATAAAGTTTCTAGCTATTAGGATTCTAGCCAAGGGATTGGAGTCCTAGGGTTCCTAGGGTTTGAAGAAAAAAATGGTAAAAGGGGTGGAATTAGGGTTTAACGTCAAATTTACAATACGATCAATTTGAGCCATCGATCGTATTGTAACCCTAATAGGGTCTCATACGAGTCTGAGTAGTTCTCGCTTTGGGATCCCAGGCACTAAACATGTGTTTCCAAAGCATTTGGGGTGTTTTCTAGAGTTGCCACCTTAGGTGGGCCCATGTGACCTGGTAGGTTTGCTTTCATAGAGGTATGAAAAAACTAGGCAAAAATGGCCATGTGACCACACTAGACTTGCACGGGATTCTGGTGGAGTGGTACTAGGGATCGAAATAGAAATTTTGCAGTTTGGTCAGCATTTTGTAACTATGTATCAAATTTAAGTGATTCCTGGATAGTTGAAAAGGTTATAGTGTTATCTAGAACTAAATATAGCCCAATTTGGGTGAGTTATGAGGAGTCTATGGTGTTAAAATTACAAGATATCGGTTTTCAAGTTTTTGAATGTCATGTTGGTGCACATAGTAGTTTTCAGTATTTTGTTGTGCTCAGGAGTGTCTAAGACGACTGTATTAAGCTATTAGGCAGGTTCAAAGGCTAGGCTTTAGGTCAAGTATACGGAAATAACTAGGTTGGGACCCTATGGTTTTGAGGTCACAGCATTTGGGAATCTCCTTATCTACAATTTCCCTCTTTTTAAACTTACCATGAAGTAACCATTAGAAGTAATTTTCATGGTGCCCTAGCTATTCTTAGGAGTGTGGGGAATGACCATTACTGTAACTTATATATACTATCTGTGTGGACCATTCCACTCTAAGAAGCACTATAGGAAACTATGCATTGTTGGAACCAAGCCAAGGCTAGAAGCTACACAAAGGTTTCGATTTATGAGAGACTGGTTAACTCCATGTAATTGAAACCATATTGCTTGTTATGTAAGATCTATCATTAAATAAATTATGGTTTAAATAATTTACAATTAATTTCACATTGGGTCCATAAATTAGGAATTAATCATGTCTTAATCTTGTTTTATCTACTGCCATCCACAGTGGTCATATAAAGCCTCCTAAAAACTGCAAAGCCTCCCAGAATGGAAATGTTTATTTAACACGACTAGCATCAAAGTCCTAATTTCTCCTATTAATACCTTCAAAATATGACTGGATCAGAGAAAATCCTAAATCCTTAAACCTTAGCTTTCGCAACAAAAACCCTAATCAGGGACAAAAAAAGAAAACCGAACTTTTCCTCTTGATATATATATATATATATATATATATATATATATATATATATATATATATATATATATATATAGGGAAAAGTTTATATAGAGTCGAGGCTCTAAACAATCAAATTCGAGCCTACCTTAAAAATTTCACTAGAAGATATTGTTTTGATGCCCAAATATCCTCAAATTCATTATCTCGATATCAAGATGTATGGACATGATAAAAAAAATGGATTTCAAGTTTCGAAAATAGTATATTTTGTAACGCACTTTTGGACCATCAAATTTCAAGTTTTCATAGATCTCTCGATCTACATTATTTTTGAAGCATTGAACTTTATAAATAACGATGAAAATATATTTTAAGGCTATCAAAAAGATTTCCGGTATTGAAACCATATTTCTCGATACTATTTGAAGGTGGGCTCTAATTTGATTGTTTAGAGCCTATGCTCTGTACAAACTACACACACACACACATATATATATATATATATATATATATATATATATATATATATATATATTGTTAGGAGTACTCCGTTTGAACCACGATTTTCCTAAAAAGACTTTTTTTTTTAAGGAAAAAGTTTATATAGAGCCGAGGCTCTAAACAATCAAATTAGAGCCCACCACAAAAATTTCATTAGAATAAGTTGTTTTGATGCCCAAATATCATCAAATTGATCATCGCGATATCAAGATGCTTGGACATGAGAAAAAAAATAGATTTAAAGTTTTGGAAATAGTGCATCTTGTAATGCATTTTATGATTGTCAATTTTTAAGATTTTCAAGTTTTCATAGATGTGCTTGATCTATACTATTTTTGAAGCTTTAAATTTTATAATTAAATATGAATATATGTTTTAAGGCTATCACAAAGATTTCCAATATTGAAACTATTGGGTTTGGTGATAGCTGAATCACCATACCCTTTCTTTTTTTTTTCTAAAGATTAGGGCATTATGGAAAATAAAAAATTGACTTTATTGGTAAGCAAGAAAAATATATCTTTATAAGAGAGTGAAGGAGGACATAATACCCATCTTTTTTAGCGTCACCCCTTTAGGGGTTATGGGAATGGATTTCTAATATGGAGATGGGTCTCCAAAAGAGAGGCATGGCCTACGAGAGAGATTCGGTATTCCTATGAGTTTTGAGTTTGTTAACTTTAATTTCTAGAGAGAAAAAATCTCTATATTGCTCTCGTGGTTATCTTTCTGGTAACGGTATTGCGGTAGAAAAGAGATTGATCGATGGAGTTGCTCGCTCGGGAGAGCGGGTTTAGAATGGAATATCGGTGATGGTTTTTTACCAATGTTTAGAGATAGTTATTATCTCTTATAACTCAAAATTGTAATCTTCATTATGATAGTGGATTTCTAGTTGCCGAGGCTGTGGATGTAGCCCTACAGGGTGAACCACGTAAATCGTATATTGGTGTAGTATGCTTTTTATATTTGCTTTATTTCTCGTACTCGATTTATAGTTGTATTCATCTATTTCTCATTTAGTCAATCATGTACACAATCTTGAGTGAGATTTCGGTCTTTGAAATTCTCGTTTCCGCAAGCTAAAGGGTTTACGAGAACCCTACAAAAACTACATTTCTCGATACTATTTGAAACAACACTTTATTTTGATTGTTTAGAGCCTCGGCTCTATAAAATATGCACCCCTTTTCAAAAGAGAAGTGCTTTGGAAAGCGTGATTCACGAAAAGAAGAGAGTTGCCTGAGTCACAGCGGACCGAACTCTCTTAAAAACACATAAAAGGAAGAGCCCGCTGACTCATAAAATCACAGAGACGGACGTCATACATAGTGCACCCTCTATAAATGCTATATACCGAAAAACACCAAAATACATTTTTATTTTAAATTTTTTAATTTTCTGTTATATTTATAATCACTATCTAGATGATGAATCTACAAAAAAAAAAAAAAGATAAAAAATCCATCTTTAAAATGGATTTTAGGTGGGGCTGCATATGTACATAGGAGCGACTCATAGAAACCCATCCTTAAAATAAATATACTATAGTCAATTTTTTATAAAAAAAATTGTATTATAGGATTTTCTAGGCAAAAAAAAAAAGAAAAAAAAAAAACAATATGTGTTTTAGTTTGTGAAATGAGTTTTAGTAGTTAAAAATAAGCAAGTGCGTTTCTACGCTGAATAAACCCTAAAATTCATCATCTTGATTTCAAGATGTATAGACATGCAAAGCAATCGATTTCAAATGTTAGAAATAATGTATTATTTAGACCGTCAATTTTCAAAATTTTCAAGTATTTATATATATGTTCAATCTAAGCTATTTTTGAACTTTAAATTTTATAATTACATATGATAATTAATATTTAGACCATCATAAAGATTTCTGATACTAAACCAACATTTCGGCACTATTTGAAGGAGAACCCTATTTTTATAGTTTAGAACGTTGGCCTTATACCCATATTATTACATTTTTTTTTTTTTTTTTTTTTACTGGTACTCTCCCAAATCCAAAATAAATTTTCTGCTTTAATTCTTTGAGTCACTCCATAATTATTGACTTTTTTTTTCATTCTATTTATTGGATCAAAACCCAACAACCACTGATTTTGTTGCCTATCAATTCATTGCGATTAAGTATGTGGGTAATGTGACAAGGGGAATGCTTGCGAGAGAGCTTAGGTTACCCCAAAGAAAAAGCCTTGGACAAAGCTGGACAAAGTTATATTGCATAAAGTGAAAACATCTCGTGGAAAGAGAGTGGCTTATGGGAAATCCAACAAAAATTTATTAAAAACAAATAGTAAGATTTATCAAAAAAACACCTAGAATATCAATTAATTTAACAGTTCATCCGTTTATGAAAACACACCTAACGCACTAACTATTCCTAACTCGTTGTTATGTGTACTTTGATGTGCATTTTGAGATTAAATAAAAAGGAACAAATGAAGATGTTAAATTGTTCATTTCTTGGGTGTTTTTTTTATAATTTTTCTAAAATATATTTATAAGAGACACTACCAAACAACAAATAAATTTTTCTAATAAAATGTGGGTAATTAAGTAAAAAAAACATTTTTCTTGAAATTAGAAAATAATCACAATAATTTAATATCTTATGTAGGGCTGACAACATACTAGGCTTGCCTGGCCTAGGTCGAACGATGCCGAAGGGGCCCTAGGGCAAGGCCGATCCTGGTTGGACCTAATTGGCATAATAAAAAAAAGGAAAAAAAATTTGAGGAAAGCACTGGCCAGGTTGGGTCCAAGCCCGGGGTGCCTTTGCCCTAGCCCAAGCATCAGGCCAATTTTGTGGTCGATGTCCTAGTTTTTCAGGGTTGAGCTGGTGGGGCCTTTGCTAGCTATAGTTTTATGCTGGGAACCCTTTTGTTATTTTTGATGATCGTCTAAAACACCATTGGTTTGGAATTTGAAGTGTGAGAACATTTTTTTTGAGAATTCGGTCATATACTTGATGTACTAAAACAACTTCTCTATGATAAGTCTGTGTAACACTTCAAGTGTCAAACTCACCTTTGGTAAGTTTTTTGCCGATGAGTTTGGCATTTAGAGTGCTAAACCACATTCTTGTTGCCCTAGCATTTCAAGTCCTTGACTCAAAAAAAACAAAAAAAACCAAAAGGATCGAAACGTGATTAAGGGAATCAACATTATTATAGAGAAATAGTTCAAGTACTCTATGAGACAGATTGACTGGCCAGAAAAATATCGACCTAAGGTCTGATACTTCACGTTTTGGGCAAAAATAAAAAATTGACGAAGCAAGGGATCTTAGTTCAGAATATAAAATATTGGACTTATTTTTAATTTAAAAAAGAGTAATGATCCTATGAGATCCTCCCACACCCATATGTGTATGACCTCAACGGATCACCATTAAATTTGGCACAGACCTCTAAAAAAATCAAGTCTTACATCCATGTGATAACTTTTCTAGAGATCTGTGCTAAATTTAATGGTAATCCTTTGAGGTCCTGCACACATTAGTGTGGAAATGTCTCATAGGATCATTACCTTTTAATACATATTATTTTACGTTAATTTCCCCACAATGTTTACTGTAACTAGTGAATTATATGTGAAATCAAGTTCGTCCAAACATACCCTATATTTCTTACTTTTGTACCAAAAGCAAGTGCATGTATCTTAATTTAGATTTGAACTTGTTTAGGGCCAATTTAGATAGACTACCGAACAAGTTTAGTATCATTATTTCCTCCACTGTGCGTTGAATACAGCAACTTGTTTGTGTCGTCACTTTTGGAGCTCCACTTAAAATGACAAATAGTACCAAATAGTAGTTTGATAGTCGATATATATATATATATATATATAGAAGTGGATTCTGTACACCCACTAGCACCTCTACAGTAAACTTCAATGGCCCAGATTGAATTTATGCCGATTTGACGGTCATGACTTCTTTTCTTGTTTGAATTTTAATTTTTTTTTATAATTCCAAATCACTTGAAATTTTAGGTGTATATTCTTATCACAGCTCACCTAATAAAAATATATAAAAAAAATAATCCGTAAAAAAAATTGACCAAAATACCGCTAAAACTTTACAGTGGTATTTTGGTCAATTTTTTCATGTAAAAAAATTTTTTTTTTTCTCAAAGATGTTTTTTTTTTTTTTTTTTTTTTCAAAGATTCGCCTATTTTTTATGTACACATGCTCCAAATTTCATATCAATCCGATTTGTAGAAAAAAAAATTAAAATTCAAAAACTACAGGATATTCGGGATCGTCAAATCGACCCAGATTCAATCTGGACCGTTGTCGTTTACTGTAGCGGTACGCCCTTGGGCTGACAAGATCTTTTTCCTATATATATATATATATATATATATATATATATATATATAAGAAAATACTATGCCACACCTATAGGCGAAAATAAACAGTGATTTCACCTACCCCCATCATCATCCAAAATTGAACATAACCGAAAAACACTACGCAACGCTTATAGGCGAAAATAAACAGTGATTTCACCTACATCCATCACCATCCAAAGTTCAACGTACGGTCACGATTTTTCGGTAGTATTTTATTTTTTATTTTTTTTACAAATCAGAATTACCTAAAATTTAGAGAGTGTATTCATTAAAAATAGGGGAATCTTTTAAAAATATAAAAAAAATATTTTACATGAAAATCATTGACCAAAATACCCTTGAAATATTTTAGGGGTATTTTGGTCAATATATTTTTTGTGGATAATTTTTTTATATTTTTATTACATGCGCCTAAGTAAGATGTAAATACTCTCCAAATTTTAAGTCATTTTGATTTGTAGAAAAAAAATGAAAAATAAAACACTATCAAACAATCGTAATCGTATGATGAAATTTAGATGGTGATGAAGATAGGTAAAATCACTATTTATTTTCGCCTATAGGTGTTAGAAAGACTTTTCCATATATGTGCATATATAAAAAAACTGAGGTTAATCCACTCGCTAACCATTACAATGTTAGATTAACGGCCCAAATTAAATCTTGGTTGATCCAATTGTTACGATTGTATTTTGTATTTAATTTTTAATTTATTTTATATAAATATAAATTACTTGAAAGTTTGAGTATGTATTCTTTAAAAATAGGATAATCTACTAAAATATCAAAAAATAAATTGATCAAAATGCCTATAAAAGTTTTTAAGGGTATTCTGGTCAATTTATTTTTACAAACTATTGTTTAAATATTTTTATTAAGTGCACCTTGATGAGAATAATGGATGCTTAAAAGTTCATTTGATTTAAATTTATAAAAAAATATTAAAATTTAAATACAAAATGAGGTCGTGACTGTTAGATCGGCCCAGTTTCAATCTGGACTATTGGACTAACATTGTAGATGTTAAGCTAGTAGGTTAACCTCAACTCTTCTTTGATATATATAGGAAAACTCTTTCCAACATCTATAGGTGAAAATGAACAGTGATTTCACCTACCCTCATCACCGTCCAAACTTCATTGTTTAGTCACAGTTGTCCGGTAGTGTTTCAATTTTCAATGTTTTTTACGAATCCAAATTACTTGAAATTTGGGTAGTGTGTACATCTTAATAAGGCACACCTAATAAAAAATATGAAAAAAATAATTCACAAAATAAAAATTGGCCAAAATACCTTCAAAATTTTATGGGGATATTTTAGTCAATTTATTTTTTTCAAATCATTTTTTTCATATTTTTATCAGGTGCGCCTCATTAAGATGTACACGTTCCGAATTTCAGATCATTCCGATTAGTAAATAAAAATAAAAATTGAAACACTACTGGATAACTATGCCGTGCAATGAAGTTTGGATGGCGATGAGGGTAGGCGAAATCACTGTTTAATTTTTGCCTAAAGGCTTTTTGTAATATCTTCATATATATATATATGGAAAAGTCTTTCCTATGCCTATAGGCGAAAATGAATAGTGATTTCGCCTACCCTCATCACCGTCCAAAGTTTTATTGCACTATCATGATTGTCCGATAATGTTTTATTTTTCATTTTTTTTTACAATTTGGAATGATATGAAATTTTGAAAGTGTATACATATTAGTGAGGCACATCTAATAAAAATATAAAAATAATAATTCACAAAAAAGGATCAAACTAGGTGTGAAACATTTTGGGGGTATTTTGGTCAATTTGTTTCATGTAATTTTTTTTTTATATTTTTCCTAGATTCACGTATTTTTTATGAACACACGCTCCAAATTTCAGATCATTCCGATTAGTAGAAAAAAAAAATGAAAGATGAAAAATAAAACACTATTAGACAAATCGTAAACGTACGATGAACTTTGGACGGTGATGAGGGTAGGCGAAATCACTGTTCATTTTCGCCTATAATCGTTTTATAATATCTTCCTCTCTCTCTCTATATATATATATATATCTATATATATCTATATATATATATATATATATATACGGAAAAAATCATGTCAGCCAATGGCCCAGATTGAATCTGGGCCCAATCTAATGGTCATGACCTCATTTAGTATTTGAATTTTAATTTTTTTTTTATAAATCCAAATCACTTGAAATTTTGAGTATCTATTATTAAAAAATATTAGAATCTATAAAACTATTAAAACAGTAATTCAAAAAATATAAATTAACCAAAATACCCTTGAAACCTTTTGGGGGTATTTTCATCAATTTATATTTTACGAATTATTATTTTTATATATTTTTATTAGGTGCACATTGATGAGTAGAATGTACGTTTAATTTTCAAGTGATTTGAATTTATAGAAAAAAAAATGAAAATTCAAGTGATTTATAAAAAATTGTGTAGATCGAGTGATTTATAAAAACTTGAAAATCTTGAAAATTGACAGTAAAAAAATGTATTACAAAATATTCTATTTTCAAAAATTCAAATCTATTTTTTTTCTTATGTCCATGCATCTTGATGTGAAGTTGATCAATTTGAGGATATTTGGGTATCAAAACAATCTCTTCTAGTGAATTTTTTGAGGTAGGCTCGAATTTGATTGTTTAGAGCTTCAGCTCTATATAAAATTTTCCCAATAAATAAATAAATAAATATATATATATATATATATATATATATATATATAAACAATGATTTCATGCAACCGTTGTATAGTAATATGATGCAACAACCTTAAAAAACTATCTTGCAACAACCTTAAAAAACTATCTTATGGCGATTTGTTTAATCCAAAATTTGAAATATATATATATAAGCAATGATTTCATGCAACCGTTGTATAGTAATATGATGCAACAACCTTAAAAAACCATCTTATGGCGATTTGTTTAATCCAAAATTTGAAATATACACTCTTTTCATTTTAATGAACAATAAAAAAAAAAGAAAAAATTGAAAACACAACTTAAAAAGTATTTTTTTAGCTCAATTAACATAGGGCATTCATTTTGGTGAGGTGCTTCGATCTATGCTTTGGAAGGACTTTTTTCATTTCCAATTTTTTTGGATGGCTTTATTATCATTAGATGAACAATGTTAAAAAAAAAAAAAAATGATTTTGAGTTTATAAAGGCTAAGATCTTAAAATTCACAAAATGAAAGGTCTAGATTTGTTTTAGGAAGGGGATTCATTTTGACCATATCTAGGATTCAAATTGAACTTGTTTTTTTAGGGGGATTGATTGAGATGAAGAGAGTGTGTGTGAAAAATTTGAAGTCATACAAATACCACAAACATGGTTTTCTAGAAGTGTCGTTGCATCATACCATGATACAACCGTTGCATTGTATCATTGCTATATACATATATATATAAACACTACACAACGCTTATAGGCGAAAATGAACAGTGATTTCGCCTATGCTCATCATTGTGTAAAGTTCATCGCACGGTCAAAGTAGTTTGGTAGTGTTTAATTTTTTATTTTTTTTCTACAAATTGGAATGATTTGAAATTTTAGAACGTGTATTCATCAAAAATAGGAGAATCTAATAAAAATAATAATTCGTAAAATATAAATTGACCAAAATATCCCTGAAAAATTATAGGGGTATTTTGGTAATTTTGTATTATGAAATAATTTTTTCATATTTTTATTAAGTCCTCCTCACTAAGATGTACAGGTGCTCTAAATTTCAGAAAATTGCCATTTTTTAAAAAAAATATGAAAAATGAAACACTACTTGACAATCGTGACCATGTGATGAACTTTGGACGATGATAAAGATAGGCAAAATCACTGCTCATTTTCGCCAATAGGCGTTTTGTAGTACCTTCTTATATATATATATATATATATATATATATATATATATATATATATATATAGTGAAAATATGAGATTAGTCCACTGGCTCATATCAATATATGAAGCCCAACGTCCCAGGTTGATTCTGGGCCGATCTGACTATCACGATCACGGATGTCCGTGACAATCTTTAATCCACGCTGTCCAAAAAAATTGAACAGTGTGGGGCTTATGAATGAAAATACTATTCATTTTCACCCATAAACATTTTGTAGTCTCTTCCATGTATATATATATATGTATAAACTATTATTTTGTTGATCAATAATAATAGATGAAAAAAACCGGCACCGAAACTTTGTCATAGCCGAAGAAATAGTTGAGATTCAAACTTCTTCCGGTCTCCAACCTTATCCCCTTAAGAGCCAACCAGCCAAGAGCCCGTACCGACCCAAACACTTGTTTTTCCAAACCAAAGACCCCTAACGCACCATCTAATCACATCCTTGTCGCTCAGGCCTAAAAATCAAACTTTACAATAATCAACTAATAAAACTTCATGTAAATACAAAAGAAAGCATTTTTCTCACGTATTACTTGGGGCCATGAAAACAAGCACCCATTCAAGGGACCCGCTCGTGAAATTTCATAACAAATTGAAAATCGAAACGGACTGGGCTTGCGGTCGGACAGGTCATATCTCTTGATTTGTCTCGTTTAAATTAAAAAGCTGGTTTTGATAAAAAACTAGTTAAAATTAATGTTTAACAAATATTGGTCGATCCAAATGGCCGATTTCGACTATTTCGATTGACCAAAAAAATAAATAACTTTTTTTATAATATTTTATATTTTTTAAACTATTATTTATTTATGTAATGTTTTTAAAATATAGTTAAAACGGTTCAACCAACCATCCGATTAATTTTGACTGAACTAACCATTTACTGACCGGTATGATCCTCATAACACTGTCCAAAACCTTGGCGTGCTACATCATGGATAGGCACGTGTGAAGCTAGTCACGTGTCGTGTTGCGAAGGAGACCAATGAGTTTCTCATGTTTTAGGATCTCTCCTTATAATCTTTTTCTATTATAACCCATGCTAAAGATTATACGTAAAAAAAAAAAAGAAAAAAGAAAATTTTGGAGTAATATAAGGATCCCAAATTTTAAATGTGACCTCCTAGTACGTTGTATACGTGCTCAATAATATAACGTGATTTTGTCTATTTAATGACAATCTAGAGTCTTTAACTCTTAAAATTTATTTATTTTTTAAATAATTAAGAAGTGGATGTTAAAATTTCAGATCTAATGTTTTTTTTAAAACATAATTATCGAGACTGAATTAGACCGATGAGTCCAATTGGTTGGACCACTGTCGGTACTTTGGCCGGGTTAAAACAAAAATTAAGTTTGATCGAAAATTGGCTATAATCAATGTTTTGTCTAGTCCTACTACCCATTTTTAACCAGTTTGATTGTCGAAGAATTGTCAACCGTTGTTCTTTTGCAATACAATATATTTTATAACATTATTTTATTTTAAAATCCATATAACTAATTCAACCGGTAGCTTCACATGTTTTAACTATAGTAAAAATACACAAAGAAACTATCTATTGTCTAAGGGTGGCAATAGACCCTGACCGGATATAGGACCCGAGGGATAGACTCGATCCGAATTCAGGTATAGGTCTAAAAATTGGACCCAGCATGTTGGGTACATGTCCAAATCTTGGATCCGAATACTATTTGGGTCCGAGTTCAGATACGGGTCACCATTCGGGTCCGGTTGGGTCCAAGTTCGGGTCCAGTAATATTTTCTGCCTTCAATTGGTTCCAAGTCCAGGTCCCACACTATATTTTAAGTCCGGGTCCGGGTCCGGGTCCAGCTGGCCGAACCCAGATCCGTTGCCAACCCTACGGCGGTATTGTGTGGTGCAGTAATCTCTCTCTATCCTCCGTTGCTTTTTTTAATTTCTATTCGAAATTTTTTCCCCTTCTCACTCCCTCTATTACTTTACTTGCGATTCTCTCTTTTAATAATTTATATTTCTATGTAATAATATTTCATCTCCTAATAATCTCTCTGTTGAATTGTCTTACTCTTGTGTAATAAGTAAACTTGAAAAATAACTTCCTTGTTACTTTAGGACGGCATCTCTCGTTCTAACACCACATTTGTGTCTCTCAAGCCTCTCTCTTCACTCGCTTCACTCCGTCTTGCCTTGTAATGGAAGCGGTGAAGCTTACTGGTTAGGCTCTCACCTGCGCTTCCTCCGCCGTGATTCTTCAAATCTCTCGGATTTCCAACAAGATCAGAGGTGAGTTCGAATTCGCTATTGATTTCTTGAATTTTTCTCTCGTATTGTTGTTTATGGGCAGATTGTTTTGCTTTGAATTTCCCCAAATCCTGGAGGAGAGAAGTTCTAGGGTTTTGTAAGCTGTGTTTTTGTGCTGTGTGGAGAAACTAGGGTTTCGGGCGATGGTTTTGTGTGTGAAGAGAGCTAGGGTTGTTGGGAGGATTGAGTTTGTTTTGCATTTTGGTGGGGTATGGTGGAGATCCGATCTAGAACTATGTACTATAGAGATAGAGGTTCTGGGCTATGGGCCCATTGAATTTCGGTCATGGGTGCGTATCAGGCCAGAGATTTGATCTCTGTGTGTGTGTGTGTGTGAGAGAGAGAGAGAGAGAGAGAGAGAGAGAGAGAGAGAGAGAGAGAGAGAGAGAGAGAGAGAGAGAGAGAGAGAGAGAGAGAGCGTCTATGATTTGTGCTGTTGAATTTCGGATGCAGTAGGGATGCTTTACTAACGAGGGTTTTGAACTTGCTATCATGTTCTGATTTGTGACTAAGGTGCAGAAACCCATGAAAAAATTAATTAGAATGTATTACATTTTATGTGTTGTTTTAGCAGATGCTTTTTTCCAATTTACATTTGAGGTGACTCAAAACTGACATTTTCTTACGTTACAATGATTATAGCTCTATTTAATATCTAGGAACTGGTTGTAGTTATGAACCTGATAAAATACTGATTCCATCCATGGTTTTACATTTTATGTGTTGTTTTTAGCTGATTATGCTTTTCTCCAATTTACACTTGAGGTGACTCAAAACTGACATTTTCTTATGTTACAATGATTTTAGTTCTATGCAATATCTAGGAATTTGGTTGTAGTTATGAACCTGATAAAATACTGATTTCATCTATGATTTAGGGTTCATATATTATATATTTAAGTTGAGGTGATTCTGTTTTGTTTCTAAGCAGAATAGATTTGATGCAGTAACTGACCAATTGAGAGGTGTTTAAATTTGATGCATTGTGAAAGTTTGTCAGCAAAGATTTTTATCAGTGTGGAATTCTGAACTTCATAATGTTTGTAAATAAATTTGCAAAACCATGACATGTGTGTAATTTATTGTAGCTTGATTATCGTTGTACCTGAGAAAATACGGATTCTAGTCGTGAATTTATTAGTGAATTTCCAGGGGAAAATTGTTTAGGACCCTTATTTTTAGATGTACTTTATTCTCTTCTTATAATTGATAATGGTGCTCACTGATTTCTGACTCATAGGGTTCTGATTCTCAAGTCTTGAATTCATGAGTTTTTTATTTAAATATATATTTTTTTGGCTGAATCAAGAAGTGATAGAATTGGACAATGCTTTGTGCCCTTTTTTTTTTCCAAATGAGCCGTTTTTTCCAATTTGAGCTTTAAGGATTAGTCTGTGCAATGTTTATAGAATAAGTCCTGTCTGTTTTCTCCTTCCTCTCTTGAATCAGTCTTTTTTTGTTTATGTGTTTGTCATCATTATCATTGTCTTAGTTGTTATAATTCAATGACGTTATCTATTGATTTTATATTGTAACTTCTCATCAAATAAGATATAATTGCATTGTTACTTGTGCCTGGGCTGTGAGGGCTGTCAGCCACATGGGTAGTTCAATGTGCTCATCAGCGCCTAATTGAACTTTAAAATCCTAAAACCCTTGACCACCCCTCTCTAGGAACCACCAAATTAGGGAAGCCAACTACCACTGTGTCTGATTTGATTATGTATTGATCATCATTATCATTGGAGTTGTGGCTTTCATCATCGTCATCGTCATCATCATCATCATCATCATCATCATTGGGAGATGGCATTTGTTGATTCTGTGATTCTGCCATATATATTTTTTTTCTTGTTGGCAGTTGGTTCTATCCCATAGGAAAGAAACTGTGGCTTGTTGGTTGTTGTGTTTTGCAGATGTTTTTCCGGCTAACTTGATGGCACTTCGAGTATCAAAAATAATTATTTCATCCTTATCTTATGAATGGGACTTTTTAAATCCAGCATGCAAATATGCTGTTTGTGTTATTGCGTATTCCAGAAGTGTCTTCTTGAATGTATGCAGAAACTACATTCTTCTGGCCATACTACATGCTGTATATGCAGAAACTACATTCTTTTGGTCAATACCATGTGCTGTTTATTTATGATTTATTATCAGTATTCATCAACTTTTTGAAATGTTTTTGCAATGTCGACTTGCAGGTCAATCCATTGCAATTTTTCTTATCAACAACTGGATAGAATCTCGGTTATAAACTGTTCCATGATGAGCAGACTTCCTACTTGGAACTCCCACTTTTTAGTGGCGTCTGTCCATGTGACCAGCATGTACATATGTTTGGGAAGAGCTGGCATTAATGTCTAGTCCTTCTTGCTCTGTAATCTTGGCATGATTGGTGTATGTGATGATATTTCTATGGGGTTGTGGACTAGAATTGACTTAATTAAAGAGATAGAGAGAAAATTGGACTTTGGTGGTTGACCAAAGGAGCTTGTGGTGAAGGAAACTACTGAGGCATCATTTGTATGGTAACTTGTGTGTTAACATTAAGAAAATATATTTAGTTGGATAATTTCAGTATGCCTTCATGGTGGGGCAGATCTTCTTCCAAAGAGGTTAAGAAGAAATCAAGCAAGGATTTATTTGATTCTTTGCTTTTTCGTAAATTGAGGACTCCATCTGATGAAAAGGGAAGTTTCAGATCTAGCAGAGGCTCTCGTAGGCGTAGTATTGACACAACTTCAGAAAGGGGCTCTGGATCCCGAGCTCAATCGAGGTCTCCATCCCCTTCAACACAAGTATCTAGGTGTCAAAGTTTTGCAGAGAGGCCACATGCTCAGCCACTTCCACTTCCTTCTGTGAAATCTTCATTAATAAGTCGCACAGAATCAGGAATCAGTGTTTCACAATCAGTTCGTAGCAAATGTGGAAAGACCATCTCTTGCTTGCCTCTTCCTCTGCCTGAGAGGATTTTGAATAGGCCTGATGCTTCAGATGTTGATGGTGGTATAGGGACTGCATCCATTTCCAGTGATTGCTCTGTTGATAGTGAAGATGGGGTGGATCCCCACCATCATATTGGATTTGGTCATCTCAGTCCCAAGGTTCTTGACCCTGAATTTGGCGGCAGGACTATTGCGACCAGTCCCATCAACTCAAGGTACATCAAGTTGTTGTTTGATTGGATTTTGATACATATCTTGAAGTACTATGCCTATCATGTATTATGGAAAATCAGGAATCTTCATATATATAATTCATTATGGGAACCCATGGTCCTTTGGGATCTTCGTATATACACAGGAGAGAGAGAGAGAGAGAGAGAGAGAGAGAGAGAGAGCATTTTGGATCATCTCATTGTCTGGTGCTTGTGGGTCCACTCCCTCTCCTTTGTGGATCATTTTTTTGAACAGTGCTGACACGGTTCATTATGCTTTTTCATACTCCTTTGGATCCATGTTTCAGGTACATCCAGTTGTTATTTGATTGGATTTTGATACATAGCTTGAAGTATGCTATGCCTATCATGTATTATGGAAAATCATGGTCCTTTGGAATCTTCATATACATAATTCATGATTGGAATCCATGGTCCTTTGGGATATTCATATATACATGAGAGAGAGAGAGAGAGAGAGACCATTTTGGATCATCTCATTGTCTGGTACTTGTGGGTCCACTCCCCCCTCTCCATCATCGTGCATCATTTCGTTGAACAGTGCTAACGGCATTGATTATACCTTTTCATACTCCTTTCGTTCTATGCTTTCTTCCTCTGTGTGCATGCGAGAGAGAGAGAGAGAGAGACCATTTTGGGTCATCTCATTTTCTGGTGGCGGTGGCCTGGTGGGTCCACTCCCTCTCCACTGTGGATCATTTTTTTGAACAGTGCTGACACTGTTCATTATGCTTTTTCATACTCCTTTGGATCCATGGTTTCTTTCTGTTATGTTACACTTCTGTCGGATTTCCTTATGAATTGATTTTATGTTTCTTTAGCTTTTCATTTTCCAAGAAGCAAAAGTAAAATCTCACTTAGCTAAGGACCCTTTGGTTTTTTCAACTTAAATTTTAAGATGTCTTTCAGAACTTTTCAAACCGTCTGGACAAAATGAAAATAAGACGCCTCTAACCCGTTATCTTAACTGAGAACGCAGAGTAGGAATGTGGATGGGAGCACCCCTTGAAATGATGTCAATGCCTTTTTGAGTTGCACGATGTTTAAATGGCCAACCGCATATCATTGAAGAGTGCTAAATTCCTTTTGATAATGTTTCTGTCCTTTTTTTTTTTTCCCTCCCCCAAATTCATGTTGCTTTCAATCTCTGTAAGGATCGGAATGCATTTGACTGTTGTGTGGCTTTAAAAGGCAAGGTCATGCCATTTGAGGGTATTCTCATTTGGTGGTTTGATTCTTTGTTTTATTTGAATTTCTATTCCAGTTGCTTTCCGTTGTTTCAGCAAAGAAAGCAGGGACTTCTATTTTATAATTTTTCTCTTTCTTGATTCAAATGCTTGAACTGCTTTAACATTTAGAGTCTCTTTCTTAAGTGCCCTACATTCAAGTCACTCCCCTATGCTCAGCCCAAAGAACTCAAGAGAGATGCTGAAGCCGTCTACCCAACTGCCCAACAACCAAAGTCTCTCAACATCACCAAAGCGAGGACCCTTTACCACACTTGAGCACCCGCCAAACTTACAGATTCCCCACTATGGTGCATTTGCAAGTGCTCCTGACAGTTCATTATCAAGCCCATCTAGAAGTCCAATGAGAGTGTTTGGCTCTGAACAGCATCCAAATCGTGGGTTTTGGGCAACAAAACCTTACCCAGATGCAGGTCCTTTTGGATCGGGTCATTGCTCGAGCCCTGGTTCTGGTCAAAATTCAGGGCATAATTCAATGGGAGGAGATATATCAGGGCAATTATTTTGTCAGCACAGTAGGGGTAGTCCAGAGTGTTCACCGATACCAAGCCCTAGGATGACTAGCCCTGGTCCAAGCTCAAGGGTACACAGTGGTGCTGTCACCCCTCTCCATCCACGAGCTGGAGGTGCAGGGCCTGAATCACCAAGCAGTTGGCCTGAAGAGGGAAAACACCAATGCCATCGTTTACCTTTGCCCCCTTTGACAATATCAACTCCTTCTCCTTTTTCCCCATCAAGCTCGATGGCTGCTGGTTCATCTCCGCTTCCACGAAGCCCTGGAAAAGCTGAGAATCCTCCGAGTCCTGGTTCAAGGTGGAAGAAAGGGAAGTTGCTTGGAAGGGGCACATTCGGGCATGTTTATCTTGGTTTCAACAAGTAAGCATCTCAACTGTGTTATATTATTGTAGGAAGCTCTTACCTCTATTTGATCTAAGGAAAGGTATACTATATTCCAGTGTACAATGGATAACCGTCACACTTTAGGGGTTATGATCTTTTCTGGTTGTCCTACTCTCTTTCCATGTTTCATTGGTTGGTGATAACCTGGGGGGCCATGGCTTTCCATAGTCATTTGCTTATAGTTATCTTGATCTTACTTCGAGTTTATCAGATATTGGTTATTGTGAAATGTTAAACTGTGAATGCATAAATGACCCCTGCGGTTTTTATTAACCTTGTTACCTTTGGTCTTTTACTCAAAACTTTAGGTTATATGATATTTTTCAAAAGATGTTCTTTTACTTCTGTAATCTGTGATGAAGCAGTTGGAGTGGTACACCTTTCTGATTGGCATGCGCTTCTTTTACATTGGTGATTCATTGAAATTAGAAATAAACAACAAAACATTGACACTTGGTTTCTTACTTTGTGTAAACCTTTTTTTCTTTTTTGCTAGTTTAATATTTTCGTAAGCATGTACTCATGAAACATTTATGGATGCTCTTTCTTTTGTGCGTGGTGCTGGCCTTACCTTAGTTTTTGATTTGCAGTGAGAGTGGTGAAATGTGTGCAATGAAAGAAGTCACGCTATTCTCAGATGATTCAAAGTCAAAGGAAAGTGTTAAACAGCTAGCACAGGTGGCTCCTTGAATCATTGTCTATCTTCTTTTGAAGCTAGTTATATGGGTTTTCAGTTCTCGAAAATTTCAGTGTAATTATTATTTTCATTGCCTTATATGGATATGATTTCTTTATTCATTTTTTTCTTTGTTTGACTTGTACCAATACTCGCAGGAAATTGCTCTTCTCAGTCGCTTGCGGCATCAGAACATAGTGCAATATTTTGGTTCTGAAACAGTATGCCTTCTTGCTTTTTCTATGATCTATGATAATCCCCTTTATATAATTGCAGATCTTTTGCAATGTAGTGCATTTATTGATTCTCCAAACACGCATGATCATCTTTTGTCTTTCTTGTTACTTCTTATTTATCATTTTACTTTGTTGATGGATGGCATGGAATTTGAGAGTGTTTAAGATATTTATTTTATTGTACACAACTGTACACTAGAAGTCCAGTTTTCATGGTTTGATTATTGCACCTTATAGTCTATAGATTCTAGAACTGAGATGCTTTATAAATCTCAATGTAGGAATTTTGAATTTACAGTTCATCTTTAGATCAATATTCATGAAAAAGAACAAATGAGTGAGACACTGACACATACTCCCAGAGTAGATAGTATTTCGTGATTATGATGTTCTTGTATCCAGTGTTACATTCATGCCGCTGCCTAGTTAGTTTATTAATATATTCAAAATGATCTCTCTTGAATATTTGAGCTGGGACATGATAACTGATGAGTTAATTATGAATGCCAAGTTGGTAGCATACAAAATGACAGATTAGTTTTGACTTAATTTTCTCATGTTTATTTAAGGATGTATTTGTTCATAATACATTGATCCCTAGGTTTGTTCAAAATCTCATCTGAATGATGTTTGAAGGGTCCAGGCCCCTTGTGGGGGTTTAGCTTTTGGATGGTTTGCATGCGTAGTATTTTGATGATTGACTGCCTTAAGGTATGCAGATTGCTAATTTATGACAAGCTGAGGGAACGGCAAGCCACCTCCTTATTCATTGTAGCTGTGCTATGGCCACACGTGCCTATGTTATTACCCTCTTTGGCACGCAATGGATGACCCCAACTTCTGTGGAGGACCTAATGGTGTGGTGTCTCTGTGGCAATCCTGCCTAGGGGCGGGGAGTTCTGGCGATTTGAGTGTTTTATCCACTATGTGGTGTATTTGGAAAGAGTGAAATGGTTGTATTTTCAGAGGTCAAAGGGTGCACAAGTTGTTCCTCAAGGAGGGGACTAGGAATATGGTGATAGCCTGGGCTTTGCTTTGACAGTTTGACCTGAATTCCAAGGTTTCAGGGCCATTGACCTGGTTGATGGTCAGAAGATTTGGCCTTGTCAGGTCCATCATTGTCAACCCAGGACAGTTTGGGTTGCTCTGAGGAAGTGCATTATCAAGCTAACGTTTGATGGTTGTTTACGGGGCAATTTGGGAACTAGTAGGATATTTAGGAAACTTCAGAGCAATGAGAGCCCATTGGGTATATGTGATTCTAGACTTTTCCAAATAGGGGATCAATTAGTAGTGGAGGGGTGGTTGTTTGAATGTCGTAAGATGGTCACATGGTGTCCTCTATTTTGTGGATGATAGCTATAATATTTGGTGAGATCTTTGACATTTGTGACACTAATGTTCCAAACAATGCTGGACGGCACGTAGGCGGCTGCCTAAATTTTTGGGCGGCCCAAGATTTTTTTTTCTTCAAGTTGTCCAAAATTTCTAAGAGAAATGTGGTTTTTTTTTGTAGTTTTTTTCACTCTAAAAACGTCACAAAAGGGGTTTAGGTCACATGTGAACCTAAAACCCCCCCCCTCCCTATTGGAGGGACAAAGATGAAAATACCCCTCCACAAGGGGCATTTTCGCCCCTGGGCAGGTGCAGTCCCTGGGCATCCCCAAGGGCTAGGTGGGGACCCAGCGCCCAGAAGGGCTTCATCGCCCTGGCCCGCCTAGGTGAGCCATTTTTTGAAACAATGTGACACTAAGAATTTAACCTTTGTGTACATTCTTAGGGAGCTGACCAGGAGACTGATTCCGTCATTTATTAAAGGTCCTTCAAGAGGCACTTTATGTTGACACCTCGCTGTTGGAATCTTGAGATGTCTTGAAATAGCTTGACCTTTGTTTTATATTTTTGAGTTCCTATGCGATTTTATTTTGGTAATAAAAATTTTCATTGATGATAAAAAAGAATGTGGAGCACTAGGAAGAATATTTATTTACAAAGATTTTATGGGAACTATAGCAATTAACACTTTTGCAAACTTCTTATTTGTGAAAAGTTTTATCCCATGATGAATGATTTAGTTCCATTAATTTGCTCCTCAGGCATAGCCACTTCAGAGCAACTAGTCAGCAATTTTACCCATTGACTGTTGCGGTCCAAGGGATGTTATGTTGAATGTTTATAACATCAGAAATAATCCATCAGTAGAGTATGCCTTGACTTTCACATGTTTCATAGTAATATGAATATTCACAATTTCTTGGGACGGGTCTTATTTTTTTTTCTTTTCCAAATTACAAACTAGTCATAAATTTAGTTATCTTTATAATGTCATAACATAATCATATTATTTTTCTCCTTGTTTTTTTTTTTGGGGGCAAGTTGGTAGCAACTAGCAAGTACTACTTTTGAAATGGTTGAATCACAAATATATCGACATAACATGTGCTTTTAAAAGGTTAACTATCAAAAAAGAAGAAAATGGCATGTGCTTTTAGGGTACTAACAGCTGCACAATTTGATTTTCTAAATTGTGAGTTCTATCTGATGATGTTGATTTTGTGTCAAATGAATGGTGGGGATGATGCTCCATTTCATTTGAACTGTTAATGGTTGTGTAACTTTGATTTTTCTGTTCGATTAAAAGGGCTAGTACATACTCTTTTTTGAATTGTAAGGCTAGTACATTCTGCTGCATTCATTTCCCTTTGCATCATTATTGGAAAATGTATTAGAAAAATTTCTTCTAGGAATTGCAACATTGTGGTATGCTTAGAACTGTTTGTTTCTTTTTTCTTGCTTCAATGTGTTGATGTTATATATCTGTTTTCTGAGCAGAAAGATGATAAGCTCTACATTTACCTTGAGTATGTTTCTGGTGGTTCTATTCATAAACTTCTTCAAGAGTATGGCCAGTTTGGGGAACCTGTGATCCGCAGCTATACTCAACAAATCCTTTCAGGCTTGGCATATTTGCACAATAAAAATACTGTCCATAGGTGAATATACTTATGGTATCATCATCAATACTAAATATGTATTATTTGTTGATGCAGAGCTTTCTGTGTTCTTGTTATGTGCTGCGTCCTTTAAGTTTTCATTAGTTACTTTTAATTTTGTATCATTGAGCTATATTTTCTCTGCAGGGACATTAAAGGGGCAAATATACTTGTGGATCCTAATGGTCGTGTGAAGCTGGCAGATTTTGGGATGGCAAAACATGTATGATGTTTCAAATGATATTTTCATATGGTGTCTATATACCCTAATATTCATGGCATTATCTGCATAGATGATTATTGCTTTCTCAAGAGAATTTGCTCATTGAAGTTTATGAAGCGTCTTTTGGTTTTGGTTCATCATGATTTGCTTATAGAAGTTTCTTTGGACTCTTGCTTGATTTATAAGTGGTTCCGGATTGTAATTTTTAACCAAGCATATTGCTCAGCTCATCATCAAATTTATATCTCTAAACTTGTGAAGTATATGTTCTTCCCTGGAAAGGTGTTGCATTAAACTCCTTTGTTTCCCTTGTCAGTTCAGGGACAGGAATAATGAATTAAAAGTTTGCCAAAAAATTCCTTTTTCTCACATTGTTGCCTGTGTAATAAATCTTCCTCCACAGAGGAGCTAGAGGGATTTTTCGCAATCCATGGACCTGTAGATCATCTAATTTCTTGTTTCCTTGATGGGATCCAGCTTTACACTACGCACGACAAATAGCTTTTGGTCAATCTGGCAGCAGGGGCGTGGCTTATATTAATTGACCTGGTCCCACTAAAGGGCCTGTGAAAATGAAAATCATGGGAAGGGGAAACCTAGTGATAGTGAGGGTTGCGTTTAATGTAAGAAGTTGAGGGGTATTTAAGTTGAGAGTGTTAGATGGGGGGCTGAGGTAGGGGATTTATCCATTCTAGTGCTCCTCGTGGACCTCCTTCCTTATTCATCAATTTAAGTACTTCAAGAAAAAAATGCATGTTTGGTCATGTCAGGTGATTGATGTCTGTCTTTTCCCTTAATTTGAAAGTGAGCTTTGGTTGTGGGGGTTTTTTATATGTGAGCTTTGGTTGTGGAGGGGTTCTGTATGTGACTGAATATCAGCATGAGAGACATATATCTTGGGCTAGCATTTGTTATGGGTTTTATTAAGCTTTAGATTTTCAACATATTAGCGATACACTTAAATACAGTCATGGTCACTTAGGAAGGGTCAGGGTAGGAAGTAGGTAATTGTTCGAAATCAAGTTATGTTACCATGCGCCAGCATATCAAGTTTATAATCCAAACCTGAGATATTGGTATTGATGCTAGTGGTTCATTGATAAGTTGTCAGGGTCATAGTAATTAGTTCTAAATATGCAGGTTGACCTGATTGTCTCAAATGTCTCTAAAGCTTGGAAGCCTTTGGCATACATGTGAGCATGTGTCTGCGCATAACTTGGTCTTCCATTAAATTTTCTTTCCACTACCCCATCTACAAAATATTTTATTTGATGCCATCATAGATATTGGATTTATCAAAAACAAGAGAAGAACTTCCACTATTCCCAGGGGAGAATACCTTTTTGTTACTGTCTTTGTTCTCTGAAGGTTGCTGAAACAACCGTATCTCTACAAAAGAGAAGGGGGAAATTACATCCCTCTTACCAAAATTAGGTGACCTTCAAGAAACCTGCAGCCCTTTCTATGCTATCGTACAAAACCCCTTCTCTTTTACTTTTTCTCCACCCACAGACCTGGCTTTAATTTTCTAGGACCAAAATCTTCCAACATACCTAATCTAAACTCTCTCTCTCTCTCTCTCTCTCTCTCTCTCTCTCTCCTCTGTGTGTGTGTGTGGATTTTGGCTCTCGTGGTTTTGGATTATTAGATTATAGTTTCTCAATTCATAGCTTTTAAGATTTTGGGGTTTACAGATTAGGTTTTTGATAATAATTCAGGATTATTATATGATAGTTTCTCAAATCATAGCTTTTAAGATTTCGGGGTTTACAGATTAGGTTTTTGATAATTTCTATGAGAAAATAATTGTCCTTGCTTTTGCTTTTCTTGTTCGCAAAATTTACAACTGTAAGGGATCATTAGTTTTTCTCTGGAACCTTTCGGGCAGGCAATCTTCTACAGTTTCAAATTACCGATAAATAGGCATGCGTTACTCCTGAGTTTTAATGGAAACTCTGAAGATATGTTGAAGAAAAGCAGCTGGGTCTGGTTTTCTATTGCGGTTTTACATTTTAGGGTTTATTATATATTTTGTAGCAGAAATGATTCCCCCTTTTCTCTTTAAGAAACTTTAATGAGTGTTGATCTTTTCATTTTCTGTGAAATACTCAATTAAGTTTTTTGGGTTTTGATCTCTCATTGGGGGGCAATCTTCTATCCTGAAGTCTCTCTGAGATGAAGTGTTGATGCAATGTTAATAACAAGGTGGCCTGGCCTATTGATCTCTTCTTAACTGTTACTCTTGTCTCTTCAGGTGATTTTGAATTCTCCTGTTCCCATTGTGGGTGATGATGGTTTTCAGAGCATCACCACCACTTTGCAATAGGAAAAGACTGAGTGACTTCCTTGTGGCCTTGGCCTATTTCTTGATCTCCCACTTGCTCTCTCACTTAATGATATGTTTAACTGGGTTTCTTTTTTGATGGGTGAAAGTGAGATAAAGGTTTCCTAGGAGGAAGACCAAGAAACTAGATAGGGAAATGGGAAGGAATAGAAAGAAAACGGAATCGCGTTGGCATGTTTGTATGCTTATGTGATCAGAAAATCGTGCAATTGCCACACCATTATATCCCACTTTGGTTGAGCTGTCAAAGTTATTGATACCAATACGTGAATCGATAGTGGTCTAAATAACAGGGAGATGGGGTGTGAAGGTTTTGGGATCTGATTCAGTTCTTGGATCAGCTAGCAATTGTGAGTTCATTTGGACTGGTTCAGTTGCAGACATTACAATGCCGATGCATAGGGCCTCAAACTTCAAAGGGGGAACACCAGAAATGATTGATGCTTGGCATGCTATTCTTGTTTTGGTTCTTCCTGGTGAACCATGATAGTCAAAATAGTGAGACTAATGGAACTTTCCGTCTTCAAATGTAGAATAGCATGAAGGAAGGGCAGGAAAAAGAATATATAAAGATGTGAGGGTTGATATTGAGTGATACAGAAAATATTTGATGGGAGTTTTTTTGTCAGGGGTAATTTTTCTCCAGGAAATAAAAATAGAGCTTGTGAGAAGTTTGTCGAGAAGAAAAGGGTAAGGATTTGTTTGCAACTGATATAAGGCTGGGGTTTCTCGAAATGCAGCCTATGTTGAGCGGTTGAGTTGTAAATCCCACCCCCCCCTAAGAAAAAATAAAAAGGAAAAAAAGAAGAAATTTATTTTCTTTATTCCCCAAAAGGGAACTTCTTTGATATGACCATGTTCTTTCCATATTTTCAGGATCGTTTAGGCAGTTTACTTCTTTTATATGAATATTAGTATGTCCAAACAGAGACTTAGTCTTTTGCCGATCACCGCAATGGGAACAAGTTTTTGTATTGTACTTACCAGACATTCTTATGTAAAGTTTAATTTAAGATCATTCCTTCCACTTCTGAGTTTTCAAATCACGTTTTGGTTTTCCTATGTGTCATGGATCCTTCGACCTCTTCAATTTTTGTTGGAACTATGTTTTGGGGCATACCATAATTTGTGGTCTATTTTCTTATTGCAGATTACTGGATATTCATGTCCTTTGTCATTCAAGGGAAGCCCATACTGGATGGCGCCTGAGGTTATAAACTTGTTCAAAAAGATTTTCCATTTACATTTTCCCTGTGACTAGGTGTGGCTTCTTATATGCATTACTGTTTCAGGTCATAAGAAATGCAAATGGATGTAACCTTGCTGTTGATATATGGAGTCTTGGATGTACTGTTTTGGAGATGGCTACAACAAAACCACCCTGGAACCAGTATGAAGGGGTCAGTGATTAGGTTTTGGAACTTGCATCTTAATTTCATGCCTGATCATATATCTAGTAGGTTGTTTCTCTTGATCTTGAGAGTCTTAATTATAGTTGGAGAAACTATAACCCAGTATGAAAAGATTGTGGGCCACTGGGTCATTGCTGTCCGTTGAAGTGATAGATGGTGATGAATAGAGTGGGACCAACATTGTGATCATTTATTTTTCTGGTGGGTCCTTCTCTCTGTGCCCAACTTCCATCCCTTCAATGGACACCCATTCTAAATATCTCGTCTTTTGAATGTAGATAAGTTAAAAATGCTTCAAGAATATGTACTTTCTTCTCTACCTCATGTTAATTATAAGTTCAATGTGGAATTTATTTGATCTGTTTCTTTTGGTTATGTTTTTATTGCTCGCTGTACTAATATCAAAGATGCTTTTGACCTCTAGGTTGCCGCTATGTTTAAGATCGGTAACAGTAAGGAAATTCCAACCATACCCGATTTGCTCTCAGAGGAGGGCAAGGATTTTGTAAGGTGTTGTTTACAACGAAATCCTGCAGATCGTCCCACTGCTGCCCAGCTTCTTGAGCACCCATTTGTAAAAAATGCTGCTCCTTTGGCTAAACCCACTGTCAACCACGACCCTTCAGATCCAGCTAGTGGTGTCCCGAATGGAATGAGATCCCCGGTAAGAAGTACAAATTTTTTCTCCAAAGGGAAAGTATAGCATACTTATCCTGTTTACTGTGTATGATACACAGCTCGTATCCTCCATCTTCTCAAGATGGTTGCTGGAGACTAACTATAGTTCCTGTTGAGTGTCCATTGTTTGTACTCTGATTCATCTCAAGCAACCATCCTGAAAATGGATGGTTGATTACTTGCTATGTTTATACCATTCATAGGATGTAATTGTACAGGTTCCTTTTTTCTTAGGCTTCCATGTAATTTTTGTTTGTTTCTATAATCGTGTATAAGTTTTATTACTTGATTTCCTTTATTGCAATTTTGATATACAAAATGTTCATCTGCGTGAAATGGCTACATGAAACTTTGCTTCCCAGCTTCAACGTTTCTTTCATTGAGGAATGTTAAGGATTTCATGGTTTGCCTGTGTAATGCACTTCCCATGAGGCACAGAAACAATGTTGAATTGGGCCCTCCTCATGGTTTTCCGTATACACAGTTCAGAATTTGATAGCACCTAGCAATAGATTACGCTTTCCTATATGAGTGTTTGGTTTTTTGTTCTATATGGAATTTCTGTGCGTGTGTTTCTACATATATAGGTAATACTTTCCTCTATAACTCTTCCGTTGCCGACTTGGCATTGGGCTCATAAAATCTCCCTCCCTCTAAAAGAAAACCAGGTTCACCTCTCCTCTTCTCTCCTTCCCTTTTGTCTCTCCTACCAGGTCCTGCTCCCCTTTGTCTCTTTCACCCACTCTAGCCCCCTTAATTCTGTACCTGCCAGGAGGGGCTTGGGCTGGCAGGAGAGATGGATAGAGAGACAGGAAAACTTGTTTTTGGTGTGCGGATAAAGCGAGCAACGAGTGATGGGAGAGACAAAGGGATAGAGAAAGAGGCAAACTTTTCTTGTTGGTGTTTCCTTCTTTTGTTTTCTTTTTTTGTTTTTCTTCTTGTAGTTGTTGTTTGGCGGAGGGGGGAGATAGAGGGAGCCAAGACCGTGAGCACAGCTGCATGAGAATTGGGTTACCTTGTAGCCTTGCTACCCCTTCCCATCCAATCACTTGTGTCTGTGTACCCACTTGCTGCGAGTATCATGTTGTTGGGTTCATTGTGTATCTAACATGCTTGAAATGCCTGATTGTTTTTTTCTTGGGTAATTTGAATACCTGATTTGTTTCAAACACTATTTAGATTGAATACCTGAGCCGGAGTTCTGGTTTTTAACCACTGTTTGTTCATACATACTGTATGTATGTGATAATGAAACAATTCTTACCTTCAGCTCATTGAAACAAAATATGTTATTGAACTTATCCTTAATGTTCTGCGCAGGGTGTTGGGCATGCAAGAAACCTTTCCTCATTGGACATGGAAGGCATGGTCATCCAGCAGCCTAGAGGGGCAAAACCTTATCAACAATCCAGGTTGGTCACATCCTTTATGTTCATCTCTATTTTTTCTGCTAATAATTTTCCTCTTTTCAGAAGCTGCCTTTGTCGGAAGGAATAAAAGCGTGAAACAAATTCTTAAATGAAAAGAACAAGTGGATAACTGAGTCTGAATTAATTAATTACCACTCAAAAAGGATAAATTAATTAACCGTGTATGGTTTTATTCCCAAAAAAACAAAAAATAACCATATATGTTTTTTGTTCTTTTCAGACAATCATTTTAAATAAGTATGCAATGTATCTCATTTAAACAATGCATGTCTAATGAATTGATCTTAAGTACAATTTATGCTCACCTTTTATACACCATTTTGGCTTAGTGGAAGGGAGAGTTGTGTCTTAACCATTAGGTATTTGGTTTGTACGTTTACCTCAATAGTTATGTGCTTTTTGTTGTTGTTGTATTCTTGAGAGAGAGAGAGAGAGAGAGAGAGAGAGAGAGAGTGACTCTTAACTCCTTCATTCTTTATTGCAGTGACAACCAAATGCCTCGAAATGTATCATTACCAGTCTCACCAACCGGGAGCCCTCTCCTCCAATCACGATCCCCCCACCACATAAGCGGTCGGATGTCTCCCTCACCCATATCGAGCCCTATCGCCACATCAGGCTCCTCCACTCCCCTCACTGGCGGCAATGGTGCCATCCCTTTCCACCACATCAAGCAAACAACCTCCAACTACATGCATGAAGGCTATGGAAGTCTTCCTAGATCGCCAAACAACCTCTATCTCAATGGGACCTCCTATCATGACCCAAACCCTGACTTATTTAGGCCCGATTGCTCACCAGTCTTTGGAAATGCATTCCCACCTAGGTCGGTTCAATATACGGGTCAGGCTGCTTTGGCTCAGCATGTATCTCAGCAGCTCTTGAGGAACCCAACAAGCCCTAATCCCTCTGTAGATCAACGGTCAGGATCACCTTTACCAGGTCGATCTAATGGGCCCTGATTGGGGCTCTGTGGAGTTTTGAGGAGAGGGGTTTTCAAGAGCTTTGGGTCTTAGGCCGTGAGGTTGGGCATTTTCTTGTTCTTTTCTTTTGTTGTTTTAGTAACTAACAAAATGGATTTGTACAATAAGGGTCCAAAGTGGAAGGATTTGAAATAAGATTGGGGCGCTTTGTTTTGGGGGGGTGGGCTCAAGTCTGGCATTTTCCCTTTACTAGCCATTGGAGCTCCCTCTTTCTCTATGGTAAGTGCACTCTCTTTCGTTTTACTGTTGTGATTGTGCTAGTTACTTAGAAGTGAAGGATTTTGTTTTTAGGAAACATACTCAATATAAATGGGCTATGAAAACAGTCCCTTGGGGCTTTTCACTGTCTAGTGAACTGATGTCTTATGTTGGAGAGTCGGTGCCACGGTTGGGGGGTCATGACCAGCTCTGGTGGCCACCCTCTCTCCGTGACCATCCGATCTATCACTTCCCATGTATTGGGATTATTGGATTATCGTATATATCTTTGTTTTTTGGGAGAAAGTACCATACCAATGGCATGTTGCGTACGGTACACTTAGTGGGCTCTTGGTGTACCATAGAGTAAATACACTACGAGTGTATCCTATGGGTTATGGTATACTCGCCCTTTTTCCTTTTCATTCTTGTGTTTACAAGTCGAGTGTTCATGCCATTTACAATCAGTTGATTGACTAGGTTTATGAAAATTGAAATTTTGCAGGGGGTGTAACTCTCTCCCAGGAATTGCCTTTTATCTATATGGTGAGTGACTAAAGTACTCATTTACCCTTTGACCATGGCTGTAAATATTTCTTTATGGAGTATGTGAATCTCAAACTAAACTACACTTATGTCACTGTTCTAACTTCATTCATTAATAATGACACTAATATATAATGGAAAAAAGTAGATGGTTGACTAATTTGTCATTTTGGGTGGTTTACGGCTATCGAGACATCTAGGAAAAGTTTCTTGATTCTTTATATGTTCACAAGATGTTTTAAGTTTGACGTTGTGCTCTAGATTTTTTTGACACCTAATGCAGCTATTTTGTATTGCAAAATGATTTGTTAAAAAGGGAACTTGTTATTGTTTAGATGCTTTAACATTTACTGCCTCATGTGAGTTACTAAATACTCACCCTTTATCCCCATATTCTTCGTTCGATAAATGATATGGTGCTCTCCACGAAGTTGCTTATTATGGGGAGAGGGGCATGATAATGAATTTCACGTTGCTATGAGCAAGCTTAACAAACCCTTCTGAAAACTGCAATTATTCTTCGAGTAGAAAGTCTTTAACTTCTCTGTCTTTTTTCTTTTTCTTTGGTTCTGGAAAAAGGAGATGGCCCTTGAGTTTTGCTCTTATTTGAGTGTGGTTGAACTGCTATGTTGCAGGGCTATGGACAGGGCTCCAAATTATGTTCAAATTGAGAGAGATGTGGAAAGTTTCAACAGTTGGAGTGGGACAAAAAAAAACTGTATATTTATGTCACACAAGGAAATGAAAGAGTTAGTTGGAGGAGGTATGAATTTGATGGGTGCCACTTCATTTTTTTTTTTTTTTTTTCCATTTTTCTATTTATTTATTTTTTCTTTTTTTTTGGGGGGGCATTAGAGGCCACATTGTACAGGAGGTTGGAACATGAATTTTAGGATCTGGATTTTTGAGTCCTGGGGTTGACAATGGGTTCTTAGAAGTTGTAGTGTAAAAGGTGGCCTTTTGTAAGCTTATCCAATTTCTCTATAAATTGGAAGAAATGGAAAAGAAAGAAAGAAAATGAAACCCGATTTTCTAGCATTTCTACTTCTCGTTGATATTCAGTGAACACAGTATCCAGATATGAACTTTTGGGTTGGGGCATGCATGAACTGTTGACTTCAATGTTTACTACCTGAGGTATACTTATGATTCGATTTTAAAAATCTATCATCTCTGTCTGTCTGTCTCTCTCTCTCTCTCTCTCTCTTTCTCTCTCTTCCAAACATACGCACATAGGGTCGTTGGGATTGGCGGCAAAAGGCGATGTTGAGGATATGGAGGGAACAATCTGCAGTCTAAATGGGACGACTTACTCATTTTAAGCCCATTTGGATTAGAATTATGTGGGCAATAGTTTTATGACAAGTGGCTAAATGTGAGATCATCGTCGTCATCATCATCAAATCCTTATTGCAACTATTTGGGACCTGCTTGTTCAACGTGAGATGCTCTCTTTTTTTTCTTTTTTTTTATGTTGCGAGGTCATCATCAGAATATCTTTATCGCAACTATTTGGGCCCTGCTGGTTCAACTTGAGATGCTCTCTCTTTTTTTTTTTCATTAAATTCGTAGGTATAGCTACATAGTTGAGTCAGCTTAATGGATTGGAGAGCATGACATGGTGATTTTATAGGTTTTATTCTTTGTAAGGCGGCAATGGGGGAGCTTAAGATTTACTTACAGACTGCAAATCTTTTTAAGAGGACATTTCAGTGAGAATAGGAAAGGACGGGGTTAGAGAGAGAGAGAGAGAGAGAGAGAGAGAGAGAGAGAGAACGGAACAGGGGGGTTTGCGAGCTGAGTGCAAAATAGTATAAGTTGAGATTAGGTACACCTGTAATTTATATTTGGTAAAGTATATTGAGAAGAGAGGTGGTATTATGTAAAAGAAAATTGTTTCATGCGGGTTGGATCGCATTTCTACATATGCGGTCTAGAAAATGTAAAGCATCCATCTTAAAGATGGATGCAAGTAGGTATTTCATCTAAAAAAAGTTGGAAACTAACAGTCCAAATGTTTACTTATTAGAATTATTATTTTTAATTTTTAGAATTTATTTATTTTTTCATATTCATGAACATGTCCTTAAAGTTAAGTCTTAAAATCCATATCAAAAATAGATTTATTAAGAGGCCATATGTGAGCTTGGTCGCACAGAAACCAGGAAACATAGTGCAATACACAAATAGCAAAAGGAAGAGAGTAAGCAAATTATCATTGGGATTAGCAAAAAAACATAAGTACATCTGCAAAACGAGCGAGAGAGGGAGAGGCAGAGGGAGAGGGAGAGGGAGAGGGAGAGGACATTAATAACTCTAAGCAACGTAGGGAGGGGGAGTGACATGAGTAACCCCAAGTGCATAAACCCCCTAATATATCAATATTATGACACTTTACCTTTTTTATGACATTCATTTATTTCTTAGAATATTAAGACACTTTATCTTTTCTATGATATTCATTTCTTTTGATGCTAACGCTACGCTTATATATGACACAATGATCACCAAATCAAGAATGGAATGCATAGAAAATAGGAAATTGTTTTTGATTTTGCAGTACTTTCATTCGATACTCATTGAGATGACCCAAATGGTTATGCTAACCTATATGCTCTCATTGCTTACTAGATGGGGCAAATATCTTTTCTGGAGAGTCAGTCCTTTGAGTCGTGGCACGAAGAATGTAAAAACTCCCATTCTTTTGCCTATTTAATATTGTCATGAAACCCCTTGAAATCTTCCATGATTCATTTTCAAAAACCATTGTGAAGTTAGAGTCATCTAATTATGTCGAAATGAGATTTTTCTTTAATTGATGGACCTGTCGAAATGAGATATTTCTTTAATTGAGGCACATGTCGCGCATTTATCAATGTATGTTTCTTTCTATCTGATTGCTTAATAGCAACATTACCAAATTTTTGCAAGCACGGTCATCATTGAGACATATTAAACCATTATTCACAATGATGAAAACATAATCTTTCTAGGCAAATATGAAATGCAGTGCAAGAGTCCAAAACCCAAGTGTATTCAGTAGACAATGCTGCACAACGCTAAAAGTGACACCTTCGCCATTAGATATATGACTTACTTCGGCATGATTATATTTGCTCTTGGTCTTTTGCTTATTTTTTAAAACATGACAATCCTTTTGTATATATTAGGTTTCTTGCAATACTGGTAAATAACCTTATGTCCTTGTGACATTGATCTCCCTCTATTTTGAGGTTTGCCCACTGTAATTCTAAGAATTGGCTTCTTTGTTGTGTTCTTCCTCTATTTCTTAATGTCAAAGCTTGATTTAATTTTGCAAGAATTTGTGTAGCTGCTTTTCTAGTCTCTTTGTTTAGCAATGAAGCTATACCCTTCAAATTAAACTTGTTAACTATTGTATTGGTCATAGTAGTAACCAAGGCATCCTAAAAAAATAAAACATATATAACTGATCGAAAAACAAAAAAACAAACACACACACAAGAGAGAGAAACTACATGCTTACTGCACAATTATATTCTTTTTTGTTAATTATGATCTCACTGTACTTGATTGAACCAAACTACTGGTATTTAACAAACAAATGCTTACTGCATATGACCCAAACAAATCTAGCCAACTGCGGATGCAGAATATCTAAAATGTTTAAATTCAGCTTCGGAAAGCATCAATTGATAAGGCCCATAGAGAAGTCCCACAATTTCTTGGTCAACTCTGTGTTTGTGGCCAGGTTGCTTGGTTTTTCAAAATTACTATCTGAAAAATACTTTCCAGTGACCCCTTTAACTTGTGGATGCAATGCAACATAACATGTTGTTGCTGCTCCCTACAACAAACACAAAGGAGAGAGAGTATGAGATGTCATGAGAAAGATGCATGAGTTTGCATGAAAGAGGATAGATGTTTACCTGCAGAGAGAGCGAGAGATGGACATACGTGCTCAAAAGAAATGCAACAGATATTTACAGGGCCTATCTCTTACCTGTTGTGCATTTTTCAAAACGAGTTTGCCAAATCTAAGAACGATAGCTGCATCACAGAAGAACCAAAATGTCATAACGCAACCTACTAGGTATGCTCTCTCTTACGCAAAAGATCAATTCATGATCCCATAATATAAATCAAAGAGAGATAAAGTAATAGGAAAAGTCGCCTGCCAACGTGATGTGGACAGTGGAAGAGTGCACCACCCTTTCAATGGTTCACATTAAACATGGCCACATCCAACGGCCACAAAATATTTTCATATTTTAATTTTATTTTTATTTAAAAATAATATTTATTTGAAATTTGAAATCTAAATATATTTTTATATGGCGCATCAAATACAGATAATAAAAAAATATTTTGACAAAAAAATTGACCAAAAATCATTAGATTGTTTTATAGGTATTTTGGTTAGGTTTATTTTATTCAAAATATTTTTTATTATTTTTAATTCAAGCGCCATATAAAATGCATCTATATCCTAAATTCCATATAAATCTCATTTTTAATTAAAAAATAAATAAATACGAAACTCCTTTTCAGCCATTGGATGATACGAGATTCAATCTGAATCATCGAAGCGTGCTTGTGCACTCTTCAAGAGTCCCATCATGTAGATGCTATACCATCCCACATTAGTATGGAAAAATTCTCGATGCTGTGCAAAAGATCAAGTCAAACAATTTAGAGGTACCATTATAATTAAAAATAAAGGGCCCTCGATCATTAATTATGTTGGTACAACTACATATATGCATATAGGTGCACATTACATATTCATGTGTAGATATGCACACAAGCATGAGTAGAATACAGATTCGAATGTATGCATATGCATATATCCACATGGGGCATATAAATATGTACACTTGTCACTACATATGTTTGCATGCGTGTATGTGTGTATACATAAAATTATGCTACAATCCAATAGAATACAGACAATCCATGGTCCGTAAACTCATCATCATCTGATGAAATAAAGAGTGATGAAATGAGATTAAGCCCTGCCACTGGGTCATAAACTATGCTGATGGGTCCCACTCTCTCTCCATTAGGTCAATCATTTCAAGGGACGGGTGATGACCTAATCAACTATTGCTCTCCCCTGGTCAATTGGATTATAATATGGATCGGGTTTCTCTGAGTCACTCGACTCATACTGTATATATGTGGCCCTCTCATTAAACCATATTAAAAATTAAGTTTTAATCTAAAATTTTAGGGATTCATGATCTAGGTTAAGATAATCACGAACATTAAAAAAAATAAAGTTTTTGATATTTAAAATGAGATTTTTTCAAAAAACAATTCTATACCGTATATGCCCTGTGAGTTTTTTAAAACATCCATCTTAAAGATGGACGTTGGTGAGTCCTCGGCTCTTGCACCCACTGACTCATGAACAACTTTTCCTGATAATATACTTGGTAAGAGTCAACAACTCAATTGAAGGTAATTCCTTTTGTAGCATTGTGGATGTGGTTTTATACCCAGCTTCCCTGCTAAAGAAACATGAGTATCTCTTTTTTGGGTGAGGTTTTGTATAAGGTTGCCTCCTTACACCGTAGAAGTAAGCGCACCTCTAAACGTTGTTTAGAGATGTTGTTATGGTGTCAGAAACCTCATGATGGCTTGAAAATCTATTTTGACCTAGTTATAGAATTTAAAACTTAAAAAAATGGTACAAATCGAGTAGATCAATGAACACTTGAAAATCTTGAAAACAAACGGTCCATAACTTGTTACAAAATGCACTATTTTTTGGACTTAGAATTCTTTTTTTTTCTTTATGTCCATATATCTCAAGGTCAAGATGCTCAATTGGAGGGTTCTTCAACATCGTAATACTCTCTTCTATAAGATTTATGAGGTGCACCTTATTTCAATAGTACAAAGTTGCAAATTTATATAAACTTTTTCTCTGTTTCTTGTGTAATTCAGATCTAGAAACTGAACTTGGGATGTAATCAAAACTCATTAACTAACAAATCTACACCCAAGCCAGATTCTCAAAGGAATGTGTGTGCCCATGTATCGGCATAATATAGAACTATATAAACTGTGGAAATCTACACTGGCATATGCCAATCTATATGTGAACACAAACATAGGTACACCAAGGGTGCAAACACTAACATAGGTGCACCAAGGACAACTTGTGTAACAATGGCTATCAATGGGTGCTAGCCATGAATGAGATTTTCATCTCGATCGATTTGTATGGGAAATGTTGATGGAGGGAAAAATTATTTTTATTTTTAATTATTTATTCGATTTCGAAGGATGTATATTATAGTTTTAGTTTTAGGGTTTTCTAGTTTTAAGGGATTCTAGGGTTTTTATTTTGTTTATATACTTCATCAATACTATTCACAATGACTGCTCACGAGTACTGTTTGCATGGGAGATACCGATGGAAGGCAATATTATTCTTATTTTTAATTTTTTATTCAATTTCAAGGGATGTATATTATAGTTTTAGTTTTAGGGATTTTTTAGATTTTAGGGATTCTAGGGTTTTTGTTCTGTTTATTTACTTCATGAGTACTATTCACAATTACTGTTCACAAATATTGTTCAAGGGTATTGTTGATAGGGGTAAAATTATCATTACGAATTTTAAGTTAGGATACTTGGGTTAGTATGTTATTTATTTGGACATTTTTTGTACTTGAAACATTGAATTATAATATATAAGAGGTGTGTGCAGCCGTGAAGGGGCATTCCACATGATTTTTAGAAATTGAAAAATAAAGAAAAGCTTAGGCATTTGGAAACCTAGTTTGGGGTATGGGGAAGAAACCCTAGGTTTCGTTGAATTTTGCTTGTCTTTGGCTTGTTCCTTGCTGATCCCTACATCAAATGCCATTTAATGTCACACCTTGAGAGGCTTCATAAATTATTATACTGATGAATCCATACAAGAATCAGTTGAAACATTTACAAATCAATCTAGCTAGCCCCTTATTTTGTAGATTATTTTCAGAGAGAGTATAGCATGCTCCCATGGAGCATATTGTATAACAACTCGGGAATTGTCCAACCATGTTCTTGAGGTTCTAGGCGAATACTCCTCGAAAAGACAAAAAGAGCTACAAGCTTGAGCAAGCAAATGCATAGTATGCTCTCGCAGAAGCAACAAACCTTTTCACTTTTTTCAATGACCCATTCCTCATCATCATCGTCTGAGTCTTTTCTCAACTAATTAGGATCGGCTACACGAATCCTTGTCCGCCATTCTGCTCTGTTAAGAGCAGTGTTTCAAAAAACGCTAGGCAGCACCCAGGCATCTGTGGGGGGTCCAAGCCGCCCAGCGCCTAGGCAGGTGCCCAAAACATAGGTGGCCCAGTTGAAAAAAAGAAGATAGAAGTTGAGAAGAGATGATCGTAATCCATACTTTCATATAATGCTAAAACAGTTAAAACCATACAAGCACACACAAAAGTTAGTAAAAACTAGAAAGTAGAAACTAAAAATAAGAAAAATAAAAATATACAGAAATTAAAAAAATATACAGTTTAGGACACAATAGTCAACACTCAACACCAAGAGTCAACACTCAAGCGTCAACTCTTATTCTTCAGTCATCATCATCATCATCATCATCAGAAGGAATAGGGTAAGCCTTATCATATGCATCAAATTCGATGCCATCATCATCAGAGTCATCTCTCTCTTCAATATAACGATCGTCCTCCTCTGTTTCTTCTGAATCTGCATCTTCCTCCTCTTCTTCTTCCTCCCTCTTACTATTGGCAGATGAGGCCCTAAGAGTCTTGGCTGTTCTACCCTTGTGCTTCTTTGAACTAAAAAATATACAGTCTAGGACACAACAGTCAACAGTCAACACTCAACACCAAGAGTCAAGCACTCAAGCGTCTTCAATTCTTATTCTTCAGTCATCATCATCATCATCAGAAGGAATAGGGTAAGCCGCATCATATGAGATTCGATGCCATCATCATCAGAGTCATCTCTCTCTTTAATATAACGATCGTTCTCCTCTGTTTCTTCTGAATCTGAATCTGCATCTTCCTCCTCCTCTTCTTCTTCCTCCCTCTTACTATGTGCAGATGAGGCCCTAAGAGTCTTGGCTACTCACCCTTTTCTAGCTTTTTGTGCTTCCTTGATCTCAAAAACATACAGTCTAGGACACAATAGTCAACACTCAACACCAAGAGTCAAGCACTCAAGCGTCTTCAACTCTTATTCTTTAGTCATCATCATCATCATCAGAAGGAATAGGGTAAGCCTCATCATATGCATCAAATTCGATACCATCATCATCAGAGTCATCTCTCTCTTCAATATAACAATCATCCTCCTCTGTTTCTTCTGAATCTGTACTTTCCTCCTCCTCTTCTTCTTCTTCCCTCTTACTATATGCAGATGAGATCCTAGGAGTCTTGGCTGCTCTACCCTTTTCTATCTTTTTGTGCTTCCCTGAATTCAAATATTGTATAATCTCCTCTCTGGTAGCCTCAGAAACATTTTTACATGAGGCAACATCCCCCTTAATACTGGTAAGGTGTTTTTTGAACCAATATATACCCCTATTAGTATCATTTCAACAATAATTACATTTAATATGATTTTTGTCATTTGGATTCGAGTTGTAACCATTCTTCCAATGCGGATCACCACTTCTAGAAGAACCTAGAAAAAATATTTCCATAGAATAAGGCTCATTTTCATCCTTTCTGGTTTTTTTAAATTTACAATTGTCAAATCTCATCCCCAATAGCTTCAAGAACTTTTTTACAATAAGCAACATTCCCTTTAACACCGGCAAGAAGTTTCTTGAATCGGTTAATACCCCCATTGGTATCTTTTCCACAAAACTTACACCTTATATAATTTTTATCGTTGGGTTTCGGATTATGACAATACTTCTAACCTGGATCACTTCTCTTAGAAGAACCAAGAATAGATCTATTCAAATGACAAGGATTTTGTTCATGTTTTTGTTTTACAGAACTCATATATTGCTTAATCTCCTCTCTGATAGCTTCAATAACATTTTTACAAAGGGCCAGATCCCCCTTAATACCGACAAGATGTTTCTTAAACAGGTTTATATCCCTTTTTGTATCTTTTTCACAATAATTGCATCTAATGCAATTTTTGTCATTTGGATTCGGGTTATATCCATATTTCCAACCCGAATCTCCACTTCGACTAGATCATGAAGTAGACCTTTCAAAATAAAACAAGCAATCTAAAAAATGAAGTTTTGCACTTACTATGATCGCTCGAACTCCAAAATTCCCACCTCTGAGATGTTTTCTAATGCTAAAATATCCAAAACACTCTCTAATAGGATTAAAACACTCCAAAACTAAATCTAATCTACCTAGGTGATGTTTGAATCAATTTTTCGTAACTTTGAGAAACACTTCGATCCAATGAAAATCACCAAATCGATGTTTCTTTCTCTCTAAAATGGTTCTTGTGGGTTTAAGTTTCAAATGAACCTAAAACCCATCCTTAAAAGCTTTTATTTTTTTAAAAAAAACTCGATAGAATAAAAAAAAACTCATTTTTGCCCTTAGGTAGGGCGCAGGCCTTGGGCGGCCACCCAGGGCTGGGAGTTGGGCGGCCGCCCAGGCGGCTGCCCAGGGACTGCCACCTAGTTTGGCCACCTAAGCGCTGGGCGGTCCGCTTTTTTGGACAATGATTAAGAGTCATGCCCTCAGTGAGGCCATAAGTCCCCATATCTTTTTACACTAGTTCTAACCATGTCCTTTTGAGCCTATCCCTTATCTTTTTTTAGCTTTCTATTTGAACTAACTCGCACCTCTTAACAAGTGTTGAACTGGGTCTGCACAACACCAACAATGACCCATTCCTATCCCTTAAATATTGATAAATTAAACCCACAATTTTTACTATATGAGAAAACAATAATTCTACCAAAGGTTGATCATGAGCTACATTTATGAAACATAGATTACAATGTCATCTCTTATATTCCAAACATAGGTGAAGAAAAATATATAATTCCCCGAAGGAGTATAAAAGACTATACTCCAAAGAAGCATCAATTAATGCCAGATGAAGAACCAGATGAAGAACGACGAACAATTAATTATATTAAGGGAAATATCCCTCAGGGGCCCATTATTGTTGATCTATGCCGTCCATCATCAATAAATGTCAAAGGATGCCCATTTGGAGAACCGTACACAAAACTACAGTGGATTATGGTAAACTTCCCCTTATTTTAAATGATAGCGAAAGTATGCTCAAGCAAACAATTCAGTAACTGACTTTAACTCATCAATGACAAAACAAGGTAAAATATATCTTTCCTAGTCACAAATACTATGGGAGAACAACTCACCATTTACAAAGCTGTGATAGCGCAAAAGATTTGTCACAATGGATCCTGGATGTAGCGAATTTGCAGTTACTTCCACCCCTTCTTCCTGCTCACAGAGAGAGAGGCAAATTAGAGAATCTGATGACTGAATGGTTATATAAGTGGGTCATACAAAGCATAACAGGGGAAAAAGGCTAGTGTATTAAGACATAACAAGATATTGGGTTTGGGTTTGTTTTATTTGCAGTTTTGATAAACTAATAACTTCCTTTTAATAATAAGAAAGAAAACAGAAAGTTTCAATTGAATAAATAACATCAACATGAAGGGACATGTGTGCAACAAAATCAAAGAGAACTATTTCACTTACAGGTGAAAGTCAATCTTCTTAAGCAAAATATGGTAGAAGAAAACTTGAGCAAAAAGTTATTTCAAAGATTGTGCTCGACTTAGGACTTCCAGACTAAATACAGGCAAGAGAGAGAGAGAGAGAGAGAGAGAGAGAGAGAGAGAGAGGGAGGGAGGGTAGTTAAACCTGTAAATGCTTAGCCAGCTCATTTGCATGGAGTATATTTGCAAGCTTTGATTGGCCATATGCTCCCCAACGAGTGTACCTGCAAGTTGAGAAAATGAAAAAAAATGTAAGGCAAAAAAAAAAAAAAAAGAAGAGAAAGACGAATATGCAAAAAGCTCACTCTTCCTTCTACTGCTAGCAACATGCTCACTTTCCAAAAACCAGGTAAAAAGGTTTCTAAGAAAAAGGATCAAGTCAAACCAAATAAAGTAAGTTTCATCCCAGCCCAAAATTTTACTTAAAACCAAAACTTTTCAATGTCATATGTACTTCTCAGGTCAATAAAATCGTGATATGCAAAAGAATACCTTGAACTGTCATTGATATGTTCAAACCGGATTCCCTCTTGATAAGAAAATGTGTGAGCATAAGATGAAACATTCACAATTCTTCCTTCAGTTTTGCATTTCCTAGCAGTATTTTTCATGGTCTCCAACAGAAGGTTTGTCAAAAGGAAATGGCCTACAATGGGAGTAAAAATTACTTTTAATGAGAGAGAGAGAGAGAGAGAGAGAGAGAGAGAGAGAGAGAGAGAGAGAGAGAGAGAGAGAGAGAGAGAGAGAGAGAGAGAGAGAGAGAGAGAGAGAGAGAGAGAGAGAGAGAGAGCTACTTAAGAAAGCAAAAAGAAATAAAAATAAAAAGACAAGTTTTCATATGTTGCCAACCAAAAAACATGTAACATTTTCGTATATTTCCATTATTCATGAGAATGTTCAAGAATAAATTATTTTAAAATCTCAATTAAAAAGATTTGAGGACCCCAAATATTTGGGAAAACGTTATGATGATGGTGATGAATTAAAAAGACTCAAAGATAGCAACATGTAAAACTCCTGTGGATTGGCTCCAAATATCCAATTATATTAAGAAATTGGCAAATATCAAAGCGAAGTAAAGACAACATAATGGATAAGGATCTATCAAGTTCCAGAAATTTAGATTTATATATTAACTTGTATTCCTTCTCTAGCAGTAGCATCAATAAACATCACTAAATTAACCTGCGAGGCATACCTAAGTGATTGGTGGCAAATTGCAGTTCTATTCCATCCTGGGAAAGCATGAATGGTGTTGCCATAATCCCTGCATTGTTACTGCCTAAAGAATGTTAACCTACTGAGGAGAATAGGTAATCAGTGATAAATAGGTACTGCAGCCATGAATATTGAACCAAACCTTATTATGAGTCGAGTGGCCCTGTGTCGACGGCCTTGCAAGTCGAAAAAATATAAAACTTTGTTTACCGAAGTTTTAAGTTCAACTCACCAGAGTCCTTGATTCATTTTTTTAAAATTTACCACCCATTCTTAAATTCTCTTTCACACACACACATTTTTAGATCTCCCTATTTTCTACCTCCAACTCTGTATATGTATGTGTGTGAGAGAGAGAGAGAGAGAGAGAGAGAGAGTTCACCAAACTTTATGTTTTTTTCATATCTTTGTTATTTGATGCTTTCAAATTAAAAATTCTGAGTCCAATAAGATTTAGATGGGTTGGACTTCAACTATTAGAACTTTGAAATGTCCTTAAAAGTACATAGCTCATGAGAATATTTGCATAGGAAATTATAACACCCCTACCAAGCAAGTAAGTTTAGCCCATTTCTTAAAATCATTTTTCATAGAAAATTATAACATAAGTCCTTATTTCATTTTCCAAAATTACTGAGAAAGGTGAGTTTAGCCCATTTCTTAAAGGTTTAAGTTTATATAGAGCCAAGGCTTAAACAATCAAATTAGAGCCCACCTAAAAAATTTCACTAGAAGAGAGGTTGTTTGGAGGCCCAAATATCTTCAAATTGATCATCTTGACATCAAGATGCATGGACATGAGAAAATAAGTGAATTTCATGTTCTGGAAATCGTGCATCTTGTATTGCATTTTTGGACCGTCAATTTTCAAGATTTTTCAAGTTTTCATAGATCTGCTCGATCTACACTATTTTTGAAGCTTTAACTTTTTCTAATTAGAGATGAAAATATATTTTAAGGCTATCACAAAGATTTCCAGTGTTGAAACCACATTTCTCGACACTATTTGAAGGTGTGCTCTACTTTGATTGTTTAGCACCTCGGCTCTATACAAACCGCACCCATTCTTAAATTCTCTTTCATTTCCTCAGCTACTGCCCATTTATAACTCTGGTTTACATATACACACAGCGGTGGGGGCTAGAAAATAGATGGGTCTAAGAATGTGTGTGAGAGAGACTTCTTCACTAGAGAGAGAGAGAGAGAAACTTCACCAAACTTTATGAATTTTTTATATCTTTGTTATTTGATGTTTTCAAATTAGATATTCTGAGTCCACTTAGTTTTAGATTGGTTTGAGTTCAAGTATTAGAACTATGCAATGTCCTTGCAAGAACATAGCTCATGAGAATATTTGCATAGAAATTTATAATGCCTACCAGTCATTCTATTTTCTTACATGAGAATATTAAGAGGAAGATCCAACGAAATGAATTCCGATGCAAACTTCCTTACAGATGCCATGGAACTAAGATCTAACTCCATAACATCAAGCTTTGCTGAAGTGTTTTCCTTAATTATCCCTTCTTTAACCTCCTGACCAGCAGCCACATTCCTGACTGCGATGATTACTTGTGCTCCTCTCAGTGCAAGAACACGGGCAGTCTCAATACCTATACCACTTGAAGCACCTACAACGAGCAAAATGAGAATTTCATATCATTAACATGGTGGGTTAAAGGAAAATTTGATCACATAATCAGCGAAAGTTCATTGGGTTTGTGTACTTTGTTCCAGTATTTCCCTTTTTTTCTATTGTGTTTGTTCCCATTTAGTGAAACCAGATTATTTGGCTTGCTTAAAACAATAGGATTTCAAACGTGCATATTTGAAGATGACTAGATCTCTAAATTGAATAATTACAAGCACACACAGGAAAGAGGAATGTAATGTTTAAAAAATAGTATTATGAGCTTTCCTTTATTATGGATCACTACTCAATGGCAAAGTATAGCATTCATCACATGTAGTACAAACATTAGGAATTACAACGCAGAAACGTGCAGAACAAGAAGAAGAATGGAAGTAGGATGCTGTTCTCTATGACTTCCATTTTGATGCTATGGAGCTCCTTGGATGAAGCCTGAATTGTCCTTAACTCCTAATCCCATCCTGACGCATCTCATTGGTTAGTAGTCACACATCTGAAGATTCTAGTATTTCTGTGTCAATACTCCATAAAAGAACTAAAAAGCACGTCGTCCTAAGCATATGCAACCCTTCAATAAAAAATTCTGATTGCCAACTATAAAAAATAGCTGGCATCATCATCACAATCACCAACACCACCAAATGGAACTAGAAAAGCTCAAAATCATTCTTACTGATATAAAACGTGTGAGTCATGCTAGTTCACGTATAGCATATAAGAAGATGATAACTATTTTCCAAATGCTAGCCATCTCTTTCTAGCCAGTTTGTGCAGGGCATGGGCAAGTTTCTCAAACTCACGAGCCAATGCTATTAATTAATGCTTTTTCAATCCAAGTGACATTACATCATAGCTTGCAAGCTAAGGTACTCAGGTCACCCGTTGTGAGCCATAATGAAATTTCTATGGTATAATAAATGTGGTACACATATTCATGCATGAGTCCATAAGTAGGTGTTGGCATCTGAATCACATAGCACACCTAGTTACGTTGGACAAGATGTTCATCTAGTATGTAACAAGTTTGTAATTTGAGATTATTATTTGATAAACAAAACTGTTATCACTGAGTAAATCATCCTTAATTCAAATATTGGCTGAAAAATGTGATTAACTATAAAACTTTACCCAGGCGAACACATTGCTCCAAGTCAATATTGTTATAGAACCTTTAAGAGTCGAACATCATGGGGATTTCATGGCTCCCACGACTAATGCCACAAGAGCCATTTGAGATGGATCAAAGCAGTGTGTGGATCATGGAAATTTGACAGGCATTTGAGGTTGTCAAAATGATGTAGGGATAGTAGGCAATACCATTTGGTAAGGACATATTCCACTTGCATCAGTTCTACTTCAATCCTATTTGCTATGCATACCACTAGAGGACTTCTTATAATAAGACGATATGGAAGGAAATTCTTGGAAAGGATATGAGAATCATCTCCATAGATGAAGAAATCATGCTATAGAAGGCTGGATCCTTCATTTCTAGTTTGTGCAAAGTTTGGTTTCAGTTACCTTTTAGGATTGCAAAGCTTCATAATTCCTTGTGGACAATTCGTGTGATTATAAAGAATCCAAAACTCATGTATTAAACATCTGTAATTTATGGTTTCCCATGGACGGAAAATAGTGAAGTCTTGCAGGTTTTTACTTATGTATTAAACATCTGTAATTTACGGTTTCCCATGGACTGAAAATAGTGGAGTCTTGTAGGTTTTTACATAGATCCTCAAGTTTTCAAGAAGTTTCAACCTACTGGTTGTAGCTTCCAGTATGTTCAATAAAGAATAGTATGATGGGGGAGGGGTTTTCAGGGCAGAGATCATGAACAGTTTTGTGCTAATTTGCAAGTAAGATCGGATGTGATAATAGTGTTAGGGGAGCAATCTACAGAAATGAAATGGATTTCACTAGACCTTCAGAAATGAGTGATTGTCCCCTTCCAATAGAGAGGGGTAACAATGATCGGTGGGTAGTATCTTGGGAGAGATATTTGATAACTTCGATGTATTAGCAAAAGATAAAGAGCACAGGAGGATAATCAACTAATTTACAAGGCAGTCAAATATAGTTGGGAAGAGACCGTTTGTATAAAAGGAAGAGCTTCTCAATAGCAAGACTACCACATGAAATAATGAGAACCTCCTCAAATTTCACCAATCTGTTACTTCTACTTGACAATCATTAGAGAAACAATGACCTGACCTCAGAAAGAAACTAAATAAAATTAAGAGCCACATAAACAATTTAATATTCATATGACCCATTCAAAGTCGCCATTCTGTTCACCGAACTGAATATGAGCACATTATTCTGGAAATAACATCTGCAGTTTAATGAATTTAGAATAGGAATGGTAAAAGCAGGGAGTTAAAACGTGGGTTCACGGAGAGACCTTCAGATGGGCTATAAGATGGTGAGATTCGATAATGAGAAACATTATTCATGAACCCAAGATTAAACACCAAAAACTGTAGAAACTTTACCTTCATTAATTGCAAGTTTAAACACCAAACACTGTTCTATATTGAATTACAATCTCTCACTCAACTATGATACCAGTATCTATACCAATCCCAACCAAAATAATTCAAAATTTGTGATAATAATTTTGTACCCAGTAGTTACTAACAATGGTTTATGATGTTAAAGTGGTACTTTGTCCCAATGTTCAACTTGCCTCAGGCCTCGGACTCAGCCCTGACCCAAGGTAAGTAACTCGACTGAGTCCAAGTGGACTCAACTGAGTAGTATACAGGGCCCAATGGGCCTAAAAATTACAAAAAAATTGTTTAAAGATAAAATAAACAATGTAATAGTGAAACAAAACCAAAGGTAACATAAAAAGTCGAGAAAAGCTATATATATATATATATATATATATATATAGAGAGAGAGAGAGAGGAGATAATATACAATTTACAAATCTTCAAAATACAAATGTTAGAATGAGTTGTGAATGGTGGATGTACTAACTATGTAGTTTCGTTTTTTTAAAAAGTTATTTTTGTGGTATTATGGCCATCAAGTAAGGGTATTTGTATAAATATTATTGAAAGGCAGATGGCATATTTTTCATTTTCATAAAAGGTAAAGTTAAAATTTTTATTAAATGACAATGGTATTATACAAATAAAGCTCCAAGAAGTTAGCTTTCAAAATATCATTGTATTTTTATAAAAATTAAAATTTACCTTTAGTGTTTCAAAAAGCGGACCGCCCAGTGCTTGGGCTGGCCGCCTAGGCGGTCCAAAAGGCTTGGGCGCATCGCTCAGGCCTAGGCCGCCAAATTAGGCGGGTATCCCCGGGCACCAGCCTAAATTAGGCAGCTATCCTTGAGCAGCCGCCCAGGGCCTGCGCCCCCCCCAAGGGCAGAAATACCGCTCGTTGAGGCCATTTTTGGGTCATTTTGAGTCTTTTTTTTTTTGAGAGAGAAAAACCCAAAAAAAAAAAATTTTACTGGGCCACCCAGGTTCTGGTCGCCCGCCTAAGCGCTGGGCTGCTTGGACCCCCCCCGACCGCCTAGGTGTCGCCTAGCACTTTTTGAAACACTGCCCTTACTTAATGATTGAGTTATTTATTAAAATATTTTTTTAAGAAAGAAGTAAATGATTTTTTTTAATAAATACACCCATCTACTTTATACATCATTAGAGTATTTTCTCAACTATTTGGGGTCGACTACAAGAATCTTGGTCCGCTATTATGCTCTATCAAGGGCCACATCCTCAGTAAGGCTATAAGTCCTCATATATTTTCGCACTACTTCCAGCTAAGTCTTTTTAGGCCTACCCCTTACCCTTTTTGAGCTTTCTACTTGAATCAACTCGCACCTCCTAATTTTATATAAGGTTGCAATGTTATACTATAGTGATCAAGTTTATACCAAAAATCAGTAGAAAAGAGTGTTAAGAAGTTGGAAAACCTTCCAATTGATCCTTTCAACCTCGAGATATATCGATAAAAAGAAAAAAATTCAAGTTCTAAAAATAGTGCATCTTGTAACAAGTTATTTAGACCATCTATTTTCAAGATTTTTAGGTATTTATAGATAAGCTTGAATCCATTATTTTTTTAAAATTCCATAATTAGGGTTGAACATGGATTTTCAATTTTCAAGCCATCTTAAGGTTTCTGAAATTGGAATACATATATAATTTTATACATTGAATCCACATTTTTATATGTTTTTATCATTTTTTAAAATTTTTAAGTGGCCCGAATTTCACTTGAGCACTCGGTTCGGCAAGGAAATGAGATATACATGCATGTATACATGTGTGTGCATATCGGCCGTATAAAAAGTCCAAAAAGCCACAAAAATATAGGGTAATTATAAAAAATATCCGACTTGTTTCTAAAAATTCGAAAAATGCCCAAATTCTTTAAATATAATGTTTTAGGACACTTGATCCCCACGGTGCTAAAAGGACACAATCCAATTAGGACTATGATGACATGATAGTCCAAGGACTTTATTGAATGGACCATCATGGTCCTAATAGGACTCTGACCATCCTTTAGTTCCAATTTAACCCCATAATTCCATAAAAGACCATCACGGTCCTATTAGGACAGTGATAGTTGTCCATGTGGATCACGGACTGTCATGGTCTTATTAGGACTAGGATGGTAATGGTACTTTTAGGACTGTGTGGCTCAAGAGGCCAGCCTACACGAGCATGGAAGGTCCTTGGACTCTTCACAGCCCTATCAAGTCCATGAAAGGCACTTTGGGTAAAAAGTAATAAAATAAACCATGACAAAAAAGGGTATGGATGTAGATATTAAATAATTTGGGTATTTTTGAAATGTTTTATAAAAAGCGAATATTTTGTATACTACCCAAAAATATATAAACTTCGACTAAGAAAAATTGATTTATGGTTGGAGGCATTTTAGAAAAATCCAAAAAATAAAAAAAATATAAAAATAGGGCATATGACAAGAAAAATTAACAAATCATTGTAAAAAACATTCAAATTAGATATATAATTTTTATACGTTGAATCCATATTTATATATATTTTTTTACAGTTTTTTAAATTTTTTTAAGCGGCCCGAGTTGCACCAAGTACACGGCGCGGCAAGGAGATGAGTCCGAGTAACTCGGGAGTCTCAGAGGAGTTTTGAATCATTGATGTGTCAAAATTTGAGCAAAGCAACTATGACTTTTTCAATGATAAAATCAGAAGATATATGATGAGTTTCGGAGACTAACAGATTCCGGAAAAGAAATACATAAGATGAAATAGGAAAAATAACTTCTTTTCTTTTGAATCAATTTACCAAAAAAAAATTCTCCGAATGAAAAAATTATGAATCAAAAGTAACTCAAGTAACAAAATTCATAGATATTCATCCGCATAGGTCCACAGTCAGACACACTGGAATGACCTAATTTTTTCAGGGATCCAATGAAGAATTCCACTAAGTCAAAATTAGTTTCTGAGTTTATAGAGGAAATGGGAAACAGAGGCATTAGACATACAGAACCCCTTTTTCATTATGAGATTTCACAAAATCGTGACAAGACAAAAATAAGGACAAATAATGTGTAATTTATTGCAGATGAATTAAAATTCCAATGAACAGAAGAGAACCCCAATTGCTCAAAAAGTAAAGGAGTTAAGGTATCTAGAGAGAGAGAAGTAAAAAGGCACCTGTAACAATGGCAGTGAGACCAGTAGCATCAATTCCCTCTGTAACTTGCTCTGCTGTGGAAGAATATGAGAAACCTGATGGCCCCTTCCTACCAAGCAACCAATCCATCTCTCTCTCTCTGTAAAAGTACGCAGGAAGTTTTCTTTCGAATGCTATAACGGCTCTCTCTCTCTCTCTCTCTCTCTCTAAATGTTTTATGCATTTGGAATCTTCAGTATGCATTCCGAATCTTCATAGATACAAACAAGACAAAGTGACAAACCAATCTTCCTGGCTTCTCTCTCTAACATCGTGCATTCAGTTTCTGTCTTTCTCTCTCTCGACAAACAAATCTTCCTGGCTTCTCTCTCTACCTAACATCGTGCATTCAGCATTCCTGGTCTTTCTCTCTCTTCCCAGTCTCAGAACTTTCTCTCTCTTCCCTCTCTCTCTCTCTCTCATTTTTCGGAGTCCATTCAAATCTGTTACTGTCAAATGACGCGGAATTTCTAAAATTACCAAACTTTCAGTACACTTTTTTTGGCTTACTCGTAAATTCATGCTAAAAACTCTCTCTCTCTCTCTCTCTATTTCTGATAGATGGCTTTCTCTCTCTAACATAAATTATTTCAAGAAATTTGATATGCTCAATGATGCTAGTATATGCAGTAGCCTTCACTTTCAAGCCCTTTTCTAAAACCATATGTCGTGAAAAACAATAATGGCATATATACACATAAGATTCCATACGTATACATTAGGGACAAAGCCGAGCCTCTAAATAATCAAATTAGAGCTCATCTCAAAAATTTCTCTCGTTATTTTGATGTTGAAATATTTTCAATTTGTTTATCTTGACATCAAGATATATGGACATTAAAAAAAAAAAAAAAAATTGATGTCAAGTTTTGAAAATAGTGCATCTTATAACCTATATTTGGATAGTCGATTTTTAATATTTTCAAGTTTTCATAGATCCAATCGATCTACACTATTTTTAAGCTTTAAATTTTATAATGAAAGATGGAAATATATTTTAAGGATGTCACACAAATTTATAGTATTGAAACCACATTTCTTGACACTATTTGAAAGTGTGTTTTACTTTAGGAAAAAAATATTTAAAACAAAACTCATTTTATTTTGAAATTTAAAAACAAACTCTGATATTTCATATTTTATGCTCAAGGTCTTACTTTTAAGAGCATAATATTTTATATTGGGTGCGGTTTCTCTAGGGATGCAACCTTAAATATTCCAATTCAAGGTGCACCTTCAAATCTTACCGTAATTTTGGTTTAAAAAATTATTAGGATTATCTGAAAATCTATTTTCATATCTAATTATAACACTTTAAACTTTAAAATTGGTTAAAATCAAGTAGTAACATATGAAAATCTTGAAAATGGACATTCTAGATAATATGTTCCAAGAGGCACTATGTTTAAGACTCAAAATATTTCTTTCTTTTGTATATTCATACATCTTGATGTAGAGATGATCAATTAGAGGGTTTTTCAATATTAAAACGAATCTTTTCTGATGAATTTTTGAGGTGCATCTTTGATTCTACATTTTAAAGTTGCAACCTTATATAAACTTGTTTCTTTTATATATATATATATTTTTTTTATACATCGACTCTACACGTCTAATTAACCTTAAATTTGGAGGGTCCATATTTCTAACTGTCACGCCCTCATAAAATAATTTTATAATAAAAAAAAACAAAAATACCCCATTAAGGGATATTTTTAAATAATAAAAATAACCAAAATACTCTATTAAGGGATGCTCCTTGAACTTTTTAGATTATTTTTTTATATTTTTTTACATGTGCATGTAGTGAAAATGATGCACTTCCTAAGCTTCGTTTAGTGAAATTAAAATTCAAAGCTCTCAAACTTGAGTTTAAAATATAAAATACATTAAACAATCAAAAAATAAAATAATATTCTTCTATAAATTTCTCAAATAGCCAAAAGTTTGCTGAGTAGTTATGAAATACGTTTAACGTAAACATGGGCAACCAACTATCCTCTCTCTCGTCAAAGTTTTTTCATTTTTTACTAATTTTAGGCAGTTTAATACGTGTGAAAATATTTCCACAAAAAATATTTTTTTTACATGAAAGCATTTTATCATATGATTAGGTTTGAAAGTATTTTCACATTAATTGATTGTCAATTGTTGTGACAAAATACATTGAGATCACTTATGTGAAAAAGTCTAATACCTAATCACATGAAAAAGTTTTTCATATTAAAATATTTATTGAAAAGTATGATCACGCGTACCAAACATGTTGTAAGTTCAAAATTCATTTATTTCGTATATACTTCGTTCAAAGTTTGTTTTTGTTTTCTCACATCTCACTTCTTACTAGTGTTTGAAAACTCAGATTAGTAAGGCGGATTGTTTACCCACATATCCATGCCACATTGCTAGATTAGCAAATCAAATTGGGTTTGGATCGGTCTAAATTGAAAATCAGGATAAATGGTGAACTTAGAATTTCATACGCCAATTTTTTTTTTACGACAAAATGACCTTACAAATATAAAAATTACATTAATGAAACCATTGTTTTATAATATAATGAAACAACATTAAAAAACTATGTTAAGGCATTTGTTTAACCCTATTTTTTAAGAGTACTGATCCTATAGGACCCTCCCCTACTCATATGTGTAGGACTCTAAAGGATCACTATTAAAGTTGGCAAGGATTTCTACAAAAGTTATCACATGGGTGTCGGACTCGACTTTTTTATAGATCCATGCCAAATTTAATGGTGATCCTTTGGGGTCCTACACACATGGATGGAAGAGGGTCCTCTAGGATCATTTCTCGTTTTTTAAATATATACATTCTCATTCCAATGAATATTTTATAAAAAACATAATTAAAAAACACACTATAAAAAGTGTCTTTTTAACTCAATTAATATAGGCCATTCATTTTAGTGAGATGTTTAGATCTAGGCATTGGAAAGATTTTTTTCTTTCCAAACTTTTTAGATTCCTTTGTTTATTATTAGGTTAACGACCTTGATAAAAAAATATTTTGAATTCATAATGGTCTAAATATTTAAATTCACCAAATGGATGGTCGAGATTCATTATTGGAGAGCACTCATTTTGACCATATAGGGTGCAAATTGAATTTTATTTTTTTGGGGCTAATTATTGGGACAAAGATAGTGTGTGTGCAAAATTTGGGATCTTACAATTGCCTAGGGGTGGCATTGGGTTGGATATGGGTCGGGTCCAACTCGACCCGCATTCGGACCCAAATGTATTCGTGTCTAGGTTTTGGACCCGGACCCGACCAGTCAGTTCCATAAGTTGGACCCATACCCGTACTTGTCGGGTCTCAGGTCTATAACGTCGAGTCTCGGGTCTAGTTGGGTCCATTGCCACCATTACTATGAGTTTTTTTTTTTTTTGTCCTTTTTTACTATTATATATTCATATAATTGACAACAATGTCACAATCAACAACCACTAGATTTCAAGCCATCTGATTTATTGTTTAATAGATAAAGCTGACTACGAATATTTATTGTAAATGATTCTTAATACACCCAAACGTATAGGGCTTGAAGTATTTTATTTCCAACAGTTTATGCGTCCAACAGGACCCGGACCCATACCCAGACCCGTGTCAGGAATTGTTGTACATGGAAGCTCTAAACCTGACAGGGTTGATTTTTTTGGCAAATAAAGTAACAAGAAATAAAACATGACACACATATACAAGAACACAAATATTTACGTGGTTCACCCCAGAAGGGCTATATTCACGGACACGACAAACTGAAATCCACTATACCAATAAAAGTTACATCAAAGATTTTAGAACAAACCTCGACAAAAAACACAGTCGAGCAAACTCTTTTAAATCACTCTCCCTTCTCTTTACTTCTGGCGACCATTATCGACAACACTAGATATAGACATGAAGGCAATGAGAAAATAACTATCTCATATTAAAAGAGAAAACAACCCAAAATAATTATGAGAATACAAAAAACAAATATCTCAATCTTCAGGAGAAAAATCTCTCTTCTCTAAGTGGAAATTACATCTTATGCACAAGAGACTATGTCTCCCATCTCTCTTTAGAGGAACCACCATTCCCATATGATGTCTCAAATGGGACGCCAAATTCTCTGCACTTTCATCCCATATATATAAGGTGAGGAATCTATACCAAATAGAAAACTTCATATTGATATCATAAATCTCAAAACCAAGAGATATATCCAAAAGTCTTAATCTTTTGAGATTTCTATTTCCTTTAGGAAACTTATCAATATCAATCTCAATCCCACATAATATGGGATTTTCTTATGTGGGTAATTTTGGATAACACCAAATCCAATAATCTCCACATTGATATCAAAATCATCTGCTTACCATGCCAACATCCATTGGATAACTTCATAAATTCTTTATCTTTTGCCAAATAAATTTTTTCATCATCTTGCTAAAAATAATGTTTGCCATAAAATTTCTCCACTTCGAACTTTGCATTCGAAATCTCTATTGTCATACCGAAAACCCAAAATCAGCATTCTTGCTAAAAAATAGTGTTTGCCATCAATTTCTCCACCTCAAACCTTGCATTCGAAATCCTTAGTGTCATACCGAAAACCCCAAATCAAAATTATTGTTGAAAAATAGTGTTTGCCATCAATTTCTCCTCCTTGAACTTTGCATTCGAAATCTTTATTGCCATATCGAAAATCCTAAATCAAGCTCTGATACCACTTGTTGTGCGCGGAAGCTCTAAACCCGATGGGTTGATTTTTGACAAATAAAGTATAAGAAACAAAACATGACACATACCACAAGAACACAAAGATTTATGTGGTTTATCCTAGAAAGGCTACATCCACGAGCACGGCAAACAGAAATCAAATATACCAATGAAAGTTACATCAAAGATTTTGGGACATAGAGTTACCTCTCTAAACCTTAACAAAAACCCAAGTTGAGCAAACCGTTTTAAACCATTATCATTTTCTTTTTTTTACTTCTGACAACCATTACTGACAACACCAAATAAACACACGAGAGCAACGAAAAACTAAGTTTCTCTCTAACTAAAAGAAAAAACAACCCAAAATCTCTATGAGAACCACTTCTCAAACAAGCTTTTCAATCTTCTGAAAAATTCATGAGACACCATCAAATGTTTTTCTTCATAGGAAGTTTTATTCTCTAAGAGGAATTGCATCGTATGCACAGGAGACTGTGTCTCCCTCTCTCTTTAAAGGAACAACCATTCTTATATAATGACCCAAATAAGACACACCTATCCTCTGCAATTTCAGCCCATATATATAAGGTTAGGAATCCACACCAAATAAAAAACTTCCTATCGATGTTACAAATATTAAAACCAAAAAATATATCCAAGAGTCCTAATCCTTTTGGATTTCTATTTTCTTTCGAAAACTTATCAATATCAATCTTAATCCCACAAAATATGAGATTTCCTTATGAGGGTGATTTTGGATAGCACCAAATCCAATAGGTATACTTGCCGGGTCCCGAGTTGGGTCCAAGTCTATTGCTACCCCTACAATTTATAGAATTGTGGTTTTATTATATTACAATGACATTGTGACATTAAATTACTCCCTTAAGTATAAACACCACAATCACAAAATCATGTGAATTGCTGAACTATTTATTTGACAACCAACCAAGTGAAGTTACAAGATTATGTCAAGTTTGATTCAATTTTTTTTTAATTTTTTTAATGTTTTGATATAAAATGTGGTTCAAGCTTGTGGGCTGTACCATGTGATTCTCGAGTAGCTTGTATGGCTAGAAAATATCTCTTTCCCACTAAGCTGCTCATGTTAAAAGAGAACCAAAGACTTTTTGGCATGGGTTCTCATATCATGCAACTTAGAATTTTAGAAATTGTTTGTTGAACTAGTCTAGTAGGAATACATCACATTTTAATTGTTTGCAATGCAACCAATTTTAAAGCAGTTAGATAGCTCTATACTAGTTTGCTTCTTGTCAGCCAAATTCAAATGGGATTATATACTATGAGATCATTTATCTTTGTGTCACAAGTTCATCTATCAATCAAATGTCAAATTAGATGGTTGTGTTGTCATAAAATTCAGGAAGTTTCTTTTTAAATTTTGAGTTTAGTCAACAACACAACCACCTAATTTGAAATCCAACCGACAAGAACGATTGTGATCTCTTTATACCAAAAGTAAATAGTCTCTTTGTATACTTTTCCACTTCGAATATTATAGATAACCCACAAGCATAACTTAACCAACTCCAGGAGCAATTGAATTGGGATTTTTTCTTTTTATCAAATAGAAAACAAAAATTGACCTCCTTAACAACAGGGAGAAAGGAAAAATGTACATTTCACCTAGGACTTGAAGGCTGAATGCTTGGATTATTTTCTCAATGGTTGAAAACTCTTAGTTTAGAATAGCCATTTAAAAAACTATCGAGATTATCAGAACATCATAGAATTTCTTCTTTTATGCAATTAAGTAAAAATAACATGAAAAAACCATATCTTTTGTGAAATCCTATGTACACCCCCATATTTTCCCTGTTCTTAATTGAACTCCACAATTTGATTGCTTCAAAATATTTCAGAAAGCCAGCAAATTCCTGAACTGGAAGATGTAGTACCCAAGCTCATCCTTGAAAAGCATCAATTCATTTACGAATTAAGAGATGCAGCAACAGATCAGGCCCATTGAGAAATCCCATAATTTCTTGGCCAACTCCTGATTCATGGCTTGTGAGCTTGGTTTCGCCAAATTACTGTCTGCAAAATATTTTCCAGTGACACCCTGGACTTGCGGATGCAATGCAACATAGCATGTGGTTGCTGCTCCCTAAGAGAGAGAGAGAGAGAGAGAGAGAGAGAGAGAGAGAGAATTCGATGAGATATGGATGTGTATAGCTTGAAAAGAAAAGAAGTCATTAACAGTATTATCTCTTACCTGCTGTATATTTTTCAGAACATACTTGCCGAACATATTCACGATACCTACAGAATGAACCCACAATATCAACGACTACGGATTGAATTAAAAGTAGGATTTCCGAGGATTAATATTGAGTGCATACATTATTTCAATCTAAGTTCCAATACCATGTATACTCTTATGTGTCTATGAGAGAGTGACTAAGATGCACATCTATATTGAATTGATTTATGCATAAAAGAAGAAACAAATCTCTGTTGAAAAGTAGATTAGAATGTATTAATTCCATTTCCAAGTAACACAAAGATTGGACTGCTATGCTGCAATGCTAACCCAAAGGAAAAAAAAAAAAAAGAACCAAAAAAAAAACGAACAAACAAAATACGAACAAAAAACAAAAACTATGTGCTATCTTAATAAAATTTCACCATTTATTAATATTCTCTTTCATCTAAGGGCCCATGTTGAAGAAGGAAGCGAATTTGAATAACTAATTTCAGTTTCTTATCACTTTGGGCTCGAGCCATTTAAAAACTTAACCTTGGAGAAACAACCATCATGTTGTATCATCAATTTCCAATTTGAGAAATTCTATTTTAAATAAATATTGAGATTTCCAATCCCAGATTCATAGTGGCTTTCACAGTCTATAGCTCAACTATATTATGAAGTATGAGTTGAGGGGAGCATTTGTCATATTTTTGGATAAAAATACCCCTATTATTGCGTTTATATATGTGTAAAAAACACAGATAATAATATAATATGAAAATATGAAAATATGAACACATAAACATACATATGTATGTTTGCATACAATTGCATGTATATCAGTATGTGTAAGGAGTTCTACATTGACATATATGCAGGTCTACAATGAATGCATGAGTGGACTTTGCATGTACCACAGCATCCTTATTTAGACAAACATATCCATGTATCCATATGTATAAACAATACACAGATGTATGTGTAAGAAGTTTGCATGCGTATGCATATGTATATATGTTGTATGTTTGCATATGTTTATGCACATATATGTTGAAAAGCTCAACTGGCACATGCCAATCTCTATGTTAACATGAGAATAGAGAAACCAAAAGGAAACCCATACGCCAATGATCAACAACTAACAGATGCTAACCATAATGGGACATTCTTTATATGATGTAGCCTACCATACTTGTATGAGGTATATCATCAAGAATTCACTTCAGAATTGAGCAATTATAATATAGATCAATCCCAAATACCATTTTAGCAACGTTTACATATCATTCTTGCCCACTTCTCTTACTAGCTTCAACCATGATCCACTGGTACCCTTTCTGATCTATCACCATTCAATGTCATTGTCTTATTCAGTATCCAAGGACAAAAATCCTACCAAAAGTTAATTTTTCACTAAATATATGAATGTGAAAAAGAAAACTATAAGGTGAAGATATACTCTTATCTCTTGAATGAGACTGCAAATGCAATCTTGTAAAAAAAATTGAAACTAAATTCCAATTTAAATTGTTTTCTTCGGATGTAACAATTGACAACATAAAACTAGATCCTATTAAGGAATACCTCACCATTTAGAAAGCTGTGATGGCGCAAAAGATTAGTTACTATGGCTCCTGGATGCACTGAGTTTGCAGTTAAGTCTATCCCTTCTTCCTGCTCAAACAGAAAAAAATAAATAAAAATCAGTGTACAAATTATGTCAGCAGGATCCTAGAAACAGGAAGCTGATGTCAAAGAAGCATTTTTGTATTTAAGAATAATTAGAAAGCGGTCCTCTTTTTGGTAAATATGAAATTTGTGTCAGATTTGCATAACAAGTCATCCAAAGTTAGTCGACAGATAGATTTAAAGATTAATGGATGAAAGTTAATTAACAATTAGAAAACAATTTGAAAATTTGAACTAAAAACACTTTGCAGACTAATCCTCTGTGTGTGAGTTAAGAAGATACCACTAATCTCCTTGCAAGCTCATTAGCATGCAGTATGTTAGCAAGCTTTGACTGGCCATACGCGAAAATAAAACTATACCTGCAGGTTGAGAAAAAGATAATTACGGAAATAAGAAAAGTGGCAAAAAGCTCACTTTTAGAATACCCAATAAAAGGTTTCTGAGAAAGGATCTCGTGATGTACAATAACAGGAGAGAGAAATGAGCTTACGATGGGGAGAACAATCTAATTTGACAACATCAGATATCCAAGTGCAAGTATTCTGGCAGATTTCAGTTATACAGAGATTTCGGGCCTGATAGAAATGGCAATGGGTGGGCAAATAGAGAAATCCATAATTAATGAACTTGTTACTTTGGCCAAATCAGTTAGGGGCTTAGGGCATGGGACTAAGATGCCAGGTTTGGATTTATTTTTTTCTAACAGTTCACAATTCATTGATATACACTAGGCAAAGCAGGCCAAGTGAAAGGAATCATTCACTGATGATGGAAAATAAACGATTAACTTACCTGTTACAATTCATTGATCACTTGAACAAACGTGAGATAACTATAACAAAAGGGATTGAGTACTACGAGACCATTTATCTTTCTTACAAAGAGGTCGCAATTACCTCTAGACAATAGATATCAAATTGGATGGCTTGGGGTGTGTCATGAAGTTCCACAAATTTATTTTTGAACTCTGAGTCTAGTCAATGACATGCTCAAAACCAATCAATATTGAAATCTGAAGGACATTGTGATCCCCTCGTGCTACAAGTAAATGGTCTCTTTGTATACTTTTCCATAACAAAATTGGTTGAAAATTGAAATTACAATTGTTTACGAGGTACAGTAGACCCAGACAGAAACCCAACAAAGATTCAATCATTTCCCATTTATCATTAATATTTTTTCAACAAAACTGTTTTGAAAAAAAATCTGACCTCAATATTTTAGTTTGAACCCTACCCGAAGAACGAAGCCAAATTTCTAAATGTTCATCTAAACATCTTTGGTCAAGAAAATTGCAAAATAATACCCTGACTTATCATTGATTTGATCAAACCAGATTCCTTCCCGATATGTCAATTTATGACCATCAGAAGAAACATTCACTATTCTTCCTTCTGTTTTGCATTTCCTTGCCGTAGTTTTCATGTTCTCCAATAAAAGATTCGTCAGGAGGAAATGACCTACAAGAAAATGATAGTTAGCAAGCCCACTCCTACCTACATCATTTTACCTAATATAATATTACAATACATGCTTACTCAAAGTATAATAGCACATTATATCATCATTGCAAGAAAGAAGAATAAAAGATAAGCTTGTCACATTTTTAAAATCCATACTTCGTTTTTCAGAAAAGATTGATTTCAAAGGCTGAATAAAAGACCAAATATAGAGTCATGAAATACTCTTGGAGATTGGCTCAAATTATCACACTTCATAAAAAAAAAAAGTGAGTTGTCAATTGTCAATATAAACAACATAGTGAATCGGGTAATCACATTGAGAAAGTATACCATGGTCGAATAAATTATGCCTATTGTATACAATACTCCATATTCACCATCCATTCCCTCGAATGAATGGTTGGGGATCAACTCGCAACCAAGTGTCCGTATATGGACCATACTCCAATATGTCCAACCATGTTGGGGTATGGTGCACTTTCCCTACCATGTCCAATAAGTGAGATGGATTAGTAACTTAAAAGGGCAGCAGCATCTACAGGCATGCAGAAGGATAATCCAAGATCTTCACACCTATGTGATTCGTGGCGAATTGCAGTTCTATTCCATCCTCAGAAAGCTGGAATGGTGTTCCCATAACCCCTGCATTATTACTTCCAGTAAAGAAGAAGAGATGATCAATTCCATTCTTCCAATTTAATGAAACAAGAAATGGTATTTAGTTTGAAAAAGCCATTTTATTTTACAAGCATGAATAAAAAATCAGGTTAGAAGCCGATTCTACTCGACATGGTGGTCTTTTGAGTTGTAAAAGTGTAGACGTTGGGTTTTCCCAAGTTTTAAATAACCTCAATGAGTTGACAATCAGACTCTCTCAGTCTTACTAACAAATGTGAGTTTTGCCTTTTTTTTACTTTTAAGCTGGAGCATTTCTCCAACTCTTGCTCACTCAGAGTAGAGAGAGAGAGAGAGAGAGAGAGAGAGAGAGAGAGAGAGAGAGAGGGGAACTGCTATTCTTCCAATGTTCTGAATCTTCATTATTTTTTTCGAAAAATGAAAAACCTGCCTAGTCAACTAACCTTTTGGCTCAGATTGAGTCTCAGTTGAAGTTCAACTTTTTTAACAGTTAAAACCACCAGAAAGATATAGTCATAAAATATGTTCATGGAAAATATAGCCCCATTTGTATTGCATTTCCTTACACTAGAATGTTTAGAGGAAGATCCATGGAGTTGAATTCAGATGCGAACTTCCTCACGGATGCCATAGAACTAAGATTTAACTCCATAACATCAAGTTTTGCTGAAGGATTCTGCTTAATTATTGTTTCTTTAACTTCCTGACCAGCAGCCACATTCCTGACAGCCAAGATTACATTTGCTCTTCTCAAAGCAAGTACACGAGAAGTCTCAATACCTATACCACTTGAAGCACCTACAAGTAGAAAAGAGATCAATATAAGAATTAAATAATATGATTCGTGAAATAGGTTAAAAAAGAGATGGCAAAGGATAAGACAAATTCTACTGGGTTTGTACCTTTTCCCTTCACTGGCTCTTTTTAGTTTTAGATAGTTTCTTTCTATCAAAAATTTGACTTACTCTTAGATATATTCCCTAAAATATTACAGAAGGCCACATTTTCCTAAGAACATACCTCTTGCAAGGAAACAGGCAAGTAACTAAGTAAGCTGCTACCACAGCCAGCATCACACGTAAGTCATCAAATATATCTAGAAAGAAGCTCTAGATCATTTTTATTGATATAAAAAATGACATCCCTTTGTGTTAATTTCTAGTGTATAAACAAATGATCCGTAGTTTCTTTGGTGTTTCGTGTGTTAAAATACTAAGTTGGGAAAATGCTAACCCCAATTCTAAAATGATCCTTCAGTCAACATCTTGTCAATCTTTGCTATCTAGCGAAAGGTTAGCATCCCATGAGGGATCAGAACACCCTAATCAGATGTCTTGGAGATGTTCAGGCACCCAACCAAAAATTAATAAAAGAGTGATTTAACAGAGATCATTCATAATCCACCCTACTTCTGTATCTTCCTACCAATCTCAACTTTTATGAAGAATAGATAGTGAAGCCTACAAAATGAGGAAATCCCACTATTCTTTCAACGCCTCCCACCCAAGACAATCCTTGATCATGACATTTGGATCGCTTCATAGTTGCCGGGATCACCCAACATAGGTGGCAATCCTGCTCCAGAATTTCGCCCCAGCGCCTTGGAAAGGGATCTAGATTTTTAAATTTCGGCATCTCAATCCCCACAATTAGGGCACTAATGATTCTTCCTTCATAAGGGTCAAGGCCAGTATTTACACACATGTCACCCAAAATAAATTCACAACCATCCTAATAATTTTGTGTGAAGAACCAATGCAAGGTTTATAATGTTAAGGCGGTCGTTGACGCTTTCCGTGATGATTCAGCAGTGCTATCATGTGCTTTGTAATGCAGTACACTGAGACTGGATATTAGATGGGTCATGTATGTAATAATCCAACTGCACTTGAGGATTTTTTAAAAGCAGAATATTAAGAAAACATAGCTGCTTTTTTTTTTTCTCTACCAATTTAACAGGAACACAAAAATAGTTCAATTGAGAAAGATTTTAGAGCCATGAATAATTATCTAGGCAACTAAAATATACAAAATCATAGATATTAAGCTGCATCAATCACAAATTTTCCCTCCAAAATTGATGAGTGAAACTAAACAATACTGGATTTATGCAAGAGATTCGTTTGTAACAAGAATTCATTATAATACAATGGAATTCAGGAAACCTCCATGCATTTCAGAAGTTTAGAGAGAAAATGAAAAATATGGGTCTTAGGATATCGACAAAAGCGAGAAACCCAATAACTGTGGTTCAGTTTTTGTAGGATGCAAATGCTTTTTATGATTTTTCACAAGAAATTGGAGAGAAGGAGAGAGAGGGAGAGAAAGAGAGGAAATCAAGAACCACCAACAGAGAGAGAAGAAATTTAAAACTACAAAAATGTAAATTTGCAGAGGAATTAATACTCAGATAAGCAGATAAGCAGAAGAGGCGAAAAGCCAAAAAATTCAGAAAGACAAGCAGGTAAAGAACCCATGAGAGAAAAAGAAGTAAAAGGGCCACCTGTAACAATGGCAGTAAGACCAGTAGCATCGATGCCCTCTGTTACTTGCTCTGCTGTTGAAGAATAAGAGAAGCCTGATGGCCCCTTCCTACCAAGCAACCAATCCATATCTCTCTCTCTCTCTCTTCTCTTCTTCCTCTTTCTCTCTCTCTCTCTTCTCTTCTTCCTCTCTCTCTCTCTCTCTCTCTCTCTCAACTGATGCCAAGTAGCTCCCAGCTGGTTTACAGCGGCTACCGAGGCCGGTCCTTCCCCGCCCTCTCTCGAAGGTATTCTTTTTTTAAAATGGGTGGATGGGGCTGCAAGCCTACCAAAATAAGTAAAGGCTGACCTCATCATTCATCAAATATTACGATTAAAGTGTTGAAAACTTTTAAATTGATCATCTCAACTTGAATATTATAGTCTTAAAAAAATAAAAAAATAAAAAAAAAAATTAAAAATAATGTATATTGCAACAAATCATCTAGACTATCTATTTCTTTCTAAAATAATATTAATAAATCCACAAGATTTGTACCATTTTTTTAATTTCAAATTTTATTGTGTGTTATAAATTGATTTTAGAACTATGATGAAGATTTTCAATAAGCAAAATGCTTTTCAGATGTGGATTTGAGACGAAACTTTATTTTGTTTTCATAAAGAGTAGGCCTTATAGAAACTTCATCTTTTTTTTTCTATTTCTATTTTTTTCTATTTTTATTAGAAGCAGTTTCTATAGGGCCTAGGTTTAATGAAAACCATGAAGAGTATCAACTCGCATCTCCATATGAAAAGAACTTTAGGCATAAAAAATCTTCATGATGTCTCTAAAATTAAATTCCAATACCGACTATGAGATTGGAAGTTCAAAAAATGGCAAATCTTTTGGATCTGTGAACACTTATTTTTAAAAATAAATAGTCTAGATAATGAGTTACAAAATACACTAAATTTAAGAGTTGACGTCCTAGTTTTTTTTCAGTACTATAATGCTCTAGCCCAAGATGATCAATTTGATGTTTCAACTACAATTTTCGGTAGCATGGTCATTTCTTAGCCCTGATCACTTCAAGATAAACATTGATGGGGCTTCCATGCATAACCCAGGCCAAGCAAGTGGGTGGTGTTATTAGGAATTCTAATGGTGCTTTCTTGTAGTTGGAATCGCCTCTAATAATTATGTAGAATTTTGTACTTTGAAAGAAGGATTAATCCTTGTTAATCAGCTACAGTGCTACCCTATTTAGATTGAAAGCAACTCAACATTGCTCGTTAATGTTATTCATGACTGCTAGTGACCTCCATGAAAGTTACGAACGGTGACGGTAAATTGTCGACAATGTCTCTTTAAGTGTGGTGGTCCATTTCCCACATCTTTCGTGAAGCCAATATGGCGGCTGATATTTTTACAAAGATGGCTACATCTTATCAAAAAGCTACTATTTGGTATTCTCATCCGATGGATTTCATTTGCCTTGCTTTAACTCATGATTGGTACAGCTGCTCTGTTCTAGGGTTTTACGGTAATGAGTTGTAAACTTTCGATTTCTTATCTATTGATGAAAATTGGGTAGGGACTTTCTCCCCCACTAATTTACCCAAAAAAAAAAAACTCCAATTTTTTTTGTGAGTTTTGAAGTGAGGCTTTACTTAGTTTAGTTTGATATCGCTGAAACCCTATCAAAACGTCTTCCACTTTCATTTCCTAGCTTGTCTCACTAAAATGGAATAAAGCACGAAATAATGGTCATGATTATAGGAAAACAGTAGTCACAAGCATCGTGGCCGTCAAATAGACGGTTGAACAGCGATGTTGAATGTAACGTCATTTCGTACATCAATTTGTATGATGACGTGGCCCTTGGTCTAATTGAGTGTGGAATTTTAAAAAGATAAAAGATCAATGGAGTCACTCCAAAGCGTTTGCTTATAAAATTTTGGATCTAAAAAACATATTTGGAGTCAGTGCTCGAGATCCATGAATTTGAAGCTCATAAAAAAAAAGAAAGAAATCAAGTTTAAAAAAATGATATAGAAATCAAGTTTAAAATAAATTATTTTAAAAAAAAATGATATAGAAATCAAGTTTAAAATAAATTATTTTTAAAATTTATAATAATATTTTTTAGATTCATGATTGTATCCATCGATATCAGTATTTTGAAAACTAAAAGTTTCTCTTAAACTCGCCCGACATGAACGGTTCTCTTGGGATTGTAGAGGGCAGGGGTTGGGTGCCGAATTAATTTCGTGTAGAATCGGGTGGGTCTGCCAGTACCCTATATTACCTAAAGGATATAAGAAGGTCACAATTTTTTATAACCCTCTTATCTGACATTTGATAGCTTTGGTGTGTTTCAAAATTTGAAAAAATTTCTTTTCAAATTTGTGAATGGTCAATGGAATAAATATAACCATTTAATTTCACATCTAATAGTAAAGATTAATTGTGACCACTTTATACCAAAAGTAATGGTCTCATTGTATCGTTTTTCATTAAAAATAAAAAAACTTGAAAATTTGCATTGCAACCATTTTTTTTGTCATTTTTGAGATCAAATATTTTGATCCAAATATATTTGAATCCCACAACTTGTTCCATTTAAACATAAATTGATCCATTTTTGTTCCAAAAAAAATTTATGCTCATCAAATATCAGTTTTTGCTAGATTTTTCATGGAAATCTCATGAATTTTAGCTATGCTTTCTTTGAATTTCTCTCTCAAATCGCAATGAATCAACTTAAAATTCATTCTAAGCTGTTCGTGTTTGACCCCTCTAGCAGAGCATATTGTGATTTTTATTTGATCATGTTAATTTATTTTAAAAGCATGAGTTTCAAAACCATTTTTTGTTTTATTTTCTTGCTGATCCACTATGATTATGTAATGCCATTGGATCACCACCTTCTAACCTTGTTTCTTTTTCAGTCTATTCATACAGTATTGAATGTTGCAAGTTGCAAGCCTCATGCTTGCATTACCTTTCTCTTCCCGACGGTGGTCCTATGTAACTTGACAATTCTTTCTCAATTTGAATCACTATAAGATGGTTTTTTAAGATTGTTGCATCATATTACTATATAAGGATTTTATGAAATTATTACTCTTTTTTTTTTAACTTTATTATTATTATTTAACATTAACTCGTGAAAAACTCTCTTTTCACGCCCTTCTTCACACTCGGCAACTCTCTCTCTCTGCATGCTTTTCTCTTACACCCTCTAACTCTTACACCCTCTCAACTTACTACATATCGTGGCTTTAAAATATTATTTAACTCGTATAAAAGGGCTTTGTAACATGAATCAAGAGAGAAAAATACAGGTACCAAAAAGGTCAGTGAGGCTTTAAGAAAAACAGTGAACTCACAATAAAATCAGGATGTTCGTAGTGATTGAGGTGATGCATTAAGAGAGATAACGAACTCATAGAAGAAAATCAAGGACTTGGTAGTGTTTTGAGGTGAGGCACTAAAGAGAAACAAGAATTCGAAACTAGGAGAGCGACTTGCGCTTTCAACTCTATTTTTGCTGTCAAATTTAGCTCTTGTATCAGTAAGTTCTTCTTGTGATTTTAAGCGAATGCAACTCAATTTCTTAGAAAGACTTTTCCGATTTGGCTGTATTCTGAGGGCGTGTTCACCAGAAACTCTATTGCATCTCGGAATTATTTTGGGTAAGGATAATCAACACTTCGAAGGAAGCGAGCTCCACTCGTGCCTCGAGATCTCGGACATCCATTGTCATTATGTTTAACTTCTGAAATATTTTCCAACTCCTACGAGAATTTGACTAGTACTAGGGGTGTTTTTATTTTAGATATAACCTCCAAAACATGTTCTAATTCTTACGGGAATTCAACTGGTATTAGAAGTATTTTGGTATTTTTCTTCTGACATTAATCCCGGATAAGGGAAGGAGCTGCCAACTTTCTGGGAATAGGGTGTCAGTAAAACTTTATAAAACCTAATACATCAAAGCCCTTGTTGGAAGAGATCTACTGTCAAAATCTCGAGCATTATTTTAACCCAAAATAAAAAAATATTTGGTTTCTCGCCTTTTTGTTTCACCAAATTCATTAAAGTTTGTTCCAAAAAATTTCTATTACAAAATCCCAACGACATTTTCAAATAAAAAACACAAATATTCATGCTCGTGCTTTTTTTTGCCATTTTCTTCTCAAAATAATTTTTTTATTTATTTTGATATTTGATTTTGATTTACATCTTCTATTGTTTCAAATCAAATATTAGTTTTTGTTTTATCATTTTATGACTTTTCTATAGCTTTTATCCTTTTCCTTTTTTATTTTTTATTTTTTATTTTTGACGCTGCCGAAGTCGGCTTGGCTGACTCAAATTCGTCTTGTGCCCAATTCGGCAATCTGAACTGGCTTTTTAAATGTTGATCAAGATTATCCACCTATGAAGTTTAGATCCAGAACTCATATCTGCGAAGCATTTTTTATGGAGACCGCATTTGATTAGGTGTGTGTTGCACCAAAAGCCCGCGCTTTACAAAACCATTATTATGGTAGGGTCATCGAAAATAATGGAAAAAGTTTAAATAATGTCTTATTCAAATGCAGCCGCCTTCAAAAAATTATTCTTAAAGTGAAGTCAGGGTATGAAACACATTCTAAGTCACTCTACATGAAACACTTAAGTTACTGAACTTGATTCCATGATCATTGCAATTTGTTCATGGGTCACATGACCTGTGCTGAGTTGATAACCTCTGAATTACCTAAGTTTATCCCCAGACCTTGATGGTTTGGAGGACAAAGACATGAATTTTCGAATACCCGCAGTGAATAATTGTTTTGAGAAATTACACATATTTAAACTCAAATCTCAGAGATTGATATTTCCATATGATCCATTGACCTTCGAAGTTCCCCTCTGTCATTGAACTGCCCTTCAATAGCGTTTGAATTTTCGCTGCAGTTTCTGAGGATTGTTGCACCATTGAAAATTGCAGTGAAATCAGAACTTGTTATGTTTGTCATTCGAAGTTGTTGGTTTCGATTATGTAGAGCTATTTGAACCCATTTTATGATTCAACGAAAAATTTTATACTCTTCTGAGCAAGATTTATTTGAAAGAAAGATTTATGTGATATTTCCTAGGGGAATACAAATTTTTTTTTTTTTTTAAATGATAATAATCACCCTTTTTTATTTTGGCAAAAAAATCTCTTAGAGATGATATTTAACAATAAATAAATATATCAAAATAAAACAGGACAACAATAAAGACAAAGCTCAACCACTTGATGTCATTTTTATAACTCAATATTATACTTGAGAATATAAAATAAAAGAGCAAAGTAAATAAAAGAGAAGATGCCGGATATTCCTTCAATTGGGCTTATTACACCCCATACCGGCTCACCACATCCAATGGTGTGGGATCAGCAGTCTAGCTTCAATCTCAAACCGGAAAAGCTAATTTCGGCCAAACTAGGTAACCACTCTTAAATCTTTACAAAACCCTAACTCTAAAATAATTAGGCTCAAACTCTAATTTTCCCAACCCTTAGTATTTTTAGGTCACGAGAAAGACAGAAGGAGACCTAGGGTTGGGGCATGCCCCCTATGGGTCTTAGGAGAGAGAAAGGGTTAGATAGAGAAAACTTGAGAGGAGAGAGAGGGGCGTGGCCCCTAAGGAGGAGAGAGAGAGAGTTTATGGGAGAGAGAGAGGTGTGTTGAGATGGGGGAGAGCACCCCTATTTATAATGAAATTTAAGTCTAGGGTTTTTTTAGGGTCTCCCATAGTTTGCCTCTTTTTGAAATTGAATATGGACCGCTGATTAAGGTGACTTGTGGGGTGAGAGATCTGAGCCATCCATTCTATAAATGGGTCATACACATTATAGAATGTGTATGAACCATTATCCCCCTTTCCTTAAAACATTTTCTCATCAATATATTTAAATAAATTAAATCTATTAAAAATATCATACATTCCATAAAATTGCATTATCCATCTCATATATTCCATAAGAATATACCAAGAAATATCAAGTCAAGATATTCTATCAATAATCAATATAAGATATGGTCAATATTTCGCAAACAATATTTGACCGTATGCTTATAAGATGGACTTTCTAAAAATTACAAAACTTGATATCAAAGTAATAACAAAGGAAGCAATGGGTGGGGCGTGCCACCCATATGTGGCATATGTGGGCCTCCACCCATTTGCCACATGATGGGCCCATGTACACTATGGGCCATCATGAAAATTTTATAAATATTTTAAAATAGTATTTAAACATTATTTGAATTTTATATCATTTGTAAAATCAATAACTTCATTTTTATAATTCCAAAAATCATAAATAAAATATTAAAAGATTCATAAAAATTCAAATAATAAATCTAAATTAATTTATATAATAAAATGAATACAATTAAATTAATATGATGGGAAGTGGATCCACATGGTTCAGGAATTCTATCAACGATTACAGGGTACTCCACCTTCAACTGTGGACTACATGCCACACTTGCTTTATCAAACCGACCCAGTGTTCTCCATGACCTACAGTCCAAGCAAGGCTCATTAGCAGGTCACCAAAGCCTGGCCAATGAGCCGAGGGGTCGCAATCCCAGTCTGTGGATTACAAGTCTTCCCCTAGAGACGAGTCAAGGTCACCACGACCTGATGCGACCACAGCTCTGTGGTACATAGGGGTATCTCTCTCGCACATGCATACGCCTCACCCAAAGGTGGATAACTAGCTTTCCCGAACGATCTATCGATATGCATGCCATGTGATGGAATATGGATGAGTATTTGACCCCCGTCTCTGTAGGCCTACCATCACACACAAGAGTCACACAGTCTATCGGCTCACTCATCCAAGTATAAGCTTCGACCTCGTTAAGGGCTAAGCCAAAACCTTTCTTGATTTATTCTTTATGCCCAGGTACTTTGGATTTTCCAACCGACTGGCTTAGATCGTCAGGCACAGTCTAGTATCAACAAACATCATTTGCTTAGTATGGTCCACGATGGTCTACACTCCCATTGAGTTTATGTTCTACTATAATAAATGTTTTTCATTACATACTCATAAGGCCTTTAAAGGCCACATAAACCCAATATCTCCCACTTGGCCTTTGAAGGCTTTGCATTCTCTCTTCCTCACTTTCTCTCATCCCCATTTCTCTCACATGTCTTACAAAAACATTAGGGACAACTTCCTTAGTCAGAGAGTCTGCAATCATCAAATATGTAGATATGTAGCTGATCTCGATCTCTTTCAATCTCACCTTATTTTTTTGGTGATAGAAGTATAGCTTGATATGCTTGGAATTCTCGTGAAACCGAGGCTCCTTAGAAATACAAATAGCCGCCGTGTTGTCGTAGAAAATTTGTACTGCTTCACAACGTACATGATGAAAATTAAGTTGATTAAAAAACTTTTTAATCCACACGGCCTCCTTGGCTGCTAGACAGCATGCTACATACTCGGATTCCATGGTGGACAAAGCCGCAATATCTTATTTCTTGGACTTCCAAGAAACTGTACCCCCTTCAAGCATAAACACATACCCAGATGTAGACTTCGCATCATCTGGATCCGCGAAATATCTTGCATCTGAATATCTCTCTATTGCTATTTTAGTTCCTCGTTTATATGTGAGTGTAAAGTTCATGACCCCCTTTAAATATCTGAGAATTCTTTTAACTGCTTTCCAATGCTCATCTCTTAGATTGCTTTGGAAACGGTTCACCAGACTCATGACGAACGATAAGTCAGGCCTTGTTCCCGTCATCGTGTACTTAAGGGACCCAACTGCGCTCCTGTATGACATTCTCTCCATACCTCTTATATCCATGTCTTTGGTAGGATACATTATATTACTAAGCTTCACATTTTTGCCAATTGGGGTCGACATGGGCTTACACATACTCATATCAAAAAATTTTAGTATTCTCTTATAGTAGGTTGTCTGGGAAAGTTGGATAGTCTTCTCTCTCATGTTTCTTATTATCTTGATGCCCAACACATATGAAGCTTCTCCAAAATCCCTTATATCGAAGTGTTGTGCAAGGGAAATTTTCGTTTATACTACTAGAGCAATTGAGCTACTAACTATTAACATATCATCCACATATAACGATATAAATATCACATCACTTCCACTGGCCTTTTGATATATGCAATAATCATCATTATTTGTAGAGAACCCAGCAAGAGCGAGGGTCTATTGGAATATTATGTACCATTGTTGCGATGCTTGTTTCAGGTCATTAAGGAGATTTATTAAGTTTGCATACTAGGTTCTCTTTCCCTTTCTCCTCAAATCCCTCAGGTTCGGTCATGTAAATTTCTTATTTTAAATCCCTATTTAGAAATGTTGTTTTGACATCCATTTGATGAACCTCAAAGTCAAAATGGGTTGCTATAGCTATAAAGATTCGGATGGATGGAAATTTGGCAACAGGGAAAAAGATTTTCTCATAATCTATCTTTTTTTTCTAGGTGAAGCCCTTTGCAACCAACCTAGCTTTGTATTTTTTCTATTTTCCCTTCAAAGTTCTACTTTTTCTTGAAAATCCACTTACAACCAATGACCTTACGCTTTTGAGGTAGAGGTACTAATTCCCATACATGGTTTTGGTTAATGGAAGCATACTCATCTTTCATGGCTTCTACTCAGTATTCCCTTTCAGGACAGGTCCAGGCTTCACGGTAAGTTTTAGGTTCTGAATTTGGATCTTCCCCAACCCTATCAAAATGTTCCCCAAAGTAGACAAATCGTTTTAGGTATAGGGGTGTTCTATAGACTCGGTTACTTCGTCTTGGTTCAAGTAAAAGTTCACTTTCTTTAGGGACTTCAGGTTAAGGTAGGGTTGGTTTAAAAGTTTTAGGTTCAGGGTCTCGAATCACATCCTTATTTTTGGCATCCTCATAAAAATCAGCTTGTTTTCTACTCACCCTTACTTCAAGGAACTCTTCTTCGAATAAGTGAGCATCGCGGTTTTCATTAACCGCTCCAGTTTCAAGGTTGTAGAATCGATACCCCTTACCATGAACTGAGTAACCAATGAAAATGGTTTTGATAGTTTTGTGTTGCAATTTGGTTCTATTTTGATATGGGAAAAGGACATGGGCTGAGCAACCCTAAACTCTCAAGTGTTCAAGGGAGGGAGTACGACCTGTGAAAATTTTGTGAGAAGTAAGTGGGGCAGCTTTTGTGGGAGTCCGATTAAGGATGTAGCATGCCGTCAACACGGCTTCTTCCCAACAGTCTAAAGAAAGAATTGCATGCCCCGTCATACTTCTTACTATTTCAACTAAGGTCCTATTCCGTCTCTCAGCTACACCATTTTGTTTGGGAGTATAAGGCATAGTATATTGATAGTATATTGATGGATAATTCCATTTTCAACATAAAGTTCTTTGAAAATGTCAGATGAACTTTGATTTTCAGGTTGGAACTTTGATTTTCAGGTTGGTTTGATTCTCTACGTTGGCCTTATATTCTTTGAATTTTTTTAAGGCTTCTGATTTTGTATACACATGGCCAAATCACGAGTAGTCATCTATAAAAGAGATAAAATATCTTTTTTCACTTTTTGTGGTCACATTCATAGGTCCATATGTCACTATGAATTATTTTTAATACGCTAATAGCTCTTTTTGCCCTGGTGGTATTTTTTCTTATTAATTTTCCTTGCACACATGACTCGCACACTTTCGATAAATCTCTCTTACAATTTTGAAGAATCCCGTCCTTTTTCAATCTTTCCATTCATTTGACATTAATGTGTCTTAACCTCATATACCACAGGGTAGCATCTAATTCATTAGGGGACGAGACATAAGCAATGTCCTCTTTTATTTCAATAGTAAATAGCCCATTTATAAGTCGTCCAGTCATGATCACATCTTTTCCCTTCTTAACCACCACTTTCTCCCTAATGAAAGTGGTTATAAATCTAGCCACAGACATCTTAGGAACCAAAACCAAACACTTCCTCATATCAGGAGCATAAAGTGCTTGCGTTATGATCAAGGTGCTCCCACTCTTCATTTTCAGCTCGAAATCTCCAACTCCAAGTACATCAGTCTTATGATTTCCTCTCAAGTAAATATGTTATGTTGCTGTCCTGGCCCCATAGGAATCGAAGAACGGAAACCATTCTTGGTGTTTGTGATATGGGCCATAGCCCCCAAGTCAAAACACCAAGAAGTTCTCTTGGGTCAGCCAGCATAGACTCAAAAGCCACACATGCCAATTCCTTGTTGGTCCCTCCAGATTTGTTGAACCGACAACTATTAGCTATGCGGCCCACCTTCTTGCAAATAAAGCAAGTTCGAGTCTCGCTCCTTGCTCCTTTATTTCTAAAATCTCTCATTTTGAAATTTTTTTTTTTCTCAAAATTATTTCTTCCATTTCCTTTCTTAAATTTAAAAGAATGTGGATATTTTACCATATGCATGACTTCTCTTGGAGTTGTTGTCAGTAGTTGCCTTGAATTTTTCCTCTCCTCTTCTGCTTTTATTGTAGTGATGAGCTCCTCCAGTTTTGGTGCTTTCTTTCTGTTCACTTCCTAAGATGAATAAGATGAATAACTTGCATAGATTCATTGGGTTTCATGCATGTGTCTTCTAGCTATCTGACAAGCGTACGAAAGACATGCACATGATCTGCAAACTTGGTACCTTTTGCCATCTTTAACTCATTATACCTCCTCATAGTCATGATTTTTTTCATAAGAGAGGGTTCAACATACTCTCTCTCTCAAGTTTATCATAAATCTCACTTGCAGTATATATTGACTCATACTCAGAAGCACATGAGTCAGTCATAGTAAATAAAAGAATGTGCTTGCATCTCAGGTTCCTCCTGTTCTAATTGGCATACTCATCTTTGATTTCTTGAGATGAGTCGTCAGTTAGACGACGAGGCCGGTCCTCAAAGAGTACTTTATGCAAGTTTTCATCATAAAGCACAAATTTAATTTAATTTTTTTCATAAAGCAAAGTCGGTCCCATCAAATTTTTCGGCTTTCAGAATCTCTGAGATGAAAGTACGAGTAGCCATACCTTTTTATTCTCAAGCAAAGAAAAATAAGAAAAAGACTCCTAATAGCAATCAAGTAAAACCAGCTCTGATACTAATGAAAGAAAGACCTATGTCATCTTTATCAAGGGACTACAAATTTTTTTTTTTTTTAACGATAATAATCATCCCTTTTTATTTTGCCAAAAAGATCACTTACAGATGGTCTTTTACAATAAATAAATATATCAAAATAAAACAGCACAACAATAAAAATAAAACTTAACCACTTGATGTCATTTTTCTAATTTAATACATGCTTGAGAATATAAAATAAAAGAGCAAAGTAAGTAAAAGAGAAGATGCCGGAGATTACCTCAGCGGGTTTATTACACCTCACACCGAGTCACCACATCTAATGGCGCGGGATCAGTGGTCTCGCTTCAATATCAAACCGAAAAAGCTAATTTCGTCAAAACTAGGTAACCACCCTTAAATTTCTACAAAAACCTAACTCCAAAAGAACTAGGCTCAAACCCTAATTTTATCAACCCTTAGTATTTTTAGGTCAAATGAAAGATAAAAGCAGACCTAGGGTTGGGGCATGCCCCCTATAGGTCTTAGGAGAGAGAAAGGGTTAGAGAGAGAAAGCCTGAGAGGAGAGAGAGAGAGAGTTTATGGGGGAGAGAGAGGTGTGCTGAGATAGGGGGAAAGCACTTATATTTATAGTGCAATTTAGGTCCAGGGTTTTTTTAAGGTTTCCCATAGTTTATCTTTTTCTTGAAATTGAATATGGACCGTTGATCAAGGTGACTTGCGGGGTGAGAGATATGAGCCCTTCATTCCATAAATGGGCCATCAACATTATGGAAAATGCATGAACCATTATCCCCTTTTCCTTAAACCATTTTCCCATCAATATATTTAAATAAATTAAATCTATTAAAGATATCATACATTCCATAAAATTGCATTATCCATCTCATATATTCCATAAGAATATACCAAGAAATATCATGTCAAGATATGCTATCAATAATCAATATAAGATATGGTCAATATTTCCCAAACAATATTTGACCATGTGCTTATAAGATGAACTTTCCAAAAATTACAAAACTAGATATCAAAGTAATTACAAATGAAGCAATGGGTGGGGCGTGCCACCCACATGTGGCATATGTGGGCCCCCACCCATTTGCCACATGGTGGGCCCATGTGCACTATTGGCCCCCATAAAAATTTTATAAATATTTTAAAATAGTCTTTCAACATTATTCGAATTTTATTTAATTTGTAAAATCAATAACTTCATTTTTATAATTCCAAAAATGATAAATAAAATATTAAAAGATTTATTAAAATTCAAATAATAAATCTAAAATAATTTATATAATAAAATGAATACAGTTAAATTAATATGACGGGAAGTGGATCCATATAGTTCAAAAATTTTATCAACGATCACAGGATACTTTACCTTCAACTGGGAACTACAGACCACACTTGCTTTATCAAACCAACCCATTGTTTCTCATGACCCACAGTCTAAGTAGGGGCTTATTAGCAGGTCACCAAAGTCTGACTGATGAGCCAAGGGGTCGTAATCTCAGTCTGTGGATTATAGGTCCTCCCCTAGAGAAGAGTCAAGGTCACCATGACCTGATGTGACCACAACTCTATGGTACATAGGGGTATCTCTCTCGCACATGCATACACTTCACTGAAAGGTGGATAACTGGATTTTTCGAATGATCTATTGATATGCATGCCGTGTGATGGAACATGGATGATGATTTGACCCTCGTCTCTGTAGGCCTACCATCACACATAAGGGTCACACAGTCCCTCGGCTCACTCATCCAGGCATAAGCTCTGACCTCATCAAGGGCTAACCCAAAACCCTTCTAGGTATATTCTTTATGTCAAGGTACCTTGGTTTTTCAACCGACTGGCCTAGATCGTCAAGCACAGTCCAATATTAGCAAACATCAATTGCTTAGTATGGTCCACGAGGGACCATACTCTCACTGAATTTGTGTTCTACTATAATAAATGTTTTTCATTGCACACTCATAAGGCCTTTAAAGGCCATATAAACCCTACATTATTAAGTACCATATTTTGGTACCTATTTCTGTTTATGGTTTAACCAGCACCAAAATGGTATGAGTGATTTTCAATGTCCAATTGCCGGGCAGTTCATATAGAAAACTTTGATGCTTCTTTCATGCATCATGCCTTGTTTACAGAGCATCTGAGGTGTGGGTGAGTTTAGAGAGTTAGTTTTTCAGAGTTTGATCCTATCTAAACCTTGTAGAGGCTTTAGCGTCAGAAAATGCACTCAAACATAGGGATGGCAATGGAGCCGACTAGACCTGGGACATAACAGGTATACTCGACCTATACCCCTAGTCATAGGGCATATGATGGCAATCATGTGTCTTTAAGCATGTGCTAGGTGTTCATATTGTCACAATATTGGCAACATTTATGGTATTATTGACAAAAAAAAAAAAAAAAGCTCATAGTCATAGGTATATAATGATAAAATAAAGGGCAAAACAATAAAAAAAAAAAAACCTCATAGTCATAGGGTAGTAATGGATTTGACCAGACTTGGGACTCGACGGGTCTGAATACAGGTCCAAAATTACTTTTTGGGATGGATTCCCTTGCAGACCTTGTTTTTGGGGTGGATTATCTTGTAGATTTTGTTTTTGGGGTGGATTCATTTGCAGATCTTGAAATAGGGTATATTCTCTCAACTATTTTTTTATTTTATTTTTATTGTTTCAGTTTTTTTTCTTCCTGCATCACCTAAGTTAATAATGGCTTTGATTTGGTTACTTAAGTTAATTTTTGCAAGTACTTTTTTTATGACAAGCTTTTAATTTTTAAATAACTGTTCTTTATGCATGGATGCTCTCTCCTATTTATTATTTCTACATTTTAATTAGTAAAAATTAAAATATTTCAATGTAGCAAAATGTTTGTTTATTGGATTTGTGAGATACAAAAAGATGCAGTGTTGTTTAGCGAGTGTTACACATGGTTCATGGTACTTCTGTTGAGAGAGAGAGAGAGAGAGAGAGAGAGAGAGAGGAGTTTATATTTGTTGGAGTTCATTGTGGTTCTTATGGTTAATGTGTGTGTATATATACATAGGGAGAGATGTGTTTATGTTTGTTGGGTTTGTGCCTTTTATTTGAATATTTACATAAATGTTCATTATATTTCTATGTATTATTTACTGCACGATTATTTATACTATTATTTATTTTATTCATATGTGCAACACACGTAATCCAATTAGTCTATACTACATTATTAAGTCAGAGTTAAGGAATGGATACGTGTCGTGAAAATAAGAAAAGACCCTAATTCTATAGACTTTGTAGGACATATTCCTAACTCTAAAAAACCCCTAATTCCATAGAAGTTGTAGGACATATTCCTAACTCTAAGAGACCCAAATTCCATAGAGGTTATACGATATATTCCTAACTCTAAAGGATAATTCTCAATCTCCCAAAATATTTAGAAAGAGAGAGTGGGGTATGTGGGTGTAGTATGTTGAGAGAGAAATATTCAAATTTTTAAAAATTCCTAACTCTATGGAATCTCTCTAAATCTTTAGGAAGAAAGAGATATGTGGGTGTAATATGTTGAGAGAGAAATATCTAAATTTAAAAAAGAAAGATAGTAGGAGAGAAATTTAAAGAAATCTAAAGAGATTTAGGAAGATGAGAGACATGTGGACCTTAGTTGGAGAGAGAGGTGTTCTTCACAACTATAGGAAGAAGAGAGTAGGAAAAATTTGATGAAGTCTAAAAAGATTTAGCAAAAAAGGATATTTTTATCCTAATAAGAGAGGGATTCTATATTCTAATATGGGAGATCAATAAAATTAATCAAGAGAAAGATATTTACCATTTTTTATCCTTATTTAAACATACCATATTTTATATCCTAATAAAAGAGAATGATTCTATAACATTAAATTACTACCTGCTAATACGAGGGAGAGATTCTACATCCTAATAAGAGAGAGGGAAAAGAGAAATCCATTGTTCAGTGCATCTTAAACCACGACTATCGGTACAATATCTGTTTCCCTCACTTATAGAGAGATAGTATGTATTATTTATTGCTATTTTTATTTATTTATGTTGGATATTTTTTATAGATTTTTTTTTGTTCATTTGTCTATTCTCATAAATATTTTTATTTGTTTATTATTGTGCAGGTATTGATACTCAATTTTTTATGCTTAATAGTGCTATAAACATCTCTAAAGGACTTTAAAGGTATGTTAAAAAATTTGTTTATTATATATATATATATATATATATATATATGTATATATATATATGTATATATAACTTTAACATCATGCACATTATTATGTAATTTGCTGAGAATAAATCCCAAAGAAATTCTTATTTTTTATATTAATTTCTCATGCTTTAATTTTTCCCCATAACTCATATAATTTTTTTACCCATATCTCATCATCGTCCATTGTTAATAAACTGTCTTCCCTTCTGACGTTAATCTTTTCTTTGCTTGTCTTCCTACTCTCTATACGCCCCTCTCCCATACGCTCCTCATCTCTTTCTCCTTCATGTTTTTATCCTTTCTTCTCTCCCTCATTTTACTCACCACCCAAGTGGAGCAAACACATACTTGTGTGACGAAAGTTCTATGCTTCAAACATCGATTATGATTATGATTTATTTGTCAAAAAAAAAAGAAAAAAAAAGAAAAAAAAAGAAAAGAGATTATGAACAATTTGAACATTTATTATTATGAATTTAATGTTTTTAATAGTTTCGCATATGTAATATATAGCAAAGGTTGACATATTTGTGGTTGTGATTATGCTTATTTAGTGTATCAAATTGTTCTTGTCATTGAATTATGATCTATTGGTTGCAAAAGAAATTTTTTTTTTTTTTTTGGATTTGGACGTGTCATTGTTATTGTTTGTTTTTTAGTTGGTGAAGGTTATGAACATTCATCCTTTTTTATTATTAGTAATCATAATTTTTAATAATAAATTATTAATGCCATTATAAATTATTAATGCAATGACAATAATAAAGCAATCCCCTGCCCTCTCTTTCACATTATCACGTGGATTTTGTGATTTGCAGGTATTATTTACCATTGAATTAAGCTTAACAAAGTCTGTATCGAAGATAACTCGTAGGTTTTTTCTTCTTTTTTTTGGTATTACCTATATTTGTATTTTTAGGTGTTCTTCCCATTTTAATGAAGATTGGGGAACACATTAATCTTTAAAGGTAAGAGAAACCTTGCTTTTCTCAAGGTATGTAATTAAGTTTTTTAAAATTTAATAAGGACCTGCTTTGAATTAATTTGCACATTATCTTATTTTGAGGATATTCTATTTGAAGTAAAAAATAACAAACAAAAATATAAGCAATTAAAATAATTACAAATTTTTATTCTACAATTTTAGTTAGTTCTACATAACTATTATTATTTTTATGCTTACGATGGTAAAAGTATATATTTTTATGTTTTTTTTTATCTAAAAAATTTGTGCTTTCGTTAGATACTTTTAATCACATGCTATATATATATATATATATATAGGAAAAGTTCATATAAAGCCTAGGCTCTAAACAATCAAATTAGAGCCAAACTCAAAATTTTCACTAGAAGATGTTGTTTTGATGCCCAAATATCATCAAATTGATCATCTCGGCATCGAGATGCATAGACATGAAAAAAAATGGATTTTAAGTTTTGGAGATAGTGCATCTTGTAACACATTTTTGGACCATCAATTTTCAAGATTTTCAAGTTTTCATAGATCTGCTCGTTCTACACTATTTTTTAAGCTTTAAATTTTATAACTAAGCATGAAAATATAATTTAAGGCTATCACAAAACTTTCCTGTATTGAAACTATATTTCATGATACTATTTGAAGGTAGGCTCTCCAATTTGATTATTTAGATCTTCGGCCCTATACAAACCGCACCCTATATGTATATATACACACACTCTATATTATATATTTAAGGGAGATGATGAGAAAGTACACATATTTGAATTTGGCATAAGATAGATCTATATTTCTCTTCGCCTATATGATAAGCACCGAATTTCTCTCAATCTTTCTTAGTACGCATCAAGAATAGAAAGTTGTCCGTTTTAAAAGGCTAAAACATTGGTAAAAAATAATAAGATGATTCTAAAAAATTTCCCTTAAACAAATGATTATGGGATGGTTTTGCAGCAGCCATTAGTAACGACCAAAAACAAAGGATGGGGTTGGTCTCTATTGACGAGAATCCTTTATCCCCAACATTCAAATTTGTTTATATCATTATTTGAACTTTCAATTTATTGCACAGGTCATCTTCCTCCTCCGAGTGGTATGCTAAATATCATTTTTTTATTTAATCGTTTTGCTTTTTTTTTTAATTGTCTTTTCTTTCCTTTTTGTTTTATTTTGTCTTTAATCCATGAATGTAAATGGTTTTGTGTAATACAGTGTCTTTGTTTTTATACTTTAATTGGGACTCTTAATGAAGGATTAGAGAGAGAGAATTGGGTTTGAAATCATTAATGGATTCTTTTACAAAGGAGAGAATTTATTTCTTTGTTTTTATGGTTTATACTTTGACTAAAAGGTAAGTTGCGGGCTGACATCATGTGTATTTCTACCGCTTTGTTGTTGATGGTTTTTTTTTGTTTATTTATGTGATAATGTTAGAGAGAGAAAGAATTGGGTTTGAAAGCATCTATGTGTTCCTTTGCAAAAGTGAGAGCTATTAATGATTTTTTTGGGTTTTCATCGCAGCGATGGAGTTGGGTTTTAGAGAGAGAAAGGAGAGAGATGGAGTGAGAGAGCCTTAATGTGTTTCTTTACAGGGGACTAGTGTGAGAAAGAGATGGGTTGGGTTGAGAGCATTAGAAAAATGCTAAACACAACATAGATGGCGGTTAGAGAGAGGGAGAGCCAACTAAAGGAAAAATGCATGATGTAAACACAATATAGATGGCGGTTAGAGAGAGAGAGAGAGCCAACTAAAGGAGAATAAAGTATTATGTGACCCAACAAATATGAGTATTTTTATGCATTATGAGTAGGATTTGGCAAGCATGGGTTTGGTAGAAGTAAACGATGATTGGGGGATATCATGTATGTTGTTAGTGTCTCCAACTCTTCATTTGTGCATCGCAAACGAACAAACAAAACCATCGACCGACACGGGTTGTATAGACACTGTCAAAAGTGATAGTTCTTTGTGTGACTTGTGATGTTTTTATTAATGGAGTAAACCAGAATATATACAGCGTATACAACCGAAAAGAGAGGGAGAAGTTACAATCTAGAAGAGAGGGATAAGTTAGTGAAGGAAGTTAAGAGAAGAGAGCGAGAAGTTACAAGCGATCAGAGAGGGAGAAGTTAGTGAATGAAGTTAAGAGAAGAGATAAGGTTGACATGGCATTGTAACTGTAATACTCCCCCTCGAGTTTGTGTGTGAGGGTTAAAAACACCCAACTTATATTGTAGATAATCAAATTTGTCTTTGTCTTTGCCTAGGGCCTTGGTGAAAATGTCAGTTCACTGATTATCCGTTCGGAGGTGCCTTGTTGACATGATTCCTACCTTCAATTGTTCTCGAACAACATGGCAATCTAGTTCAATGTACATGGTGCATTCGTGGAAGACTGGATTTGAAGCTATGTGCAGAGCAACTTGGTTATCGCAATACAAGTGCATAGACTGAGAATGAATGAAGTCGAGGTCATGGAAAAGACGTGTAAGCCAGACCAGTTCACATGTGGTGGTGGTCATAGCCCTGTATTCAGCCTCGGCATAGGAACGATATATTGTAGCTTGCTTTTTTGTATGTCAGGAAATGGGGCTATTGCCAAGGAATGTACAATAACCAGTTACAGAACAGTGGGTGGTAGGGCAGCTAGCCCAATCTGAATCTGAATACCCTAATAGCTGGAAGTTGTTAGACGACAGCAGAATGATACCTTTTCCCAGGGGGACTTGAGATAGCGAAGAATGCGAAGCGTAACATCCATGTGCGATTGACGTGGGTTTTGCATGAATTGACTGAGGACATTCACCGAAAATGTAATTTTAGGTCTAGTGATTGTCAAGTATATGAGGCGCTCAACGAGTCGTCTGTAAGGACTGAGATCAGATAGACGAGTTCCATCATCAATGTGGAGTTTGAGGTTCTAATCCATGGGAAATGTTGTAGGTTTAGCACCAAGAAGTCCGGCTTCTTCAATAATGTCTGGAGTATACTTTCTTTGGGACAGAAAAATGTCTTTGTTGGATCTAGCTACTTCGATGCTTAGGAAGTATTTCAAGACACCAAGATTCCTGATTTTGAAGTGGTTGTGTAAAACTCTTTTAATGATCTCAATAGTGGAGTTGTCGTTGCCAGTGAGTATAATGTCAACGACATATACTAGAATAATGGTGATCTTGTGCTGATTTTTTAGAGTGAACATGGAGTAGTCTGTTGTAGACTGTTGAAAACCGACTTGAAGTAGTGCAGTGAAGAATTTGCAGAACCAGTTACCGGAAGCTTGTTTGAGACCGTATAGGGATTTTTTTAATTTGCAAACAAGGTTTTCTCCATGCTCCCCCTTTCGAGGAAATCCTGGTGAAAGTTGCATGCAGACATTTTCTGCTAGGCCTCCATGTAAGAAGGCGTTGTTAGGTCTCCATGTAAGAAGGCTTTGTGCGGCAGCAATGGCGAGAAGACAACGAACACAACGAACATTAACTAACTTGGCCACATGAGAAAATATTTCATGGTAGTCAATTCCCTCAGTCTGTGTGTATCTTTTGGTAACTAGGCGAGCCTTATATCGCTAGATGCTGCCATCAGCATGATACTTGATTTTATATACCCATTTGTACCCAACGACATGCTTACCGGGTGGTAGAGGGGTAATCCCAAGTTTGATTGGCTTCCAGTGCTGTTATTTTTGCAGTCATAGCATCCCTCTAGCAAGCAAGTTTAGAAGCAGAGGTGAAATAACTACGTTTTTTGTTAGAAGAGAGGGTAGCAAGAAAAGCTCTATGGATGGGAGAATTTTTTTATAGGAAATGTAATTGGTAAGGGGATGATTAGTACCTGAGTGAAGACCTACAGAAGTAGAGTGAGTGGTCTCTGGTGAAGAGGCAACTTGGGTACACTTATAGTCAGCGAGCCATCCAGGAGGATGATGATTGCGAGAGGAGCAACATGGTGATTGTGTAGATGATGAGTTGGGATTGGCGAGTGAGTGTGATGAGGTGTTGAGTGGCGGAGCGGGCAAAGGGGAACTCGGCTCAACCTGTTGGGGTTCGGGTGGGGTGGATTGATCTTCGGTGAGTGGTGAATTGAGGGAAATGGCACGAGAAGAGAGGGAGAAGTTAGTGAAGGAAGTTAAGAGAAGAGATAACGTTGATGTGGCATAAGGTTGACGTGGCATGGTAACTGGCATGGTTACAGTTACTATGCCACGTCAACCTTATCTCTTCTCTTAACTTCCTTCATTAACTTCTTCCTCTCTTCTTGGTTGTAACTTCTCCCTCTCTTCTCTGTTGTATACACTGTATATATTCTAGTTTACTCCATTAATAAAAACATAACAAGTCACACAAAGAACTATTGCTTTTGACATGGTATCAGAGCAAAACTGATCCCTTCCAGCTTATTTTTTCATCCATCTCAGTCATTTCTTTTTCTGCTCTAATGGCCAACGATTTGATCAAATCATCTAGAGAAGCATCGGACTACTCTTCTCCCTTTTACCTCCACCACTCAGATAATCTGGGTATGGTTCTTGTCTCTCAACTCCTCAATGGTGACAATTGTGGAAGCGTGCTATGAGCACGTCGCTTGATGCCAACCACAAACTTGGTTTCATCAATGGGACCATCACCAAACCTGCTGATGATGATGCTAATTTCTCATCATGGAAACGCTGCAACACTATGGCATTTTCTTGGCTTTGGAATGGAGTCTACGAGGATTTTACCAACAACATTATACCCTTTGAGACAACACAAGAAGTATGGGAAGATCTTTAGGAACATTTCTTTCAATGCAAAGCAGCCCAAATTTTATCGCATTTGCGAGATATTTCCTATCTTGTACATGACCATCTATCTGTCTTGTCATATTATACTACCCTCAAGGGTTATTGGGACAAGTTAGACTCGCTTTCTTCTATCCCCAAATACTCTTGTGGAGCTGCCAAAGAGATATCCCAACTAAAACTTGATGGGACTGAATGATTCTTTATCTAATGTCTGCAGCAACATTTTCACCATAGATCCTCTGCTTGCCATTAGCAAAACTTATGCTCTTATATTGCAGGATGAGAGACAAAGGTCCCTGAATCCACGCCTGTCACAACCACTCGAAGGCGCAGCCATGGCAGCCTCCTCCAATGACCTTTATGCTCGTGGCAGAGGACGAACCGACTGGCAAAACCCTAACCAATCGAAAGGGAGTACTTCCCAACGTTGTGATCACTGTGGCATTTTTGGTCATGTGCGGGACCATGGCCGCAATCTGCACAGTACGCATGGATGTGAGCGACCTCGTTGCAACCACTGTGGTTTTTTTAGCCACGCCAAGGCTCGGTGCTGCAAACTCTACGGCTCCCAAATTGGCCATTCAAACGTTGTTGTATCCAACTCCAATGAGCACTCCAACAAAGAGAATCTTGCTCCTGGCAAAAACTCCATTGTTGTGCACTTGTCCCCTGAGCAACACTCTCAGTTGATGCCCTTGCTGAACATTGACAACAACTTGTCTTCAGCAAATTTGGCAGGTATGGCTTTCAATTGTGTTAGTTTAAATTCTCAGTCATCCCCATGGATCATTGATACAGGAGCGTCTGACCACATGACCTCCTTCATGAATCCTTCCTCCGGCACACAACTACTAACCCCAATCCGTTCGTTTACCCAATGGAGATATTGTTACTGTCTCCCACAAAGGACATTGTTCCCTCTCTCCCGCTCTTCAACTATATGATGTGTTGTGCATACCCTCCTCAATTTGAATTTACTTTCTATCAGTAAACTGACCCAAACTCACAATTGTGCTACCATATTTTTTCTTAAATTTTGTGTTTTTTAGGACCTCAATACGAAGAGGATGATTGGTCTGAGTGAAGAAAGGGTTGGGCTCTATTTCTACAAGGATCTAGGAATAACACACTCCTGCAATCACGCGGCATCTTTCCAGGTCTGACACAACCGACTAGGACACTCTTCCAACCAACTACTGCAGGAGTTAGCGTCTAAACTTTCTTTTTCTATTTCAGCAAATAAATGTACTCCTTGTGACATTTGCCCTGTAGCCAAGAAAACTCGAAATTGCTTTCCACTTAGTTCTAATGACAATACATTTCCTTTTCAATTGATCCATTGTGACATATGGGGACCCTATTCTACACCAATACACACTGGTGCACGATATTTTTTAACTATTGTAGATTACTATAGTAGATGTACTTGGACGTTTTTAATGAAGTTTAAAAGCGAGACATTTTTTTATCTCAAACATTTTTACTCCATGGCTGAAAATCAATTCACCTCCACCGTCAAAACCATCCGCTCTAATAATGGGTCTGGGTTCATTTTCTCTCAAATGCAAGCATACCTCAATGACAAAGGCATCATTCACCAACGCTCTTGTGTCAACACACCCCAACAGAATGGAGTGGTTGAACGCAAACACCACCATTTGTTTGAGAAAGCCCGTGCTTTACGCTTCCAAGCTGGTTTACCCCTTGCTTTTTGGGGTGACTGTGTTTTAACAGCCACTTACCTCATTAATCGTTTGCCTTCTCCCATTCTCCATGGCAAATCCCCACATGAAACGATTTTCCATTCCAAACCGACCTACAACTACTTACGTTTCTTTGGTTGTTTATGCTTTGCTCATACCAAGACCACCGATAAATTTGCACCGCATACTAGAAAATGTATGCTTGTTAGTTACCCACCCATATGGACAAAAAGGTTATAAAATGTATGATATGGAAGACAAGACCTTCTTTGTCAATCGAGATGTCACATTCCATGAATCCCAGTTTCCATTTCTCTCTGCATATTCTACCATACAACATTCTAGCACACTCATTCCTCTACCTATCATTCATGATGTCCACCATGAGCCAACTTCATCCTCTCCTCGTGCCATTTCCCTCAATCCACCACTCATCGAGGATCAATCCACCCCAACCGGTTGAGCCAAGTTCTCCTTTGCCTGCTCCGCCACTCAATACCTCATCACACACTCGCCAATCCCAACTCATCATCTACACCTCTAAAATTAGTTTAATTTTTGAGTTCTTGAACCAAGAGCACACTATCCCAATAGGACACACTAAACTATAACTGATGTAGGAGAATTCGAGGGAATAGTAAAATCAACAAGAAACAAACCAAATACAAACACAATTCAAAAAAATTTAGAGTTTTTTTTCCATACCCTAAGTTGGATTCTAATCGCTTAAGTTTTTCTCTCTTTTAATTTTTAAATATCATAAAGAATTGATTGTAACTAGAGATTCTCTTTTTAAGTTATCTACGGGCTTATCTAATGGCAAAACTGGTTATGCTTTAGTTCCGAGAGAGTGAGAGACACTATTGTTGGTATCCATCATAACGCACATTTTGTTTGCTTTTCTAAATGGTACTTGCTACTCAATATCATATCTTCCATTTTCTTTTTCTTTTCTTTTTCTTTTTGGTAGGACATTTTCAGCAAATATCTCTTCTCGCATTTCGCTCTTGAAAATTTCGAAAGTCTATATTTCTAGAGATATGAGAGCAACCATGGGATTTTGACACGATTTAAAATGGGCCTCTCTCTCTCTCTATTTTTCTTTTTAATATTAGAAAAACACGTTTTGCTAAATAAATAACCACACATTCTCAAACCTCTCTATACCATTATTTCAACGTTTAATTTCTTAAACAGGTGGTCTTCTTCCTCTGAGTACATTAAACTCCATTTTCTTATTTTATATTTTTGCTATTTTTTAATTTTTTTGTTGATACACTTCTTGGAATGAGATAATTGCACAATTATTCTGTTTTTTAATAAGTTCCCAATTGCAGGAAATCAAGAAGCCCAATATATATTCCCTTGCTCCCTACTTTCTCGATCACATGAACAAAAAACAATCATTTATTTACTCTCTAAAGGTATGAGAAAGTAGTAATAGTAATAAAATAATGAAATAGAAGTTTTATTTTTTCTCATTGTTTGCCATAATATTCAATAAAAATTTTGATACAATAAAACTGTTGATAAAACCATTGATCAATTACTTAATTTACAATGGTCCATGCATGCACCTATACAACTACTAAAAAACTGTGGAATTAGCCCATGCATTCATACTATATATATATATATATATATATATATATATATATAGGATTAGCCTACTAGCTCATATGAACATATGAGCCCAATGGTCCAAATTGAATCTGGGCCGATCTGATGATCACAGATGTCTAGTAGTGGTTGAATTTTATTTATTTTTTTTACAAATGCAAACCACTTGAAATTTTAGGTGTGTTTTTTTCTCATCAAGGCGCACCTAATAAAAATATAAAAAAAATTATTCGTAAAATAATATGACCAAAATACCTTCTGAATCTTTTTGGGGGTATTTTGGTCAATTTATTTATGTAAAATATTTTTTTGATAGTTTTCAAAGATTCACAAAATTTTTATGAACACACGCTTAAAATTTTAAGTGATTTGGGCTTATATGTTCATATGAGCTAGTGGGCTAATCCTATCTTTTTCCTATATATATATCAGTGTTTTAAAAATCGACGAGTCGAACCAGACTCGCCCGGTTCGACTTGAGAACCGGCACAGCCCGTGCCGGTTCCATAATAAAACCGAGAACCGCCCGGTTCTAAAGAGAACCGTCGATTCCCATCCGGTTCACGCACGTGCTCTCGTTTGTCCGTATGCACTCACACGTGCGCACGTGCAAGGTTGCCCCAATATATTTGCACATCGCCCGCTTCTAGAAGAGAATCGGCCGGAATGGTTACGTCATGTCTCGGCATGTATGACATTTTCAAGGGTAATTGGATTATTTGTCTTAAAAATGTAGGCAATTTTCGACATTGCTGGACGGCAGTACCACATTCACATACAACCACGTGTTACCCCATGTATTGTTCGCTCGAACGCTATTGAAGAGCTCATCCTCACATCTTTTATAAACTTGGAAGTCGCTTGATATTTTCGATGTAGGGCAATTCCCACTTGCCTTCAACAACGTGCAAGCCATTGTCCATATGTGTAGCGTTTTAATTTAGTGTGTCAAATTAATAGCACTAATAAACGGCTATATAAAATTAAAAAATAAATTAATAGCACTCATTAATTTAGTGTGTCGAATTAAAAATAGCCATATAAATTTTTTTGATGTTTATTAGTAAAATAGTTTTTTCGATGGGTTTTATTACAATATTTTATTTTTATTTTTATTTTTTTGTAGCTATTGTGCATATTGCCGATAGGATATTTTTTTGAATTTTGGCATCTTTATTTTTCATTTTTTTGGGTAAAGTTATTTTGAATCTTTTAATATAATTACATTAGAATTTATTGGTGCTTTAATTTAAATTTTAGTCATATGATATGGAAGCCTCTTCTAATAATTTTTTAATCACTTTTCAATTAGATAATATTCTAAAATATTTTTAATTTGTTATTATTTGTCTAATAAAATAATTATAAAATGTAAACTAATAATTATAATTTCAGTATATAATATTATCATTAGTTAGGTTGTAATAATTTTGGATTATAATTAGTTAGGCTGTAATAATTTGGGTTTTTTTTAGCGGATTAGGGTTTTTCGTCAAAACGAGATTTTAATGGCCATTCTTTCATTGATTAGTCTACACTTTATAATAGTCCATGTATAATTATATATTTTATCCATGATAATTCTATGATTTTTTTTTATGTGATGCAAATTTAATATTTAATTTAAGTTTATACAACGAAAGAGCATCTCAATATATACAAATTGATGAGAAAAATGAAAGTTAATAATGTAGTACCCTCATTTCTTATTGGATTCCAAAAAAACAACATTTCTAATGATTTTTAATCATTTTTTCAGATTATTTTGAAGTTTTAATTCGACCGATTCAGCCAATTCCCGATCCGGATCGCAGATTCGCCGATCCGGATAGGTTTTTGAGATGCCCGATCCGGGTCACTGATCCGTTTTTTAAACCATTGATATATATATATATATATATATATATATATATATATATATATATATATATATATATATATATATATATATGTATATTATCATGCATGTTGTACCTCCATGAAATCAAATAACATATGTTTATTTTTATCGGGTGTGGTTTGCATAGAGCCTAGGCTCTAAATAATCAAATTAGAGCCTACCTTCATATAGTGTCGATAAATATGGTTTCAATACTGGAAATCTTTATGATAGCCTTAAAAAAAAATTTATCTTTATTTATAAATTTTAAAGGTTAAAAAATAGTGTCGATCAACATATCTATGAAATCGTGAAAATCTTGAAAATTGACGGTCAAAAAATACGTTACAAAATACACTATTTCTAAAACTTGAAATTTATTTCTTTCACATGTCCATGTATATTGATGTCGATCAATTTGAGGATATTTGGGCATCAAAATAACCTCTTCTAGTAGAATTTTTGGGGTAGGCTCAAATTTGATTGTGTAGAGCATTGTCTCTATATACACTTTTCCCATTTTTATATATAAAATGGAATTGGCCCCATGCATGCATACTGGTTTTTTTTTTCTTCTTCTTGTTTCTAACCATGATGAATATTCTACTTCAATGAACTAAAAAAGCACATGTTCATTGTTATGTAGTTCAATATTTATTTGTGATTTTTTTTTTTTTGACGAATATCATGAATATTATTAAAAAAAGAAGTTACCTGAACGAGATTACATCATAAAAAATAGTAAGCGAGGAAAGAGATGCGCCACCTTTGGCAAGGGAATCAACTAGGCAGTTAGCTTCCCTAAAAACATGTTGAAACATCGCATGAACACCTATCCACATATCAAGGTCTGCCCCGAAAATTAGAATAAATAAGTTTTAAACCTTGTAAAAGAGCAGTCATGTCAGCAAAGTTAGCAGTAGCTTCTCCAATTGGATCTGCAAAAGAGAGAATGACAACTTCATTCGAATCACGAATAACTCCCCCAATACCTGCTACCCCTCAATTTCCTTGTGAGCTCTTATCAAAATTTAACTTCAGCATATCAGGTGGAGGTGTACACGACACAATCCTCGGTCTAATCCTCGCTGGCCCCAAAGACATTAAATTGTGAAGATGTATCATAACGTCTATCTCTGATATTCCCCATCCTTCTTTTGTTGCAGCCAGCTAACACCAAAGGGAATGCTTGATCTTTAGAAAAAGCCTTTCAAAGGGAAGGCATTACCCTTCAAAAGTGCGTCTATTACGTTCTAGCCAGATTTCCCACAGAATAACACCCCTATCTATCTTCCAAATAGCTCTCCCAACCTCTGAGACAGAGGCGTGCAAATACCCATCATAACCAAAAACCACTGTCAAATTCTAACTGCAACTTGGCAACGGAGAAAAAGGTGAGGCTCATTTTCCCCATCTTCTTTATACATCAAACAATATTTGGAACAATTTTTTCTCTCTTGATAAGATTATCCACTGTTAGAATCTTATCTTGTGCCACAAGCCAAATGAAGATCTAGACTTTATGAGGTATTGAACATTTCCAAATCTGAGACAACTGAGGTATTGCCCACCACCATCGATCATGGAAAAGAAACATGTAGCAAGACTTAACTGAAAACACCCCATCTCTTCCCTCCTCCCATATAACCTCATCATCCGAAACGGTCGAAATATAAAACACCTTTCAACATTTCCGAGAGAGAAGATAGTTGCACAATAAGATCCTCACTTAGCTTCTTATATGGTAAGCTCACATTCCCAAAAACATGGTCGTCCTCTCCTTCGTAAATGTCAACAACTATGGCATTTGGATTGGTTACCTTCTCAAAAAGGCCATGAAATAAAACCTTCAAAAAACAGTCCCCCACCCACTTATGATGTCAAAAGAAAATGTTAAAAATTATTTTTTCCTATTGTCAAAAAACGTTAAAAGATTTTGTTTTAATGTAGAAAATAACTATTCTAAGAATTACATTTATATCCATGTAAATACCTTCCAAAACATGTTAGGCCTATTTGTCACATACATTCAACATATGTTCAAAATTTGTAATGTTATTATATAATAGAAAATATATCATAATAACTCTAGAAACCATTCATATCTCATTTGTGGTATGATTGTTTTGTTCTATGTGCAACCGCATGTAACCCAACTAGTATTATATTAAGCGAGAGGAGGTCCCCCTTTATTTTGTTGACAAGTGTTTTTTTTTTTCCAATTTTATCCTATTAATTATTAGTTGTGCCCTATTTTACCTTTCTACTTCACCTTTCTCTCTCTTCTCTCTCCTCCACCGTATCCTCACTTCCCTAAAATCTTTCTCTACCCCCATGTTTCTCTCTTTTCTCTCTTCCCCCGCACCCTCATGTAACTCCTCACTCTATTTTATAACTCTTTTTCTAATACTCTATTCTCTTAAAAAATTGGTTTATGTATATCATTCAGGAATTCTTTTATGATATCTCTATGGGTTGAATAGAGCCATCCTCTTTCCTTATTGATACATGTATATCTTTTTTAAAATCTTTTGAGATCTTTCTCTATAATTTTCTCTTTCCTTATCTATCTAAACAAAGTGGATGGATAAAAAGATAATAATAAAAAAAAAAAAGATATATATCCATACCTTTGCATGCAATAAGTTTTACATATGCATGATTGTTAAAATTTAAACGAGAGAGACGCCGATCTATGCATGATTGTTAAAATTTAAGGGAGAGACGCCGATCTCTATAATGTTTATATCGCTCTCAACCTATAATTTGGTATTATCTGTATTATGTCCACCTTCTCTCCACAGCACAACGTTAAACAATGACAATAGAAGAAGGAAAGCACCACCAACAATCTACTTCTATTCCTCCACAATAATAATCTCGGTCTTATGTATTATATCTATGATAGGATACCTATATTGATATGGTTTTTATCGAATTTTTTATTGATGAAGAAAACGACTGATTTGTGTGTTTAACTATGCGATATGGTAAATTGTTTGCCTTGCATCGTACTTACTTTTAGAAGTCTCTTTGGGAAAAGAAGAAAAGTTAGTACGTTATTTTTTTATATCTAAATTTTACAATTATAATATTTTTTAGGTATTATTTACTTTGAATGAAGAACCTTCATATTGAAGGTAAGTCATAGTCATTCTTTTTATTTTTATTTTTTCTATTAATTTCAGTTTGTATTTTTTAGATGTTCATATTAAAGGTAAGTCATAGTAATTTATTTATTTATTTTTTGCGTTATCTGTATATTTTTAGGTGTTCCTCCCGATTTTTGTGTATGTTTGAATTTTGTAAGTGTCATTCATGATGATTGTATATTAGTCAAATATTACTAATGTATTTTAGCAGTAAAATAATAAATATTATATAAATTTACATATAATTGTCTTTTTGAAGTATTGGTGTTATATCTATGATAGGATACTAACTTTGATATGGTTTCTATTGAATTTTTTATTGATGAAAGAACGACTGATTTTGTGTGCGATATGGTAAATTGTTTGATGCTAGAGTCTCAAATGCCTTGAGTCGACCGACTTCTATAAGTCTCTTTGGGAAAAGAAGAAAGGTTAGTGCGTATTTTTTTACATCTAAATTTTACAATTGCAATATTTTTCAGGTTTTGAATAAAGGTTAACAACCTTCCTATTGTATGTTTTAGGTGTTTATATTGAAGATAAGTTGTAGTAATTTTTCTTTTAATTACTTCTATATTTTTTTACGTGTTTTTCCCGATTTTTTTATGTGTGTTCATATTTTTTAAGTGTCATTCATGATGATTGTATATTATTTTTAAATTTTAATCAAATATTACTAATGTATTTTAGCAGTAAACTTATAAATATCATTTAATTTTGCATATAATTGTCTTTTTGAATTATTGTGATGACTTATAACACTTAAAAAGTTTAATCTTATATAACACTTAATTTTATTTAATAAGAAATTTATTTTTGATGCAAAAAATGCTATGAATTATTAATATCCTAAACATCTCAAAAATAAATATAGTCGTACTTTTATGTTTGTGTGACATATTATGGAAAAAATTTCTTCTATTTTCTTTATTTTAAAATTTTCTATTTTCTTTATTTTTTATATTTCCTATTTTAAATTTTTTCAAATCAATATGTTGGTAAGTAAATAATATATTTACTAATATAAGTAGAAATATATTCAATTATATTAAGAAAGAAACTCATTGGAAATGCAGAACTCACGATTTTCTATATTTAATATCACTAATATAGTATAAGGTGGGCACCTTATACAAACCTCACCTATTATATTATGTAAAAAGAAGAAGTACGTGTTAATTATACGAATAATGATCCTATACGACCCTCCCCCACTCACGTGTGTAGGACCCCAAAGGATCACCATTAAATTTGACATGGATGTCTAAAAAAGTTATCACATGGGTGTTGGACTTGATTTTTTTAGAGATCCGTGCCAAATTTAATGGTGATCTTTGAGGTCCTACACACATGGGTGGGGGAGGGTCCTATAGGATCATTTATCTAATTTTATTGATTTGTGAACCATTAAAGAGAGACTATTTCGAGAGTCTATATTTATGCAAGAGAGGGGAAGCATAGAAACATTTATATATATATATATATAATAGACCTTACAACAACTGGCAAGCTATAATGAATAGTATATAGGTGGAATGGGAACCGTTAGATCTTCATCATGCAGTTCAAAATGTAAGTTACTATTTAAATTTAAATTTTTTTTATATAAATCTGATTAATATGAAATTTTGGGTGTATATACCTAACACTATTGCGCACCATATAAAAATATAAAAAAATTATTTTCAATAAAATAAAATGATCAAAATACCTCTGAAAATTTCAAGGGGTATTTTGGTCATTATATTTTATAAAAAAAAATTTAAATTTTTTTTTAAGTGCACCCCAATGAGAAGATGGCACATACCAAATTTTTTATCCATACAATTTATATAAAAAAACTAAAAATAAAATACTTTAAGACGTCGGATCGAAGAGCAAACGGTGAGTGGCTCTCTTGATCAAAATTGGATGGTTGGATGGTAGGGGGAGGATAGAACTATGCTGTAGGAAAAGTATAGAAACCTTTCCTTCCTATATATAGAAAAAGTCTTCCCAATGCCTATAGGAGAAAATGAATAGTGATTTTGCCTACCCTCATCACCGTCCAAATTTCATCGCGCGGTCACGATTATTTTATAGTGTTTTATTTTTAACTTTTTTTTACAAATTGGAATGACTTGAAATTTGAAATATATATACTTCTTATTAAGGAGCATCTAATAAAAATATAAAAAAAATTATCTGCAAAAACAATATTGACCAAAATACCCCTAAAACTTTTGGGGGGTATTTTGGTCAATATTTTCATGTAAAATATTTTTTTATATATTTTTAGAAGATTCCCCTATTTTTTTATGAAAACATGCTCAAAATTTTAGGTGATTTCGATTTGTAAAAAAGAAATGAAAAATAAAATACTACTGGACAATCATGACCTGCGATGAACTTTGGACAGAGAAAGGGGTAGGCTAAATCACTATTCATTTTCACTTATAGGGGTTGTATAGTGTTTATATATATATATATATATATATATATATATATATATATATATATATATATATATATATATATATATATATATATATATATATATATATATATATATATATATATATATATATACATATCTGACCATTTTATGGTTTTTGGAACTATCATATTAGATTTTTCAATATTTGTTTGGAACAAAATTACAACTATTTTATTTATCAAATTAACCGAAGGATTTGGTATTGTTGGTACTTCTGAGGAATCAATAGTTTCTATTGGATCAATAGTTTCTATTGGGTTATCTGTTATCAGGTCATTGAATTCTATTTCATCTGTCTCAGAATCTTGTTGAGACATTTGTTGTAATTCTAATATTTGAATTCTTCCTTTCAATTGTACGATTTCAGTTTTTATTTCTTTAATTTAGGTTTATGTATGAAATTGAAATGTATTGGAATATTTTGAATTGTTGATGAAATTCCTTTTTCATCAATGGTTATAGGATAAAGCAATGTTAGGAATGGGACTCCTAAAATTACTGATTGGCTTAATCCTTTAACCATAATAAATGGTGTATCAATACATTGGTGATTATACAGAAGCATTAGATAATTTATATTTAATAAATAATCTACTGCCATCGGCCGTATTTAATATCTGAGTAGTTTTATCGAAATATTTTGAAGGTACAAGTCCTTCATTTATGCAATTGAGGTCAGCTCCTGAATCGATAAGGGCTGATGTTTTAAAACTATAATTTTTGGCAACAATGATTTTGACTTGGACAAACCATTTTTGTACAACTATTTTATTTATCAAATTAACCGAAGGATTTGGTATTGTTGGTACTTCTGAGGAATCAATAGTTTCTATTGGATCAATAGTTTCTATTGGGTTATTTGTTATCAGGTCATTGAATTCTATTTCATCTGTCTCAGAATCTTGTTGAGACATTTGTTGTAATTCTAATATTTGAATTCTTCCTTTCAATTGTACGATTTCAGTTTTTATTTCTTTAATCTCTTTTTTGAGATCAGAGATTGTAGGTTCTTTTTGAGAAGTGTGTTGATTACTTACTCTTTTGATTATAGCAGAGAAATTATATTCATCTGGATTTTTGACAATAGGTGATTTTGATTTATTTTTGGTAATATTAATAAATTGAGTAATGATAGCTCTTTTTTCATCAGGATCAGTTATTTTATCTATAATATCTAGTATAAAATTATCATCCTGAGTGAGTGTATGAACATTATGCTGAGGTAACGGACAACTACAGTCTTCTGATGATTCTGTAGTAGTTTCAGTATAAGAACTATCGGATCCTATAAGATCAAGATCATTACTATCTATTTCTTCAGTATAAGAATCACTAGAAGCAGAAGAGGAAGAATCATATGATATTATACTTTTTAATTTTGATTTGGTTGTATCATCTAGATTCAATGAATCTATTTTCTTTTTTAATTTACATTGGTGTTTATAATGTCCTATTTTACCACACTTATAGCATACTGGGAGTTTTTTCCTTTTCTTTGTATTTGGGGAAAATTTATTGATTAATTTTCTCTTTGACTTTTTATAATATTCTTTATCCTTATTCTTCTTTTTGGCTTTAATATATTTTTCTTTTTTGTATTTTTTCTTCTTCTTTTTTACGTAGTCAGGCATATTTTTTCTGTCTAGGTAATAGTCAAATTGCTCACAGAAATCTCCAAGTTCTTTTTTCTTTGTGAGCTTTTGCTTATCTATTTGTCTTTTTAATTTCATGTCAGTGCATAGGGCTAAGCCTTCTGCACATATTTCTGCGGAGAGTTCTCCGAGTGTATATGATGAATATACTATTATTCCATTATGTTTTTTGCGAAGTCTTTCCTTGACTTTTTCTGCAAATAGATATGGAAGACCAGCTATGAATTTTTCCTTCCAATGGTCTAGCTGGCAATCTTCACGTATTAATAGTCTTGAAAAGAATACATCTTTATACCATTTATAATGAGAAAGAGTAGGACAGCGTAAATTAGATAGCAAGTCTTCTGATCTTGCTGCTAGTAATGAAGTACTGCCTACAAAATGTAAAGTGATTGTGTATATTAAGGTATTGACAGCATCGCTTTCTGTATAGATAACTTCTTGATTTTGTTCATTCCTTCATGTCCATTGTCTAGTATTATTTAAAATTCTTTGTTTGGTATCATCGTCCACATAAAAATCCCACCATCCTCTTAACCATCCTGTAAATCCATTTACTATTGCTTTGGCAACTTCTTGATCATGGTTGCCTGCCATTTTATTTGCAGAGGCATACATGGTCATATGTCTCATGACATCTAATATTTTTAATTCTGATAGACCATCTATTTGCCAATTAACTATTGATCTTCCAGAATAAGATACTGCCTGCTGTATTGAATCTTCTTCCATTTGAATATCAACAGGAGTAGGTCTCTTATGATATGGTAAGGCTGTTATGGGTTTCCAATATTTCCCATAGGCTATTTTATTGATGGTATCCATTAGAGGTGTAGTATCCATAAAAGTTTTTTCCTGATTTTGGATTGTATCCTCTATTATGGGTTCTTCCTCTGTGAGCATCATGGTTTCATGCTCAGGTATGACAGCTTTGCCTTTGTCAGATGACTCAGGTATTTGAGAAGTGATGATTGGTGGAGGAATATTGATTTGAGGTGAAGGTACTCCTTTAAGATCTAGTTGGGATAATTTGGAGATTAATTGATCCATAAGGGATTTATTATTTTCTCCAATGTGGAATTTATTCTTATTTAACTCAGGAGGTGGTTTGAATAATACTGATTTAGGAATGGGAGATATAGTAGGTGTTTCCTTGGATACTATTCTCTCTATTCTTTCAGTTTGCTTTCCAAGCGATTGTAGATATAGGTTGGTATAATTATTCTGTTCTACAATATGAGGTATGTATTCTTGTTTTTTATTTATCTCCTTGGGTATGGCTTTATATGGTGTAGCCACTATATCATAAAAGGATGAGGAATGTACAGGCTCTTTTTTTTTGGAATGCCTGCTTTAAGTATAATACTTTTTTCAGGTGGATGTGTACTAGCTCTTGTAGTACCATCAGTACTTATATATGTCTTTTCTTCTATTGTTTGAATTTTTTTCTCAAATGAAGGAATAGTAATGTTTCTTTCCAAACATAGATCTCTTAGCCAGTGAAAAAATCCTATATTTAGTCTTTCTTTATGTAAAAATTTATTATATTTTTTATGTAGTAATTCCAAAAGTCTAGGTGGCTGAAATCTCTTTAAATACCATTCTCGGATATCTTTATTTTCTTCTGATAAATAGTCTTTTTTAATAAAGGCTTTATTTAATTTCCTTTGTTTCCTTTCTAGCTTGGCTGCTAGATAGGATGCTATATATTCATCTGAATAATGAGTATTATCAGTGTCTTCTTCAAGTTGTAATGTACAAACTTGGAAGTCTTGTAATTCTTCTACACTGGGTTCAGTATTAAAAGTTGTAGGATGAGATGATGTATATGTTGGAATTACAATATTATCTCTGGTTCTATGTGTTCCTTGAAATTGTATATCTGAATTGGATGAAGAAGGATGACTATGACTAGGAGGAGGTGGTAATATAATAATATTTGGGTTATGAGAAATTGATTTCCTACTTGGTATGTTTTGTTTATTTTTTCTCTTGCTATTAATGTCAATATCATCTTGGACTTGTAAATTTGTATTTTGAAATTGTATTTCGACATTTCCATCAGTATGTTCTATTATATGATTGGGAATATGATGTTGAGGAATTTCTCGAGGTTGATTGACATTTTGTAATGCCCATGATTGAGGTAGAATTATATCTGACCATTTTATGGTTTTTGGAACTATCATATTAGATTTTTCAATATTTGTTTGGAACAAAATTGTTTGATCCTTTTGATCAAGTTTTAAGGTATTGGGACTTAGTGTATTCATGACTTTATAGTATATTCTATAGATTATAGCAAGATTTTGTGAACCATAGACCATATTGAATCCATGTGTTTTGAGATTTATTGTCAGTATATCTAAAATATTTGGATCGTTTAAAGAAACAGAAAAATTGGGAAAACAGTTAAAATAAATTGGACCGCTACAGAGGCTGGATTCAACCATGCCTAGTAGAGAGTCAGTGAATATATTGTGTCTTGTATCTCTTAGGCATACAAGCACAGAAGTGTTCAACCCTGGTCGGGTCAAAGGTTTTACGGCTATTTGAATGAGGCCAATGTGTAAATATTTGTAATTATTTTCTCTATGTTTTTCTATGACTTTTTTCGAGAGTAGGTGAAAGTCTTCTTGATTTTGCGTGACCGATAGACTTTCTTCTACAGTCTTGATGGCATAACCCATCTTAAGTTTAAATGATCATTTATTATAAACATCATGAATTGGTACCTTTGGAATATTCCAGTTTTGAATATTTTCTTCAATATCATTTATGATAATTTGTTCTTTATTCTTAACTCTAAGTTTTGAAGATGAAGGTACAGTTTTACCAGTAAGATTTCTTATGAGATTTGCCATCCGTAGGTTGCGGATAATGACAATCTGGACATTCAGTGGCCTTAGCTTTTTTCCCTAAGCGGCTCCCCTGGCCTTGGCGGTACTTTTCGCATCGGCGTTCACTTGTCTCTTGTCTTAACTCTCGAACCAACTTTCTTGGTGGTCAAACTCACTTAATTTCTTATGGTAGAATGTATCTTTATCTTTAACTTATAAAGTAGAAAGAACAGTTTTACAAATTCTACAGGTGTAACTGTTTGCACAGTTCCACTGTGGAATAGTTCTACTGTTGTAATTTGTCAGACAGTGTATCACTGTATGGCTCTGATACCACTTTGCGCCAGGATCTACAGCACTGTCTTTTTGATTTGTTTTGACTAAGTTTTATTTATTGGATTTTATGTTTCAGGTGTTGAAGTTTATTTGGAAGCGATTTTCAGGTCTTATAACAAGTATGTGAACAGTAAGCTGTTGTAAGTTACTATTGATTGCAATATTTTATAATAATTTAAACAGAATAATAGAATTCCTATGAACGGAACTATTGATATATCAAGTACTATCCACTGTGCGTAACTAGTGTTACCTATCTTAATATTGAATAAAATTTTAAACTGCATAACGAGTAAGCATGGAATTTTACAGAAAATCACACTAGCATCTTATTTATATTCACATGTGCTTACAACAGGGAAATATTACAGAGGAAAGAAAGATATGAAATATTACAGAGGAAAGAAAGATATGAAAGTAAAACAAGATATTGCCTGGAAATATTATAGAGGAAAGAAAGATATGAAATATTACAGAGGAAAGAAAGATATGAAAGTAAAACAAGATATTGCCTGGAAATATTATAGAGGAAAGAAAGATGAAAACAGGAGATGAAAAACAGGAAATAAAACTGAGAGTTGACAAAGAGATAACCGGAAGGATAAACAAAAAGATGAAGAACTTACTGAGCACACATACAGTAACTGGAAAACAGTTTCCAGTGATGAGGGCAGTATGATGGTAAATTTGTGAGATTACAATCACACATAACTACAGAGTGAGGTAAAGAGAGAACCTGTTTTGAGCTATGAGGGCGAAGGATAGCTTCAAAGATTGCTGTGATGATGATGAGTATGAATTCAGATCTGGGTGCAGAGGTTCAAGTCTGGGTACAGAGGTTCGGATCTGGGTATAGAGGTTCGGATCTGGGTACAGAGGTTCAGGTGCAGAGGTCTGAGGTCTGAGTTCTGAGATCTTAGGTTCAAGGTAATTAGCAGAGATAGACTGCAGAGGTTTCGGGTAGAGGCTCAGTGGTTTTCAGGTAAGGGCTCAGAGGTAGAGGCTCAGTGGTTTTCAGGTAAGGGCTCAGAGGTAGAGGCTCAGAGGTTTCCGGTAAAGGCTGCAGAGGCTTAGGAATGTTAGGATAGGAGAAGAGGAGAGAAGAGGCCCTGCTTCAGAAGAGGGAGGAGCCTTCCTTTTATAGGAGTTGAGGCCTTCGAAAGGCATCTCCATTATGGGCCAGCTGGCACGCATTAAGAAGAGAGGACAAGAGAGAGAGAGGTGGCAGATGTGGACAAGAGAGAGCGTCGGCACATATGGACAAGAGAGAGAGGTGGCAGATGTGGACAAGAGAGAGTGTCGGCACATATGGACAAGAGAGCATCGGCACGTCTGGACAAAAGAGAGGGGCCTAGGTGTCGGCAAATGCGACAAGAGGGAGTGTCGGTGGAATACGACAAGAGAGAGAGATGCTAGTGGACAAAACATTCTTCCTGGGTCTTCTAATTCTTTACCCGATTTTCTGACCCGTGAATTTTTGGAGGGGGGGCAACACTGACGCCAACGACGAATCACCACTTTCACTTGCACTTCAATTATTCCAAGATAATCTTTCTGATAAGGATCTTTCATCCTTAAATATGGGCTCCCGAGGCAATACTCGCCGGGGAAAACAACCCATGCACTCTTTAGTTCCATATGAAGGGGAACCTTCACCCCTGAATATTCGTTCACCATCTCAATCCCCAGTTCATCAAATTACATACCCAGAAGCTCGAACTTCAACTCCTACATTTTCACCTGCCCAATCCAAGTCCACTCTTCCTACCAATATTCCAAGATCAGAATATATCGAAAGAGCCTTTCTAATGGATATTACCATTGATGAACATCAGGTTCACATGGATCCAAGCAAGCTTGCACCATTATACCTATTAAATCATCTTAATCATATCAATGGGGTTAAGACCAGAGAGTATTATGAAGCCATTCTAATGGAAACAGGGTCCATCTCTGTTGTCCACTACTTTCAACAAAATACCCGAATCATAGCCTATTCAAAGGTACAGATAAAAAAGCTTCTTCCTTATACTGAGTGGGGTTCTAATCCCGCACAAGGGAAGAAATTACAAAATCCTGAATTTTCTTATAAATATTTCAAATATACTGAGTATATAGAAGCTTGGCACAAATTTTTCTATTATCAAAACCCTAACAATACTCATAGCTGGTATTTACAGTTCCGGTTACCAATTTTTGAAAGGTTCCCCACTTGGTTTCAAAACTGGTATTTCGTGTGGGGATCAACTGCTATGATTTTACCTCCTGCTTTTAAGGAGCTGCAGGAGCAATTTATACAATACAATAATATCAATAATACAGTTGACACTCACCATTACTTTATGGCTTTATACCAAATCCCTTGGATTATGAAATGGGATTATACCATCTCACCCAATACTTCCAACGATTATACATACATCCCTCGTTTGGGAAAAACCATCTCTGTAAAATGGTGGGATATCTTCCAAATGGATCTCACCAAAGCCACTCCAAAAAGAATACCGCCCAAAGCACCTATATACCAGGAAAACCCAAATACTCCAAACACTTCTTTTGATTTTCCTACCTACCTGAGAAATATGCTTCAAACCAGCCCACATGCTTCCAAGGAAGAACTGGAAAAACAGATGAAAGAGATCTTTGCTGAAGCAGGAAGAAAACCCACCTCTTCCGAAGAAACAGTCCAGTCTTCTCCACTACACATCAAAAGATACCTCTAACTCAGCCAGAAGGATCCAGAAGAAACAAATCCAGACGAAACGGATCCGGAAGAAGATGATCCAGACGAATTTAGCCAGAGACCATGAATTGATCATCCATCACCATCCAGGAGCAATAATGATAACGACAATAGCAAGCTTCCATCACAGACAGCAAACACTGCACTCATTGTAATAAGGCCAAAAGAGCCTAGATGCTTTACTTTTTATTTTTAACTTTTTGTATAAAGAGCATCCCCCTATGCTCGTATGTTTTGTCCACTAGCATCTCTCTCTCTCTTGTCGTATTCCACCGACACTCCCTCTTGTCGCATTTGCCGACACCTAGGCCCCTCTCTTTTGTCCAGACGTGCCGAAGCTCTCTTGTCCATATCTGCCGACACTCTCTCTTGTCCACATCTGCCACCTCTCTCTCTTGTCCATATGTGCCGACGCTCTCTCTTGTCCACATCTGCCACCTCTCTCTCTTGTCCTCTCTTCTTAATGCGTGCCAGCTGGCCATAATGGAGATGCCTTTCGAAGGCCTCAACTCCTATAAAAGGAAGGCTCCTCCCTCTTCTGGAGCAGGGCCTCTTCTCTCCTCTTCTCCTATCCTAACATTCCTAAGCCTCTGCAGCCTTTACCGGAAACCACTGAGCCTCTACCTCTGAGCCCTTACCTGAAAACCACTGAGCCTCTACCTTTGAGCCCTTACCTGAAAACCACTGAGCCTCTACCTCTGAGCCCTTACCTGAAAACCACTGAGCCTCTACCCGAAACCTCTGCAGTCTATCTCTGCTAATTACCTTGAACCTAAGATCTCAGAACTCATACCTCAGACCTCCGATCTCAGATCTCAGACCTCAGACCTCTGCACCTGAACCTCTGTACCCAGATCCGAACCTCTGTACCCATATCCGAACCTCTGTACCCAGAACCTCTGCACCCAGATCTGAATTCATACTCATTATCATCACAGCAATCTTTGAAGCTATCCTTCGCCCTCATAGCTCAAAACAGGTTCTCTCTTTACCTCACTCTGTAGTTATGTGTGATTGTAATCTCACAAATTTACCATCATACTGCCCTCATCACTGGAAACTGTTTTCCAGTTACTGTATGTGTGCTCAGTAAGTTCTTCATCTTTTTGTTTATCCTTCCGGTTATCTCTTTGTCAACTCTCAGTTTTATTTCCTGTTTTTCATCTCCTGTTTTCATCTTTCTTTCCTCTATAATATTTCCAGGCAATATCTTGTTTTACTTTCATATCTTTCTTTCCTCTGTAATATTTCATATCTTTCTTTCCTCTGTAATATTTCCCTGTTGTAAGCACATGTGAATATAAATAAGATGCTAGTGTGATTTTCTGTAAAATTCCATGCTTACTCGTTATGCAGTTTAAAATTTTATTCAATATTAAGATAGGTAACACTAGTTACGCACAGTGGATAGTACTTGATATATCAATAGTTCCGTTCACAGGAATTCTATTATTCTGTTTAAATTATTATAAAATATTGCAATCAATAGTAACTTACAACAGCTTACTGTTCACATACTTGTTATAAGACCTGAAAATCGCTTCCAAATAAACTTCAACACCTGAAACATAAAATCCAATAAATAAAACTTAGTCAAAACAAATCAAAAAGACAGTGCTGTAGATCCTGGCGCAAAGTGGTATCAGAGCCATACAGTGATACACTGTCTGACAAATTACAACAGTAGAACTATTCCACAGTGGAACTGTGCAAACAGTTACACCTGTAGAATTTGTAAAACTGTTCTTTCTACTTTATAAGTTAAAGATAAAGATACATTCTACCATAAGAAATTAAGTGAGATTGACCACCAAGAAAGTTGGTCCGAGAGTTAAGACAAGAGACAAGTGAACGCCGATGCGAAAAGTACCGCCAAGGCCAGGAGAGCCGCTTAGGGAAAAAAGCCAAGGCCACTGAATGTCCAGATTGTCATTATCATCAACCTACGGATGGCAAATCTCATAAGAAATCTTACTGGTAAAACTGTACCTTCATCTTCAAAACTTAGAGTTAAGAATAAAGAACAAATTATCATAAATGATATTGAAGAAAATATTCAAAACTGGAATATTCCAAAGGTACCAATTCATGATGTTTATAATAAAGGATCATTTAAACTTAAGATGGGTTATGCCATCAAGACTGTAGAAGAAAGTCTATCGGTCACGCAAAATCAAGAAGACTTTCACCTACTCTCGAAAAAAGTCATAGAAAAACATAGAGAAAATAGTTACAAATATTTACACATTAGCCTCATTCAAATAGCCGTAAAACCTTTGACCCGACCAGGGTTGAACACTTCTGTGCTTGTATGCCTAAGAGATACAAGACACAATATATTCACTGACTCTCTACTAGGCATGGTTGAATCCAGCCTCTGTAGCGGTCCAATTTATTTTAACTGTTTTCCCAATTTTTCTGTTTCTTTAAACGATCCAAATATTTTAGATATACTGACAATAAATCTTAAAACACATGGATTCAATATGGTCCATGGTTCACAAAATCTTGCTATAATCTATAGAATATACTATAAAGTCATGAATACACTAAGTCCCAATACCTTAAAACTTGATCAAAAGGATCAAACAATTTTGTTCCAAACAAATATTGAAAAATCTAATATGATAGTTCCAAAAACCATAAAATGGTCAGATATAATTCTACCTCAATCATGGGCATTACAAAATGTCAATCAACCACGAGAAATTCCTCAACATCATATTCCCAATCATATAATAGAACATACTGATGGAAATGTCGAAATACAATTTCAAAATACAAATTTACAAGTCGAAGATGATATTGACATCAATAGGAAGAGAAATAATAAACAAAACATACCAAGTAGGAAATCAATTTCTCATAACCCAAATATTATTATATTACCACCTCCTCCTAGTCATAGTCATCCTTCTTCATCTAATTCAGATATACAATTCCAAGGAAACACGTACAATATCTCCCATTCCTAAATCAGTATTATTCAAACCACCTCCTGAGTTAAATAAGAATAAATTCCACATTGGAGAAAATAATAAATCCCTTATGGATCAATTAATCTCCAAATTATCCCAACCAGATCTTAAAGGAGTACCTTCACCTCAAATCAATATTCCTCCACCAACCATCACTTCTCAAATACCTGAGTCATCTGACAAAGGCAAAGCTGTCATACCTGAGCATGAAACCATGATGCTCACAGAGGAAGAACCCATAATAGAGGATACAATCCAAAATCAGGAAAAAGCTTTTATGGATACTACACCTCTAATGGATACCATCAATAAAATAGCCTATGGGAAATATTGGAAACCCATAACAGCCTTACCATATCATAAGAGACCTACTCCTGTTGATATTCAAATGGAAGAAGATTCAATACAACAGGCAGTATCTTATTCTGGAAGATCAATAGTTAATTGGCAAATAGATGGTCTATCAGAATTAAAAATATTAGATGTCATGAGACATATGACCATGTATGCCTCTGCAAATAAAATGGCAGGCAAACATGATCAAGAAGTTGCCAAAGCAATAGTAAATGGATTTACAGGATGGTTAAGAGGATGGTGGGATTTTTATGTGGACGATGATACCAAACAAAGAATTTTAAATAATACTAGACAATGGACAGGAAGGAATGAACAAAATCAAGAAGTTATCTATACAGAAAGCGATGCTGTCAATACCTTAATATACACAATCACTTTACATTTTGTAGGCAGTACTTCATTACTAGCAGCAAGATCAGAAGACTTGCTATCTAATTTACGATGTCCTACTCTTTCTTATTATAAATGGTATAAAGATGTATTCTTTTCAAGACTATTAATACGTGAAGATTGCCAGCTAGACCATTGGAAGGAAAAATTCATAGCTGGTCTTCCATATCTATTTGCAGAAAAAGTCAAGGAAAGACTTCGCAAAAAACATAATGGAATAATAGTATATTCATCATATACACTCGGAGAACTCTCCGCAGAAATATGCGCAGAAGGCTTAGCCCTATGCACTGACATGAAATTAAAAAGACAAATAGATAAGCAAAAGCTCACAAAGAAAAAAGAACTTGGAGATTTCTGTGAGCAATTTGGCTATTACCTAGACAGGAAAAATATGCCTGACTACGTAAAAAAGAAGAAGAAAAAATACAAAAAAGAAAAATATATTAAAGCCAAAAAGAAGAATAAGGATAAAGAATATTATAAAAAGTCAAAGAGAAAATTAATCAATAAATTTTCCCCAAATACAAAGAAAAGGAAAAAACTCCCAGTATGCTATAAGTGTGGTAAAATAGGACATTATAAACACCAATGTAAATTAAAAAAGAAAATAGACTCATTGAATCTAGATGATACAACCAAATCAAAATTAAAAAGTATAATATCATATGATTCTTCCTCTTCTACTTCTAGTGATTCTTATACTGAAGAAATAGATAGTAATGATCTTGATCTTATAGGATCCGATAGTTCTTATACTGAAACTACTACAGAATCATCAGAAGACTGTAGTTGTCCGTTACCTCGGCATAATGTTCATACACTCACTCAGGAATAATTTTATACTAGATATTATAGATAAAATAACTGATCCTGATGAAAAAAGAGCTATCATTACTCAATTTATTAATATTACCAAAATAAATCAAAATCACCTATTGTCAAAAATCCAGATGAATATAATTTCTCTGCTATAATCAAAAGAGTAAGTAATCAACACACTTCTCAAAAAGAACCTACAATCTCTGATCTCAAAAAAGAGATTAAAGAAATAAAAACTGAAATCGTACAATTGAAAGGAAGAATTCAAATATTAGAATTACAACAAATGTCTCAACAAGATTCTGAGACAGATGAAATAGAATTCAATGACCTGATAACAGATAACCCAATAGAAACTATTGATCCAATAGAAACTATTGATTCCTCAGAAGTACCAACAATACCAAATCCTTCGGTTAATTTGATAAATAAAATAGTTGTACAAAAATGGTTTGTCCAAGTCAAAATCATTGTTGCCAAAAATTATAGTTTTGAAACATCAGCCCTTATCGATTCAGGAGCTGACCTCAATTGCATAAATGAAGGACTTGTACCTTCAAAATATTTCGATAAAACTACTCAGATATTAAATACGGCCGATGGCAGTAGATTATTTATTAAATATAAATTATCTAATGCTTCTGTATGTAATAATCACCAATGTATTGATACACCATTTATTATGGTTAAAGGATTAAGCCAATCAGTAATTTTAGGAGTCCCATTCCTAACATTGCTTTATCCTATAACCATTGATGAAAAAGGAATTTCATCAACAATTCAAAATATTCCAATACATTTCAATTTCATACATAAACCTAAATTAAAAGAATTAAATAATGTCAAAAGCCAATTACAAGACAAAGAAAAATTTCTTTGTACTCTTAAACAAGAAGTTAAATATAAAATCATTGAAGACCAAATACAAATGCCTTCAATACAACAAAAAATTCTATCAATACAGAAACAAATAGAAACATCAATATGTAGCGAACATCCCAATGCTTTTTGGGATAGGAAAAAACATAGTATCAGCCTACCATATGAATCAAACTTCAATGAAAACCAAATCCCTACTAAAGCTAGGCCAATACAGATGAATACTGTTTTGTTGGAAATGTGTAGAAAAGAAATAGCAGAACTCCTACAGAGAAAGCTCATACGACCAAGTTCTTCACCTTGGAGTTGTGCAGCTTTTTATGTCAATAAAAATGCTGAAAAAGAACGAGGGGTTCCTCGACTGGTTATAAATTATAAGCCATTAAATAAAGTGTTAAAATGGATAAGATACCCAATTCCAAATAAAAAAGATTTATTGGACAGAGTTGCTCAAGCATGTATATTTTCAAAATTTGATATGAAATCACGATACTGGCAAATCCAGATCCAAGAGCAAGATAAATACAAGACCGCATTCAACGTTCCCTTTGGACAATACGAATGGAATGTAATGCCTTTCGGTTTAAAAAATGCACCATCAGAATTCCAAAAAATCATGAACGATGTATTCAACTCTTATTATCATTTCATGATAGTCTATATTGATGATGTCTTAATATTCTCTGAATCTGTCGATCAACACATTAAACATATAAATACATTTATCCATGCTGTAAGCCAAGCAGGCTTAGTTGTTTCTGCCAAGAAGATTACACTTTTCAAAACCAATATCCGATTTTTAGGACATATGATACACCATGGTACTATTATCCCAATAGATAGATCCATAGCTTTTGCTGATAAATTTCCTGATAAAATTCTTGATAAAACTGAACTACAAAGGTTTTTAGGATGCCTCAATTATGTAAGTGATTTCTATCCTAACCTTGCTTTGGATTCTAAACCATTATATGATAGACTCAAGAAGAATCCTCCTCCGTGGTCTGACATCCATACTCAAGTAATAAAGGTAATAAAGAGTAAGGTCAAAACCCTTGAATGCCTTTCTCTTCCACATCCTACTGCTTTTAAAATCATTGAATGTGATGCCTCTGATAAAGGACTTCGTGGCATCTTAAAACAACAAATAGATTCCAAAGAACAATTGTTACGTTATACATCAAAGGCTTGGAATTCAACCCAATTGAATTACTCAATGGTCAAAAAAGAATTACTCGCTATTGTTCATTGTGTCACAAAGTTTCAAAGTGATATTTTAAACCAACATTTTCTTATAAGAACTGATTGCAAAGCAGCCACAGATATTCTGCAAAAAGATGTTAAAAATTTGATTTCTAAACAAATATTTGCCCGATGGCAGGCTATTCTCTCTGCCAATTTTTACATAAAGAAAGACTAAATATAGGATTTTTTCACTGGCTAAGAGATCTATGTTTGGAAAGAAACATTACTATTCCTTCATTTGAGAAAAAAAATCAAACAATAGAAGAAAAGACATATATAAGTACTGATGGTACTACAACAGCTAGTACACATCCACCTGAAAAAAGTATTATACTTAAAGCAGGCATTCCAAAAAAGAATGAGCCTGTACATTCCTCATCCTTTTATGATATAGTGGCTACACCATATAAAGCCATACCCAAGGAGATAAATAAAAAACAAGAATACATACCTCATATTGTAGAACAGAATAATTATACCAACCTATATCTACAATCGCTTGGAAAGCAAACTGAAAGAATAGAGAGAATAGTATCCAAGGAAACACCTACTATATCTCCCATTCCTAAATCAGTATTATTCAAACCACCTCCTGAGTTAAATAAGAAAAAATTCCACATTAGAGAAAATAATAAATCCCTTATGGATCAATTAATCTCCAAATTATTCCAACTAGATCTTAAAGGAGTACCTTCACCTCAAATCAATATTCCTCCACCAATCATCACTTCTCAAATACCTGAGTCATCTGACAAAGGCAAAGCTGTCATACCTGAGCATGAAACCATGATGCTCACAGAGGAAGAACCCATAATAGAGGATACAATCCAAAATCAGGAAAAAGAACCAGGAAAACCCAAATACTCCAAACACTTCTTTTGATTTTCCTACCTACCTGACAAATATGCTTCAAACCAACCCACATGCTTCCAAGGAAGAACTGGAAAAACAGATGAAAGAGATCTTTGCTGAAGCAGGAAGAAAACCCACCTCTTCCAAAGAAACAGTCCAGTCTTCTCCACTACACATCAATAGATACCTCCAACTCAGCCAGAAGAATCCAGAAGAAACAGATCCAGACGAAACGGATCCGGAAGAAGATGATCCAGACGAATTCAGCCAGAGACCATGAATTGATCATCCATCACCATCCAGGCAATATAATGATAACGACAATAGCAAGCTTCCATCACAGACAGCAAACACTGCACTCATTGTAATAAGGCCAAAAGAGCCTAGATGCTTTACTTTTTATTTTTAACTTTTTGTATAAAGAGCATCCCCCTATGCTCGTATGTTTTGTCCACTAGCATCTCTCTCTCTTGTCGTATTCCACCGACACTCCCTCTTGTCGCATTTGCCGACACCTAGGCCCCTCTCTTTTGTCCAGACGTGCCGATGCTCTCTTGTCCATATGTGCCGACACTCTCTCTTGTCCACATCTGCTACCTCTCTCTCTTGTCCATATGTGCCGACGCTCTCTCTTGTCCACATCTGCCACCTCTCTCTCTCTTGTCCTCTCTTCTTAATGCGTGCCAGCTGGCCCATAATGGAGATGCCTTTCGAAGGCCTCAACTCCTATAAAAGGAAGGCTCCTCCCTCTTCTGAAGCAGGGCCTCTTCTCTCCTCTTCTCCTATCCTAACATTCCTAAGCCTCTGCAGCCTTTACCGGAAACCTCTGAGCCTCTACCTCTGAGCCCTTACCTGAAAACCACTAAGCCTCTACCTCTGAGCCCTTACCTGAAAACCACTGAGCCTCTACCTCTGAGCCCTTACCTGAAAACCACTGAGCCTCTACCTGAAACCTCTACAGTCTATCTCTGCTAATTACCTTGAACCTAAGATCTCAGAACTCATACCTCAGACCTCCGATCTCAGATCTCAGACCTCAGACCTCTGCACCTGAACCTCTGTACCCAGATCCGAACCTCTGTACCCAGACTTGAACCTCTGCACCCAGATCTGAATTCATACTCATTATCATCACAGCAATCTTTGAAGCTATCATTCGCCCTCATAGCTCAAAACAGGTTCTCTCTTTACCTCACTCTGTAGTTATGTGTGATTGTAATCTCACAAATTTACCATCATACTGCCCTCATCACTGGAAACTGTTTTCCAGTTACTGTATGTGTGCTCAGTAAGTTCTTCATCTTTTTGTTTATCCTTCCGGTTATCTCTTTGTCAACTCTCAGTTTTATTTCCTGTTTTTCATCTCCTGTTTTCATCTTTCTTTCCTCTATAATATTTCCAGGCAATATCTTGTTTTACTTTCATATCTTTCTTTCCTCTGTAATATTTCATATCTTTCTTTCCTCTGTAATATTTCCCTGTTGTAAGCACATGTGAATATAAATAAGATGCTAGTGTGATTTTCTGTAAAATTCCATGCTTACTCGTTATGCAGTTTAAAATTTTATTCAATATTAAGATAGGTAACACTAGTTACGCACAGTGGATAGTACTTGATATATCAATAGTTCCGTTCATAGGAATTCTATTATTCTGTTTAAATTATTATAAAATATTGCAATCAATAGTAACTTACAACAGCTTACTGTTCACATACTTGTTATAAGACCTGAAAATCGCTTCCAAATAAACTTCAACACCTGAAACATAAAATCCAATAAATAAAACTTAGTCAAAACAAATCAAAAAGACAGTGATGTAGATCCTGACGCAAAGTGGTATCAGAGGGGGGGCAACACTGACGCCAACGACGAATCACCACTTTCACTTGCACTTCAATTATTCCAAGATAATCTTTCTGATAAGGATCTTTCATCCTTAAATATGGGCTCCCGAGGCAATACTCGCCGGGGAAAACAACCCATGCACTCTTTAGTTCCATATGAAGGGGAACCTTCACCCCTGAATATTCGTTCACCATCTCAATCCCCAGTTCATCAAATTACATACCCAGAAGCTCGAACTTCAACTCCTACATTTTCACCTGCCCAATCCAAGTCCACTCTTCCTACCAATATTCCAAGATCAGAATATATCGAAAGAGCCTTTCTAATGGATATTACCATTGATGAACATCAGGTTCACATGGATCCAAGCAAGCTTGCACCATTATACCTATTAAATCATCTTAATCCTATCAATGGGGTTAAGACCAGAGAGTATTATGAAGCCATTCTAATGGAAACAGGGTCCATCTCTGTTGTCCACTACTTTCAACAAAATACCCGAATCATAGCCTATTCAAAGGTACAGATAAAAAAGCTTCTTCCTTATACTGAGTGGGGTTCTAATCCCGCACAAGGGAAGAAATTACAAAATCCTGAATTTTCTTATAAATATATCAAATATACTGAGTATATAGAAGCTTGGCACAAATTTTTCTATTATCAAAACCCTAACAATACTCATAGCTGGTATTTACAGTTCCGGCTACCAATTTTTGAAAGGTTCCCCACTTGGTTTCAAAACTGGTATTTCGTGTGGGGATCAACTGCTATGATTTTACCTCCTGCTTTTAAGGAGCTGCAGGAGCAATTTATACAATACAATAATATCAATAATACAGTTGACACTCACCTTTACTTTATGGCTTTATACCAAATCCCTTGGATTATGAAATGGGATTATACCATCTCACCCAATACTTCCAACGATTATATATACATCCCTGCTTTGGGAAAAACCATCTCTGTAAAATGGTGGGATATCTTCCAAATGGATCTCACCAAAGCCACTCCAAAAAGAATACCGCCCAAAGCACCTATATACCAGGAAAACCCAAATACTCCAAACACTTCTTTTGATTTTCCTACCTACTTGAGAAATATGCTTCAAACCAACCCACATGCTTCCAAGGAAGAACTGGAAAAACAGATGAAAGAGATCTTTGCTGAAGCAGGAAGAAAACCCACCTCTTCCGAAGAAACAGTCCTGTCTTCTCCACTACACATCAATAGATACCTCCAACTTAGCCAGAAGGATCCAGAAGAAACTGATCCAGACGAAACGGATCCGGAAGAAGATGATCCAGACGAATTCAGCCAGAGACCATGAATTGATCATCCATCACCATCCAGGTGCAATAATGATAACGACAATAGCAAGCTTCCATCACAGACAGCAAACACTGCACTCATTGTAATAAGGCCAAAAGAGCCTAGATGCTTTACTTTTTATTTTTAAATTTTTGTATAGAGAGCATCCCCCTATGCTCGTATGTTTTGTCCACTAGCATCTCTCTCTCTCTTGTCGTATTCCACCGACACTCCCTCTTGTCGCATTTGCCGACACCTAGGCCCCTCTCTTTTGTCCAGACGTGCCGACGCTCTCTTGTCCATATGTGCCGACACTCCCTCTTGTCCACATCTTCCACCTCTCTCTCTTGTCCATATGTGCCGACGCTCTCTCTTGTCCACATCTGCCACCTCTCTCTCTTGTCCTCTCTTCTTAATGCGTGCCAGCTGGCCCATAATGGAGATGCCTTTCGAAGGCCTCAACTCCTATAAAAGGAAGGCTCCTCCCTCTTCTGGAGCAGGGCCTCTTCTCTCCTCTTCTCCTATCCTAACATTCCTAAGCCTCTGCAGCCTTTATCGGAAACCTCTGAGCCTCTACCTCTGAGCCCTTACCTGAAAACCACTGAGCCTCTACCTCTGAGCCCTTACCTGAAAACCACTGAGCCTCTACCTCTGAGCCCTTACCTGAAAACCACTGAGCCTCTACCCGAAACCTCTGCAGTCTATCTCTGCTAATTACCTTGAACCTAAGATCTCAGAACTCATACCTCAGACCTCCGATCTCAGATCTCAGACCTCAGACCTCTGCACCTGAACCTCTGTACCCAGATCCGAACCTCTGTACCCAGATCCGAACCTCTGTACCCAAACTTGAACCTCTGCACCCAGATCTGAATTCATACTCATCATCATCACAGCAATCTTTGAAGCTATCCTTCGCCCTCATAGCTCAAAACAGGTTCTCTCTTTACCTCACTCTGTAGTTATGTGTGATTGTAATCTCACAAATTTACCATCATGCTGCCCTCATCACTGGAAACTGTTTTCCAGTTACTGTATGTGTGCTCAGTAAGTTCTTCATCTTTTTGTTTATCCTTCCGGTTATCTCTTTGTCAACTCTCAGTTTTATTTCCTGTTTTTCATCTCCTGTTTTCATCGTTCTTTCCTCTATAATATTTCCAGGCAATATCTTGTTTTACTTTCATATCTTTCTTTCCTCTGTAATATTTCATATCTTTCTTTCCTCTGTAATATTTCCCTGTTGTAAGCACATGTGAATATAAATAAGATGCTAGTGTGATTTTCTGTAAAATTCCATGCTTACTCGTTATGCAGTTTAAAATTTTATTCAATATTAAGATAGGTAACACTAGTTACGCACAATGGATAGTACTTGATATATCAATAGTTCCGTTCATAGGAATTCTATTATTCTGTTTAAATTATTATAAAATATTGCAATCAATAGTAACTTACAACAGCTTACTGTTCACATACTTGTTATATGACCTGAAAATCGCTTCCAAATAAACTTCAACACCTGAAACATAAAATCCAATAAATAAAACTTAGTCAAAACAAATCAAAAAGACAGTGCTGTAGATCCTGGCGCATGACTATGACTAGGAGGAGGTGGTAATATAATAATATTTGGGTTATGAGAAATTGATTTCCTACTTGGTATGTTTTGTTTATTATTTTTCTTCCTATTGATGTCAATATCATCTTGGACTTGTAAATTTGTATTTTGAAATTGTATTTCGACATTTCCATCAGTATGTTCTATTATATGATTGGGAATATGATGTTGAGGAATTTCTCGTGGTTGATTGACATTTTGTAATGCCCATGATTGAGGTAGAATTATATCTGACCATTTTATGGTTTTTGGAACTATCATATTAGATTTTTCAATATTTGTTTGGAACAAAATTGTTTGATCCTTTTGATCAAGTTTTAAAGTATTGGGACTTAGTGTATTCATGACTTTATAGTATATTCTATAGATTATAGCAAGATTTTGTGAACCATGGACCATATTGAATCCATGTGTTTTGAGATTTATTGTCAGTATATCTAAAATATTTGGATCGTTTAAAGAAACAGAAAAATTGGGAAAACAGTTAAAATAAATTGGACCGCTACAGAGGCTGGATTTAACCATGCCTAGTAGAGAGTCAGTGAATATATTGTGTCTTGTATCTCTTAGGCATACAAGCACAGAAGTGTTCAACCCTGGTCGGGTCAAAGGTTTTACGGCTATTTGAATGAGGCCAATGTGTAAATATTTGTAATTATTTTCTCTATGTTTTTCTATGACTTTTTTTGAGAGTAGGTGAAAGTCTTCTTGATTTTGCGTGACCGATAGACTTTCTTCTACAGTCTTGATGGCATAACCCATCTTAAGTTTAAATGATCCTTTATTATGAACATCATGAATTGGTACCTTTGGAATATTCCAGTTTTGAATATTTTCTTCAATATCATTTATGATAATTTGTTCTTTATTCTTAACTCTAAGTTTTGAAGATGAAGGTACAGTTTTATCAGTAAGATTTCTTATGAGATTTGCCATCCGTAGGTTGCGGATAATGACAATCTGGACATTCAGTGGCCTTAGCTTTTTTCCCTAAGCGACTCTCCTGGCCTTGGCGGTACTTTTCGCATCGGCTTTCACTTGTCTCTTGTCTTAACTCTCGGACCAACTTTCTTGGTGGTCAATCTCACTTAATTTCTTATGGTAGAATGTATCTTTATCTTTAACTTATAAAGTAGAAAGAACAGTTTTACAAATTCTACAGGTGTAACTGTTTATATATATATATATATATATATATATATATATATATATATATATATATATATATATATATATATATATATATATATGGGAAAAGATGGGATTAGCCCACTAACTCGTATGAACATATGAGCCCAACGACCCAGATTGAATCTGAGCTGATCTGACGATCACGGATGTCCAGTAATACTTGAATTTTATTTTATTTTTTTTTTACGAATCCATATCACTTGAAATTTTAGTTGTGTGTTCTTCTCATCAAGGTGCACCTAATAAAAATATATAAAAAAAAATTATTCTTAAAAAAAGACCAAAATGCCCCCAAAAAATTTTTGGGGGTATTTTAGTCAATTTATTTTATGTAAAATATTTTTTTGATATTTTTAGAAGATTCAGCCATTTTTTATGAATACACACCTAAACTTTCAAATAATTTGGATTCATAAAAAAAAAAAAACTAAAATTGAAATACTACCAGACATCTGTGATCGTCAGATCAGCCCAGAATCAATTTGGGACGTCATATAGTTATATGAGCTAGTGGGTTAATCCCATCTCTTTCCTATATATATAAGGCTATGGTAAACCTTACAACAGCTGGCCAGCTATAATGAATAGTATATAGGTGGAATAGGAGTCGTTAGATCTTCATCATGCAGTTCAGAATGCACGTCACTATTTAAATTTTAATTTTTTATATAAATTTGATTAATATGAAATTTTGGATGTATATACCTAGCACTATTGCGCACCATATAAAAATATAAAAAAAAATATTTTCAACAATTTAAAATGATCAAAATACCCCCGTCATTTTTTTGGGGTATTTTGGTCATTTTATATTTTGAAAAATAGTTTTTATATATTTTTTATTTGTGCTCCCTATTTTTTAGTATACATGTATAAAATTTCATGATGATCTGATTTATAAAAAATAATTAAAATTAAAACAATGATATGCATTTTGAACCGCATGATAAAGATCTGACAGCTCCCATTCTACCTATAGTACTATTTATTATAGCTGGCCAGCTATTGTTAGCTTTTTCGATATATATATATATATATATATATATATATATATATATATATACATGCGTTCTATCCCTTCCCTTTCCTACTTCTTATGTTTTCTATTGAATGTTTCTCTCTATTTCTTATTCTCGTTTGGAAAAGTGACAAAAGCGCCTATAGGTGAAAAGCTACAGTGTTTCGTTTCGTCACGGACATGCTATGTCTGTGACGGTTTATTGAATGGAGCCACAACGGATGGCACGTGGCCTATGGCGGCTCCGCATGTTTTTGACTACCACGGACTTGCTATGTCCGTGACAGTTTGACCGCCACGAACATACCAGGTCCATGGGGCTTTTTAATCTTTACTATCCAAAAAAATCGTACAGCATCGAGCCTATGGGTGAAAACACAGTTCAGTTTTGCTCATAAGCGTTGACTAGTCTCTTCTTTCTCTTTTATACATGTTTCTCTTTCTATTATCCATATTCTCTCTCATCCACGTCTCCATCTCTCATTTAATTTTGTCTTTTATACATGTTTCTCTTTCTCTTTTATACATGTTTCTCTCTCTTTTATCCACATTCTCTGTCATCCACATCTCCCTCTCTCATTTAATTTTCTCTCCCTACGCTTTAATTTTCTCTCTTTCAATCTCTCTCTCACTTAATTTTTATATCTATGGTGCATTTATTCATGGATAGGGGTGGCAACGGGTTGGGTCCAGCTGGACCTGGAACTTGACCCGAATCGTGTTCGGGTCCAAATTTTGGACCTAGACCCAGCTCATCAGGTCTAAAAATTAGACGTATACCCATTCTTGTAGGTCCTAGGTCTGTTGCCATCCTATGACTATGAGATTCTTTTTTCTTTTTTTTTTGCCCTTTTTTTTAACATCATATATCCATATTATTGGCAACAAGGTCACAACCACCTATCATTAGATTTCAAGTCATCTGATTTGTCATTTAATAGCTAAAGATGACTACAAATTATTATTGTATACGGTCCTTAATACACCCAAATGAATAGGGCTTAAAATAAAATATTTTATCCCCAACAGTTTATGGGTATAGATCGGGTTGGGTCCGGTTGGACTCAGACTTGACCCATCGGGTCAAAAAATTGGACCCATACCTGGATCCGAGGTCAGGTTTACCCGTCGAGTCTCGGATCTAGTCGGATCCATTGCCACCCCTGCAAAGAGTTTAAACTCACCCCACAACCCCACCCTTCCCTTTTTGTCAAAATTTTCAAGAAAAGACGAAAAAGCCTTTCTTCTGTGCTTTAGTAGTTCCCAAACTCTCCAAGAATCAACTATCTGTCTGTTGGACAATTGATTGAACAGTCTTATAATAGAATCTTTTTCCGTGATCTTAGTGTCCTGGTGGATGATGGAAAAAGGAAGAAAAGTGGGCTGGCTTTTGGTTTCTTCTTTGCTTTCGTTTCGTCCCTGCTCATCTTAACCTGACTGCTGACTGGCTTCCTTACCGACCGGAATGATTTGAAGAATTGAATTGAACAAGGGGGTGCCAATGACTCCCTTCTTTACGTGCCTTACATCCCTGACTGCGACACTGACTTACTTGATTGATTCAATCTTGTATTTCACGAGGGCTAACTAAATGACTAATTGAACGGGTTCGGCAAAGAAGAAAACCCTGACTGCCGAGAAGAGACCCACCCGAAGGGGTGGGGAGGCTCCTGCTTGTTTGAATGTCTTCTTTTTTATCCCGCCGAGAACTGATTGGTTTTTTTAGGGGCCGGCAGAAGCCAAGCTAGCGTTCCTTCCTTTTCGAGATCCTATCCATTTCTTAGTACCACTTTCCACTCCCATTTGAGATGCTTTAGGCACTAAGCTCCATAGCCCGTAGCTTCCCCTAGCCCTATCCCATATACAGATCTACCCGGATCCGTCCCTTTACTCTTTCTTGTATTAGTAGAGCAGCTTAAAGTCCAGTTTTCAGAGGAAGCAATCTTGAACACGTGGGAATGGGAGTTACCTGGGGCCCCTAAAGGATGCAGTAGGGCGGTTGATTGATGCCCCTCACTTCTACAGGAGGATGACCTTCTATGCCTTCTATCTCGTCCTCGATGTCAAGTAGTCCAGTCGGCGAGGCTGACTGGTAGTCAAACATTTTGGAGTTATATGAGCTGGTGAGTTGGACATATGAGCTGGGGAACAATGCTAGTAGACCGAGAAAAGAGTTCCATAGATTCAGTCTCTTCTTGCTTTCAATAACTGAACCTGACAGAGGGCATAAGCACTACTGGAAGCCTACCTTACCTTATAGTATAGGGTGGGTAGGAAATACAAACTACTGGAAGCCCTGCCCTGGAGGGCCTAAGGACGACTCTTCCCGTTCCTAAGGGAAAGTCAGGGAGTAAGGAATGGAAAGGGCTTCGCCTTACTCGTTCTGCTGCCTCACTTGCTCAGGAAAGAAAAGAATGACTATTACAAACCTTATAAAGCTTCAAACATTTGGGAGCTTATTCTATCAGCCAGTTCCTGCCTACTCGTGTGACTGTTCCTGCAGATATGCAAAAGCGGCTTATGTTTTTGTTTGTTTTTCTTTTCTAAACCTAGTCCTTAATTTTCTATCTACATCCATCTCTCTCTCGTATAATTTTCTTTCCTTACTCCTTAATTTTCTCTCTATATATCTCTCACTTAATATTATCTCTCTCATATGCAGTTGTTTGTTTTTAGAAGTTCAAACTCTCTCTCTCCCACTCTCTCTCTTCTCCCCCTTAAAGATGGGGAATCACGCTTTTGTTTTAGGACTTCAAACTCTCTCTCTCTCCTTTATAAGAATGAGAAATGTGACTTACATAAAATCACATATCCTACAATCTCTATAATATTAGAATCCTTTTTTATTCTTACGTCCACCCTTTAGCTTTGATTTAATAATGCAGCGTACAGATAGATAAAGAGATAGATAAGTGCTCTATTTCTATTTGCATATTGTACATATAATATACTCAACAAGCTTAATCAAAAGTTTCTCACCTTGAGCATATCTTCTTTAATAAATGATCTTTTATCCCCATAAGTCAAGAAAAAAATAAGCCAGGTTGCCACCTAGATTGACTTGATGACACCTCTATTAGAAGAGGTAGGAAGGGACAAGTCCCTCCAAATTTTCAATATTTAGGGCATATTTTCTTCTTCAAATTGGGATGGTTAGGTCTTTATCTAGCTTATGCGATGTCTCTTAACTAGGGAGTAGAAGTAAACTATACACCCAAAGAAACGTAATAGGAAAAATTACAAAAGCTCTCAAAATAAACTTTCTAGACAACCTACCCCCGATCAAGTTTTCTTAGCAATTTTTACTCCAAATTGAACTTTCTTAGCAAATACCCCTAAATAAAAAAAGTCATTTTTTTTTAACGAAAATACCCGTAGTGTCGGACCGCACCCATTTTGTATCGAACCGCATACCTAAAGTACCAGACCTCTCCTATTTTGTGTCAGACCACTCCCATTTTGTGTCGGACCACCTCCATTTTGTGTCGAACTGCCCCCATTTTGTGCTGGACTACATGCCCAAAGTGCCGAACCACCCGTATTTTGTGATGGACTGCATGCTTTCCAGAAGCAAAGTGTTAGACTACCCCCACTTTGTGCTGGACCGCATGCTTTCCAGATGCCATTTTGGTCTTCATTTTACTTTTTTTTTACTTGAAGGTATTTGCTAAGAAAGGTAAATTTAAGATAAAAATTACTTAAAAAAAAGGGAAAATTATCTAAAAAGTATGGTTTTTGTAATTTTCCCAGCATAATATACGTTCTCATGTTGTATTCTTTGGAAATAATAGAGAGGAAAAAGAGGTGGGGTTGTAACTTTAAAGCCAAGTAGTAAGGCATTCATTTTTAGGGCAAATTTCTCATAGTGAAAGCCATAGCTTTACCCTGAAAAAAAAACCAAAAGGAAGGTATCGCTATTGCTTGGACAAAGTCTATATCCTATCTCGTCACAGCTTTTGAGTACCATTAATTCATCCCCTAATATTTGGGGAAATTATTTACTAAACCAACTACCATCTACCTGTTTCATTTAATTTTGACGCGCTATCGCTATGCCAACCTAGCTCCTTTATCCACCTTTTTTTTTTTTCCTTCATATTTACAGCTAATAATCGTTCGAAGGCCTATGCACCCTTTTAAAGTCTCTCTCTCTGTGGCTAGCCCGATATGGCCCAGACTAGGCCAAGAAATCACTAGCCGAAGCCCAGCTTTGGGCCTATTAGGGTCGGCAGTAAAAGAAAGGGAAATAAGGGCTGGGCCGGCTTGAACCGGGCTGGCCTTGGCCTGGCTTTCGGGGCATGTTAGCCCTGGCACTGGCTTGGTCGAAGCCCAATCTTGGCCCTATTAGGGCCGGGCCATAAAAAGAAAGGAAAATAAGGGCTGGACCGGCTTGAACAGGGCTGGCCTTGGCCCGGCTTTCTCTCTCTCTCTCTCTCTGTGGAGACCCCATATGGCCATATGTGGATTCCCAGCCTTTTTTTAGTAGAAAATAGGGTTCCAACCTATATGCCTTTATCTTGAAAAGTTCTATGAAATTACCGTTGTTGCATCGCATAGCAAAGAAAGGAATAAGTTTAAATGGCTGAAATAAAGTCCTTGAAGAGAAGCTTTAACATTTCCATGAAGATTACTGAAAAGAATGCATATCCAATTTCTGTTTAGATTTAAGATAGCCAAAACTATGGTATTTAAAGGGACATAAGTTCATTATAGAAAAAGGATTTTAACTTTTTTTTTCAGAATTATTGAGCAAATATTAAAAATGATGGCTTTCTAATTTAGTAATCCCTTGGATTTACAAAAAAGTTGTTTGGATTTATCTTTGATTTATTTTTCATCTACAAAATCACATTTTATTTCTTCATCCATCTTGATCTATCCGAAATAGGACTTGATTTGTTCGTATAAAGTATTTCATTCCCTCCTTTGTTTGGTGCATCCAACCAATGACCTTTGGAGATTAGCTGGGCCATTAATAACCACCACCACCCTGTGAATAACCCATCTTTGGGACCTTGAATGGGATGATCATTCTTTTTCCTTGGTAGGTTACCTAGATCCAGTAACCTTTCTTTTTCTAGAGAAGAGAGAAGGCCTGCTCCCTTTCCTTTTTCTTTTTTCTTTTTATTTTTTATTTTTGAATGTTAAGGGGCACCCCTTTCTTTTGAGAAAGCAAACTCCTTTGCCATTTTGTACATTTATTGTGGGGGACTCTCTTCACATGTTGTATTAAATAATTCTATCAAATAGCATATGTCCAGTGACCCCCCATATCATGGTGAATTTATCTTTTCAAAATGTACAACATAATCTCAAATAATTCTTAGGTTTATCACTAACCTTCAATCAATGCAATAGACCATGATGGCCCAAAAGTTTCCATAGTGAATAGTGATAAGGTTTATATCATATTTACCCTTTATTATCAAATATTTGAAAACATCAATTAGAGAGACCATCATTTCACTGTAATGTAAAGGATACACAAAATCTCTCTTGAATGATTTACTAAGAGATAGAGACCCAAATCTTCCCATTACCAAGGGCTGCTAAAAACAAATTAGCAAAAGAGAGATGCTCCCTTAATGAAAAAGATATCCCTTCAATAGTTCCCTAGTATTTCACCTAAAACCAGATATAACAAACAACCAACACCTTGCACAAGCACAAAGACCCCATCATTTCTCTTTTTATGGATCAAAGAGATCCACCATGTCATCAAACCCAAACCCCACAAACAAAAATTGCAACTCCCACCCTTTCCAGCTTAGAGAGAGAGAGAGAGAGAGAGAGAGAGCTCCTATCCCTTAATCTTCATGCTCTCTACCCTCCCATCGTTTCCCCCAAGCATCATGTACTTATCTTTCCTAGTAAAACTTGTGCACTCAAACCCCAAGGTCCCAGCTAACACCCTTTGAATATAGTTGGCCACTTCAATTGGGCTCTTGCCCCCCTTGCATGTGAGCTCCAATGGCAATTGCTCCAAGAAGGTGATCTCATAAGTGGGCCTAGGGTTCATGAAGAAGAAGTAAGGGTCCAGCAACTTGTACCCCCTCACAGTTGTCCCATGAAACATGCTTTGCTTAGTGTTAATGGCCACTGGCACAATTCTATCACTCAGCTCTGCAAAAAGTGCACTGAACCTTAGCAAAAATGGCTCCCTGCAAGTAGTTCCCTCAGGACAAATTACTAGGTCCCCTTCTTGGAGCAAGGCCTTAATGTTGGCGGCGTCCTTCTCTCGCTCTCGAGTCAGTGCGACCGCTTTGATGGGAGACATGAACTCGGAGAACTTGCTAATGCTGTATGTTACGCAGCTAACCTTGCGTCCTAAGGCCACCGCTGTGACAATTGGGTCGAGCACTGTGCGGTGGTTACAGACTAGAAGAACTCCTGGAGAGCCAGGTGCAGGGGGTGGAGGAGGGATCCCCTTAATGATTAGTTTGATTCCGAGGATGCGATAAGTGTGTTGAACTATGCGTTCAGGGAGGGGCAGGTCGAAATAGACGCGGACGAGAGATAGAGCGAAACCGAGAGGGAGCCAAAGGAAGGTTAGGAGGGCAGCCAGAGGAGTTGGGCGAAGGGCTAGGCGGCCATCGTGTAGGACGGTCGGGCTCAAGAGGGAATCTCGTGGGACAGGACCTGCCTTTGCAATGCCTGGAGGAACCATGTACCCTTCCTGCACAAGGGGAAAACAGAGATGTAACTAACCACAAACAAAAACGAAAATTGTTTCATGCCGCGGGGACAACCACACATTCTACATTTGAGGTCCCCGAGGTATAAAGCATCCATCTTAAAGGCGGATGCAAATACGTGGTCCTTCTAAAAACAATTGAAACTAACAGCCTAAATGTTTTTTTAATAGAATTATTATTTTTAATTTTCAAAATTTATTTCTTTTTTCATATTCATGATCTCCATGTTGGAGATTACATGTCCTTAAAAATTAGCTCAAAAAATCCATCTCAAAAACAGATTTTTTTGGAGGTTACTCATTTCTACATGGACCCGTAGAAACCATGTCCAAACAAAAAAGGCATTCCTAAAATGAAAAGTACACAATGAGACCATGCACATTTGTACAAGGCCACAATCGTCATAGGCTATTAGATATGAAATCCGGGTAGAGCGATGCTATTAATAGTGGATCATCATTATCAAAGCCTTATCAAAACTATTTAGAATCAGCTACATGAATCATGTTCCGTCATTCAGTTCTAGCAAGGACCATACCCTCAATAAAACTATAAGTTCACTTTCTGTCGGGGATATCGGCCATTAGCAGTGCTTAAAGCCTAAAATAAAATTTGTCGCACCGGCCCCTATTTCACATATAATAATTGTGCCTTCTTTGTACCAAAGATAAGTGGCCCCAGTATAAAACCCCCTGCTCTGATTCGATGTTAGAAGAACCAACAATAGCACAGTACAAAGGGAATAGAGCCTGATAACATGATTAAATAATCTTGTACCATGACCAAAAAAAAAGTAGATAAATGCCAAGAACTCACTTCACCATGTGTGGTAAATCAAGGGTCAAAGACAAATATTTGGATTTGGCATGTGATATTGCAAATATCCCCTGCTTAAACATTTTTGTCCTATATCTACATTTTCAGCCCGAAAGTGAAGGAGCGTATCATGGTATTTTTTGAAAAGGTGGAAGTAAAACTATACTTAAGAAATTAAATAAGTAAAATAAAGGCAGATTTTGCTTTCTCAAAAATGACCATAATACCCCTAACCTTTTTTCCTCGTGACCAAATTGCCTTTATTACTATTACAAGATGACTAAATTGCCGTCTGACCATTGTCAGGAGCCATCCCTAAACTGACCGACTCAGTTTTAGCTTTTTTTTTCTTAAAAAAGAAACAAATGCCAGTCAAGAATTTTTTTAAAAAAATACTGTTTTATTTTAAAATTTGAAAAACTTTCAGAAAATAAATTAGGCAGTGCAATAATTAATGAGTACCACAATATAATTTTACTTCTCCAATAGTATAGTGAGAAGGGGCAAACTTTCTATGCTTTTACTTATATGCTTCCCTTTAACGAGTACAACAAAATAATTGTACTTCTCCAATATTGAAAAAGGGACAATGCTTTTCCTACTTCATAAAAACTTATATGCTTCCCTTTATCTACACTTTTTTTTTTTTCCTCTCTTAAAGTTGCAACGGTCAAAATATAAAAAAATATTCTCAATAAAATAAAATAATCAAAATAATTATGAAAGTTTCAAAGTGTATTTTGATCCATATATTTTATCAAAAGATTATTTTTAATATTTGTTTTAAGTGCGCCTCTGTTGAGATGATGGCCCATACTAAATTTCATATTCATATGATTTATAGATAAAAAAGCTAAAAATAAAGAAAATACAGGTGACATTAGGATGTATCCATAGCTGAAGAGGTAAGGTGCACCTTCAAATTTTAACATTATATATTATTTTGATGTAAAATGTTGTTAGGATTATCTTAAAATTTATTTTGATATCTAATTATATAATTTTAAATTTTAAAAATAGTTCGTAGATCTATAAACATATAAAAATCTTGAAAATATATAATATAGATAATATGTTGTAAAATACATTATTTTTAAGACTTAAATCTTTTTATTTTTCATAGGCATACATCTGGACATCGAAAAATACACTATTTCTAAGACTTAAATCTTTTTATTTTTCATAGTTATACATCTGGACATCAAGATGATCAATCAAAGGGTCTTTCAACATTAAAACAACCTTTTTTCAATAGATTTTTGAGGTGCATCTGTAGTTCTAGATTATAAGGTTACATCCTTGTATAAACTTTTTTCAAAATAAAATACTATGCGTACTGGATGAAACGGTGGCCTACTTGATCTAAATTGGACGGCTCGATGGGAGGAAGTAAAGTACAGAACTTTGCCCAAAGTTTAGTTAGTTCAGAGTTCAGACACTAAAACATTCAACACAATGGAAAATAATCTCAAAATTATGGTGAAATTACAAACATAGAAATTTAGCTTTAAAGATGGGCACTAATCACTGTCAGGACTCTTTTCATTCCACTATCAAAAGCAGGAACAAAGTAAAACAGATAAATTGAGTGGGTGAAAATACCTAAAAAAGCAAATTCAAATGCCCTCCAACCAAGAAAAATCCACTAAATCTTTAACACAATTGACAAAATGATTGTTTACCAAAATTGGCACATATTCATTCCATACAACCATGAATTCTCTCTAAAAAAAAACCAGAAACCCAATTTTTTTTTTAATAGACAAAACCCAACTTAAAAACCCAACAAAGGATGAAAATTTGAGAAAAAAGAAACCAGTAGCCAACAAAAGATCCACCAAACCTGCAAAAAATTACCATAGAAGGAAGGAAATCCTCACCTTACAAATGCCCATGAAATCATGATCAGTCTCCCTGTCACCCATCCCCAAATCAGGCAAATTCTCACCACATTCCTCCATTAAAGCCTCCTTCTTGAGCTCTGCAACAAGAACCCCTCTCCCCTTCACAAAACCAGTAGCCCTCCCACTCTTTCCCACCTCAATTTCAGTCCCCAAAACCTTATCAACCCCCAAATACTCCTTCACAAATGGCTCAACCATGACTCTTGGATTTGCAGTCACTATAATTCTATTACCGAAAGCAGATAACACTCTCCAGCTCTCAGGATGAACATCCTCTGCATAAAATTTGGGCAAAACAGCTCTCGAAACCTGCTCTATGCTCTTCAATTTTAGCCCTGCAAAGGCAATGAAGATCATGGTTTGAATCCCAAGTGGTTCAGAGACAAATTTGTAGAGAAAAAGAATGGTGGGCGAAGAGAGAAGAAGGATTAGGCCTCTTAAGAAGCTCCCTGCTTCAATGGCGACGAGCATGAAGTAAGGGAAAGAGTTTCGAGCTATGAGGAGCGTTCCATCGAGGTCGGCCGCCACTGTTTGGGTCTCTCTGTTAATGGAGTTGCAGAGGGTTATGGGCGGGAATTTGGGGCGCTGTGGCGCCATGAGAGAGAAAGTGTGCGTCCGGCCTAATTGTGGCGCAAAGTTTAGAGAGAGAATGGGTCCGTTACTGTTAAATGAGCCCAGAGTTTAGAGAGAGAAAGCATAACGAGAGAGAGAACGGATTCTAGGTAAAACTTAGAGAGAGAAAGCACAAAAAGTTTCAGGAGAATAACTACGATGAGGGAGAAAAAAGATGGGTGTGTAGAGAGAGAGTGGGTGAGTTCGGTCTGTAAGCTCAGAGAGAGGTGGCCATAGATAACTAAATTGACTGAGAGAGAGAGAGAGAGAGATGGCGATAATGTTTAGAGAGATAGCTAGCTTTAGAGAGAGAAAGTGTTTGAGGATGGAAGATAGACTTTAGAGAGAGAGAGAGGCTTGTTCATGTACAGGGGACTTTGCGAGTTAAATAGAGTAAGAAGTGCGATGGATAGGCAAAATATTTTGTTTTTTTTTCTTATTTTTACATTACTCTTAATTATGATGACAATTATGCCCTTTTTTGGCCGGCTCGTGTTGGGCAAATTGACTAAATTACCCTTCTTCTCGATTTTGAACTTGCCAGCTAAGTGCCTCGTACGAACTTATGAATGACCGGAAGGCCAAAAAATTAACTATAATTTTCAAAAATACCCCTTAGTTATTTTTAATGGAGTTTTAACCTCTCGACTTTCTTTGGGCGAAAGACTCCCGAAATTTCGTTTTCTAATTAAGCGAAAGTGATAGGAGGAAGCGAAATTCGGTTGACCCTATCATCCGTAGCTTTGAGGAGCAAATACGGCATTGAAGGGAACAATTCATGATTATCTTCGAAACATTTTTTTTAACCATTCGGGATTTCCTACATCAATCTTAGTTTCTAACTTTATTCTATCAAAAGCTATACCTTCATAGGAAAGAGTTAATTGCTATGCAAAATAACAAGAAAAACAGTAGAAATAGTTCTTGTCATGTTAAAAATCTCTCCAATTCATCATCTCTCGATCTCGACTCTTACGATCGTTCTTTTTTTTTTTTTTAAGAACAATCAATTTTTATTCATATAATAACACCAATGACTTCAACAAATTTTAGCCTCAAGGCCACAATTATAACATCTCAAATCAAAACAAAAGAAACTTACAACCTACAATATACTAACCATTCAAAAATAAGGCTATTATCGTTCGCACCCAGTTTTGCAAGCTTGTCCGCCTCCATAGTACTTTCATGGTAAACATGTTTAAAGCTACATTCCATTTCCATACAACAGTCATTCACTTCACAAATTAAACTATGAAATCTTTACATATATGCAGCTTCTTTCTTTATCCATTTTACAATATTTATAGAATCTCCTTCTGCTTCCATTGGTTTTTGAAAAATTTCACCAATTTAATCGCAGTCACTACACTTGCTGATCCATGATACCTCAACAGAACTTTGCCTTCCCAATCTCTCACAATGCCTCCCGCACCTTTTTCAGCCGTCGCTCCTTCTTTTTCGCTTTTGTTCAAGCTTTACAAGTACTTTCTTTCTCCTTCTTCTTTGCATGTTTCTTGTTTGGGATCTGCAATGCCTGAACAACATCAACACTCTCCTCTATTGAATCAATTGCTTGAACCTGTGTTGCACCAGTCATCTATTGTATTTGGACACGATCTTCCTGCTTTGCAACTTCCTCAGCCGGCATCACACGTAATGGCCTAACATCTATCATAGATTCATCATACTTTGTATTTGAATACTCCCCTTTTTCATACACGACTAGAGGATAAGCATTCCCCACATTCATCATCTCTAAACTTTCCTCATCTACATCAATCTTTATTCTTTGGTCTTGAGGCCAATCTCTTCCATCTGAAACCTTTGGATGTCGGGATTTGAAACATACCGCCCATTTCCAAGATTTTCACTTGTTTATAGATCTACTTGATCGACTCAATTTTTGGAAATAAATTTTGAGTTGTCGCAAGGTTTGACCCCATATTTATATGTTGTGAAGGAATTTGAAAGTGAGTTTTACTTTAATTGTTTGAGGTGGATGCCGTATCCGAACATCACCCTACAAGTAATTTGGCTCCCAAAAGGTGGTTTTCTCATCCTTTATTATGAGTTAGTTGTTAAATAAATTCTATGTTAATCATGTACCTCCTTTTTCATTCTTGAAGATATAAATTATTGAAAAATGGTTCAATGCAGCTACAACCCTATCAAAATAAATAAAGCCTCACCTCAAAGCTCACCAAAAAAACCTCACTAAGGGGTTATTATTGGTGTTGAAAACCTTAGTGAGTCGCCCAGTTTACTTGGTTGGACTCGGAAACCTTAGTGAGTCACCCACGTTCATGACAATTGCCTGATTTCAGCTGATTTCTAGTATTAATAATCTTTTTGTTTGGATGTCTTTGAGAAACTCACCCGAGTTTCTCGTTATGACTCAAGCTTGCGATTCCAAGCGAGTCTTAATGGTTTTTACACTTGTTCTGTTTTTGAAAACTGTATTGATTGGTTGAACCGGTCATCTATTGGTTCCAGCAGACCTACTTGGCGGATTTAAAAAAGAAAATAACTAAAACTAAGTTTTTGACATGTTTGGTCTTGAAATCCATTTTAATCTCAATTTAAATTTAAATTCACTCTAAAATTAGTCATTTGACATTAGAATCTCAGTAAAACCATGATTTTTTAGGGTAGATTTCATCGAGGACATTAACTAGTCCCACGGCTATTTTTAAAAATATTGAACCAGGCGATCTAACCGGTAACCACCCGGTTAGATCAGAACCGGAGGCCAGTTTCGATTTTAGACGGTTTTGGTGATTGGTCGGTATTTTAAAAATAAAAATTTTAAAAAAATGTCTATCAAATCCCAAAAATAAGGAATTTGATTTGTAATATATTTTTTAATATTTTTTATATTATGGTAAATATTAAAATTTATTTTGGTCATTAATACTCACTTTTAAAATCCACTTTTTTTATTAATTTTCAACATCATTTGAATGCGTTTTGTTTTAATCATTCTTTATATGGGTTTCATATTTTAGTAGATTTTTTTTGCATCTTTTTTGTTTTTATCAACAATTTTTTGGTCGTCGGGTACTTGCCCTGTTAGAACGGTTGAATCGACCGGTTTACAAACCTCTTTTGGTCCCATGTCCAGTTAACCGTTCTGGTTCGATTTTGCCAACACTGAATAAGATTGACCAAATTAGCAATTTTTATAAAAAGAAAAGAAAAAAGAAAAAGAGACTAGAGAAACAATGGGAAAGAAAATATGTATATAATAGGGAAATTTTCATATAGACCCGTAATTCCTCATATTATTTCATGGTAGACCTTTTTTTTGTTTTTTTTTGAAGTAACATTAAGAAGCCCATAAAAATTTCACCATACCCCCTCATCACTTATTTCCCTCTTTTTAACTTTTGACAATAAAAATTAGCCCCCAACAAATCTTTTTATACCATTTCAACTCACAAATGTTTTAACCGTCTATTTCTCTTTCCACCCATTAAAAACGTTTTTGAGTTAAAATAGTATAAAAAGATTTGTTGGGGCTAATTTTTGTAGTAAAAAAGTCAATAAAATAAGGAAATAAGAGATGAGGGGTACAGTGAAATTCTTAAAGATTTCCTTATGCTGCTTGAAAGAAAACAGAATGAAGGTCTACCATGAAATAAGATGAAGAATTAGGGGCCTATACGAAATTTTCCTTATATAATAACAAATATTATAAACCAAATATGTGATTTTAGATAAGAGGAAATCAAATCAAAAATCAAAAGACAAAATGATCATATAGATTATTGGTTTTGATTCAAAAAACTTCATTAGGGGTTTAGGTCAATGTGTTAGGAATATTTTGGGATGTTTTTTAAATAAATTTGGTGAAGAAATGAGAGAGAAACTGTAAATTTTTTATTTCAAGTTAAAAAAATCTCAAAATTGGGTCAATTTGCTTTTTAAATAGGCATAAGTTAGATACCAACATACTTAATCAAATTTTAGACGATGCAGTTGAGAAATCAGTGAGAGTTTGCAAGAATGACAAATTAGGTTTCAGGACTAATAAATGATGACACTTTTTTGAGAAAATCCTACCCGAGTATAAAATTTTAATCAAAATAATGATTTTCTAGGGCCAAGATAGATAGATACGAGTTCAAAGCGATCAAAATGCAGCTTAGATATGAATTCCCAGTCAAAAAAAATAAAAAATTAAAACTTTTTCTTGTAACCCTTTTTCACATCAGAAGGGGTGTACTAGACGATTTGCTTGAGTTCAATAGAGAACTACCCTGGTATTCCTCGAGTTCCGAGGCGACTTAAGCGATTCTGAGTTAATTGTCGAAAATTATATCTTATTATTGTATGTGGCATGTCAACAACATTGTCAAAGCCATTTTTTAATTGATTTGGGTCAGCTACACGAACTCTGATATGTTATTCTGCTTTATTAAAAGTCATACCTTTAACGAAGCCAAAAAAGCCCCCATATATTTCCTTACTACTTTTAACCATATCCTTTTGGATCTACCCCTTGTTATTTTTATACCTTCCACTTGAATGAACTTGCACCTCCTAACAAGTACTGTACTGAGTGAGTGACATGTCAATAATATAGTGCATTTTAGTCTCAAAGGACATTTAAACTCAGCAATACTTTATAGTATCTCATATGCTCCCTCTTTTTCTACTTTTTAGTTTAAAACCTAGAGTTCGCCGAGGCCTAAATCGCTCGACTAAAATCAAATGCGATAAAAGCCCTCAATAAATTGAAAAAAATAAGAAAAATTTTAAAAATAAAAAATATTTTAAAAGTAAGATAAAATAAAAAAACAACCTTAAGGAGTACAAATAAGCTTAAAAAATTCTTGAAAATTGGATTTCATAAAGGAAGATTTCTAGATGAAGATATTTTATAAAATATTAAAAAAAAGAGAGAGAAAATACAAAAATGGGGATTTATGGCAAAACTCATCAATTTTAGCCGAAATTATATAAACCACACCCAAAAAAAATTTATAGACCGATCCCACATTTTACAATTTTTTAAAATTTTTCAAATTTTGTTAATATCCCCGAGTTGTACATACAACTCAGAGAAACTCAGCCTCGCCCTATGATGAGGCCAAGTTATATGGTCGAGTCCCGGCACACTGATTTTAATAGCCATTAACTAAAACTCTTTCTAATTTCCAACTAATGTGTTTGAAATGCTTGTTTTTAACTGTTGGGTTGGACGGTCTAACCTTTTTTTTATCATTCAAAAAATTAAAATATTTCAAATAAACTACATATTTTTACTTTCAATTTTAGATCATCATCATCCAAGCCTTATCCCAATTATCTGGGTTCCTTCCATTTAGATGTTAAAATAAATTTATCCAATTATGTCACTTACTAGAGGAAATTCCTTTATGAATTTTTAACATTGCGAGGTTGCGAAATGTTAATCACTAAAGTGAGGGTTCTCTCTCTTTCTCTTGAACTTCAATTTGTCTGTGGTGATGCACATTCTAAACAATATATGAGCTCCAACTACTGCAAAGGAATGTAGTCCGATAGAGGGATAAACTCTCTCTCTCTTTCAATGGAATCGAATTTATCATTGATAGAGAAAGAGAGAATTGAATATCTTTTGAAGAATTTGATATTATTTAAGAATCAGCCTCAAAGAACATAATATTTCTAGGCATGTTCACTCTATTCTAACCTTTTCCTTAAAGATGAGAGAGAGAGAGAAAGAAAGGGTAATTATGGGTATCCTGATTGCTTTGGAGGCATCAAATTAAAGAAAGAGGAGAGAAAACAAGAAACAACAAAACCATTTGAATGCCATATAGTGGAATCCAGTCCTACTGGTTTAACCTAAAGATGGGCCCAAGGGGGGCCATAAAGCTAAAATCTAAGTAACCTGAGGGCATTTTAGTAACTTTTCTTTTAGTTTGGTTGAAGCAGGGGTGTTTTGGTAATTATGCTAAAAAATTTAAGGGTATGGTTGAGTGTCGGGCTTCATTTGTTTTGAGATCCACCATTTTTCCTGGGTTGGTGTGGGGCGTTGGATGATAGGAGTGTGGGTGGTTGGGAATAATGGGATTTATTCAATGCCCCTTTCCAAATTTACAGTAAGGCTCCCATGCATTTTTTTCATCCCAAAAATGCCCCTCTATTTTTTTTTAATGACCAAAATACCTTTTACCCCCTCCTTTTTCTTTATAGGAAATCCCTATTAGTCCAATTCCTTTTCACATGTGCCAGCGGATTCATGTGAGCAAAATGCGTGCTTTAGGATTGCATAACAAAAACCCAAACTTCTTGGGCCCAAGAACTCTAAGAGCTTTTATATTAGGGTGTGGTTTGTTTAGGGCCGAGGCTCTAAACAATCAATGTAAAGCTGCCCATGCATCTTGACATCAAGATGATCAATTTGAAGATTTTTTAGCATCAAAACAACCTCTTCTAGTGAGTTTTGAGAGCCTTACTTTGATTGTTTAGAGCCTTGCATTTATGTAAATTTTTTTTTTTATATTATCAAAAGAAACTGGAAAAACTACATTCTCCCGCTGGAGCAAAATGTGCCTTTGCTACTTCAGGCAAAACCCTAGCTTGGAGCATGTATGGTACCTTAAAATTTTGAGGAAGTGACCTACTCACCTTTTTGGAGCCAAGCAAAAGTAATAATAACAAAAGAACATGTATTATGCTCCTACAGTAGCATTATCAATTTCTACTCCCTCAGGCAAAGGATTTACCGGGGAGATTTTCTAAATATAAAGATTTAGGAACAACTTAAGAATAACTAGATGATTATTCTCAAAAAGAGAAATTTCGGAATTTAAGTTTTTTAATACTTCGATTTCGAGACATTTTTTTTTCAAGTTAATAGAGGGTACAATTAAGAAATCGTTCTTATTAAGGTCAATCTATGGGTTGAAGAGCCTCAAAATTTGGGGTCCTAAAACTAATTCTAGATGGGATTTTACCCTTGGGAGCGAATAGATATTATACTCCTGCAAGAGTATGATATCTTTTGGCTAATAACAATATACACTGGGAACAACACGGTTAAATCATGCATTTCTTTCTCTCTCTTTTTTCCTTTTCTCTTTTTCTCTTTGACTTTTCATTTTCTCTTTTTCTTTTTGACAATGTAGATGATTAAATCATGTCCTAAGATTCCATACAACCATCCAATTTTTTACCATCACATTTAAGTGTCTAGGTACTCAAAATTTTATATATTTTTTAATGTACTCTACTAGTGATTTCAAAGTGGATCCCAAAATTTTAAGTCGAAAAAATCCTATTAAAGAGATGGAGTAAATAACAATTTTGCTCATTCGGAGAACCCATAACATGCACTAAAAACAAAATAACTATATAGTGGAAAATAAAAGGGAACAGATCATTAAGTTTGACACTTTAAAATGTAGAATTCATCTCTAAAATCCTTATAAAAACATTATTATGATGTTGGAAAAACATTTAATTAATCATCTCGACATTGAGATGTATAGATATGGAAAGGAAAGAGAATTCAAGTCCTAAAGATAATACATCTTGTAACACGTTAACTGGATAGTCCATTATCAATACTTTCTTACATTTATAGATCTACTCTATTTGAACTATTTTTAGAGTTTAAAATTTTATAATTAAAGACAAAAAATTGCACCATCCTTAGAATTTTCGACCCCAAAATTACATCTCATGACAAAGCTCAGAGGTACGGTGTGGTTTCTATACAGTTGCAACTTTAAACAATCCAATTAAGACAAACATTTTTAGGATTATTTGAAAATCTATTTTTATCTCTAATTATAAAATTTTAAACTCTAAACAATGTTAAAATCAAGTAAATCTATAAACATATGGAAATCTTGAAAATGGACGGTCTAGATAATGTGTTGCAAGATGCACTATTTTTGCGACTTAAAATCTTTTTTTTATATATATATTCATATATCTGGATGTCGAGATGATTAATTAGAGGGTTTTTCAACATTAAAACAGCATTTTCCGGTTGATTTTTGAGACGCATATATAATTCTACATTTTAAGGTTGCAACATTGTATAAATTTTTCCAAAAGAGAAAGACTTTGAAATAAGCAAACACTAAAAGGTCAAAGATAAGATAAATGTACCAAAAATGGGAAAGGATTTGTTTCTCAAGGTGCCCTCTTCAATCTGGACCATCCAGCTACCCACAATAACAAATCTGCACCATCCATTTAACGTATCGCCTCTTTATAGTAATGAGGACGTATATGATTGATGGTGTGCGTGACTAAATTGTACATTTGGTCCTAGAGGCAAGGAACCTGGTCAAGGGATTCTATGACCTGAAAATTTTGTATCATGTTGGTTTATCTTTTTGTGCAATTCTAAGAAGAGGTAAGGAATTTGATCTTAAAAACCTAAATCAGAACATTTATCAAATGTAGATTCTAGAGACAATTCTAAATTGGGAATTTACACAGCAATTTTTCGAGCTCCAAATCATTCTTTTAAATGGTATTTTAATTATAATGCCGTTTAATTTTGGTAAAAATATGTCATAATTCTTCATAGCTTTCAAATGAGAAATTTGATAGTTTGGGGGATGTCATAAAATTCTTTTTTTTTCTTTTAAGACTTTCAGCCCAATGAATGAGATACCCCTAGTCGCCCATTTCACATCTAACTGTCAAAGTTGAATATGACCCCCTTGTACCAAAGGTAAATAGTCTTAATATATTTATTTTCCTTTTCAAACTGATCTTATGAAATGAATAAATATAAATTCAAATAACGATAACTTCAAACGTATCCATAGGTGATTTAGAACAAGACCAAATGTACAATTTGGTCGCAAGGGATGATCGAATAATTATCAAGGACAACGTTGTTAGAGATTATATGGTCACATTAGCTAATAGTTTGGGATTTTAAGTTATTAACACAGATTTGATCAGGCCAAGTCTAAAAAAACACAAGTTATTTATTCGGTTTTCTTTTTTATTTATGATGGCATTGATTTTTGGCTGATTTACAACTTGATGTTAGGTTGGTATGTTCTCAAAGTGGTTGATGAAACCCCAACCACATATTGAAACTACATCTCTGTTGCTTGCTTACTCCACCACTTTGAACTCTAGAAGGAACATTGAGGAAGGTAGTTAGGGTGGTAATGGTGGGCTACCTTCTTAAAAGTTTGGGGGAAACTACATATTTGATATTATAATCTTTAAAATTTTAATGAATTCATAGAATCAAAATAGTTAGTTATAATAGTATTAGTCAATAGATGAATAATATTATATACTCAATAGGAAGTTGTAATAATTGCAAAATTTCATCATTTGATTCATAAACTTATATAAATGTCATATCAAATCTATTGCATATTAAACAATAATTTATTATATTTTTAATAATTAACTAATAATACGATATAGCTATTATCATTTTAATAATGGGAAAGGTTTCTAGATTTCCCCCTATTGTATAGAAGTTCTATACTTCCCCCCATCCCACCATCCAATTTAGATCAAATAAGTCATTGACTGTTTGATCTAGATCTGACGCCTCATAGTGTTATATTTTTAATTTTTATTCTACAAATTATATGAATATGAAATTTGGTATGTGTCATCATCTCAATAGGGGCACCTAAAAACAATATAAAAAAGTTTTTTAATAAAATAAAATGGCCAAAATACCTATGAAACTTTTAAGGGATTTTGGTTATTTTATTTCATCGACAATATTGTTTTTTTATTTTTGAAGGTGCAAGTGTAAGAAAGGAGTAGATGCCCAAGACAATACATAGGCGTGACATTATAATTGGATCCACCTCAGTCATTCATTCAGATCTGTCGGCCATATAAGGGGAAGTATATAATTACTATACATTAAGGGGAAGTATAAAAAGTTGCCCTTTAATAATAGAGTTATACTAAATAAACAAAATCATAATTTGGATAGATATTTTTAAGTAATATGGTTAACTATAATATTAACAATATTATTTAATATTTTTATTATTAAATTTGTATAGTATAAGAAAATAACATCCAATAAAGGTAAGTAATTTTTATATTAAGAACATAATTAATATGTGTATGTATTAATTAAAAACTTAATATACATGCATATGGGAGAAGAAGAGATTATTAGATGAGGGAAAGAGGAAAAACATGTAGTGGAGATAGACATGAGAGATACCGTAGGAGGAGAGAATGTGGGGGAGAGCTTTAATTGATTGTAAATACAGAGAAAGACAGATGTGGAAAGTTGGGGACCATATAATGCAAGTGAATAATAGTGGATAATTGAGATAACATTAAGAGTAGTTAATGTGAGAGAGCGATTGAGATTGAGTGATAGTTATTAATAAAATAGAGTTGGAAACAATATTAAAAAATATAGGAACTTATATGATTGTCATTATTAAATGTATTACACTTTAGGCAACAATTGATTAAACATTTAAAATTTAACTAATATTACTATGTAATTATCATCATTTTGATAAAAATCATAATAAATAAAAATAATAATTTGGTTATATATTTTTTAGGAAAAATATCTCATTATCTCATATTTTTTACTTCTATATCTCATGAGACCCAATGATTGAAAATATTACCTGTAAGAAAAAAGCCTCCATCTTTTTTATCTTACAACCCATGAACCCCTTCGACCATGAATTTTTTACCCAAAGAAATACTAAAATGACACCCTCTCTAAATTTTTTTCTTTTCCATTAACATTCTCTCGCTCAAATCACCGTCTCTCTCTCAACTTCATCTCTCTCTAAAACCCAAAGTCCAAAGAAGTTCCCCTGTCTCTCTCCTCCCTCTAAAAATTATCTCCCCTTTTATACATCGACTCTCATTGCAAAGAAATATCAAAGTGTGAGACTGGCCGTACCAGTTTGGCATAATTTTCTTTGAAGAGAGGAGAATTTTTAGAGAGAGGAGAGAGAAATGATGTAGAGAGGGAACTTCTCTGTAAATTTAGATTTTTGAGAGAGAGAGATGGTGATTTAAAAAGAGAAAACTTTAATGGAAAAGAAAAAAATTTGGAGAGATAGTCATTTTAGCATTTTTTTGGGTAAAAAATTCATGATCAAAAGGGTCGGGGGGTTGTAAGATAAAAAAGGTGAAGATCTTTTCCTTGCAAGTAATATTTTCAATTTTTGAGTCTCAGATATAGTAGTCAAAAATAAAAGATAAAGAGATATTTTCCCTATTTTTTAATTATATAATAAATTATGACATTATCTACATTATTTAATATTTTTATTATTAAATTTTTATACTATAAAAATTAACTTTCAATAAGGTAAGTAGCTTTTATTGCAAGAATACAATTAATACATATATTATATTAATTAAGAACTTAATATTCATGCATATGAGAGAAGAAGATATTAGTGGGAGTGGAGATAGGTCCTGAGGACTAAGGTTTTGTGTTGATAAAGATGATTAACCGCTGTAGGTGAATAAGTGATGATTTTCTTATAATGGAAAATTTGAGATTTTATTTGGGTTTAAGTTCAATTAATGAATGGAAGAGTCAATGGTATTCATAGAGTCTAAACCATGCGCTACATGGCATTGTAAAACTGATATTTGCATAAATTAAGGAACTGAGAGGCATGAGTAGTAATTAAAATTATAAATAGATGTAAATATTATATCAAAAATTATACCACAGCAATGACGTAAGTTACGATTACTGAAAAAAATGATTTAATAATGAATTTTAAAAAAAAATAAAAAAATCTAACAATAAAGATCAAGACATAGCCATCAATTTCAAAAAAATAAAAAAACAAAGAAGAGATGTACCTGATTTGATGTATTAATAACAACTGATGCTACGGAAGGAGAAAAGAATATCAAGGCAAGAGAGAGAAAGAAGAGAAAGAATACTTAAGGGAGACACCTTAAACTTTCATTTTATTCCCTAGTATTATTTTTGGTATTAAAGTTTGATTTATGGGATTTCGAAGTCTTTATCTATCTTATCTTCAAGGATTGGTATCCTAGAAAAGAGGAATGAATTATAACAAACAAAACTCCCTATGTTTGGTTGGAGTACATTAAAATTAGTACTTTCTCTCTATGTGGCATGAAGTTTGGGATTGTCCCATCCACTTATCCTTCTCTCTTGTAGTTAAGGATTGCATTAAATTTAAGAGGTTTTATTTCACTCTCTTTTCTCTCTATATATTAAATTTAGGAGTTTCTTGTCTCTCTATAGGATTAAATTTGGGGATTTATCTCCATGTATCTCTCTATTTCTCTTTCTCTATCCCCAAAGTTGACACCTCTCTCTCTCTTTCCCTTTCCCACTCATGATTTTTAGGAGCCTTTCTTTCTTATGTCCTGGTTGAAAAGCACTTCCTACAATCTCTCTACAAATTCTATGAATCATGAACTCGATCTTCCAAATTAGAAAATGTAGATCTCTGTGTCTATCACTTGGGCCAGGATTCAAGATCCTTCTATTTCCGGGCACAAGCTATAATTTTTTCAAGAAAATATTTGCCTTTTACTAATGAAAATCAGTATGCATAGAAATTTTCAAGTAAATTTGCCCTCGAAATACATAGAAACAAAAGATCAAATACTTATCTTTCATATACAAATACATAAGTATAGCAAGATTTAGAGCACCAAAGTACCCTTTCATTAAAGTGAGAAATAGATAAAAGAGATTTAACTAGTGAAAAACTTTTTTTTTTTTTTTAATAACCATGCTTAAAAGTGTGGACCAAAAATAATTTATAGAGAAAGAAATGGGTCGTTTCAATTTTCACAACTTAACAATACGTACTAGTGCACGTCTAGAGAAAGCCCAAATTGCTTGGACTTCTCAAGTACATGTTTGGAGGGCACTTCCAGTCAAAAGTTTGAACTCCTACTGCTTCTTGAGGTTTGAACTTAGTTATAGTGGCAGTTGTTTTGTTACCCCATTACCAAGGTTCAAGGTTCTGATAAGACTAGAAGAGGTAGAGGTTATTACCATTATACTAATAACAGCCAATTATACTAACAACAACCATTAATAAGTAAATTTTCATACTGTACAAGGGGTGTTGTTATATAAACACAGTATAATAATGGATATATCAGGAGCAATTTAGTTAATTAATTAAGGAAAAATTTTGTATAGAGCCGAGGCTCTATAAAATCAAATTAAAGCCCACCTCAAAAATTTTACTAGAAGAGGTTGTTTTGATGCCCAAATATCGATTATTTTGAGATACATGGACATGAGAAAAAAATAGATTTCAAGTTTTGAAAAATAGTGCATCTTGTGACGCATTTTTGGATTGTCAATTTTCAAGATTTTCATGTTTTCATAGATCAGCTTGATCTACACTATTTTTTAAACTTTAAATTTTATAATTAAAAATGAAAATATATTTTAACGCTGTCACAGAGATTTTCTGTATTGAAACCACATTTCTGGACACTATTTGAAGGTGCGCTTTATTTTGATTGTTTAGAGACTCGGCTCTATACAACCGCACCCATTAATAAATTGCTTAGTGATAAGTTTAGTTAATTATTAAATTGCTAAATGAGTTTTGAATTGATAATGGGCTTTATAAGGGATATAATGTGAGTTTTCTTAAATGACATATTGTTTAAACTTATTCTTGAATTTGAATGTATTTATAAAATATATAATATATAATTTTTAGAAGTCTAGAGTGTAGGAGATTAGCAATATGTACTAGAGAGTTGACATTTGAATTTGTGCAGAGCAAGAAGGCGATAACTTCCTAGATAAGAGTGTGAAATCCAAACATACAAATGAGGCACGCGTATTTGGAATATGTGTTTCTAGAGCATTCTTTGCATAATTTATGCAATATCTTTGAGTGCATATTAAGAGTGAGAGAGAGAAAAGGCCCATTATAATGGTATAGAGAGAGTCTAGAATGATCCCTAATTGTGTATATATACAAGTACTTTATTTTGGGACTTGAGAAGTGAAAATGGAGCTTATAGTGTGCATTTTATTGTCCTAAATTGAAATTTACATAAAGTTTTAAACTAAAGGTTTCTTCCATTTTCCTTCCAACAAGTAGTATCAGGGCGCAGAGCTCAGTAATTGTTCTCTTGATTCAACCACAATCCCCTTCTCAAACAACTATGTAAATTGGTGTATTTAAATGAAAGCATTGTTGGGGTCTCAAGATGATTAGAATGTAACTAAAAACCGGTATGTAGGATTGACAACCCCTCAAGAAGAAGCTGTTATTAGTAGTTTTTGTTTGGAAAGTACTTATATGTATTTCAAAACAACACTATAGTATATTATTATTTCCTAAAATTGCTTTGACTAAGGTTTGATTGTTCTTTCCTAAATTGTTTTATAGAGAGAGAAAGATGTGGGTTTGAGTTTCACATTGAAGAAGAGAGAGTTTGTTGAGCCATATTTAAAAGTACACATTTCTTTGGAATATACTCTAAGTACAAAGAAGAGAAAAGTTAATATGCAGAGCATGCGGTGCAAGGGCGTTGATGAATGTGGGACATCCAACGGGGTCATATAGCCATTAAAGAGTGTCAGTCATGTAGCCATTGAAAGAGTGTTAAGACATCCAACGAGCACCTAGCCGTTGATGCATGTAACTCATGTAATTGTTGAGTTCAAAGAGTGTCGGTTATGATGTAGCCATTGAAAGAGTGTTGGGACATCCAACGACCATCTAGCCGTTGATGCATGTAACTCTTGTAATTGTTGGGGTGTATGTAAATCCATGTAACTTGTAACTGTTGGGTGATGCATGTAACCACCACAACACTACTATGATGCATGTAACCACCACAATACTACTAATGAGCATGTGGGTTGGGTGATGCATGTAACTACCACAACACTAATAAGCATGTTGGGTGATGCATGTAACCACCACAACACTACTAATGAGCATGTTGGTTGAGTGATGCATGTAACTACCACAACACTAATAAGCATGTTGGGTGATGCATGTAACCACCACAACACTACTAATGAGCATGTTGTGAGCCATCTCTTGGTGCTCTATAACAAGGGCCCTCCTACTAATATGAAAAATAGCTTTTTGACAAACTAAGAACAATTTTTTAGCCTCTTGCCTCTCTCAAGAGACTATTCTCTGCAATTCCAACACGGAAACCATTGGGCTAACTCTCTCTCTCTCTCTCTCTCTCTCTCTCTCTCTCTCTCTCTCTCTCTCTACTAGATTTTCTCTTTCTATCTCTACACTATCAAGACTTTGGTGTCTATTCTATGGGTTCCAAGCTCGGGTGCATAGACCTTAGGAACATTGAAAAAGACCGATCTGTTTTCCTGTATTGCGAGGACGAATTGCCCTTCTTATGCACAACAAATATTACATCAAAAGGGGATAAATATCGTCCTGAGATAGCGATGTGCCCGAAAACAAGAAGAGTTCTAGTTCCCTATTTTGTACATTGTATCATTTTCTACCCTTATTTCACCCACCAAAACTGCAACACCCGCTTTCAATCAAAATCAAAGAATTTTACTTAAGAAGTCAAGAAGGTCTGATAAGAAAGTTCTCTTTCTTGTCTATCAATGAATAAATGAAGCTACTTTTGAGATAATTACTTGCCCTAGCAATTCAAAGCAAGTATAGGAGACTCTTCAATATTTGTTAAAGGGAGTTGATAAGGTGAAGATGGTGGTGCACCTTCAAAGTCTTTGAGCCGAGTTTGACGCATTGCACATGATTGAATCCCAAAATATTTCAGATTAGTTCTCAAGAGCTTCAGTTGTGGTAAACCAATTGAGAATAACTGGAGAAAGATTGGAAGATGTTGAAATGATGGATAAAATGCTTCGGTCACTTGATTTACATGTCATTTGTTAAGGAGTGATGACAAAGAAGTGAAGATGAAGGACAGGTGAATGAACAAACCTAGTAAGGGTTTTGCATGCCTAAAACTAGCACACTAACAACTCATTTCCTCATCATCGGATGGTTGGAAGCCTGCCTTAATTTTCAACATTTCCTACTGTTGTTCATCGGGAGATCTTTGCCTGCAACCACATAGAGAGGCATCAGATATTTTAAGCCTCACCATTGATTCAAATGATCACATCACATGATCTAATGGGAAAAAGGAAAAAAAAACATGAAAAAAAAATTAGAAAGAGTAAGGATTCACAGACAAATCTTTCTTTTCTTCCAACGCTTTCATGATTTTTGCAGCAAAAAACTCGATGAACCTCAAAAACCCTAAATTTTCATTAACCATAGTTATTGCAACTCTCCTAGAGCAGACAAAAAACCCAACTTCTCACCTAAAGTTTTTCACGATTATATGAGAAAAAACAAAGAAACCTCCATGAAAACTTCATTGCTTGAGCTCTTACACTCTTTTGGTTCAGTCCGCCAAAGGCACCCCTTGGAGGCTTTATCTCTCGAAAAAAGATATTACCATTCATTCCTCTCACTTCACTTTTTATCAATAAGATTATAGTAAAAAACAACCACCTGTTTGCCCCTTAATTTAGATCATAAAACAAATCTCCCTCTTTGTCTGTCTAAATCTCCCTCTTTGTCTGTCTCATTTTCCAATAGGCTCAAAGAGAAGTTATGCTAATGAGAGACTACGAGAGAAAGAATCCATAATATAGATAGACAAAGAAGGATAAAAGGTATTTCCAAAAAAGAAAAGGTTAAAAAAAAATTCTATACATTATAAGACAATGTATCTAAAACGCACAGGACCATTACCTTTCATAGGAGAATTATATAGAAATTATTAGTTGCATTTATATTTGGAAATATGGTCATATATTTTTTATTTCAGGAGGTCACAATCATCAATGATCGTTAGATTTGAATTCGGGTGGTTGAGGACGTGCCTCATGTACCCGACCCTAATTAATTGGAAAAAAGTTCTGACGATGATGATGATGCCCCAATTGTTTGGGCACAAAGTACAAAATGAAATTTATCGGACTATTTTTTGCGACACTTTTATCCATTCGATTTCACATCTAATGACCAAAAATAAGTATAACCTCTTTATACTAAAAAATAAATAGTCTTATAATATACAATCTCTTTAGTTTTTAGGAAAAGTATTTTATGAGTCGTGCAAGAGCCCGTGGACTCTTCAATGTTAAAATGGACAATGGTAAAGCGCACGGGGTCAAATCGAATATAGACAGTGCCAAAAATATCCTCAAAAAAAGGACATTTTAAAGTTTAAAAAAAATCATATTTGTGATACGCTTAGCTCAGATGATGAATCTCTAAAATTCTAAATAAAAAAACCCATTGTTGAGGTGAATTTTAAAGGGACCACGTGTACATATGAGTCGGCCAACTCATAAAAACCCCATCCTTGAATTTATGTTATAAAATATAGAGCACTGCAACCTTGAACCTAACCCAAGTGGCCAGGGCCAGTATCTAGGTTCACACCCAGATTCAGGTGAGGTTACACTGTCAAGTTCGCGGGCCAAACCGACCCAATTATGAGCCCTATTAAGAGGTGAAAGTACTGATAAAATTGTTAAAATATATTTTTTAAAAAGTATATTAGTTTTTATGTTATTGTATCATGAGTAACGTAGTAAGGTTGCACTTGTAAGTTTGTGCAGTAAGAAGTTGTAAAACTACTAGGTGGTTAGTAGTTATTGTTACAAGTGGGTAGTTATTGTTGAAAATATGGTTGTAAAAATCCTCCATTTGAAGAGAGGTGTACGGTGAGAAAATTGGGTTACATGTATTAAGGTTAATCTTGTGTGTTGAGATTGTAATGTCTTTGTGTACATACCCCTGGGTCACGTCTGTTGAGGTTAACCTTTGGTGCCTTTGTGTACCCCATGTTTTTTTCTTGAATGAAGTGTTTCTTCCACTTAATTTTGGTTGTTCTTGTTCTTTCTACACTGTTACACTATTTGAGAAGTGGATTGTTCCAGTATTGCGACATCCGCTTCTATATAGTATAAAAGCTACAAGGGTGCTGGTTATGTGGTCTTGACTCCCCTGGTGAAAAAGATCAATTGTCTTTTTGAAGATGAATTTGGTGGAATGTTTAACGGTTTTAATATTGAGTTGGGAGCGCAACTCAAGACGGTCTTTCTAATGCCCAATTCTTCTTAAAGATCTCTCGTTGATGTGGAAGAACCTATTCGGGGGCACGAATGAAGGACTTGTCATTCATGGGTTAAAAAGGGAGTACATTTCTAATATTACGTTTATTCAAGGGTGGGCTGTGTAGCCTAGTTGGTGAAATTTGATAATCTCTTTGGTGGCCTGTTAAATGGCTGGATATTCAATTTTGGAAAATAATGGAGATGATCACGTATGTATAGTCTCCCATTTCTAGAAAATCACTTTAAGAGAGAGTGTTAAAATTGTTAAAGTGTATTTTTTAGAAAGTATATTGGTTTTTATGTTATTGTATCATGAGTGAAGCAGTAAGAAGTTGCACTTGTAAGTTTGTGTAATAGGAAGTTATAAAACTACTAGATGGTTAGTAGTAATTGTTACAAATTGATAGTTATTGTCGGCAATATGATTGTAAAAAACTTCTATTTAAAGAGAGATGTATGTACAAATTGGTAGTTATTGTAAGAAATATGATTGTAAAAAACTTCTATTAAACAAAGGTGTCTGGTGAGAAATTTGGGTCACATGTATTACGATTAATATTGTGTGCTGAGATTGTAATGCCTTTATGTACCCATGGGTCACATGTGTTCAAAATTAATCATGGGTATCAAGCTTGTAATGCCTTTGTGTACCGCATGTTTTTTCTTGAATGAATGATTTTTTTCGACCTAATTTTTATTGTTCTTCTTCTTTCTATTTGGTTGTGAGCCTTGGGCTAATGTGACATTGTTACACTATTTAAAAAACGGATAGTTCTCATATTGTGGTATCCAGTCATTATCTACAAAAGTGCTTTTCATAGCTAAAGAAAACTTAGAAAGCGCATTGATGAGAAACAAACTTGCCCCTTTAAAGAGGGCCAAAATTGTAAGGGTGCGCGGATTGTATAAAGCCTAGGCTCTAAATAATCAACTTAGAGCCTACCTTCAAATAGTATCGATAAATGCAGTTTCAATATCAGAAATCTTTGTGATAGCCTTAAAATATATTTGTATCTTTATTTGTGAAATTTAAAGCTTCAAAAATGTTGTAGATCGACAGATCTATAAAAACTTGAAAATCTTGAAAATTGACCGTAAAAAAATACATTACAAAATACACTATTTCCAAAACTTGAAATCAATTTTTTTTCTCATGTCCATGCATCTTGATGTCAAGATGATCAAATTTGTGGATATCTGGGCATCAAAATAATCTTATCTAGTGAAATTTTTGAGGTAGGTTCAGATTTGATTATTTTGGGCCTCCGCTCTATATAAACTTTTCACAAATTGTAAAGCAATGGAATGAGATGTTGAACCCTTCATTGGCGAATCCAAGATAAATTAAATTTCTCAATAGCAAGCATATCAACATTAATCCTTGCAAAATCTACATGACCATAAACCAGATCCACACTTTCTTACACAAACCAAGGTCCCCATGCCATGCCAATCAACAATCATAAGAACCCTAAAATACACCAAAATCAGACACAAAAACAAATAAAAATGTAGATAAGTTAGAGAGAGAAAGACAAAGATAGAGAGAGGAGTTTAAGCCCTGGTCTTGAATGGAATGGCTCGGATGACTATCTGGTGATAAACAGCAGCAAGGGCAGCTCCAATGAATGGTCCAACCCAGAAAATCCACTGCCAAACAGAAACACACAAACACAATTTTAGAGAGAGGGAGTTTCTCACTAGAGTGAAAAAGTAGAAAAAGTAAACTCATTATCGTCAAATTTAAAAATAAAAATAAAAATTTAAGGGTCCGTCAGACAAATGATTGTCGCCCTCAAGGGCGGAGTATTGACAGCGGCTGCTTTATGTATAAGCCAAAGGTTATAATTATTTTCAACCCATTTTTCTCGAAATCCTGTTTAGGCGGGACCAACATTGGGCTTCAGCTCTTATCATCGTCAAATTTGTTTTCAAATAATTGAGATCGGCTATACAAATCCTATACAAATCCTAATTCCATGATAAATTTTAGCTACCTGTATAAAGCAACCTAGCCCTTTATCCGGGCTATGGGACCGGATTAAGAACAGGTCCTCTACCTTCTTAAACAAAAACCGGAAAAAGTAAAGTAAAGAATCAAATTTCAAATGGGCATCATAAGTTTTATAAAAGCATAATTTTTGTAGGGCCCCCTATGGACGGCCAAAAGCCATGTCCCAGCTTTACCTAGAGAGAGAAAAAAACCTAGAGAGAGAAAGTTAAATAAAGCAATAATACTCACATGGTCATCCCATGCCTGATCTCTGTTGAAGATGATGGCAGCTCCAAGGCTTCTAGCTGGGTTGATGCCTGTGCCTGTAATGGGGATGGTGGCCAAATGCACCAGGAACACTGCAAACCCAATTGGAAGGGGAGCCAGGATCTACATGAATATGAAGACAATTAGTCATCAGATTTCCTTAGAGTGAGAAAGCAAGCTAGAGAGAAAACTGCAGCATTTGAGATTCTGGGTCTACATGAAAAGAAGCTCAAATCCATCATGGAAGTGTGAGGAAGTCTGATTAAAGACAGGGAGGGTGAGGACTTACAGGAACATGAGAATCCCTAGCATTCCTCTTAGCATCAGTTGCAGAGAAGACAGTGTAAACAAGAACGAAGGTGCCGACAATCTCCGCACCGAGTCCATCGCCCTTAGTGTAGCCATGGTTCACTGTGTTCGCACCACCACCGAGAACCTCATACCTCCCCTTCTCGAACCCCTTCACCACTCCAGCTCCACAGATTGCACCCAGGCATTGCATTATCATGTAGAACACCGCCCTTGTAAGAGACAGCTTCCTCGCCAAAAGGAGCCCGAATGTTACTGCTGGGTTTATGTGACCACCTAGAGGGAGAAAGAGAGAGTGACGGAGAAATTAGAGAGAGAGAGAGAGAGAGAAGGGGAGTCCTTTTAAATGGGGTTTACAGGGAATGGAAGAGAGAAGAGTAGGAGCAAATAATGGAGGTTTTAGAGAGAGAAAGTGAGGGATTTAGAGAGAAGAAAAAAACCCCACAAAACTTTTGGCAGCCATTACCTGAGATACCAGCAGTGCAGTAAACAAGAGCGAAGATCATCCCGCCAAAGGCCCAAGCAATCCCCTGAATCCCCACCGAAGTGCACATGGTTTTCTCTTTCTTCACCCCCATAACTGTGAGCACAGTTATGTACAGAAAGAGAAAGGTGGCTATGAACTCTGCAATTCCTGCCCTCCAAAAGGACCATGACTTGAGCTCTTCAGGCTCAAACAATGGAGCAGGGGGTGGTTCCTTGTAGTCCTTGTCCCCGCTTTGAGCTGCAGTTCCAATGGGTTGTCTCTCTGAGAACTTGTTGGCTCCAAGCTTCACATCCTCTTCCTTTCCCTCCATCTTTCTCTCACTAACTTGTCTTTCTCTCTCTAAGATGGCTGCTGTTTTGATGGCACTCTCTCTCTGTAGACAGGGAAGATGGAATAGAAGACAGAGGGGAGGATGATTAGAGTGAGAAAGTGGGGGGGTTGGTTGCCCTTTTTATAGAGGTTCTGGGGTTGCTGTAGAGTGAGAAAAAAGGTGGGGCAATGGATTTCGTATTTTAACGGTAGGAAGGAAAGTATCTCAATCAATTTCTCTCTTTTTTGGTTTTGTTGCTGGATTGGTAAGGGGTGGCGCCGGGCCCGGGTCAGCGTTAGCCGTAGTCCTGCCCTTGTCCCTGTAGAATTGGCCCAAATTCTCATCCGTTGGAGACTACCAATGTAATCGGAACATACGTCGACAAAAAGATCGCCCTAAGATAATCATCATGTGGCTATTGAGAACGAATCAAATCAAATGGTTATATTTCTCGGTCTTTCTTGCTCGCTCCTACGGAACTTGGGTCGAAAAGATTAAAAAAAGCCAGTCATTCACAACCAATGAAGGATTCCCCCAACAGAGCCGGTCTAGGCCAAACTGAGCCGGCACCAGACCTTAGGCCACAAAATGTGGCCCTATTTTTATAGGGCACCAACCGAGGCAGGTTCTTGTCAAAGTGCACTGCCACTAGCCCTTGGGCCACAAAATGTGACCTAGGCCCTATCTTTCTAGGGTACCAACTGAAGCGGGCCAGGCCGCCAAGCCCATTGCCCGCCCCAGAGCTGAGTGTAAATATTGCACATCGTTCTAGAAGGAGGCAAAGAGGATGAGCGCTCTCTCTCTCTCTCTCCAAATTTTTGTTATCAAATATTGGATGTATTTGTTGTATAACAAATCAAATGGAATGCAATGTGTGTAATGCTTATCTAATCACTTATGGCCGGTGGTCTATGGTTTATGCAATATATTTTTTATTTATGGCCGGTGGTGTTTTGCAATATCATTAATGAATTTTTAACTAAATTCACCATAAATATATAAATTTAGCCAAAATAGTTTAATCCATAGGGCAAAATTCTTGCTAGTAATATTTTTTTAAATCTCAAATTATGGAGATGAAATTTCTAGAACCACGTGACTAAACTCAAGGAAGGAAGAAAAGAAAAAATAAATTAACTCTTAATTGCCAAAAATAAAATGCACAAGAACCATCTATTTCTTAAAGGGAGCCGTTTTGCATAGAGCCTAAGTTCTAAACAATCAAATTCGAGCCTACTTTTAAATAGTGTCCAAAAATGTAGTTTCAATCTTGTAAATATTTGTGATAGTATCAAAATATATTTTCACCTTTATCTATAAGGTTTAAAGCTTCAAAAATAGTGTATATCGCTAGAAAAATTTGAAAATCTTGAAAATTGACAGTCTAAATATGCGTTACAAAATACACTATTTCCAAAACTTTAAATCCATTTTTTTCTCATGTCCATACATCTTGATGTCGAGATGATCAATTTGAGAATATCTGGACATCAAAACAACCTCTTCTAATAAAATTTTTGAGGTAGACACGAATTTGATTGTTTAGAGCCTCAACTCTAGATAAATTTTTCCCTTTCTTTAAAGATCTAGATATTCAAGAACTAAAATCCAAATTTTTTGTTTAAAAATAATCACCTAGTGTCCTTAAATAGATCCCAAAAAACACTTGAGGCTGGAATAAACTTATATATATATATATATATATATATATATATATATATATATATATATATATATATATATATATATATATATATATATATATATATATTCACCAAAAGCTGGAATATTTAATGGTTTCTTCAACAAATTAATTCACAAGCAAGCTAACTCGTTCAGAATTATATTTCTGTAAAAATTTAAATCGTCATTTTCAAGAGAACTTATTGTCAAATGATATCATTGATGTATCTTTTCAGAATATAAGATGATGGGTCGTTTTCACTTTTCTAGTGGGCTAGGTGAAATTAGGTGGTGCCTTATATGGAACAAAATATATTGGACATTCAAATTCATTCATCAAACATGAATGAGGTTTAAATTTCATTTCCAAAGAAAAAGATTTACATTTTTTTTTAGGTATGACTCAATGGTAGCACTTGAGTTTCTACCGTTGACTAGTACACCCTAGCCGTTAGATGTTAACGATGGACATTTGAGTGTCTCTCTCTGCTCGGACTCCTTCGAATTGTCTATTGTTAACATCGAATGTTTGGAGAGTTGCTACAGAAAAAACCAAGTGCTCGACCCTTGGGCCTTGTTGGACATTCTGACCCTAAATCAAGATGTCCAAATGTGGCCATATTTTTGTCACAATCTTATAACATGGCTATTTTTTATAATTGGGATTATATACAATGAGACCATTTACTTTTTGCATGGGGATGTCACAATTATTTATAATTATCCAATGTGAAATCTGATAGCTTGGTTTGTCGCAGAGTTCGAAAAATTTTCTTTTGAACTTTAAACTTAGTCAATGAAATAAATTGTCAAGATTTATTGTGACCACTTTATACCAAAGGTAAATAGTCTCATTTTATACTTTCCCTTCATAATTTATGATTATTTCAGCCAATCAAAGTGAAATTCTTTCATAGTTTTATTTTCTATCAAAAAATTCAGCTACTTTCGAAAACCTTTGAACTATGTGTTAAAAAATGGCAGGTTAGATCAGAATCGCCTGATCCGACTCGAGAATCATTAGAGCTATCCTAATCCTTGAATATATCGAGAACCAGGTAGTTCCTACTCGGACTCGTTCAATTCTCTCAAGGAAGCAGCATATCAAACCCTATATTATTTTTATTATTTTTAATTTTTTACTTTGTTCTAAATTTTTTTATTTTTTAATTGGTTGATTGTCTCAATCTTATCGTTGACCCGTATAAGCGATTGGCCGACCAAGACCGATTTCTCGGATGGCCGGTTCGCTTTACTAAAACCGAATTTTTAGACATTACTTTTGAGTGAACTCCTAAATTGAAAAACATAAAATGATGTCACTTTTGAAAGCTCGCTCTCTCTCTATTTCATGTACAAATATGAGGGACCAACTTTTAATTTTTAGCCAAAACTCCATCTACTTTTAGAGAGTTTTTGCCAAATTTTTTACAATAAATTCAAAGTTACAAAGAAAAGTGACGTAAAGTTACACTGCTGGCCTAAAGTTAAAAACCCATTATGTGAGTCTTTATTCAATTTCACAATACCTTCGCTTCCTTAAATACAATTCGATAAAATAGAGACAGAGATAAAACATAGGGAAATTTACTTACGGACTTGGTTTTTATACCTTTACAGGCTCGAAAATGGGTTGTTATTTTTTAGAACGATTTCAATTTTTTTATTTTTTTTGCAAGGTTTGCCTCGGTTTGATTTTTCAAACATTGGACCATTAACTGTTGAAATTTTTTATGAAAATCAAGCGGCCAGAATAGCTCTAACATTGGACCGCATTCTGTTGAATTTTCTAAGTTAATTAAGCGGTCTGATGTTAGAACGATTAGACCGCATTATGTTATGACAATATTTATAAAAATCAAACGGTATGATGGCTCTAACATTGGACTGCATTCAGTTGAATTTTGTAACTTAATTAAGTGATCCGATGTTAGAACCATCATACCACATTCTGTTACGACATTTTATTATGAAAATCAAGTGGCTTGATAGTTCTAACATCGAACTGCATTCTGTTGAATTTTTTAAGTTAACCAAGCAGTCCGATGTTAGAACTATCGGACGACATTTTGTCCATCATTTTTATGAAAAAAAAAGAGTACAAAAAAAAAAAAAATGTAAGTATTTTTTATGAAAATCAAGTGGTTTTATGGTTCTATCATTGGGCCGTACTGTTGAATTTTGTAGGTTAACCAAGCGGTCCGATATTAAAACCTTCGGACTGCATTGTGTTGTAAATTTTTATGAAAATTAAGCGGCCAGATGTTCAAAAAATCAGACCGAAGTCAAACTTGGCAAAGAATGAAAAAAATATGGGAATCTATTCTTTAATGTAATAGCAGCCTATTTCCACATCATTATATTCTAATAGTAGAAAAACCCGTTCTGTGCATAAATTTTCTTAAAATATATCGAAACTTATAGCATCGTTAAAGATATAACCCTTGATAGAGTAAAATGATGTATCAAAATTTGTATAGCCAATCCAAATAGTTGAAAAAAAAATATTAAAAAATATTATTTTTTAATATAGATATTTATTTTTCAGAAATTAAGACAGTAGAAATTAAGTAATAGGTTTTTAAGACAATAATATTTCCTCAACCTAAAAAATGACCTGAACATGCAACTATATACTTCCACGTGGCATAATATTGGCCTCAGATAGGAAAGATAAATCCAATCAGATTAAAATATGTACCCATCTTTAGCCATGCCTTAAAAGAAACAAAAAGAAAAAAAATTCCTTTTTTTTTCGAAAAGTGACCCGTTGAGAAAGTGACAGCTTGGAGCCGTTTAAATCCAGCGGATAAGCACGGGACTACAAGCACAAGGATAACGGCTATCTTTGATGGCCCAAATTTACAAAGATACCCATGTTTCCTTACGGAAATAACAGAAGCAGCCTTCAATGAACTAAAATTCAGCTACTGCCCTTTAGAATGTCATTATTGCTGAAAAAGAGAACAGGTTAGAGAGAGAGAGAGAGAGAGGAGGGAGAAGAGATATGGTTTCTAGTGTTGCTGCCTTGTTGGGCTGTAAAGTTTATAATGGCCCACTGGAGAGAGAGAGATAAAGAGATGAGAGAGAGAGAGAGAGAGAAAGAGAAAGAGATGAGAGACCGAGAAAAGGAGAGGAGAGAGAGGGTCATAACCCAAATGAGGAAGGGGAGAGAGAGAGAGAGAGGAGAGGGAAAAAGGGTCATTGCTCAAAGGGGGAAGGAGAGAGAGAGAGGAGAGAGGAGAGAGAAAGAGGGTCATTGCTCAAAGGGGGAAGGAGAGAGAGAGGGTCATGGCCCTAAGGGAAAGGAAAGAGAGAGGAGAGATTTTCTTAAGCTGCGTGCTAGGTTGTAAATGCCAATCATAGAGAAAGAGAGAGAGAGAGAGTATATGAACTTTTCTTTTTTATTATTGCAGTGGCTAATCATTCCCCACCTAAACAAGCTTTATATATGTTATCTTTTGATTAATAAATTGTTTGATTTGAAGTTGATTAATGATAACTTAGTGCCTCAATTCATGGGCAAGCAATAGTTTTTGAAGAACAATAAGGAAACAAATAACATATAACATAAAGAATGAACCACTCCTACCCATTTCTTATGGCTAAGGAGATAAAGAATGTTTTCAGGAACACTCTCCATTTCTTATGGGCCATACACATCATATTAATACTACAAAACTATAGAGAAAGTTGAACTAAAACAAAGTAAAAAAGAAGAAAAAAAGAGAAGAGCAATCATGTTGAACAACTCATATTTTCAAGCAGCCCTAGTGGGTATCCCCCCCTGGCCACATGAAACCATAGGCCCACCTGTACCCTAGGACTATGCATATTGAAATGAGACCAATTAGAGAGAGTGTGTGTTTAGCATTTCAAGTGTCGAAGCACATCTTTTTGTTTTAACTCATGTTGAGGTTCGGTACTTGAAGTGTTGGACCCATTTGTCAATATCAAGTACTAGAAATGCCAAATTGGTATACCTACCTCTTTCCTCTCCGTCTTTACCCTTCTAATTGCTATCTCACCCTTATCTCCACCGTTGCCAATATCTCTCTCTCTCATACACACAAATTGAGGATCCAAATGGCAAGGTCTATCAGGGGGTCTTATTGAATAGATCATCATCATCATCAAAACATTTTTTTAACTAATTAGGGTCGGCTCTATGAATTATGGCTCGTCATGCTGCTATATTAAGGGCAATACCCTCAGCAAGGTCATAAGTTCCCATATATTTTCTCACTACTTCCAATCATGTCTTTAGTCTCATTGAGTAGATACGAAGCCTTCTTTTTGTAGTGGGCAAACCCCAATTTTGTCTTCGTGGCCATCTTCGTCCAATGCTTCTCAAAGAGTATTATTGTCCTCTCAATTCTCTTGCTTCTTTTGCTCTTATTTTGTTTCATTTGTGTTCTATTTTTGAAAAAACTAGATTCATGTGTGCCTCAATTTTTTGTTACCTAGATCTTGATTACTAATTAGAATCTTTTCATTTGTTGGTGGTTTGTATTTTGTGTCTGGTTTCATGGGTGGATTGATTCATACGTTTTGATCCGTGATGAAGAGTATGAATTGTATATAATGAGACCATTTATCTTTAATACAATGTGATTACAATTACTTATAACCATCTTATGTGAAATTTGATAGGCCGGGTGCATCAAAAAATTAAAAAAAATTGCTTTTGAAATTTGAGCTTGGTCGATGGAATAAATATAACCACCCAATTTTACATCCAATAGTCAATATTAATTGTGACTGTACAAAATGTAAACGGTCTCATTCCATACTTTTCCTTTGCTTTATGGTATGTCGTAATGTAAGGATTCAAATAGAACTCTCAGGAATTTTAATGGCTAGTCTACATCAACAGAACATGGACTTTACATAAATCAATTGCCTCATAAAATCCCGATAAGATCTTAGAGAAAAAATCAAAGGAAATTTTATCAATATGACAACCACTAAGGTCATCCTAAACTAGAAAATATAAAAGAGAAAACAATGAAATAAAATGAGACAAAAATTATCTATTCTTATCAATTTTCCATAATATGCCAAGACTAGTGTTAGAAAGTGCGACTCGGACCGAGTAATGGGTCCTGGCCCTAGCTGATTACACGAGCCAAGTCCGAATAACTTGGCCAATTAGTGTTGAGTATTGTAACAGCAAAAAAAAGGTTAAAAAGTTATAAAAAAACATAAATAAATAAATAAATATATATATATATATATATATATATATAAAAGAAATGTATGTTTAAAGTAAGATTAAGCAAAACACTTCAAAATGATATTAAAAGAGTAGGGAAAACAAAAATTTTAAAAATCAACATCTTGGGGTATTTTTTAAATAATTAAAAAAGAAGGGAAAAATATAAAAATAAGTATATATGGCCCAAGCACTTCCCAATCTTTACCAAAATGATAGAAAACATATTTTTAAAAAAAAAACCATATCCTAAATAAATTCCTTATTTTAATAAATTCCTTATTTTTTTCGATACCCTCAAGTTGGACACCCATCTCAAGACAACTCCGGCTCGACAAGGGCCGAGCCCGAGTTGCTCAGCTGAGTAGAAACTATTTGGCCGATTTTAGGAACATGCCAAGATTGTAAAAGAGGCATTTTAAAAGGAATTGTGTACCATAAGACCGTATATCTCTAGAAAGGAGGTCATAATTAATTCTAGTAAATAGGACACCTAAGAGCATGTTGCAAAGTTCGAGAAATTTTATTAGATTTTGAGCTTGATAAATGAAAGACTTTTAGCCATCTACCAAACAAAAGTAATGTAGTCATCCTTGTACAAAAAGGTAAACATTCCTATTGCATACAATTTCATTTTAAAATGCCCAAACTTTCTATGATTTTCCTACAACATAAAATTTATATACTTTTCCTTATCCGACTTTCCATTTTGAATGGAGGGTTAAGATTGTCTCAATCACAATGTCACGTCTCTACACTATTTTATTTTTAATTTTTGATATATAATATTTTGACACCAAATTTTGAATGTCCAATCCTCTACTAAACTCGTATATGTAAAAAATATAAAAGCAATATTCTTAATAAAATAAAATGATCAAAATACCCCTGAAAAATTCAAAGTATAGTTTGGTCATTATATTTTATCGAAAAATTATTTTTAATATTTTTTGTAGGTGCGTCCCAATGAGATGATGACACGTACCAAATTTGATATTCATACACTTTGTATAAAAAAAAATTAAAAATAAAATACTCTGAGGCATTGGATTTAGAATCAAACAGTAAGTGTCTCACTTGATCAAAATTAGATGGCTAGATAGTATGGGAATCATAAATCTTCTATGTTATAGGGAAAGTATAGAAACATTTCCCTTTTAAAATTTGCTCATGAAACGGGCTTTGTCAAAATGTAACTGCACAATGTCCATGTGTGCTGACTAATGATATTTCATCAATTCTACTCGTGATGACATTGATGTGAGTGTGATTATTAATGGCTATAAAAGATCGTATCAAGCTTACAATGCATTGAGTGACTAATGACAACATGAATTCTACTCATTGATGTGAGTCTGATTATTAATGGCTATAGAAGATTGGATCAAGCTTTTCACAAATACTAGTCTCTATCAACTAATCTTAAATAATATAAACCATGTAAAATTTGCTCAAAAGTACCCCATATCAAGTATCATCGCTTGTCCATCTGTCCCTATGACTTGAAGTGGGTAAGATTTGCTCAAAAATACCTCATACCAGTTATCATCTCTTGTCCCTGGATATCCACTATACTTGAAAAAAGAAAATGGCTTCAAGATATCCACTATATTAGAAAAGGAAAATTGTTTGATAGCTGCAGCCCTATCAAAATAAGCGAAGCCTCACATCGTAACTCATTGAGAATTGCAATTCAAGTATTTAAAAACTTGAACATTATGTTTGTGAAAACAAAATAAGATTTAAAGCTCTAAAACTAGTATATATCGCAACAAATTATCTAGACCATCCATTTCGCCCTAAAAATAAGTGTTCATAGATCAGCAATATTTGTACCATTTTTTTAGTTTTAAATTTTATTGTTGCTAATGGAAATCAATTTTAGAGTCATAATGGAGATTTTTGTTGCCAAAAGTGCTTTCCAGACAAAGATTCGAGGTGAACTTCATCCTTAGAGAAAATCTCATAGAAAGCTTTTAAATTAGCTATTTAGTTTTGTTTCCTGATGCTTTATGATTCAAGCATTTCTTAGCAATATTATTTTCTGGTAATGATGAATTAATTTCATTTCATATAATGATCTATTATTTCTCATTCATTTGTAACTAAAATTCTGTGGTTTGTTGTTTCGATCTAATTTTTCCTAGCATATTTCGGGTCTTTCTTTTTAAGATGCGAATGTTTCGCATAGGGGCATTAGCAAAAATTGTTTTTAAAAAAATCGATCTCTTAATGGGAAACCCTAACATTGAAAGTAAATCCCTATCTTTGATATTGAAACCTTAGGATTTAGGCTGGTGAAGAGGTTTATAAAGGGAATTCGTCGACTAGGGGTGGCAATAGGTTGGGCCCGGGTCCAGACCGGACCCGATCCAAGGCTTAAAATACCTATGTATTTAACTATATTTAAATATATTTTATATATTGGGATCAAAAAAATATTATCAGACCGAGATCCGATCAGACCCAGACCCGAATAATATTCGAAGTCCAAGATTTGGACCCGGACACCCAACCTGCTAGGCGTAATTTTGGACCCATACCCAAACCTGGATCAGGTCTACCACGAGGGTCCCTGGTCATGTCTGGGTCCATTGCCATCACTAGAATTTGAGCCTCGTTGCTGACTCTTCTATAGATCTCTTTCTCTCTACTTTTTCTACTCTACTGCTTTTGCAAATTTCTTATATTCTCTCTATCTTCATAAATGTAGATTGATGATTTGTTTAGCAATGTTGCAAAAAGCGTCCAAGTTGGCCCGAAATTGAATTTAGGGTTCTCCTAGTGTGAAAAGAATCAAAATTGAAAGATTTTTCAATTTATTTCTAGGTTAAAAATTTAGTAAAGTTTGTTCAAACTCCTAAAACTTATTGTTAATTATTACTCTTAATTATATTGTTATAGTTCCTTATAAATTTCTTAAAATATATATATACTTCAAATATAAAAATATTACATGCATATATAATTTACCAAGTCTTGGTTATGGTTATGAATACAAATATTTTTCTCTAACTTCAAGATTTAAGTGCATATAAGTTAGTAAAGTTTCTCAAGAGTTTTAAATTTCAGGAAAAAGTTTGTTTCCTTGAGTTTGAAGAAGCAAATCAAATTCAAATTGTAATAACCATGCATGTTTTACTAAGCTTTGTGTGCATTTTGAAATGGGAAAGTATATCATGAGACCATGTACCTTTGGCATAAGGTAATCACAATTAATCTTGATCATTAAATTTAAAATTGGGTGCGTGCATTTATTTCATTGATCAAGCCCAAAACTCAAAATAATATTTTTCAAACTTTGTGACACCTCAAGATATCAAATTTCATATTGGATAGTTATAAGTAATGTGACTTCCTTGTATCAAAGTTAAATGGTCTCATTGTATACAATCCCGAACAGAAAATAAGTCTTTAAGTTAAGTTTGCTATCCTGTAACTTTTGAAGTTTGAAAATTTACTTAGATGCATAACCAGAACCATACTTATATTTCTCATATAGTTATGACGATTAAGCATATGATACATTGATATGTGCATTAATCTTCTTGTAATATGATTAATTATAAATATATGTGGATATATGTGCATTTGGAGTGCACGTATATGTATATATGTGTGTCTAGGATGCCTCAAAACGAAGGTGCATGCTTAGGTGCCTACATCGCGCCTAGGGAGCCAGAGCACCCGAGATGCAATTTATCCCACTTTAATGGATATTCCTATTGGGAAGGGGCTGGGATCGTAGTGGTAGCACCCTACATCCTAGTCATTTTGATTTCCATTTTTATTGACCCCACCCCATTAATACCTTTAAAAAACTAAAAAAAAGGTAGGGGTTTATCCTCCCCACTGAGTTACTCAAAAATTCAATAATACCACCCCATTAATACCTTTAAAAACCTAACTCTTAAAAAATGGGTAGGGGTCTATTTTCTCCAATAAGTTACCCAAAAAAAAAATTTGGTTTCTTTTTATTCTTGCTTGGCTATTGTTACCTTGGCCAATGTATCAATGATCTCTGTCTTCTCCCATAAATGGATCATCTGCCTCTCTCTCTCTTATATTTCTTTTCTTAATCAAGTTATTTTTTTAATTTTTATTAAATAGCATTCTTGCTTCTTTTGCTTCCTCTCTCTCTCTTCTATGACTTATTTGGTTTTTGAGACCTCAGTTTTTTTTAAAACATTATTGTCTTTGATCTCTCTCTCTCTTTTATAACCCTAGTTTTTCGAATGGGAGTAGAGAACTTTGGGAGACCTACAAAAAATATGTATTGACTGGACTACTTAAAATTCTTTACAAACATAAGGCATGCAAAAATTTAAACTAAAATTTGGAACTGTCCACTAACAAATTCCATATCCTTTAAAAATGCATGTGCATATATAATTTTTTTTTAACATTACGTAAAAATTTTCATTAAAAGAAATTCATGTGCATATAGCTAGAAGCTTTAGATTAGCACCAAAAAAAAATCTTACTATAACTGACTAATTTAGAGCTCAAGAGGAACCCTGAAAACTTACTTCAGCAGTTCTCTTCTGGCAGGCTCTAACTTTAGATATGGTTTGTAATTCTTCTGTGTGCTTCACCGTTATTTCTATGCTTATTACTCATTTCCCTTTTGCATACTTTTTTTGACAAATGTTAATAATATTATTAATGCTCTTGAAAAGTAATTACATTATTAGAGATAACAAGATAAGATAAAGAGGCTTCCCCTTTGGCTAGACAATCCGGCATCGAGTTTGCTTCTCAGTAAACAATGGTGAATGAGACCGTAGTGGTAGAAGACAGGTCCATGATGCGCAGCCAGAGAGATCTAAGTTTCCACATAATAAGATGTTCCTTATTACACTACTTAATCACATTAGGAGAGTCCCCCTCTATCCAGCATGAAAGGCCATAGTTTCTCTCGCTAAAAATCTTCAAGCCTTGATATAGCGCATGCAGTTCAGCGAGGTTTGCCGTTGCATACCCTATCTCCTAGCATACGAAAAAAGGGTATTACCATCACAGTCTCTCAAAATGGCACCAATACCAGCTATCCCTGAATTACCAAGAGAACTTCTATCAAAATTGAGTTTCAAGTACCCATAGAAGGTGCTATCCACAGGCTTTTAAGTCTAGACCTAATGGCACCCAACTGAAAAAGATTGTTGAGGTTAGCAAAAACATCAATCTAGGTCGCACCCCATTCCACCTTTGAGACAGAATGAATGCCACGACCAGATCCAACACTTAATAGAATGAATCTGACCATCCAAAGGTAGAGAAACTCCTTCGAAAGTTCTCCTATTCCTCTCTTTCTAACCTCCCAAAGAATAAGTCCTTTGGCAATCTTCCACAAAGACTTACCAGCCTCCCAGAGGTGCGGTAATGAAAATTTAGTAACAATACCCTCCATTGTCATAGGTAGAGCCCAATTAATATTGACCACCCCAAATAGCCAATACCAAATTTGGGCTGTAAAAGGGCAATGTATGAAGAGATGCGCACCAAATTCACCATCATCTTTACAAAGCAAACAAACATTTGGTAGAATCTTATCCCTTTTAATCAGATTGTCCATAGTTAAGACCTTGTTCACAGCAGCCAGCCAAATAAAGACTTGTACTTTATGGGGTATGGGCCATTTTCAGATTTGAACAATCTGAAGGCAAGATCACCTCCACCGATAATGAAAAAGAAGATCGTAGGAAGATTTTGGCCGTGAATAAACCATCACTCTCAATTTCCCATACCATTTGGTCCTCCGCATCTGCAGAAATATAGATTGTTTCAAGTAATTCCATTAACGCACACCATTGGGCAAAGAGTATGTCGTTTAGTCTCGCATAGGGCAATGAGATATTCTAAGATAAAGAGTCACCTATTCTCTCAATCGCCTCATAAACCTTAATATTGGGTCTTGAAATTATTTGAAATAATTATAGGAAGAGAGACTTAAGAAGATACTCCCCCACCCACTTATGATGCCAAAATGATATTTGGTTGGCACACCCTACAGACCATCTAAAATAACCAGGAATCATAATCATAGGTCTGCATGAAACTATATTTCTCAACATTTTGGAGATAACCCCCCCCCCCCCCCTCTACCACCCCCAAGCTAAACTCCCGACCAGCCCAATCCATACTTAACAAAAAGGACTTGGAACCACAGCTGCTCTTTCAAATAGAGACTCATCCACCACCATTTACACAACAAAGCTTGATTAATCAGTCTAATACTTCTAATGCCCAGACCCACTTCCTTCTTGGGAGTACATACCATCTCTCATCTAAGAAGATGGAATTTCCACCGATCGCTAGTGGAGCCCCAAAGGAAGTCCCTCATCATCTTTTCGATCTTATTTGCGGTCAAGGTAGACATATTAATTAGGGACATCTGATAAACCGAAAGGTTTGCTAAACAAGATCTTAAGAGTGTCACTCTTCCACCAAGAGATAAGTATTTGGGTTTCCATAAATCTAACTTACATTGAACACTCTCAACCACTCTATCCCATACTGCTAAAGGAAATCTAGAGTCAGAAATTGGTAAATCAAGATAAACATGAGGACAAGAACCAGCGTTGCAGCCCATCTCTGTAGCCAAGGATTCGATCCAAGACTCAATAAAGTTAACACCCACTAGGGATGATTTATGAAAGTTTACTTTAAAGACAATAGTCCACATCACAAAAAATAAGAGTATCATTAGCATATTGCAAATGAGAGATCACCATACCTGAATTAGCAACAGAAAACCCCGAGAAATGCCCACTCTCTCCACATTGCTCAGCATTAAGTTGAAACACTCAGCATAAATAGTAAATAAGAAGGGAGTGAGAGGATCCCCTTAGCGAAAACCTTTAGAAGTTTGAAAAAAACCAATCGGGCTACCCTTGAATGGTATCAAAAAATGGGCAGAGGAAAGACACCCAGCCATCTAGTTCCTTCATCTATCACCAAACCCCATGGATTTCAAGATTTCTAGCAAGATTCCCCCACTCCACTCGATCATAAACTTTCTTCATATCCAATTTAAGCAAGATACCAGGCTTTTTACTTTGAGCTCTCAAGTGGATACATTCTTGTGCAATCAAAACACTATCTGTGATCTGACGGTCTTTGATAAAAACAGATTGGATGTTAGAAATAGGGGAAAGTAATACACTTTTCAAGCGCTCTGCCACACTTTTGCTATGATTTTATAAAGGTTAGTTAAAAGGCTAATAGGGCGGATATCCAACAGGCTAGAAATCAGAGGCTTCTTCAGAATTAGGGCTAGAAAGGTGGAATTCACCCTTTAAAAATATCCCCTCTAATGAATAAACCCCTTAACAAATTCCAATAATTCACTTTTAACCAGCTCCCAAAATCGATGAAAAAAAGCTAGAGGAAAATCGTCCTGGCTTGGAGCTTTATCCCCGGCATAGCAAAAACCGTCTTGCACAATTCCTCCATAGAGATATCCTTTTTCAAAAAATTCTTTGATTCTACCAAGAGAACTTTAAAGGGGACTCTATTAAATGATGGTAAAAGAGTGACTTCTTTGGTAAAAGTCTTCTTAAACTGATTAATAACGGTTCCTTGCAGCGCATCTTCGTTTTCCAAATCTATCCCAGGGATAGACAACCCAAAGATATCATTTTGTATTTCCCTTGTGCATATTTAAAAATAGGATTAGGCACCTCAAGAAAACGTATTTTTCTCCTTGATTTTTTATCTATCTTTCTCTCACAATTTCTTCTCACATCTCTCTCTCACGTCTCTCGCTCTCTCTCACATCTCTCTCTCCCTTAAAGATAGGGATTAGGCACCCTAGGGTTTTTTAATTTAGAAGTTATATGTCATACATACACTCTAGAATTAGGGCCCCTTTGTATTTTTGTGACACGTGTCCACCCCGTAACTCTGGCTTAATATGTAGATAATCTATAATTCACAACCCTTCAAATTACAAATGTTAATATTAGAGTAAGTTGTGATGGGTGGATTTACAAAATTTGAGGTGTCCTTTTAAAAAAAAGTGCGGTTTGTATAGAGCCGAGGCTCTAAATAATCTAAGTAAAGCTTACCTTCAAATAGTATCGAGAAATGTGGATTCAATACTGAAAATATTTGTGATAGCCCTAAAATATATTTTTATCTTTAACTATAAAATTTAAAGCTTCAAAAATAATGTAGATCGAGCAAATTTATGAAAAATTGAAAATCTTGAAATTGGACGGTCCAAAAATGCGTTACAATATGCACTATTTTTAAAACCATTTTTTTCTTATGTCCATGCATCTTGATGCCAATATGATCAATTTGAAGATATTTGGGCATCAAACCAACCTCTTCTAGTGAAATTTCTGAGGTGGGCTCTAATTTGATTGTTTAGAGCCTCAACTGTTTAGAGGCTCAACTGTTTAAAGCCTCAATATGATCAATTTGAAGATATTTGGGCATCAAACCAACCTCTTCTAGTGAAATTTCTGAGGTGGGCTCTAATTTGATTGTTTAGAGCCTTAACTGTATATAAAATTTTTCCTTTTAAAAAAAAGTTACTTTTCCTGATATATTGCTCATCGAGTAAGGGAATTTATGTAAATATTACTAAAGGGCAATGGGCACTTTTGTCATTTTCATAAGGGATAAAATTAAATTTTAACCGAAAAACAAGGGTACTCTATAAACTTTTTCCTTTTAAAAAAAGTTACTTTTTATGATATATTTTTCATTAAGTAAGGGTATTTATGTAAATATTACTAAATGACAATGAGCACTTTTGTCATTTTCATAAGAGGTAAAATTAAATTCTAACCAAAAAACAAGAGTACTCTATAAATAAAATTTATGGACACTAAAAATACCATTTTATTTTTTAAAAAAATCTAATTTGCCCTTACTTAAAGATTAAATTATATATTAAAAAAATTTAAACAAAAAATAATAACTATTTCAATAAATACACTCATCACAACTCATTGTAACATTAACTTTTATATTTTGAGGGGGTGTTAACTCTAGAGAGAAATATTTGAATAGTAATTAGGCTTTTGCACTTAAAATTTGCTAATTGCTTCCTGCTTCCTGCTTCAAATTTAACATTAGTATACTCTCTCCAATCAGATAGAGCCAAGAAATGGATAGATAGCATTTGTTAATGATATTCATGCTCTATCCCCTCCTCAACTAGATTACATATATCATGTCAATAACCTATTAAGGAAGTTGCTAATCTTGTGATATTTCTCTCCTTCTTTGTCGATATATTTGGCTTTTATGCATCATAGTTTGTTATGAGTATATCCTTGTACATTATTGTAGCGGAAACACAAGGACAATACAAAAAATCACATGGATAGTTGAGGTTACATATTGTTTTCGAATCTTATCATATTTTTGTTTGATGTTGATATTTCTTCCATCTAAATGTGCAGCTACTCCATATCGAGAGTTTGATGCTCACATCTACCGATCAACTTCATAATTATTAGAACTAGGAATACAAATTCGAAATGCTTCACACCAAGTCTTCTCTGACACAATATGCACGCTTGAGTAGGGTAAGGCAAAACCGTTGTTGCATGGTGGGAACTTCCCCCATATTGCTATCAATGTCTTCATGTCGCAAACATAAATTCTGAGCCATCGATGGACAGCCCAAGATTTCTTAAATCCCCAACTAAGTTTTTTTTTTTTTTCACTAAGGTTTCTAGAGATAAGGAACTAGGAGGAAGAGAGGCATGTATAGGCCTTGGGTCTATAGAGAGAGAAGTTTTTGAGAGGCATGAAACTCCCACCCCATATTGGATCTTGGATGGGCCCAAATTTAATATGGGACATTGGGCTCAAATTTTGAAAATGATTTTAATTTGTAGAAAAAAACTTAAAATTCAAATGCGAAAGACAATCATGAATATTAGTTCAGCCCATATTCAATTTAAGCCATTGGGCTAACATCATAGTTGATAGCTAGTGGATTAATATCGTCTTATATATATATATATATATATAGGGAAAAGTTATATAGAGCCGAGGCTCTAAACAATCAAATTGAAGCCTATCACAAAAATTTCACTAGAAGAGGTTGTTTTGATGTTCAAATATCCTCCAATTGATTATCTCGACAACAAGATGTATGGAGATGAGAAAAAAATGAATTTCAAGTTTTGGAAGTAGTATATTTTTTAATGCATTTTTGGACTGATAATTTTTAAGATTTTCAAGTTTTCATAGATATGTCGATCTACACTATTTTTTAAGCTTTAAACTTTATAAATAAAGATGAAAATATATTTAAAGGCTGTCACAAAGATTTCCAGTATTGAAATCACATTTATCGATACTATTTGAAGGTAGGCTCTAATTTGATTGTTTAGAGCCTAGGCTCTATACAAATCACACCTATATATATATATATATATATATAGTGTGTGTATGTGTGCGTGCATATATGCATATGTGTATATGTGTGTGTTTTCATTTGCATGTTCTAGTTGGTCCTCCAAGTTACGTCACCATGGTTATCGTTAAGGTGTGTACACGCAATGGAAACATGTGTCCAAGACATCAACCCAAAAGTACCTATTTTTTTAAAAAGGAAAAGGTTTCTACACTTGTCCTACAATATATATCCCCCCTCCCTTCCCCTCCTCAATTCAGCCCGTCCAATTTATATCAAGTGAGCTACCAATCGTTTGATTAGATATGATGTCTCAAAGTATTTCATTTTTTATTTTTTTCTACAAATTGTATGAATATCAAATTTGGTACATGCCATCTTCTAAATGGAGCGTAACTAAAAACAATATTAAAAAAAAATAATGATAAAATATAATAACATAAATACCCTTTGAATTTTTCAAAAGTATTTTGGTTATTTTATTTTATTGGTCATCTACTCAAATTTGTCGGCCGAGAGAAGGGTCACATGTATTTTATGTGGACGGGATCACATGTAAAGCTTTTGTGTATTGTGAGTCCACTCCCCAAAATCTATCTTGGAGATGGATTTTAGATCCAAAATCTTATAGGATCATCTATACCACCATGATCATGAATTAGAAAGTTATGAATCTTGAGCCTTAAAAATATTTTATTTTATATTTTTTAAAACATTCATGTTAGTTCTTCAAATATCATTATATCTCCATTATTTTTGGAGTTCTAGATTCATGGATATGAGACAAAAAATGAATTTCCAATGGTGTGAAGTGTGTTTCAATTCTAAATACCTCAAAAGCTAGATCAAACACATGTGACACATGGGTTTCAGAACCACTCATTAATTACACAATTTTTAAAATATTGGGGCAAAAAATCTAGAGCATTTGATATCTAAAAAAAAAAAATATTAGAAAAGGTGGTTCTTCTCTTCTTAATAAAAGGCATATATATATATATATATATATATATATATATATATATATATATATATATATATATATATATATATATATGCTTCAAACTAATTATCAAATAATACTCCCGTCATTTCTCTCTCTTTCTTTTTTATTTCTTATTTTTCAAAATTCATAAACCCAACTTTGTATTTTGGTGAACCACGATAGCACATGACTAACCACTAATACACCTCATACAACCACTAGAGCTAGTGATAAGAGATATAAGAGGACTAGGTTTATGGGTTGTGAGAAATAAGAAATAAAGAGAAAAAGTGAGTGTACTTTCATAATTAATTTGGGGTACTTAATGAAAATTTAAATAGAAAAGAAGAAAGCAAGGACATTTGAAAGGGGTCACAACGATATTTTCCCTTAAACTAATAAAATTTTATTATTCTTAACCTTTTTTTGTTATTTTTGTTATATCAGTCATTGCCATTATATACCGGAAAATCGTCTCATACGGGCTAGACCGCATGACTACATATTCGGTTTAAAAAATGTAAAGCATCCATCTTAAAGATGGATGATGGATGCAAGTAGGTGTTCCATCTGAAAACAAGGGAAACTAACGGTCAAAATATTTTTTTATTAGAATTTATTATTTCTAGCTTTTAAAAATTTACTTAGTTTTTTCGTATTCATGATCTTCGTATTAGAGATTACATGTCCTTAAAAATTAAGTCCAAAAATCCATCTCAAAAATAGATTTATTAATAGGCCCACATTCCAACATATGCAGGCTTGGCTGCATAGAAACAGGGTCCTTATATACAAAGGAATTGTCTACTATAAGACTATTCACTTATGATACAAGGAGGTCACAATCATTTTTAACCATTGGATGTACAATCCAATAATTGAAATGTGTCATAACATTTGAGTTAATTTTTATTAAACTTTGTGCATCAATGACATATCCTCAACTACTCGATTTTATATCCAATAGTCGATAATGATTAGTGACTTCTTTGTATCAAAAGTAGATGGTCTCAATATAGATGGTCTCATTATATATATTTCCATAAACAATTTTCTAAATTTCCCACTTTTAATAAAATCTATTTTTCAGCGAGTCATCAAAGGACCTTGAACATTGAATAATGTGTTGTGCCCTTGGTCATTCTAACCACCTTGTGAAGTGCCTCAATGCCCACTTGCATAGAATTTGACTAAGAGTTTTGGGAACCTCTTCACATGTTACCTATTATTTGGTTTAATTTGAGCCAAATGTTCCTTAGAAACTGTGTGTCAGAAATCGGCTTGGTCATTTGCCGGATCCTATATGGCTTCGTGAACTGGATCAATTCACCTGTAATGAATTGGTAAAAAAATTTCAAAAATACAATTGGATCAATTCAGCTGTAATGAATTGGTAAAAAAAATTCAAAACTACAAAAAAATAAAATATGCAATTTGTGAAAAATTGATGATCAATTTCACATTCTAGTAAAATTCAAAGATAACTAAAAACTGAGAGTCTAGTTCTTGTCTAAGTGTCATACAGTCATTTTACCATCTAAAGTGCAGTAAAACAACAAAAACATTCATAGAAATCAATTGAATATCAACAATACAAGTAAATAAGTCGAAACATGGAATCAAGTACCAAGAAGATCGACGAAATGTCAAAGTCATACGGGCCATTGTCATCCTGATCACCGCCATGCCATTGAGTGAATTGGTGGAACAAGTACAGGCGTTTTGGAACCATGCTAACTATACCCAACCCATTAGTGTGACAAGGTGTATCTTCTTCCTTGTCTGCTCAATCTAACGTCCTGGCTCTCACTATCTTGCTGATAGGGCTTAGGCTCACACCTCCTTGGCCGGCCTCCTCACCCCTATCATAATATTCGGTTCCTTACAAAACTAGGGCACCATGGCCATGTAGTCCCTAAGGAACCCCAATTGTACTACTTACTGCCGGCTTTGTTATCTACCTATATTTTTTTGGGTAAGTTAAAAGTGGTGGGATTTGGGCTGGTGGGATTTGGGCTCCTATCTTTTTGTGAAAAAGGAGTCAAAGACTTCACCATGAGGCTCTACTAGCAATGCAGATCCTCCTGGCATGTTCTTGTTGCAAGATCCATCTAGGCCTCATAATCTTTTCCCCCTTGCTGGTTGGATATGGTGATATCCAAAAATTACTCATATAAGGAAATATTATATGGGATTGGGATTGATATTAATAAGTTTATAAAAAAAATTAAAATCCAAAAAGATTAGGGGTCTGTTTGATATCTTAATATTTCAGGATAATAAAAAATCTTTCATTATCTTAATTATGTTAGTTTGTATTATAGTTACCGGGAGCTCCCAACGAGTTCCAAGACCTAGCTTCAGCGTTCCGTGGACGGGATCTCGTCCGAAACCCGTTCCCAACTTTTTGGGAGCTCGCTCCTATTTTTTAGGATTCTCGATCTTATTCACAACAGAGCTCGCTCTCGCTACCACATAAATCTCGCTCCCACTGTCCCATAGAACATGTTCCCGAACAAATTAGATCCCTGCTTCCAAAATTTTAGGATCACGATCCCTGCGTTCCCGGAACTCCATCCTTAGGGAGGATCCCACCATGAACAAAAACAGAGCCACCCACCATTAAAATAGTAGGGTTATCAGCTAAAAAATGTGTAGAAATTGGGTCTCCATGACTCAAAACAGCTATTTTAGCCCTAATTCCATATGGATAATTTTTGGGTACTCTATTAAAAATGTTAATTTGCTTTTCCAATCCTTTACAAAGGTTTATCATTTGAATTCCTATAGAAAACCAGTCACCCCAATTCTTGAATTCGTCAATGCCAACTTTTATAACATACCTGAAATCTCCTTGTATATTCAGGCTTTCATGGTTTTCTTGTAAAATTAACAGCTTCCCATTTGATTTCTCTGCGTCTTGCTTGAGTTTAGAGAAAGAGTCAACCTAATGTGAAGTCAAACAAATGTGTTCATGAAGTTAGAGAGAGAGAGAGGGGCACGTTTTGGCAGATGTGTCCATTGGATTAGGGATCGGGAGGTTGAAGAGGTAGTGAATGTGAAAAGGTGGTGAATGTCTCGTCAAGAGAGAGAGAGATAGAGAGAGAGGGAGAGAAAGAGAGAGATGACAAGTGGAGATTGGCTCCAAGTTAAGCGGAACGCAATCCAACCTTGAATGGAGCTTGATCCACTCTAAATAAGAATGCATTTTTTTTAGATGGGGGCGCGACTCAACTTTAAATGGGATACCATTCCTGTTGTATGTATGATACTAATGAGCATGTGAACTAAATCCCATTTTAAATGAAAATCGTTCCGTTAAATGAGGGCCTCGATCCCAATGTATCGGGAAGGTTTTCAGTTCATACAAGATCTCAATTCGTAACTTTTACCTTCACCGGAACTCATTCCCCGAGCTCCGGAGCTTTAGGCAACCCTCGACCCAACTCTCCTGCTCCCGTTAACTATGGTTTGTATGTCATGTTAAAAAATTTGTACAACTCTCCGACTCTCTCCACTCGTCTCTCTCACAATAGAGACCCATCTATCTCTCTCTTTGAGGCATGTGAGCCTAGATGGAAGAAGGCTTATCTAGCTCCGCTGCTCATGAGCCTTAGAAGATGAATTAATTCAAAGCAGGGCCCTATAAGCAAAAGAATCCACCATTGAAAAAACTAGTTCGAGCTTGAATGGGTTTGAATGACCCTATAGCGGTCTCTCCCCCTCTGTGCTCGCTCTCTAGGTTTGAGGAACTATTTCTCTCTATCTCACTCTAGAAATCGAGGAGACACATTTCTCTAGCCATGTAGAAGGCCTCCACTTCTTTTTCTCTCTAGATTTTGGGAATAGGGGGCATTTGAGGTTATCGTGAGGGGAAATATAATGGGTCTTGAGGACTGCAAGGGAAGCAATCTGCGTGTTGTGTATTTCATTGATGTGAAACTTTCGTGGTTCATAGCTGCTGGAAAACTCCAGTGATTGACCTTTAGATGTCTATGTTGTTTTATTTGTTCTACTGATTTTTGTTTTATTTACCATGCGACGGCTGCCAATGGGTAGTCGATTGGGAAGAGCTCTAGTTTTTATTTACCATGCGATGTGATGCTGATTTTTGTTTGTTCTCTGGTTCGGGCAAATGAGAACGCTTCCAGGTAATGCTGGAATGCGAAATTGAAGAATTGGTTCATCACAAACTGCTCGAGATTTTGTTTCAATCGATAAAGAATCGGTGGAAGAAAAGTTGCTAGATGAGGTTATAAAGAAGGGTCCATTTTTGCAAAATCGCCCAATTCAACCTCTAACCGTTCAGTTAGCTCGGAACCGGTTAGTTTTAGTTTTGGGCTGATACGATGATCAACCGGTATTTTAAAAAAAAAAAATTTAAAAAAATATATAAATTCTTAAGAATAAGGAGTTTGATTTGTAATGCATTTTAAAATATTCTTTATATTATGGTAAAGACTAAATTTGTCTTGGTCATTAATACTCACTTTTATATTTCCCCATTTTTTTAAAAAAAATTTTAAAAATAGCCCTTGAAAAATATAAAATGGGTTAAAATCCATTTTTTCATTAAGTTTCAACTTCATTTGAATGGGTTTTATTTTAATCATTCTTTATATGTTTTTTATATTTTAGTTTTATATATATATATATATATATATATATATATATATATATATATATATATTTAACACTTTTTTGACCGCCCAGGACTTGCACTATTAAGGCAGTTGAATCAGCCGATTTACTGGTTATGCTAGTTAAACTGCTTCCAGGCCTATGTCCGATTAACCGTTCTAGTTCAATTTTGCGAACACTGAAAAGGTCTAGTTCATAATCTTATAACAAATAATTCTTCAAAGAGGTGCATAGTCATTGATTTCGATGACTACATAAAAATATAGGAAGACAGGCAACAAACGTGCACAAAAAAACACATATTGTAAAATCTAAATATATAAAATGCAAGGTAGTGCCTTTATTAAAATATTTAAAAATTTGAACATGTAAATCTTGTTTTATCAAACAAACATACCCCTACTCTTGGTTATGCTCTTGGTTATTGAGATATTAGTAATATCTATGGGAAGAAGTCAGAATTTCTAATTTCTAATCTATATGGAGGAAAGAATAGATGTGCCTTATTTGGGTCACCATATGGGAAATGTGGCTTCTTCTAAAGAGAGAGAGACAATGCCTCCCCTTAGATAGAAGAGATATTCCTTTAAAGAAAAACACTACTATAGTGCCTCTTGTAGATTGAGATGGTGGTTATTTTTAGAGAAACGATTCCCATGGAGAATTTGAGTGGTTTGTCTTTTTAGTGAGAGAGTCTCGATTGTTCTCAAATCTCGTACTGGACAATGGTTTAGTTGTGAAACCAAAGATGTATCTCTTCTTGGACAGTAGTTGAGCTGTAGAAAAGAGATGAGAGAACAACGGGTGGCACCATTAGGAAAGCAGATCTAAAAGGGTTTGCTCAACTGGGTCGAGAGTTAAAAAGATAAGCCCTATGTCTCAAAATCTATGATGAGGATTTCAGTTGTGGATTTGTGGATTTCAGTTTGCTTTAATGTCGCCCTTTTGGAGTGAATAACATAAATCTTTTCGTGGTATATATTTTATGCTTTATTTCTTCTTGTGGTGTGTGTTTTACGCTTTATTTATTCTTGTGGTGTATGTTTTATGCTTTATTTTTCGTATTATAGTTCGCACTCTCGCCTATTTTGTTTTTAGCTGGATAAATACACATTCGCCTAATGGGATCCAACTTTTGAGAATCTTATTTTCGTATTTAAGAGGGTTCTTAAATCTTAAGAATCTAATGCTAAAAATTTACCTAGTTTGGATCCGAAACTCAAATTTTGGATCCAATCCAGATTCAGGTATGAATCCAAGATTTGGATCTGACAAGTTGGATCTGGATCCAAAATTTGGATCTACAGAGTAGTTCATATCGGATCTGGGTACACATGGATCTGATTTGAATCCGATCCAATTATTAAAATATAATATATTATTATATGTATTAGTATTTTTTTATTATGTCTTATTTTATAGATACAAATTTTTTTGAATCCAATCAAGTCTGGATCCCATGTGTACTTTTCAAATCCAAATCTAGACCTCAATGGATTTGGACCCAGTTCAACCTATTCAAGCCGTTATTTGACAGTTTTTCTATTCATATTGGCCTTTACGAGAAATCAGCACGTGCTGCCTCACATTCCATACTACGTGAACACCCTCTGCCCAACAAAATGTTGCTTAAACTGATTAATCCACAACTATGTCTTCCTACAAAAGTTACATTATTTTCAACCTTCCTATTGGGACCCACTCTGACCCCATTTTGTCATGCAAGGTTCTAATGCATCATGTGAAACCTATACAATACCAAAATACCTAACTTTACCGCAACATGGGTTGGATTTGATTACTCAATTGGAGGTGCTTTTATCGAAAATTGGGAATTCTAACTGGAAAATCCTTCACGTTGTTGTTCTATAGGAAGTATAGTTGGAGAGAAATTGAAAAAACTTTGCAGAGAAAGCCTTAATTTTGATAGGGTATTAAATAATATCAAAACCTCTTTTTGGTCATGGCTAACCGTCATCAAGGAAGGTAAGGGTTTATCTAAGGTTGATGTTTTTATTAATCTCTCTAACCTTTTTCAATTGGATGTGTCTCAAGTTAGACCTTGTACTAGATGGAAGCCACCTGATCAATGAGTGCTTAAGCTGAATTTTGATGGAAGCTTGCTGGGTAATCTAGATCTAGCTGGCTACAGTGTTGCAATACTTGATTGCCAAAGAAATGTCTTAGTTGCATATGCTATCCCGTGTGGATTCACTACGGCAAATCATGCGGAACTTCTTGCAATTTATCATGGCCTTGAAATTCTAGTGGCTAGAAATACAGTGGCAGGTGTTATCATTGAAGGAGATTCGATGAATGTGATTAAATGGTGTTTGAAAGAGCAACGCTTTCCTTGAGAACTTAAATCCATCGGGTTTCAAATCTTTCAGCTGGTGTCCTCTTTGACCTTAATCCTTAGCTCATGTGTATAGGGAAGCCAATCATTTGGCAGACGCTTTAGCTAAAAGGGGTACTTCTCTTATTGCGCCGGTGATTGCTGATGATGTATCTACTATGTTGTAACCTGCTTTGATATCAATAAATTATGAACTTCATTAAAAAAAAAAAAAAAACCAAAATACCTACAGTAAAAAATGGATAACAACTCAATGACCGACATTTAAAAATTAATATAAATTATAAAACAGTGATAAACTTTTTTACATTTCAAAATTCATTAAATAATTGCTTAAGATTCACAAAAAGTTCATGAAAATTATTGAATAAGGGGATTAATAATAGCTCATAAGAATATCACATAGAGAAGAAATTAAAAAAAGTGTCGATGATAGAGTAAAGAAATCATGAAAAAATAAATAATTTCTGAAAAATCATGAATAATTAAAGAAAAACTTATAATAAACTACAATAGAAAATGACAAAGCCATGCTAAAACAAAAAAAATAAAGTTTTCTCAATTTGTCATACTAAAATGTAAAAAACCAGATATTCGTCAAAAACAAATATGTAAACTAATAAAAAAAGTTTGACTTGGATGTTGATCCCCAGATAACTACTGGATCCAGCATTAAAATATTCTAAATACATCCATGTAAGAGATTCTTTCAAAACTCCTGGAAAAATAGACATGCGAAATTGGAAAATTTGTATTAAATATTTTTAGTTTTTGGAAACTAAGAATTTAACATACGGAAATAAAAATTATAGAAATCAGAGACAATTCATCAAATAAATTTTTTTAAAACATAGCTAATACTCTCTAGAACAAAAACCCCAACACAATCTAACATAACAATTATAAAAAGTATGTAATTTTTAGAAAATCTGAGGGTTTTAATTTAAATCACCTCAAAAAATTGAAATCTATGAATTCTTTAAAATAATAAAAAACATGTTGCGGATCAAATCTAATATCTTCAGCAATCCACATATCTGAGATTGGATTTCAAAAATATGCCTATCAAATTCTCAACGAATTGTGATAAATATCTGTTAGAGGGCTCCAAAACGAACATGTTGGACAAATTTTGAAGCAAAATAGGTGATACATATGAGAAAATGACCAATTTTTTGGGTGTGGGGGGATTTGAGCTCAAAACAAGCAAATTTCTGATTTCTCCATCTCAACCAAATAATTTTTTATCCAAAGCAATTTCTTAGAGATCTGATATGGGCTAGAAGATGAACAAAGTGTGAGAAATCCAATGAAAAATGTTTCAAGAAGATACAGAGAATTGTTTGATTTACCAAGAAGATCCCAAAAGAAAAAAGGAAATACATATATATATAATTCGGAGTCAAATCTTGAGATTAATTCAGATCCCAATTCAGTAAATCCTCCTACAACAATGGTATTTTAGTAATTTATACTAATTTAGTATAAATTAAATGGTAACCAGCCTAGTTTTTCAATTTTCATGAGGGATTCCAGTTCCCCTCTGGAACCAAGCCCACTCAAGTGGTACTAAGCGGGGCCTAGAGTTCCAATTTCATAGGGGACTCGCACCAGTCCCCTACCGGCTCCGAGCCTGCTCAAGTGGTTCTAAGCTGTTAAAATACCATAGAAGGAGAAGTGTACTATTCTAGCTCTTTGGTTTTGAACAATGTGCTAGTAGCTCCTCAACCATCTAATGTCAAAAACAAAATGTTGAGATCATGATGTTAATAGCAAGTAGATGTGTCGTATTCCGTTGAGACATACTTTGAGCAAGAGAGTGTGACACCTTGTGAGTTTTTTATCGACATCGTGGAGTTGACAAGCTGCTAGCAAACTGTTTGGAGCTTAAATGATAGCATAGCATACATTTGGTAGAACGAGTGGGCATCTATGATTTTAGCATGGAAACTTATGAAAAGTTTCGAAGTTCTAGAAGGCTTTTACCTATCATTTTCTTTAGTTAAATTTATCGAAATATCTAAAAAAGATGAACTATTTAACATTTTGCCTATTTTTTTTTAATATAAAATACCCATCAAAAGACACATGATCATAGGTTGGAATAGTTGCAAACACATGATCATAGTTGTCAATGGTTAAAATTATAAATAGTCATCTATCATAGGTATTTTCATAAAATTCCCTATTCTTTATAACCCAGGTTATCTACCAAGACTTTGCTTGGTGGCTTCAACAAATAACCCAGTTTATCTGCCAAGAGAACGGTTATTTAGTGATTACAATGGTCCTTTTGTGTACAATACTAATAGGGGTGTTTAACAGCATCTATAAGTAGCATGGTGGCTTGGGCATATCAAGTCCCTATAAATGAGAGCTAGCATGTGGTTTTTGAGAGACAGTTAAAAAGGATCAAAGCATTTTTTTCAATTATTTGGAATCAGCTATACAAATCTTGGTTCTCTATTTTGCTCTATCAAATGTTATAACCTCAACTGCATTTAATTTTGAAATATTGGGATATAAATTGGAAGCACATGTGACCAAAGCCCAATAGGGACTAAGCAGTCTACATGATTCATGAGACAAAGGAACTTGATATTGCTTTGAAGAATATAAATGGATATATAGCCCCTGGCTGTGTGGGGTACGTTTTGTTTTTGGGAACGGCATGAAATTCCCCCTCATAGAGCTTACTTAGGGTGAGAAGTCTATCTAAATGCCCTTTATGGGACACCAACACAAGTTTCTATGTCTAATGAATGTTGTCGTAAGCGTTTAGTAATTCAGTTTAAGAGATAGATATGGCTAGATGTGTTCATCCGATTGCTATTTATGAATGAATTACTATACTAGCATATATAATATAAGTTTCACATATGATATCACACATGAAATTGTTATAATAGGCCAAGTTCTAGAGTTCTAACTACAAATTAAGCATTTTTATTTTATTTTATTACCATATGTCTCTAAGTGTCAACATGTGTCTAAGTGTTTATGAGTTGAAGAGGTAGAGTAAACATTTTGAAAACCTTAAATCTTTTAGTAAATCATATTTTATAAAAACCCTTACGCAAGGGTTCTTTAAGTGTCTTGATAAATGAAAACAAATTTGGCAATAAAATATGCTATGTGGTTTTTAACATGGTTGTAACTTTTTTTTTTTTCCAAAAACCATTTCAAATTCCTGAGGGAAACAAAAGATCTTGTTTTTTGGGTGAGTACGTGGAGATAGGGCCCCTACTCATCATAGGAAATGAGCTTAGAATGTTACAAATCGTCAAGCGCTAACCAATTATGCTTGGGCTCTTTTATGAGGGGAAATAAAAGAACCTAGTGTCCATTACAATCTATTTTTAAAACCCGGATGGCCTGTCAGAAATCTAGTTCGGATCATAAATTACTGATTTGGGTTAACAAATCGGGCGAATTCTTTGGTGCAAGATTTGTTTTAAAAAAATTAATTTTTTATTTTTTATTTTTTAGGACAAATTCTATTATCAAAATAATTTGTTCCAAAAAATAGACTTGAAAATTAAAAAAACCAAAAAAAAAAAAAAATGTCATATATGGGAACTAAGGGATCTAGCTAGTCAAGATCTCCCAGTTCCTGACATAATCACCATGTTCACTAATTGAACCGGCTGATTCCAAGAGAACCAAATTGGTTCTTAATTTCGATAGGGAACTGGGTTGGTCTACACCAATTCTCAAACTGAAATGTTGATTCCCGATCTGGATCTCTAGTTTTTTAAAGATCGATAACAATAGAACATTTCAAAAGAATAACGTCTTTGTTTTTGTTACGCACAAGAATAATAACTCGTGTCGCGTACTCAATCATTACAAACTCGTTTTTGCCTTAGGTCCATGGAGCTCTAAAATAATTTGGATATGATGGTTTTTGCAAAATTAAAATAATTTTTTTAAAAATAGGTACAAGGTGCACTATTTTTTTAGATTCTTGATCATAATAGTCGAGATAATTGACTTATACAATTTTGGTTTAAGAAGTCATCTCTAAGATGGATTTTACTCGATTGGACTCCCTAAAATAAATGGCATCTATCGCGGTAAGGCTAACAATGGACATGGCCAGCTATGGCGCCTAGCCTGGTACAAGCTTGAATAGGGCCGGACTGAGCTCAGCCAGAGCTATCAAATGTGCCCTAATAGACCCAAAATAAAAACATCTTAGGAAAATATAGGGCTGGCTTGGGATGGCTCAAGAACCCTAGGTTTGGACAACACAACCCTAGACAACAACATTTCATGGCCCCGGCGCCATAGTTGCTTAGGGCCGGACCGACCAGCCAGCCCTAAGCAACCCTTGCCATTTTGAAATTCGTCCTACTCTTCCCCCGCCCTCTTTTCCGTTTTCCGTTTTGCAACCCTGGGTCTTTTGCCGCCGTTATGTTTGGTTTCCCGTATTTTGTCTTCCGTTATGTGATGGTGGCAGTATATATTGATATTGGTTGTAACGCCATAACGACATTGTGTGCACCTTTATAACCTCTCCGTTGTCAGCTTTTAATGGTGGAACGCTAGGGAGAGCATTTTGCTAAAATTGGAAAGACGATCAAAATACTCTCATATTTCTTATAATATTGGAATCACCTATCCAGATTGAAGATCGGTAACTAATCAAAAGTCGAACCGAGAATCACTTTGATTTTGATTCTCACCCAATTCCATAAAAGAACCAGGTGAGTCTTTTAGGGACTTAGGCAGTCTGGATCCCGAATTACCATCTTTTATCTTATTTTAATTTTTATTATTTTCAAATTTTAAAACTATTATGTAAGTTTCTTTGGATTGATTCTCATATCAGATAATTGCCTTGATCTGAATCACCAACTCACCAATCTGGACAATATTTTCATAATGCTATTTTGCCTAGATAATCCAGTTTTTGAAAAACTAGTTTCAACAATAGTAAAGATATTCAACAAAGTGTTTTAAAAATTGGATCATCCATGTGGATTGCCCTACGGTTACAGTAAATCTGATAAGCTAGATCATTAATCGGGATCAGCTGAACATGTGAAACATTAGGGAAAAAATAAAAATATAATTGGCATATTCTAAGGGGACAAAGACCTAGATTGCCCACCCACCAAATCTGAATTGGATTAGAAATTCCAATGATCATCAGCATTTTAATAACCCTAACCATTGCTAACTAATTTATCTTTCCCAATCTAAAGTGAAAAAATATTCATAAATTTGGAAACCAATAACGCTGCATCTCCCTCCATTATTATCCAAACTATTGAATGGATGCTTATCACCCTTGTGGCTATATTATTAAGATGACAATGATATTGTCATGAGTAATGATATTATGGAGAATATTATCAGAGAAAGAAAAATTATGTTCTTGTTACGTATCAAATATTCTAATAAATTCATTTTAATTCTAATATAGAAACAATAGTCTTGCAGATTATATATTTTTTCCTATTTTTAAAAAAATGGCACTCTCTCATGTACCAAAAAAAAAAAAAAAAAGAGAGGGGGAATTGGGATCATATCGTCTTTATAAAGAAAGATGAGGTTATTTTACACTCACTAAGCTGTTTTATTTTAGCGATGCTCTTTTTTTCCACCAATTTTTTTTGTTATCCATTTGTTCCTCTGTTAGGGACAGTTCTGTGCCCTAGGGCGCCAAAAAGCCCTAAATTTTTCAAAGCTTTCTCTCTCTAGAAACACATTTTCTCTCTCTTCTAGCCCATGGTGCCCTGCTTTCCAGTCTCAATTGTCAGGTATTTTATGGATTTATTTCGCCCTTTAGGTTTCTCTCTATTCCGTATGAAGTTGATTTTTCTCTCCTTGTATTGATCTTCTGATAAGCCCCTTTTCCTCTTCCTCTCTGTCAAAAGGTCTTTAATGGGGATGTTCTGGTATTTTATCTTGTTTACATGGAAATGATGGGGTTTTTCGCTCTCTGAGGTGTCCATTTGAGAAGATAGTGCAAATGTTTCTGTATCTACTTTTCTTTTCTTTTTTCTTTTTCTTGTTATTGTTTATTTATTGGTTTGTCATGGTGTGATCCTGGTATAGTTGGTTGATTTACGATTTTCATGTTCATTGCTTTTAAAGTTTTACAAGTATGACAAATGTTATTCATCCTGCATTTTTTTTTTTTTTGGGTTTCTGGGTCATCATGAAACTTAATTCAGATTGGTTTTCATTATGTTAATTTTTCTTGTTTTTTTATTGTTATTTGCATGGTTTGGGGTTGTGCACTAATGGGCAATATGCAGGTCCCTTTGTTCTCATCATTCCATAATCTTTTGTTCTATGACCATCAGTTCCTTGATCTCATTGGCTTTTGCTTCTAGTTAGAGAGTGTTGAATGGTCTAATTGGATTGAGGTTGAACAGGGTTTTGTTGCTTTCCACTGTATACTTATTACTTTGCATTCTGTTTTATTTTAAATCTTGATTAAGCATTGTTTCGTTATATGTTGCTTGCTACGCAGTTTTAAGAACAATAGAATGGTGATTTAGATAACCAAGCTCTATCAGAACTTGGCCATGCGTCTGATCATCTCCATGTGGTCTGTAAATTATACACACACACACACACACACAAAACTATCAAAATTAAAATAAACTTACAATACATTTATTCGTGCATTCATGCACGTAAGAATGTGCATTTTCTATGGATTTTTGCACACAATTGTGGACATGTAGGCATGCTTGTTTGTGCCTGTGCCCGTGCTCGTGCGCGTGTGCTTGTGTGCATGTGTGCGAATATGAAATGTTTGCCAAGTATTTCTTAGTATTCTTACCTATAATACCAGAAGGTCTAGCTGATAATCACTTCCATCTTGAGGTTGGTGAGCTCAGACACCTTAGTTTCATATGTCTATTCTTCTCAGTTTTGTTTGTTCTTTTATCATATTTTATTGGAGGCTAGCTTTGTAAAACAGGGCTACATGGGGTGACTAGCCATGGTTGCTTCGTTTGAGTGTGTGTTTGTGCATGGGCACACCTGCACACCTTTGTTTATGGGATTCTATCTTCCGCTTCTGTAATGGTGAACAACGGTATTCCACATATGTACACGTGTTACAAAATAATTCTTGGTGGCCTATTTTTCTATATTCTACAAATATTGTCAAAATAATGATACAAAGGAAGGGATGACATTTTCACCTCGAATGGCATCTATATTGGTATTGATACACATAGGAAATAGCACTTTGGCTAGTACAGTTATCTTTTTCTATAAACGAATCCCATTTTGAGTTCCAAAGTACATTATGTATTGGTGATAAGGATTAATATCTCTGGTGGCATTCTAGTGTCAAAAAATATCTCTGATGGCATTCAACTTGGTAAACTGTAATTTCTACCTTCAACCTAAACTAATGTAGTTCACAATGTTTTGTCATTATTTTGTGGTTTGGTCTAGAAGATATTATATTTATGATTAATGTTTAGGAGTTGATCATGCTTGCTTGTACTGTCTTTGCAGTTGCTTTGTGTTTATAAGATGATCAACACATGTAAATTATCATCGTGAGCATGCTTTTCTTCTCTTTTTGCAAAAGACCTCATGCTTTTTGTTAACATATTCCTCCAAAAAAAAAATCCCTCATGCTTTTGGTGATTTTATAGTAAGAAAGTCTAACTTTATTATTCTTTTCTTCTATTTTCTTTTGTGGTTTTATAGGAAGGAAGCCTAAAGTTATTATTATCTTTTGTTTTCTGTTGTGTGTTCAGGATTTTTTTGGTTGAAATTCCTTCAATTAGAATTAGCTTATATCTATTATTTTCTGTTTTGTCTCTGGCCAGGTTTGGTTAACAGTATTTCAGCCAAATTTTGAATGCTGGAGTGGAAGAGCATTAAAGCTGGAATGGAAAAGCATTTACAGTGTTGGTGTAGTTGTAGTCTGAGTGATTAATGGGTTCCTGAAATTAGTTCCATGGATAGCTTTTATGGTGATAAAGGCCAACTTATTTGTGTGCTGCTAAGGATTACTGTTTGTATGTTGTGAGGCATGTCACCTTAGATATTTGTGAAGTTCAAGATTGGTTCATTACCTCATATTGTTATTCTAATCGTATGCAACTGGTAATTGCTGGCAAATGTCAGAGAACGAGATGGCAATCATCAAGCCAGAGGTATGCAAATCTTTGCTGCTAAATTAACTGTATTATTATTTGTTTTCAGTTGTTTGCACATGCACACGCATGCACTTGTTCACAGTTGGGGGTGGTCCTTTTCTTTCTAGACCTTTGTAGATGTAATCTTATATTGTTTCAATGCGTTGGTTTCTAAACTAACTGCATGGCTGCCTAATTGACTTTTTCCGGTTCTCATTTTTGGTGGAAATATGAGTGGATTTTAGAAGGATTTGAATGGTTGGGAACACTAATTTACTGACACTTGTGTCTACAGGTTATGAAGTCCTTCATTTGGCTCCAAACTGCTGATGGATCGATTCAACAAGTTGAAGAAGAGGTTGCTATGTTTTGTCCATTTATATGTCGAGAAATTCTTCAGTCTGGATTGGGATCTTCTAAGAACTATGCTATCACACTTCCACCTCGAGTTAATCCTAGCATATTGAGCTTGATTCTTGATTATTGCCGGTTTCATCAAGTTCCAGGCCGTTCAAATAAGGTAGTTTATGTTTGTTTGCATGTGTATGCATACTTCCTTACTGTTACTACAGTCTTGATTCTTTGTTTTCCTATGACCACACTAAAGAAAAAATAAAATCCCTTTGTATGTATTCCTTTGTTACATTGTCTGTGAGGTCATGGTGAATGATGTGATTTAAAATTTCATGGTTATGTGTAGGAACGGAAATCATTTGATGAAAGATTTATCCGAATCGATACAAAACGACTATGCGAGTTGACTTCCGCAGCCGACAGCCTCCAATTGAAACCTTTGGTTGATCTTACGAGCCGTGCCCTTGCTCGAATGATTGAAGGGAAAACACCCGAGGAGATACGTGAGACTTTCCATTTACCAGATGATCTCACAGAGGTTGCTGTTGTTTTGGGGGAATTTGGTTTATAGATGATCATTTAGTCATGTGGCTTGGCCTTTATGTAGAGTGGGTTCTTTTTCAGGAAGAAAAGCTAGAGCCACTGAGAAATACTTCTGATGACCCACGTATTCGGCTCTTGAATCGACTTTATGCTAGAAAGAGAAAAGAATTGAAAGAAAGGGCAAAGTTGAAGGTGGATGTTATAACTCTTTGTGTCAAGTCTGATTTCTTCAGGGTTTTCCTGTATGGGCCTATACGTTGTATTTTTTCTATGTATATATGCTCTGCAAATCCATTTTTGTTATCCTTCTACCAGTTGAACCAATGGCTATAGTGCTGGATAAACCTGTGAAAAATGATAAGATCCACATATGGCAAAATTTGTGCTCCATCTTGTACATTAGTGAACTTAATACATGAGAATTTCATCCATCTCGAACATACAGTTGCAATTCTACATATGTAGATCCTACACATAATTTAGATCCTACACATAATTGTGCATATGTGTATCTGTTATCTGTTGATTCATGCAGATTTTTTTCCCTTCTACTCTGTTGAATTGGGAACTTCCCATTCCATCACACTTTATTCTTTATTCGGATGATGTCACTTTTGATACCTTGTTATGTAAAAATGTACTAAGTAATTGAATGTTCTTTTTTTAGTCTGTTGAAGTTGAAGTGGCAAGTGTGGATGACCGTTCTGTAGATGATCTTCTTTCCTTCATCAATGGAGGAGACGGAGGTAATTGACATTGGCTTTTGTATTATTGTACTTTTGAGGATTTTAGTGATGGGGTTTTGATTTTCTTTTTCTTGGTGGGTAGATAATTTGAATTTAGTGTACCATTTAAGGTTTTTAAGCTTCATGTCCTCTCTGTTCAGTGATTTTCATGTTCTTATTTACCAAATTTTTAAATTTTTTTATTGAACTTTACAGAAATACTTGTTATGTTCATGCAAGAAATATAACACTACTAATTTTTATTTTATAGTGGGGTATGGCTTAACAAATTAATTGAAAATGGAGGAATGGACCACTTGTAGGGCGATTTAAAATTGCTACTTGGCTTTGAATTTTGAGGCTCTCAATTTGCTTTGAAGTACTACTGATAGCTCTTTATCGCATCATATAGTTGCTGTGGCTGAAGAAACTAAAGTTTTTGTAGTTTTGTACCCTTTAGTTTGTTTCTTCTGTAGCTTTAGTGTTCACAAATATGGTTATATAATTTTATCATCCAATTTTTTTTTTCATACGCAGTTTATAGATTTATGATAATTGTAAAAACAGTGGTTATGTAATTCTATTTGTTTTTAACATTGGTAGATCTTGGCCTGACTAGTTTTGGTAACAATTTGCGGTCAGAGTTTTTTTCTTTGACAAGTATGATGTGCTGTCAGTTTTTTCTACAACTCTGATAGCGCAATATGTTTCGGAGTTGTAAAATTGTTCTTCTTTTTCAATCAGTTTGGTAAGCTCAAACTTGCTCTGGGACTCACTTGGGGCCAAGGGAGAGTCTGCTCGGTGAGTCCTATCTAATCTGGACAAGTTGCCCATAAAAATTTCATGAGAAAATGGGAAAAATCATAAAAAATTGAAACGTGGAAAAATCATAAAACCTACATACAGAATCGAAAATGATGAAAAGTTAATTTTATTGTCATGCACAAATTATTTCGAGGCTGATCATCCAATATTTGTGCTTGGTGTAAATTGATTCCTCCCCTTGTCTGAAGGGTCCTCAAATACCTTAAATCAAACCCCCTAAATTAGATTTGTAATTGAAGTTCAGATCTAGGTGATCCAAGCTCTTGAAATGTTTTGGCCAAATAATGTTTAGATGTTCAAGATCTCAGATTTATAAGATTTTTGAGTTGTTTTTTGTGGAAAATAAGTCTACGGCTCAATAGAACCTTAAAAGTTGGACTCGGTAACAAATTTCAACCAATATGGAGCTAAGGTTGCGAAGAAATCGCAAGTTCTCGAACTTCGGCCAAATAAATAGAAGATATAAAAATGGCTCTTAGCCCAAAATTTCCAGGCAAACCGATGCTTGGTTTAGGAGAAATTAAGAAAAAGTGGGTTCAATTTTCTGCCTCCCTTAAGATCTAAAAATTTGATCAGACTCGGCAGGGCCTAGCCAACTCCATATCTCTGTTAGAAACTTGTTGAGTCAGGCTGAAACTCTCTAGTTTCTGACAACTTACCCAAATTATTATAGTAACTTGGGTGAGTTGGGTAACATCATCCCTCCACCCTAGTAGGAGGGGCTTCTAGGCTCTGCAGATGGCTGATCCCAAGTCTCTCTGGCAATTCTGAGTTGGACTTGCCTCGTTTTCTGATGTTGTTTTCACTAATATAATATTTAATATGGTCGACATGTTTTATAATGTTTAATATGGTCAATCTGTTTAGAAATTCGTTCTTTTTTGTGTTTTTAGTTGGTTTGTTATGAAAATAGAAGCTTGCTACCTGGAAATTTTAAAAACCCCAAAAGAAAAGAGAGAAACTTGTGACTTTCTGCCTTGCATCACTTTGGACAACCTTCTAGATTTTCTCATCTTTTTTTTTTCTCTATTCTTAGGCTGAGCTCGTACTGGGGATCAATCGTGTTCTGTTCCTAGTGAAAAATATTTTTAACTTATAAAATGCATGCGGGTTCAATATTGTGCTTTTCAATTCTTTCTTTTTATAATGTTTGTGTTTTGAATGGGCTTATTTGAAGCCATATAGTTATGATTACACATTCTTGTTCCTGTTATGTTTGTTTTCAGACTCTAAGGGAATAAAAGGAACAAAACAAAAAAAGAAAAATCGGAGACGAAAAGATCAATTAAAGGATCAGTCATCAAATGGTGTTGGCAACCATCAGATTGACGAGGAAAACAACAAGGTCTTTACTATAATATTTCCCAGTTTCTTTTATTGCGTATATTACAATTTGGATTCGAAGAATTTAGTGAACTTACTTCTTTCATTCCTATGTTTACACAGGAAAGTAATTTACGGACTAGTTCTCAAACTAGTGAAGATCGCAGTGTGTTTCTCCCCAGTCCTGGAAGGAATCCTAACTCACAGTGTATAGATGACCAATCTTCACTAAAAGTTGATTTTGAGGATCTTGATATTGATGATGGACTAGATCCAGTCATGAAAGAAAAACTTGATAGGTGTGTAACTCTCCGTAATATGTTCTTAAGCTTGTTCTAGTTCTGTGAATGAAAAAATTTGTTGCGCTATTTAGTTTTTATAGAATCATTTGCATTACTCATGCATACTCATGCATTAGATTTCTTTGAACAATGCCATGTATCTCCTTATCCTGCATTATGTGATTTGAATTATTTTCTTCATAATTACTTTTCTTAGAGAACTTTAGTTATTGGATTGGGAGCCATGGCAATTGTTATGAATACTGTGGCTAGAATGGCATGGTGTTCTGATGCTTGGTGTTCCCCTTGTGTGTGGGACTGCCAGAGAGCAGTTATGGGTGCTTATTTTGGAAAAGAGAGGAATAGTAGGTGGGTAGCCAGTATGAGTATATGTTGGGTACTGTGCCCTACTACATGAACCATTGAGACAACGTGGTTTATTTAGTTCGAAAGATGAAAATGAGTTTTTTTTCGCTCAGAAATACAGATGTAGCAACGGTACAAATGAAACAAATGTCAATGAATGTTGTGTTGCATGGTAATTGAGAGAAACCTTAGGGAGCAAGAGAAATGAGTTTCTTGTGTCACTCCATATTATTGGAAAGGTCATGTTATATGAGGAAAATGAGAGAACCAAGGTCTCCATTTTGTGGAATCCTTGAGTGTATTAATGGGAGTGAAGATAGCTGTTTCCATAGTATCCAAATTTTGCGTAAAGAAGTTTATGCTGCATTAACCATAAAAAAAGAAGTTAATGTTTCATCATTTTAAGGCTTTCTTTATCAAGATAAAATGTCAGTAATGTGCAAATTCGGATTACATCTAATGAATTTTTTGGATGAAAATTGTAGTATGTGTGTGGTTTGTATAAAATTAGACTAAAAATTGGCCAGGGAATCACAGACACATTCACCTCTTGCTAGGAGTACTTGTAGGGATCAGTAAATGGTGGGGAGCTGATCGAAGACGGGCTCCATTTATCGCAGGTTGAGAATCGCATGCTTCTATTGAGCCCCTGAAGTCTGTCTAGAAAAGCCTGGCCTCTGCAAAAATTCCATTTACCATGCTTGTTAGACCTCAGAAAGTTGAGGGGGTTTCAGCAGAGTGATTTCTAGAAATGGCCCAGGTGCTCTATGGCCCTCTATTGCCGAGAGAGGTCCTGTCAAAGTTGTGTTTGATGAAACCAGGGTAAAGCGGGATCCAGTGGGAAGGTTTGGAGATTGTGTTCTCGACCTTGTAATGTGATTCCATTTTTTGAGGTCTAATGTGTTATAAGCCGTGAATTCATCACGGTTTTGGGCCCAGAAGATGATGGTGAATTTGATTCGATATTTGAGAGCATTGACGTGGGTTTCTAAATCCCCAAAGACATCTATTTCTAAATAACTAGATGGCCCCGATGGAAAGCCAAAATGAAGTATGCCATAGCAAAAGGCTCTAGGGAGGAAATGGGGGTCAGAAGTAAGAGACAAAATATTGTTGGACCATTTCCAATGTAACCCACACCCTTCTGAATGAGCTAAAGTTGAAAGATCAGATTGTGCGGCCACTGTGCAGTGCATGAGTAGATGATTGATGGTCTTCCTTATTTTCTTCGCGAATGGCACACCTATTGGGTAAAAGGATGCACCTCTTCTGAATGTGGTCGAGAGGAAGCACCTTGTTGTAGGATAGCTACCAGTTGAAGGCCTGGAGTTTGGGTGGTGAGGGGATGAACCAGGTGCTCATGGCAGTGACGGGCTTTAGTCAGTGGGTCTATGGGCATTGTAGAAAGGGGAGACCGAGAGAGTACCTGTAGAAGAGGGGCAACAAACCATTTTGTCCCCGACCAGAGTGGGGTAAGAAGTGGGCATTGAGGTGTCATGCCAAGGACACCTAAGTTCAAAGAGTCACGAGGGTTCCTCTTGAAATGTGAACTCCAATGGTTTGATCCCAATCACTTAATAAGATCAAGAGATGGTAGTCTTCTGATTTGAAGTTATGGGAAGCGAACTTGGAACGTCATTTTACAGAGAGCACTTGCCTAAAAATCTTTCTAATAGCTAAATTGGTCCCCAGATTTTTCATAGAAATGAATCTTACTAGAGAAAACAGGATGGGTTCCGGCAGTCCCTTTCCAAGCTCTTGAGGCTTGAGCATTGATTGACCCTATAGGGAGCCAGCCTGAAGCAACAAAGCCTTATCTATTTTTATCACTTGTTGCCAAAGGTAGCCTTCTTGGGTGGCATAGCGCCACCACCACGTACCAAAGAGCGCAGTTTTACGGTCCTTGAGGTTCCTGATGCCCAGCACCTCCAATCTTTTGGCTTACATGAGGTATCCCCTCTTACCAAATGGAATTTCTGTGCACGTCAAGCAGCACTCCATTTGAAGTCCCATGTGAGATCTTCCAACTTGAGGGCAATTGAAACTGGCATCCTAAAATTGACATTTGGAATATGGGAATGTTGGATAGGGTGGAATGATCAAAGTGATCCGACCACCTAACTACAGGAATCTACACTTCTTAGCAGCCAATCTATGTTTGAGCCTCTCAACAACACTGTTGCGCTGGGATTATCCAGGTCTTCCTAGGCATAGAGGGAGGCCCAGACATATTTGCGTAGTGCATCCAGGCAAGATCCCATCTTGCCAGAGCTTGAACTTTGTTTAGGGTCGCCTGGACCCCTATAATTTGGTTATGGCTATGATAAATTTTTAGGCTAGTGGCGAGCTTGAAGAACCTATAAGCAAACAAAAATCATTTACTTGCAGAGGATTGGCCCTGCAGAAGACAAGTTTGTCATTTACATATTGTAGGTGGGAGACAGAAGGTCCACTCCTAGAGTTGGAGGAATTTTTGAGCCACTTATGGGTGTACAAGTTGGCAATTGACCTATTGGAAGTTTGGTTAAAGGAAAAATATTTGTTTCAATATAAGGAAGAATCTGAATTAATGGACTATGCACGGTTGGAGATTGGTTAGTATTTTTATCTCCATGGTTTTCTGACATATTAGATGAAATCACACTTGGACAATGTGGGACTTTGTTTTCCAACTATTCGGAATGAGTATTTTCTTCTTTTTTCATACTTTGCATTTTGTTTTTGATTTATTTAGTTTTAATAAAGTATACATCAGTTTTGTATCATGATTACATAGTCGTATCTATAAGAAGCAAGACTCAATTATGGAAGTTAAGAAGGGGGAAGCTAAGATGAGAGAAAAGCAACACAAAAGTGGGTATCAGATATTTCAGCCTGAAGGGACAATCCAATGTGGTTCTCCTTTGAATCACCTATCAAAACACATTGTGGTGCATGCTTGTTTTGATCTTCCAATTCTAAGAGAATATTGTTAAAAGATGACAGCTCTTCAATCAACTTGGAGATGACATGATACACATCAAACCTTTTCCATCCATTGAATTGTAATATTTGTAATACAAAGCCATGTGTTTATGAATCATGTTACTTGTAATTCTAGTTAAAAATTTAAATGACTGGGGCATCAGTTGTGTATAAATTATTTTTGAATGCAGTGAGTCCTTTGTTTATTTTTTTTGGACTATTGTTTTTTCCACTCCTTGCGAACATGATCCATCTTTTTATGAATCATGTTACTTGTAATTCTATTTAACAATATATTAATTGGGAAAATACTTAATCTGAGTGTGTAAATGCATCTAGGCCCGTCCTTTTATTTAGTGTATGGTATTCATCTCGTGTTCCTGTGAACATGTATAAATCGTTGATGGCCTTTTATATCAGTACATATGATATTATCTTTTTGAGCCTGTTCTACTTTAAGTGTAGACACTAGACACATAATGAACACATCCTTGGTTAATTCTCTTCGAGGTAGACACGATAAGGGATTGATAGGACTGACGGAGTGATGCATGATTATATTGCCATTGCTAAAATGCCTTATATCTTCCTTATTCTTCTACTCTATATGCTAGATGTTTCTATCTTCTTTTGATAAGTTGCTTATTAGAATGATCATTGAGAGACAAAATGAAGAGAATACAATTTTTGCTTATTAAGGAAAGGAGGGAGAAATAAAAAAGAAGAGAATAACTGAAGTGTAGAGGGATACTATGGTTGCTCAGAGAACTGAATTGTTTTATGTCCATTCAGAATATTGGGCATTGCTATTTTGAGAAATATCGAAAAAGAAGCTGCTATTTGAGAAAGAAATGCTTGTTGTCATATGCATCTGAAATGCCTGGTATGACTTCTTCGAATGCAGGGAAGTTGAAGATTTCGCCAGGAGATTGAATTCAGATTGGCCTGAGAGAATGCAGGAAATTCTTTCCTCTGGCCCAGAGAGAAGGCTTGTTCCAATGTCTATGAATGGAGATGCATCTATGAGAAGATATACAAGTATGGTTTCTTCCTATACCCTGTATGGTTGTTATTACATGGGTTTACCTCTCCTTATTATCATTTTTGGGGTTTATAGTTCACCTTTTCCATCGTGAAAAGATTTTTCCCGTACCCTTTGCTGTTGACCCATCCTCCAAACTAGTTATCTATTTTTGTTTTGTTAGTTTGGTTTATTTTCTTGCTTGGCTTGGAAAAACATGCATCTTTCCTCTTCACAAAATTTATTAAATTATAATAAATTACAATAATTATATGTTATACATGTGAATTATTTAAGCAGGACTCGGTCGAACTTGAACCTTTCCGAGCCAACTGTCTAGAGTGTGCAGCATGCGGCGAAATCAGGAAGATGTTCTGTGACCATCAAAAAAAGAACAAAGAAAAAAAATAAAAAAATAGAAGGAACGAAATGAGGTTCCCAATGGCTTTGAGAGAAGATAAGTACTCTTCTGTTTTTGTTCCTGGCTTGCGAGTGGTCCCCCTTTTTATAGTGCAGGGTGTTTCAGATGCCGGCCACTTTCAATTGGAGCTGTCAATGCATCCACCCACTTGTTAAAATTCTCTACAGTTCGTTGATTTTGCGTGTTGCATTGGAGGTAACTTAATGTAGTTCAAGGCTCTTCAGTCCCTTCTTTTGACTCATTTGAGGACTTCCAATGGAAACTTATTGGCGGTGGGTTTTAACAAGTTTAACATGTAACTCTATGTATCCTAACTGGGATTTGGGTTTCCGGCTAAAATGCGCGATGCCCCGTTGGCCAGGTCGAAATTTTCACCATGTTTATGGAACCCAACTTCTTTAAGGAAATGACCTTAAAGCTTATCTTATTTTTTTAAATTTTTATTTATTAATTTTTACTTTGTTTCATGTTGTTGTTTAGAGTCTGTTTCCAATGTTGGTGTATCTAATAGTTTTTGAGTTTCAGAGAAATGTCTTCCTCGAGCTTTATTGTAAACGGAAAATAATGAATGTATATTACTGTTATAGTCTTTCTCCAGAAAAGTGAGGTTTGGAATTACATTTGAATTGAGGAGAGATAAAAAGCTTTAGCCCTGGGACATGACCACATGGCCAAAAGAGAGTATGACCTGACCAGATATTCTTAATAAGCGGTGCAAAAGATTAAAGGTGTCGCATGGATGGATAATTTCACTCCTAATTTGTGAAGAAGAAATTGACGTTCTCTTATTAAATGGTCTATCCAAACAGGGCCTTAACAAGCGGACATTGACATCAAATGAATTCATCAGTCTTTTCCTTGATGCTACTGATGAACTGTGTTTGCCCTATGTGCACGCTTGCTGAAGTGACGGGCCAACCCATCTGAGAGGCTCTTGGTATCTTGTAGGTACCCAAGTGATTAGGAGATGGGGTGATTGATCTCGACTAATAATTGGGTTGTGTTAATTCAAGCACCTATTCGTAAGGTTCCCCTTGCCTTTGGCAGACTCTCTTGCAAGATGGCCATGCTCGTAGAACCAGTGTTTGAAAACTTGGGTCAGGTGGCCGACTCGAACATCCCCGATTGATGGATTCAATTGGGATCGATCTACTTTCCAGGGTTCATGCATTCGTAGAGAAATCAATAAAAAAAAAGGGAAGAAAAGAAAAAAAAAACAGCAGGAACTGAATCCACCTCTTAATTTGAGTCGCTTGCTCGTTTTGTAAGCTCTGCTTAGAGCTAAGTGATTGAATACTTCCCCAAACTGTTTAATGTCAACATTGGATGGGCAGGGTGTGTTCGTTCGATCACTTGAAGTTCGTTAATCATTCCACAAACCGAGTGAACGAATGCCACCCCCATCCATCATCATGGATTCGGGGGGGAGTCAGGAAAATGTGGGAAATCCCATATAGCGGCAATCATCGTTTCATACGGGATGCAGTTTCTATGCGACCAACCTGTATATTGTAGAAATATGGGCTTGGCAATAAATAAATATATTTTTAAATATAATTTGATCCTAATTTTTAAAGAATATATAATCTTTAACATGGAGATCATGAATATGAACAATATAAATAAAAATTGAAATCTAGTAATAATAATTATATAAGAAAAACATTTAGACTGTGAGTTACAATTGTTTTTAGATGGACCACCTATTTGCATCCATCTTAAAGATGGATGCTTTATACCTCTCAACCGCATATTGTAGAAATGTCCACCTTGCGTGAAACAATTTTCCTTTCATATGTACCTGATTATAAAACCCCAAGATTGACTGGGTCCACGTGAGAGGTTTTTAAAAAATAATATCTTTTATGTTAATTATATATATATAAAATCCCAAGATTGAGCAGAAACCATCTAAATTCTAGAGGGTGAGACAGGTGCTGAAGAACTCGAAATTTCTTTTTTCCTTTTGGAAAAGTGATTCATAGATCCAAAATTTTCAAGGAAAAAAGGACAACCCTCCCAAATTAGCACTTTCGCCCCAATGAATAAGTTTGTGGTCTTGCAGGCGCAAAAGAATGCTCTTAAAATTCATACATCTTCGTCCTATTTAGATAAATGTGGTACATTATATAACAAGAAATACGACATCGTTGCCAAAAACACATGGGCACGAAATTGTAAGTTCGCTAACATGAAATGGTTATTTTTCAAAAGTGTTGAATAAAGTTTGAACTCCCAACCAGATCGACACCTTTGACGATCCCGGCGAGGTTTCAGTAACATAGCTGTACAAAGAAGAGCTTCTTCCATATTTGACAAGCAAATATTATGAATATTATAGATCAAACTTTGAAGCACCATGAAGCAATTCTTTACTTTTAGCTTGATGATCCTATAACTGACTAATCTGCCATGAGAACTACACGATATTACAAGATATTACAAGGCGTGGATTCTCCAATAAAAGAGAGAAAAAAGAGATCTTCCATTTCTTTAGCCTCTCAGTTGGGTTGGATATGTGGGCACACCCTATCTGGTTCTCCTTTGGTCCATAGATTTTGCAGCTCACCCCTCTTTCTACCCAGACTTAAAACAGTACCTGCAACAGAGAGAGAGGGAGAAGGGATAAAGAGAATAGTGACGCTGGCAAAGAGCAAGAAAGAAAGATGGCTTCCACATACCGAGCGTGAAAGGAACAATGTAGAGAAGTGCAGGCTGCCCATTTCCATCCATTAAATTCAAAGCGATATAGGTAACAAGAAGGCCTGTACATATAAGCATCATATGTATTTGCTCAATAATAGCCATGAGCCATCTATATCTATGAATGCAAAGATCATCACCCAAGCTTTTCATGAAGGTCCAATGCCAATTGAAATTAACATATGAGGGCTCCTATGTGCGTGTGCGTGTGGAGAGCGAGATTTCCAGTGTGATGTGAATTTTGGGGCTAATTTTGGTTAGAGTTCCCAATCCACACCCCCAAAAATCTAAAGCTTCAATAGTACAAATGGTACAAATAGTACAGATGATGCGTCATCAAACTGGATGACAAAAATTAGAGAGAAAACTGTAATGCCTTGGATTTTTTAGATTATTTTTGTTTTTCTGGGTAGATTATAATATATATATATATATATATATATATATATATATATATATATATATATATATATATAGACGTATTTAATGTGCAGTATGGAGTGGTCAATTGAGATAGACATGATATCTTCAGCTCAAATTCATGGAGATTCCCAAACTGCAATTTGCAGGATAGTTGGGATTTATAGCTATGCTAAGTAATGGGATATACCTGAGTCCACTCTTTTGTCCTAAAAACTTTCTCATTGAATTCCATGGACAGCTCGTTTACTAACCATTCAGTAAGAAAATAGATAAATTTTTAAGAACAAACAAATTCTTACCAAAACCATAAGCAATCATTGACCACAAGAAGTACCCAGCTCGCAGATTTTTCTTAGCTGCCCAATCATACCTGTAATGTGCAGGACAAACCAAAGTCAGGTAAAAAATATAAGACATAACAGTATTGTTTCAACAAATAATCTTAATATCCCATGCAATGGGGTAACTTGCACCCAGTGTTCTGGGACTTGGCCGAGTAGAGGCAAGGCGTGTTTTTCCTGAGTTTGGTGTACATCATGTATATATATGTTATGCATATTATTATGTCGATTTTGATGCAAATACGTGAAGTGCTTGTTGGGTAACATACATAGTCACCCCTCATCATGTTGAGGGTTCAAACCCCCACGTATACTTCCGCGTTATTTTTTAGACTTAAGCCCTTTTCTTTACAGGGCAAGCTTTCTATGCATCCCTTATAGCATAAAACTTCTATACTTCCCCCTATCCAACCAACCACCCCTCATCATGTTGAGGCTTCAAACCCCCACATATACTTCCACATTATTTTTTAAACTTAGGCCCTTTTCTTTACAGCGCAAGCTTTCTAGGCATCCCCTATAGCATAAAACTTCTATACTTCCCCCTATCCAACCGTCCATTTTAAATGGACGGCTTAGATGGCCCCAATCATAATGTCACGCTCAATACTATTTTATTTTTAATTTTTTTTATACAAAATATTGACACCAAAATTTGGGTGTCCAATCCTCTCTTGAACTCGCACCTCTTTCAGGGGTATTTTGGTCATTGTTTTTTTTAAAAAAATATTGTTTAAATATTTTATTTAGATGCACCCCATTGAGATGATGACACATACCAAATTTCATATTCATATAGTTAGTAGAAAAAAAAAAAAAAAAATACTCTGAGGTGTTGGATCTAGATTAAATAGTTAGCGGTTCAATTGATCTGAATTAGACGTAACAAATTTCATATGTAGAAAAAAAATTAAAAATAAAATACTCTGAGGCTTCAGATTTAAGATTAAATGGTTAGTGGTTCACTTGATCTAAATTGGAAGTATATATCTTCTATGCTGTAGGGGAAGCATATAAACCTTTCCCTTCTTTACAAGCTAAAAAACAGCTCCAGAAAGATCACCTTTGAGGATGGAGCCCTTTTCTTTACAAGCTAAAAACAGCTCCAAAAAGAACACCTTTGAGGATGGAACCCGAGACCTTTTGGCACAGAGACATACCAGCAGCGGCACAAATAACTATCACGTCATTGAGTTTGACATGAAAAAATGGAAGTTCATTTAATATATATTAATTTTTTGGTCTTTATTTTTATTTTTTTTACACAATCTGGACTCCGGCGAGTTATTCGAACTTGCCTAAGTAACACACCTCAGCCAAGGGCTGACTACCTTAGCCAAGCTGAGTCCCAGAACACTGCTCGCAGAAGATTTATCCAAACTTGACGGAAATTACATTACTCAAATCTCAGTCTTTCAAGAATCAAACCCCAGAATCCTGTAAATAATCATTTATCAAAACCTAAAGAAATTCTAGAATTGCAGCACACTTTTGTATTATCAGAAACTACATTTATGAACATTAATTTAAGAAAAAATATCATTAAAATGGTCTAACCACCTCAAAAAATTACTGAAGCACCAAATCAACCAATTTATCAACAAAGTGATAACTTCAAAGAGAATATTTCACTCAGGCACCTCTTCAACAATTTTATTATAAAATACCCAACTGCCCCTATTCTAGATTTGGAATCCTAATATAAAAAGGTTAATTTGGTAACTTGGCTCCACTAAGTGGCCCAAGAGAAATGCTGTAAATACCCCAGCTTGTTTTGGATTCCGAATCCAGAACATGTTTCTACATAATATCCATTGTTGAGGGTTTGGAACCCAAAATAAGTAACATTTCACTCGACTCAAGTGACCTGAGCTAAATGATGAGCTCAATGATGAAACTGCCACTACTTGTTCTAGTTTTTCATTAAATTCTCTTTTCTGGGTTTGGAACCCCAAAGAAGTGGCAGCACTTTTGCAATATGGCTCCCTTGCTTTGTGGGAAAATTACCAAAATACCCCTGCACTGAGCAGGGACACTACCAAAATACCCCTAGCTTTGAGCAGGGGCATATTCAAACAAAAGACTTTGAGGTACATTGAGTGAAATGATCATATTAAACCACTTTGTTGGTGAATTAGTTGATTTGACCCAACTTAGTGATTTTTTGAGGTGGTTAAAGCATTCGAATTCGAATAAATTGCCTACAGGATTTATTAAATTTCTGCTTCCTCACTCGCTTCTACATTACTGTTTTCTATCCAAGTCAAATCACCCAGGATTAAGCCTCAGCCGCTAAACAATCCTGTGATCGTATCTTGTAATTGATAAAAACATACTTTAATTGCTGAAATTATAGCAAAAACCTCATGCACAACATGGGGTTACTGTTCCATGTTAATCACAGGCTATTGGAAAATAAAATTTCACATTAGATTCATCAATCGACAATGGCATTAATACACAAAAGGATATTCGTAAAAGTACAGGTACCCAATGGACATGGTTTTCCATAGATACTTAGATCCATCACCGTCCACTGAGATAATGGATGATGACAGCTTGGACAGTCCCTATGGTGGGCCCCACTCTCTCCATCACTTTCAGTCATTTCATTGGATGATGAATGACCCTGATGGATTACGGAAAACCATAGCCCATTGGTTTAGAGTGAACTTTCCCTTTATAAGATGGTTCAGCAGAATCATTTAAAGCAAACCTCAGTGTAAAGGCTATGAGCAGTCCTGGTAAAAGGATGTCACCAAATCCAATGATGCTGAAACCACCCCATGGATCAAACATACGTGGAATTTTCAGTAGCATGGGTATGCCATCTTCTCCACTCTTGTCCCCACGAGCAACCTAAAAGGGTGCAAAATCTCTAAGAAAGGCACTTCTTTTATGAATTGACAAAAGAATGTAATATTATATATATAAGCCAAACGTTTTTGTTGCCAAAACTTACCACAATCATAACACTTTCATGAAACCACCTGGGGGACACAAACACCCAAAATATATCATATAGGAAGGCACAACTGAGTAGCACAGTAGCCACCTGATCTCCACATCAAATCGAAGAAACAACGATATTGTGAGAAAAGGAAAGTTTGTGAGATGAAGAAAAAAATCCGATGCGAAATTTAAAAGGCTACAATCTGCAAACATGTACACCGTAAGAAAGAAAAAAGGACTGTCACAGATGTAGTTGAAAGATCAGTGTAATGGCATTTATCAAAATGCATAAAGATCAGTGTAATAAGAAACAACTACTACAGCATGTGAAGAACAACCGTTGTTTTCTCTTTAGAGCAGTGTTTAGAAACTCATCAAGTCCGACTCATACCCATGCCACTCAGAACTGGCACCCTGCTGATTCTAGATGAACAAGAAGTGGTTTATCCAAGTCTGAACTCTGAACTCTGAACTAAGTCTTGACCGAGTTTGACTTGACTATGTCCAAGTCTTTGAAAATTCAGTAAAAAATCTTAAAAAATGAGGCTTCTTTTTTCTCAGACAGGACTCCCCCAAGCCAACACGGGACTTGCCCAAGTCACTTGGCCAGGGCCGGGGCCCTGCCCAGTTTCAAGCCTCGTTCCACATTTTAAACACTGCTTCAAAGGAGTGATTCTTTCTCTCATAAGGATGGCTAAGACAAGCTCTTTATTCATAATACTTCTTGTTGGGAAATTTTATCCAGGATGGCCTTTCTTCATCTTAAGGTTAGCAGGTTGGTATTAGCTCACCAGAATTTTCATTCAATATTAGGATAATTATAGTCATGAATTAATATATTCTTCTTTATGCAAGCTAAACTCATTGAGATTAACACCTAGCAATTCAGACAAAAGCTAATCAATTGGCAGATATATTCTAAGGATTATCAGAGAGGAACCAAATGATACATACCTTGAGGTTAGGTATGCGGACAATCTGAAGAACCGTAGTGATCAGTGCAATACCCTGAAAAGAAAAGTGTAAGAAATGATTCATTTAGTTCTAAGTTGATGTTTGTTACAAGGGAAGCATAGCAACTCTGGGGTAACTCTTGAAAGTGCAAGAAATCAAGTACATAAAGACAGTCCAAATATAAAACTTACAGGTTTCAAAGACCATAGAAACGCAAATGCTCATAAAAAATTATCTCAATTTTTTGCTCACTGCAAGAAATAATCCAATGAACTACAGAGTTGGGACCCTTTTATGAAATGGAAAGTGATCAAGAAAGAGGGGTCCTCATTTGAGTCATGTCCTGTTTTGGTGGATCCCACTTTATCACTGTCCTCCATTTCCATCGGACAGTGGTGACCTGAATGGACTGTGGTTTTTCATAAACCAGAGGACTATGGTATACTTCCCAACAAGGCTGCACTTCTTAATAAATAAATAAACATAAGATAAAGGTGCCAATGACCAAAAGAGGCTTACATCATCATCACCATGGTCCACCATTCTACTCTATCAAGGGCCATACCCTCAGTGAGACCACAAGTCTCCATATCTTTTCTCTACGGGGAACGCCCTAGCATGAGCAGATGACGTATATCCAGGATTCATGAACAGTTTTGGTATAGTTTTATGCTGGTTGTCTACCTAACATAGCCCACCTCCTTTACCCGGGCTTGGGGTGGGTTTACGAAAAGTTAAGGTCCTCACCCTTCTTAGACAAAAGGCATGCATCATGTTTAGATAATATTTATCATGCAAGAAAACTAAATAAAAGAGGCTGTGTCTACTGTGCAAAGTATCTACATCTTGGAATGCTCAAAAAGTTCAACAAATAACAGATTTTTCTTTTATTTTTTTCCTGTGGGGGTTTATGTCAAAGAGAAACTTCTGCTAAAATTTCAACAACCGCAGAGTAAAGATTGGTCTTTGCAATAATCCATGTGAATTAGTAACTGCCACTATAAGCACTATCCACTACAAGAATTTCCAATTCACATACTATCTGAACACCACAAGCAAAAGCATGTTCGTCAAGGTTTGGGTATTAAGTCTTCAAAGGATTTTGAGCTTTCATATCTTAGCCAAGAGTTGATAACAATAATGGGTACATTAAAGAAAATTTGGTTCTAATTCTAGAAAGAGAAATGATCCTTTAGGACCCTCCCCCACCCAGGTGTGTAGGACCCCAAAGGATCACCATTAAATTTGGCACGGATCCATAAAAAAATCAAGTCCCACACCCATGTGATAATTTTTCTAGAGATCGGTGCCAACTTTAATGGTGATCCTTTGGGGTCCTACACACATGGCTGGTGGAGGGTCCAATAGGATCATTACTCTTCTAGAAAACACCATAAGTATAAAGAATCAGAAAATAAGGGTAGAAAAGGAAATATATAAACCACATGCTATGTAGTACACAAACATAGCAGTGGAGCAAAGAAACGAATGCAAGACTCAAGAACCATAGTGGATTTAGAGAAGTTGCACTTACAAGTATGTCCTGGCCTATCCAAGCAAAGGAGATACGCCGATAAACTGCCCATATTACAGCAAAGGCTATGCAGAATGGAGAAATGGCCAATGTAAGGTATGAAATTGCTCCAAAGAAGGGCACTTTTATGTATGAATGTCCAGCTCGCTTAAACCACCTGAAATTCATTAGGTCATCAATTATACTACGCACTTGGCATACATATATGAAATTCCTGATAACAAAGTAAAAGAAAAGTGATTTATAATAGAAATGTTTAAACTAAAAAAAAAAAAAAAAAGTTGTTTACCTAAAAGGGATTCTTGTAACAACAAAATTGCTACTAAAAACCCAAAGCAGATTTACATTTTTGTGTATATGACAAATTTCAGAAAAAAGTAGAAAGCCACTTATACCATCAGATGATGCATGTAGAAAAGCTTGTGTGTGTTTAAGAGTGACATTCACACACAAAGAAAATAATCATTACATTGAACTTCTCATTGGGGAAAAGTACACTAATAATCCGAAGGACAATGAAAAAGCCATAGTTGGTCATCACCATCGGGTGAAATTAAATCAATAAAGAAGCTAGTTAGACCCACCAAAAGAGGACATGACCCCAATAATGACTCCCAATCCCTCTCCATTGCCATCCATTATTTCAATGGCTGGTGATAATGGTCTTTCCGTAGTCCAATGAATTATAGCAGACGTTCCCTTTTTTCTTTTAATAGGATTATTTAAAGCATTGTACTACATAAAGGAAACAGATCTCCTAGAAGATATTCAAGTTGCAAAAATATATGCCATAAAAAAGAGAACACCTAAATTAGTCAACAGTGCGACATACCTTGACAACAAAGCCACCAAGCAAGTTTGCAGGCCCTGTAGATAAAGTACCATGTCATTTTTCAGTTTAAAATTAAGTCCAGCAATCCAGAAATGAATATTTCTAAGAGTTGCAAAGGTCATCGGATACTCAAAGGATAACTACGATATTAAATATACCTAGAGCCTCCCTACGACATACAGCATTTGTATGATACATATCTAAGATGAAATAGATATATATCGTATATTTATGCATACACGCAAAGATGCATACACATAGAATACATACTTGCATCTATATTCCTATATAGACACAAAAAATGTGATAATGGCTGCATGCATCAAGTAGAAAAATCATTGTTCCAAAAGGCGGACTGCCCGGCGACTAGGCTGTCCAATGGGCACCTTGCCCAGGTCTAGGCAGTAAAAATAGGCAGCCTGCCCCAGGTCGGCCGCCTAGGCGCTTGGGTACCCACCAGGGGCGAAAGTGCCCCTCGTTGAGCAGCCTTTTTGGGGTGTTCTATACCAATAAGAGGGGAAAAGGTTGGATTTAGGTTCATTTCAAACCTAAACTCATTGGAGCGCATTTTAGAGAGAGAGAAACCTCAACAAACTATATTCAAAGGGTTTCTCAAAGTTACAAGAAATCGATCTAAACATCACCCATTGGGATTAGATTTAGTTTTTGAGGTTTTATAGGTCTATTATAGAGGGTCTTTTAGAAGATTTTGAGATTAGAAAACATCTCAAAAGTGGATAGCAATCAAAGTTAGCGAAAATTTTGATTTTTTAAAATCGTTTATTATTTTAAGATGTCTACTTCGGGATCTAATAGAAGTGGTGATCCAGGTTGGAAATATGGCTATAACCCGAAGCTTTTGGAGAAAAATTGTATAATATGCAATTATTGTGAAAATGATACAAATGGGGGCATAAACCGGTTTAAGAAACATCTTGCCGGGTTTTTGGGGGGAAGTTGACCAATGTAAAAAAGTTCTTGATGCTATTTGAGAGGAGATAAAAAAAATTATATCAGTATTGTAAAAAAGAAAAAAGAGGAGAGAGGCATCCATAACAGAGCTGAGGTATGGGGTTCATGTCAATTTTGATGATGATAATAGCGATCAAGAGGTGTGAAGAGGTGGAACAGCTTGTTGTATCCCAGACTAAGCGGAAGGGAAAGGGAGTTGTATTTGGTTCTGGGAGTGGGAGACCTAAGAGTCCTTGGGTTAGAGGGGATTGTTTTTTGTCTCGGCCTAACCCTGAGGTTGCAGGAGAGGAAACAAAGAAGCAAATAACTCTTGAGTATAGAATCAAAAAGGAAGAGAGAGATTGAGCTCCACAGTACATCGCTTGATGGTTTTATGAGGCGGGCATTTCTTTCAATGCCGCTCGCCTAAGCAGCCTTTACACCTTGGTAGAGGCAATTGGACAATTTAGGCCTGGGATGAAGCTCCCAACCCCATCTGAGCTTTCAGAGCCTCTCTTGAAAAAGGAAGTGATTGTCACAAAGGAGATTGTGGAGACACAGACGGATGCATGGGCTTAGTATGGGGTTTATGTTACGACTGATACTTGGAGTGATAAGAAGAGAAGAAGACATATGAAGTTGCTGGTGAATTGTCCTTTAAGAACTGCTTTTTGAAGGTCTATTGATGCCTTTGATTATAGTCATGATGCCCATTACATATTTCAAGTGATGGAGAAGGGCATCAATGAAGTTGGGGCATAGTTAAGGGAACCTTATGGGTAGGGTGACGATCCCACTCCAAAACCTCGATCCCATGGTTCCTGCAAGGGGGATCTTGTAGGGATCCCTTTGTCGATTTTAGGATCACGCTCCCAAAAGAAGGGGACCACGTTCCACCCATCAGTGGAATCCAGTTCTAATTCAAAATAGATCCCTGCTCCCCATCAACCATGGTCCAAGGTTTGGATACATTAAAATCTTGGGATCCAAGTTTGTGGCTTCTACTTTCATTAACGGATGATACCAGGTTAAAGATTACCATTGTCCGAAGTTGCTATTATTTAGGAATCATAACTTCCCTAATGTTAAAATCCAGTCCCTTTTTCGCATAGCACAAAGTTCTATTATTTTAGATTCTTAATTTGAACTAGGCATAGTCTAGAGTGACCCATTGTTTTATTAAGTCCTATTGTGTAAGCCATCCCCTTTAGTTGTGAGAATATATACTTCATTTAAAAACTCCTACTAGCTCTACTTACAACCTCATTTTTTTGTATAGTGAGCTTAGATAGTCAAAACATTGAACCCATTGACATCGAATCACGCTCCCATAAACCTAAGGATCTCGCTCCTTATCTTGTTCATTTTGTGGACACTAATACTAACCCCAAGGTGCTTCCACTATAGGGTGGTTTGACGAATTCTGAACTGATCCCGCTCCCAATCCCACTCCCGCCTCCAACAACTATGGGTTGGGGCGCAGCATGTTATACAAGTTGTCACAAATAATGCTACTCTTAATGTTGTTGCTGCTAATTTGTTGCGCATAGCTTACCCTAGTATCTTTTAGACACCATGCACAACACACTGTATAGACATCATGCTTGAGGCTCTTGGTAGATAGAGTGATATTTCAGGTGCAGTTAAGAAGGCAAAGTCAGTTACAACATTCATTTACAGCCACACCCTCACCCTCAGCATCATGCGTGGATTTAACAAGAAGAAATAGATTTTGAGGCTCGAGGTCACGAGACTTGCTACCTGGTACCTATGCCTAGATAGCATACATTCGAAGAGAGTCTAGTTAAGGCAGATGTTTACCTCGGATGAGTGGAGAGCATGCAAGTGATCCGAGGATTAGAAAGGGAAGAAGGTGAAATATATTATCTTTTCTAGGGCTTTTTAGTGAGGGATGAAGGGTGCTCTTAAGGTATTTTTTCCTCTTGTCAAAGTCCTACGTATGGTTGATAGTGACAAGCCCTCCATGGGCTACATATATGAAGTAATGGAGAGATGCAAGAGAGAGATAGCCCATAATTTAAATGATGTGAGTTAAGCCACTATGAGCATGTTCGGAAGATTATTGATGAGAAGTGGAATTGGTAACTACATTTGTCATTGCATGCAACTGTTTAATTTTTTTAACCCAACTTTGTTTTATGCTGATAGGGATATACACAAAAATGACACAATTATGATTGGATTTAATAAGTGTGTCGATGTGTTAGTCCCTAATCCGAATATCCATTACATTATATGCGTTGATGAGCTAATAAATTACAAGTACGGATTAAAGTCTTTTGGGAGTCCAATGGCGGTGAGGCAAAGGACCAAAATTGATCCAGGTAATAATATTCTTAAGTTCCTTAAGTTCAAGGTTCATTTCATGTTTGTTGTTTGTTTTTCATAATCTATATTTTAATATTTCATATATAATTAACAATTGCAATTCATAATCTATTTGCAGCCAATTGAGCCAACAAGCGTGTAGTGCTCCAAATTTACAAAAGTTGATCATTCATATCTTGAGCCTAACCACTACCTCGTCCGGCTGTGAGCGTAATTGGAGTACTTTTGAGATGATAATTTAGTTTACTTTATTAGTTTACAAATTACAATTTACTAATTTGTATTAGTACTTTAGTAGTTACTAGTTAGTTAGTAATTACTAATTACTATGTCAATTGTAAAGTTTTAGTTTTTTAGTATTATATATTTATATGAATTAGTTTCATTAGATTTATTAGATTCATACAAAGAAAAGGAACATGCTTGAATCAAAGAGGCTCAATGGCCTAGTCTATGTTAAGTATAATCGATACTTGCAGGAGAGGTTTGCTAAGAGAGATAAGAGAGACCCCCTCAACTAAAAAAATACGGATAATGCTATAAAGTGGTTGGCTGATGATGATGAGGTCGACGGGCATGAAGGAATGACATGGGATATGGTCATGGAGGCCTCAAGGACATCAACTAACGCTCCTAGGACCACTAGATCTTCTTCTCAGAGGACGAGGGTGGAGGAGGAAGAGGATGAAGTAGAGGCAGATTCAGAAGAGACAGAGGAGGATTACTATTATGTTGAGGAGGGAAATATGATGCACATGCAGCTAACCCTGTTTTTTCTGATGATGAGTGATGATTGAAAACTTTTGAGTATTAATTGTGTGTGAATTATGGATATGGACTTATGGAGTATGGAGAAGCGTATGTGGACTATAGACATTTGATGTACCCTTTAACTCTTATGTGTTATTTCCTATTCTTTTTCATTTTCTTGATGATGAATCAATGTCTTGCTAAGTTTTATATCTTTATATATTGGATTATGGACTATAATATCTCTAAATGTCTCAATTTGAAATGCGTGGAATTATGGACTAATCTCAATATGTATTTTTATTTTTTACACAAAATCTAACCTTAAAACAACTTTTTATTCTACTGAGCCGCATAGGTTCAGGGCGCGCCTAGGCGTTGGGCGGCCTAGACCGCCTAGGCGCCGCCCGGTGTTTTTTGGAACACTAAGCAAAATACATAAAAATAAATGCATATCACACATCTTTTCTTCAAAATTTACGTGTTAGACACTCATAGCTAACTGGAGATTAGAACAGTAAATAAAATGATATAAACTATTATAATTAAAGGCGACTCTTTGAATATTATGTGATAGCTAAAAAAAGACCTCATTGTCTAGGGAAATTGTTAGAGGATCCAAAATGAGATTATTAACCCACAATGTTTAAAAAAACGAACCGCCCGGTGCCTAGGCGCCCAAAAAACAATTTCCGCATGCCTTGACCTGGGCGCCCCAACACGGGTGGCTATACCTGGGCGGGCGCCCAGCACAGTTCATGATTTTTTTTTTTTAAACTTTGCCCAAAAGGGCAAAGGGGGTCATTTTGACCCCCAAGTTTGTATAAAAGAAGTTCGGGGGTTTATTTTTCAACCCAAACTGAAAAAAAACAAGAAACCCTCAATCTTAAACTTATTTATGAGAATCTAAAGCAATTGCTGAGAATCGAAAGTACTTCTTGTGGATTGAAAAAGTTTGTTTTTCTGATTGAAATTATTTTTAAGGTGCTATTGGTGGTATTAGAAGACTTTTAAGATGATTCGTAGCTCGATTGAGATAACCAACACCAAAGATAAGAGATTGGGTAGCAAAGGTCAGTCTGTAATCTTTATTTCAGATTTATTTTTTCAATTTGAGATGTCTTCTGCGGGGTCTACTAGGGGTGGAGATCCGGGATGGAAATATTGTGTTAACCCGGATAAGAATGACAAAAATAAAATTATGTGCAATTTCTGTGGACCTGTTTCTAATGACGGCATAAATAGATTTAAGAAACATCTTGCCGGTATTAGAGGTGATGCCGCCCCATGTAAGAAAGTCCCAGATTTTGTAGAAAGAAATTTTGGAGTACATTGAAGCTGAAAAGAGTAAAAAAGTTGCAAAAAAAGAAGATATAGCATAATTAAAGTCAGGGGTTCATATTTTTTATGATAATATTGAAACTCAAGGAGAGCATGATGAAGAGGAGGAAGAAGAGGTAGCCATGGTTGGTACTCAGAGCTCTAAGACCAAGAGGGCTTTTGAGTCTAAGAAGGCTCATACGAGAGGGCCTATAGATAGTTTTTTTATACCTAGTCCTGAGACAGTAATTGAGAAAGGCAAGGGAAAGGGGACAAAACAGGTGACAATTGAAAATAGGTTTAAAAAGGAAGATAGAGCCAGGGTGATTCAGTATATTGCTCGGTGGTTTTACCATACATGCATTTCTTTTAACACTGCTCGTTTGAATAGCTTCCCCACAATGTTGGAAGCAATTGGGCAATTTGGGCCAGGTTTGAAAGTTCCAACTCCTTATAAGATTGGAAAGCCATTATTGAAGAAAGAAGTCGAGTACACTAATGAATATCTCAAGACTCATAAGGAGGGATGGGCTAAATTTGGAGTTTCTTTGATGACAGATATGTGGAGTGATTGGAAGAGGAGTAACATGAATTTATTAGTAAATTGTCCCATGGGTATAATTTTTTTGCGCTCAATCGATGCTTCCAATGATGTTCATGATGTCCAATGTATATTTTCTTTCATTGATAAGGGTATTGAGGAGGTTGGAGAGGAACATGAAATTCAAGTGGTCACAGATAATGCTGCTCCCAATCTAGCTGCAAGTCATTTGCTTAGACAAAAGAGGCCTCGCATATTTTGGATTCCTTACGCTGCACATTGCATAGATCTTATGCTTGAGGCAATTGGTGAATTGCCTCCTATTAAAAGAATTATTTTTAAGGCTAAAGAGGTTAAAATCTTTATATACAGTCACATACTAACCCTTAGCATGATGCACAAGTTTACAAAAAAGAGAGAGCTAATGAGGCCTGGGGTCACTAGATTTGCCACTGCCTACCTTAGTCTATAAAGCATGTATAAGAGGAAGATCACATTAGTCTATGTTTGCTTCAAAGAAGTGGAGTAGATGTAAGTAGTCTAGAGATGCCAAGGAAAAGAAGACCCGAGATATTATTCTTTCGAAATATTTTTGACGTGGGGTGAAGTATGCGATATTAGCATTTCTTCCCTTGGTAAGGTCTTGCGCTTGGTTGATGCTGATAAGCCCTCCATGGGCTTTATATATGATGCAATGGAAAGGGCTAAGAATGAGATTGCAGAGAATTTGGGCAATGATGCAGCGAAGTATGCCCCAATTTGGGAGATTATAGATGATAAATGGGATAGGCAGCTCCATAGACCATTGCATGCAACGGGGTACTACTTAAACCCTAAATTCTTTTATGCAGATGCAGATATTGAGTCAAAACGGGTAATTATTGATGGTTTTAATGAGTGCCTTGAGAAATTAGTTCTTGATCTAAATATCCAAGATAAGATATTAACTGAAGAGCTAATTTCGTACAAGTGTTCTTGATGTCATTTGGAAAAGATATGGCATTAAGGCAGATAAACAAAGGCGAACCAAGTAATATTCTTTTGACTTATGTAATTTTGTTTTATAAAATATAAATTTATAATTTTCTTTCAAGTTCTGATAATGATAAATACCTAAATTAATTATAAAGGTTGCTCACATATTGTAGCCCAATGGTGGAGATAACATGGGAGTAGCGCTCCAAACCTCCAGAAGATGGCTATGCGGATCTTGAGTTTGGAACTACCTCTTCTGGTTGTGAGCACAATTGGAGTTCGTTTGAGATGGTATTTTACTATTTTAAAGGAATAAACTTTTATATGTTTTTTTTGTTTATAAGTTTATATTCAATTTGTAATATTACTCATATAAGGTAAGAAGATCATAGACCTATAGTAGTTACTTATGCATTATTTTCTTTATAAGTGCATACAAAGAGAAGAAATAGGCTTGAGCAAAGGAAGCTCAATGACTTGGTTTTTGTTAGAGTGAATCACAGGCTCAAGGAGAAGAAAAACCAGCCATAGACCCTATCTCTTCGAAAGACATGGAGAATGCTTCAGATTGGCTAGTTAATGACCCTGGTACTGAGAAGGTCTTCCCTGGGGAGGGTTTGACATGGGAAATGGTCGAGGAGGCTTCGGGGCAAGCTTCTGATCCTAGGAGGGCCACTCGAGCAACTTCTTCTGCTGGTACTTCACGGAGGGAGATTGAGGAAGAGGAGGCAAATTCAGAAGAATCTCTGGAAGACGAGGAATGTTGAACAGGGTGATGATTCTTTATGGACTCAGCACCCTGCTGGGGCCCAAGTGCCTTGGGTGAGACCAAGCCGGACCCACAAGTTTTTATTCATTGACCTACGATGACTAAGGCATGTATGGAATCTAGAAGTCTTTGAACCATGAGCTAGCACAGGAAACGTAGCTATAGTTTCCTTTTTATATAAAAGTTCTTAATTAAAAAAAAAAAGAAAATCACACAAAAATTGCAGGAGAATAAATAACTCCTAATATTTAATTATCTTGGAGAGGAAAATTTTAGGGGACCCACCTCAACTCCACCGATGCAAAAGAGAATCACCAGAAGCTCCAAGAACCATGATGACATGAGCTTGTAAAGTAGGATGAGGAAGCATGATGCTATCACAACAAATAAGATTGCTGATGTTGTGTTGATGTCAACTACACCACTAGGACCAGCAGTATCCATGTCATGGAGACTTTCAGGAGCATCCTACAATAATATCACCAATTATTGTTAAGCATAGTAGAGCATTGCATGAAGAAAAATGGCAAAATTGCACACCATAATCCAATGGAATATGGGAAAGTCATAGTCTATTGGGTCATCCCCACCGTTAATTGAATGGACTTTGATGCTTTAGGACCATGTCATCTTTTGGTGGGCCCCATATTCTTTCCACCACCATCTGTTGTTTAAATGGGACCCAAAGTGTGATGGTTTTGTTGTAATTTAATGATAACCCAAAGTGTGATGGTTTTGTTCTATTCCATTAAATTACAGTGAAATTTACCAATAAAATGAATATTTGGAGACATTTGAACTATCAAATTGGTGCAGAGTTCAGGAACACCTTTAAGAGCTTATCATGCTCAATAGCTGCTTCCTTGGCACTCCATCCAGACCAATAAGATGCACATAATATAGTTCCCACAGCCATAAGCCAAAGAAAAACCTCTGCAGTATCCACCACAGGACGATCTGGAGAGTACAGCTGTACAGTCACTGAAAGATAAGGTGATCCATCAGCAAAAGCCCTTTGATAAGTTGAGAGTTAAAATAATAGTTAAGAGATAGAGAGAGTAATAGACATGATACACTAAAATTAAGAAAGTGCAAGAATTTTCTGTCGTGCATGCGGCATTTCTTTTTCAGTAATTTGGATAATAGGGTACACAAATAAACCATAAAATTATATAAAAATGACTTGCTCCAATATTTCAATTGAAATGAGTTGAAGACCATGAAGGAGAAATCATGAATGGTGATGAAGAGGTTGAACCACCATTGGGATCATGCCCCCTTGTAGTCGATCCCCTTTCTCTCAATCACCATCCTTCATTTCATTGGACAGTAATGGTTTTCCACAGCCAATGGGATCACTTCTATAGTTTCTCATAAAGAAATTCTTTCAAAAACACTTAAGATTATAGCGAACATTATTTATGTATGGTAGGACCAACCTGATGCACCAGAACTTAAACTCTTTTCCAAGCTTAAACCTGCCTTGCTTGGCAGCATGACAGCAGGAATACTTATGTGCAAATTTGTTTCATTGTCCTGACAAACCATCTTGTAAAGTTCTGCACAAGACAAACAAAAACTAGAAGAGCATTCCAAGTTTAAAAATTCCCAGATGGAGGCATGGAGATGCAAATGGATTTCAATTTTTTTTAAATCAATGCTTTAATGCAATATTAGATTTGTCGATTTAAAATGGATATAAAAAAGGACAAACTTATAACAATAACAAAAAAAAAGATAAAGATAAATATTGAGAAACTGTAATCAAAAGTGTCAAACTTATCAACAATTAAGGGTTCTATATCTCTTCTTTCATAATAAACATCCCAAACTGAAAATCTTCTGAAATGTGAATAATTGAACTAAACGAAGCATTATAGTTCTAAATTGTAATAAAAACGTAGAGAAATGTACCCCCACATACAAATATAAAAGCAGAATCAACAAAGATTTGATTTCTCCTTGAGTATTAGAGTAGGCAGGCACATCAAAGAAAAGGGAAAGAGAGCAACTTGTGTGTGTGTGCGCGCATGTGCACCCATGTGTGTGTGTGTATATTTGTGTGTGTGTGTGTGTGTGTGCATGTGTGTGTGTGTGTGTGTGTGTGTGTGTGAGAGAGAGAGAGAGAGAGAGAGCACTGAGCAAAGGCCAATACCACTATCAGTTATTTGGTTATCCAGTATTTCTTAAAAAGGCTCTCATCATATAGAAAGTAAATTACAAAAAAGGTTCAGATAATTTGAAAGTTTATATCATACTCTTAAGATGTAGAACTGAGCGACAGATATCATTGAGTTAACCAACAGCATCAATGTCATTTTACCTTATTTAAACATAAAGCAATCTTCTTATAAATTCATTAACATCACAAATAGCTGGACAACTTACAAGAATATAGCTGGATAATGTAAGGGCATGTTTGTTTCGAGTGAAAATATTTTCCGAGAAATATTTTCACGTGAAAGAATTTCCTTATGTAGTTAAGTGTGGGAATATTTTCACACCAATTGGTCCCCGTGCATCTTTTCACACCAATTGGTAGCTAATTGGTGTGAAAATATTCCCACACCTAACTACATGACGGAAGTTTTCACGTGAAACAAATGTGCCCTAAAAGAATGACTGCAGTAATGATAACAAATTTCCTTTGTTGCCCTAAACAAGAAATAACCGCAGTAATGATAACATACCTTCCTTATCGTTCACAACAAGAATAGCTGCAGCACCAGCAGCTTGTGCAACTTTTGCCTTCATTGTAAATGTGCAATTACCACGATGTACCAAGACAGCATCTCCAGTAAGCTAATAATAGTACAAAGCAATCCACCAATTGTTTAGCTTATACGCAAAATAACTGCAAGGGAAAGTTGACTGTAATTCAATGGACTACAAGAAGATCATAGGCCATAAAAAATAGCCCATCCATTATCAAAAAGTAATTAGTCCATTGGGTCATCACTATACATGAGATAAGGAATGGTCATGGGAGAGATTGGGGCCCCAAAAAAACAAGACATGACCCAATGGTGATGGGTCCATTTGATGACCCGATGGACTATGATTTTTTATTGTCCATTGGATTATAGTATACTTCTCCAAAACTGTAAATGATAATCCAGAGCAAAATTTACAACTCTCAGACATATAAGACAACCTTATTCTTGGGTGTGCTACAGCTATCACGGGGGTCTGATAAGGAAAGATGAGTTTGGTTGGCATGTTTCTCCTTAGATTCCATAGGGGTGCCAAACCTCGCGCTAACACCTACGAACTCATTACCTGTCTTATTATTTACCCAAGTTTGCACTTTTACCTGACAAACCAAGTAGTCAACAATGCACAGATTTATCAGCGTATTCCATCACATAAACTAAAAGTACTAAAAACAATACAAGTTATGAGACAGACATCACCAAGAAGTGCTAGTGAAGTAGATTTTAAATCACCAATAAGTGCTAGTGAAGTAGATTGTAAATCACCAAGAATTATTGGCCTAATGCGGCGATACGGCTAAGGACATGACAATAAAAACCTCAATCAATTGAGTGGAGAGATGAAATTCCTCAAATCACTTTGAAACAATTTTTGTATGCAGTTACATATTTTACTTGTGCACAGTGAACAAAAATTCACTCCATACAGAACGGGGCCTAGGCAGAGCCACATTGGAATATGTACTAGCCACATTGGAATATGTACTACCCACCTAAGGCCGCTTAGGTAGTTCAATGAACAGCTAGCTGAGGGCAGGAAAAGGACCTCCGCCAGGGGCAGAAGTGAATAATCCCCCTCGCCAAATACAGAGGGGAAGGGGGATTAGACTCCAAAGCCCTTTTGTGATCGGTTTATACTTGAAAAGCAATCTCAAAAACAATATTTTGAGATTTTTCTGAGCAACAAAAAAATTTGAACTTTTCAATGACAAAAAGTTAGAGAGAAGTGTTGCAGAAAGACTTGAAGTGTTTGCAAAAAGAGGTATTTCGACAACCAAAGGTCACTATTTCGACAACCAAAGGTCACTGATTCAAGCCAAATTTGATTTGGTAATGAGATATTAGTGTATTTCATTTCTTGTTCAAGGTTTAGTAATATTTATGACTACTGGGTTTTGATTTTTTATTTTTTTTTTTCTCACTTTGGTTATTGTTTTTGCTTTTCAATTTTTCCATTTTGGCTTTGAAAAGTGCGGGTTTATATTTTGAGTTTCTAGACATTTTAATAAGAATGGGTAACTCAAAATCTTAAAAGAACGTCATCAAACTCCAACATGCTAGGTCTTCTTCTACTTTATTAGGCCTTTGATTGTCCAAAGAATGAAAAGGGCCAATAATCTTATTTTATTTCTATTCTACTGCCCCTCTTTAATTTTTTGGATGATTTCTGTTTAATACTTAATGTGGCATAGTGACCTTTTTACACAGGCAATTACGATTGTTTTTTGGTGATTAAATATTTTTCTAGGGTGGGTTACTTTATTGATTCAATACGTAGAGTTTGAGTTGTTGCATATTAGACAACATACTAGACTTTTGTAAATTACTAAACAGTAAATACTTAATTTACTGGATCAATATATTAGATTTGTAAATTAATAATTCTATTGCCCCTTTTGTGAAATTGGAGTTTCTTTTATGAATTCATTTTGTAAATTATCAACACTCTTTTAGCATGAGTTATTATATTTAATACTTGCACCCTAGACTTATGGAACATGTATTCAAGATTGGTTTTGGTAGTTTTGCACAAAAGAGTACAACATCAGCATTAATCAATTGAAGAAACATTTGGTCAACCTTAGAAGGAAAGTAGTCCCGTGTGCTCAAGTGCACACTGATGTTAGTAGAGGAACATTCAATCATTTATATGGGGGCAAAAGAATAAAGAAGAGGCAAGGAAAAAATATGAAGATATAGCAAGTACATATTTTTGGAGGAGAAGAAGATGAAGATGAATATGTCAAGGAAGGGGACTCTATTCTAGGCCAAGGTCGTTTTGGTAAAAGAGGCCTCAAAGAAAGGGGCCTATGGATTCTTACTCCCCCCCATTATCCTAAGGCTGCAGTTCGAGAAAGGGCTCAGACTACCATTAAGATCCACCTTAAGAAGGAAGATGGGGATCAATTGTCTGAATTTGCAGCTTGATAGTATTATCAAGCAAGTAAGCCATTAAATACTGCTAGCTTGAAGAGCTTGGAAGCTATGTTGGAGGCAATGGATAGCTTGGGCAAGGTATAAAAGCCCTACATCTCATGAGCACAAGGGCCCTTAGTTGAGGAAGGCCATGGAGCTCATAAAAGAGTATATTAAGGCCCACAGGGATACATGGGGCAAGAGTGGAATCACCATAATGACTGATACATGGACCGATAAGAGGACTAGAAATATTATGAACTTAATGGTGAATTGTCCCATGCGGACAATATTTTTGAGGTCTATTTGACACATCTGTTAAAAAAAAATTTTGATAATGTTAACATTGTATTACTATAATAAGGAGTACAAAGGATTGAAGGAGACAGGTATCTCGGTAAAAAATTAAGCCATAACCCCTATGCAAACTATATACTTTTGGAGAGACTGTACAAAAAATGGGCTTCTAGGAACACCCTTTTACAAGAAGTCAAGAAAGAAATTTTGAGTCTTAGAGACCTCTATAGACCAGTGCAAAAAAGGAGATGGACCATTCATTGTCTTCCATGTCTGTTCGTCGCCTCGCCCCATCTTTAGCTAGAAGGTTGGCGAATTCGTTCGATGTCTGCCACATATGCCTCCAGCAGACGTTGATATCCCTGCATAGGTGGTAAATCTCATCAAAAATCCTAGATAGGTACCAAGGAGAATCGATACTGCCTGCTGCCCAACATAAAATGTTTTTAGCATCTCCTTCCACCACTAAGGATTGAACCCAAGATGGGTCAAAAAATTGCAGGTCCATAAGAAGAGCCAATGCTTCAGTAAGTTGTGAGTCTCCATAGCCGACATATTCAGAAAATGTCATGAGAACCTTGCAATTATGGTCTCTAAAGACTCCCCCTACTCCTGAATGCCCCGGATTCCCCAATGAACAGCCATCGAAATTTAACTTTATAGCATTTTCTGGAGGGGGCATCCAGTTGTGGGCTCTCTGTAGCTTTCTAGGCTGGAGTCAAATAATGTTGTCCCATTGCCTGGGGAAAGAGCTCATAGGGATCCCTTTAAAGGCTCTATGGGTGAAGGCCCAAAAAACTACCAGAGATGTAACCTTGTGGAACAGCCCAAAGACTTCATTTCTAAGGCCTCGAAAGATCTTCTCATTCCTTTCAAGCCATAAAACCCAAACTGTAGCAGCGATAGTTGCCCTCCACAAAGTTCTTCCTGCTAAGGGCCAAGGACCACCTGAATAATGATGGAGTAAATCTTTTACCGAAGGTGGGAGAACCCAATCAAGATTGAAAAGCTTCAGGATCAGAGTCCAAAGGTCAAAAGCTATATTGCAGTGAAGGAAGAGGTGGGGATTGGACTCCTCCTCTTGTAGACACATTACACATCTGTTTGGATGTGGCTGACCTCTTTTTTGAAGCTGGTCCAGTGTGAGGGCCCGCTGACAGCCAGCTATCCAATTAAAGGACTGGACTTTTGGAGGGGTGATTGTGTTCCAGACTTTGTAAAGAGGGGAGGTGGGATTTAGAGGGAAGGTAGGAGGCTGGATAAGTAACTTACAGAAAGAGGCTACCGAGAACTTACCCGAGGGGCCTGGAGTCCATACCAAAGAGTTATTCCCTGATGGAGGTGAGAAAACAGAATGTAGAGCAGCCGAGAGGGTGGTGAAGCCTAAAGTCTCCTCTTCATTAAGATTCCTTCAAAAAATGGGATTCCAAGTTCTACGCCGCCCTGCTAAAACCATATCATCTTCAATTGTGGACTCTTTGTTGAAGGCAATTTGAAAAAGGGATGGAAATTGGTCCCTCAGGGGAGAATGTCCAATCCGCAGGTCCGACCAAAAGCGAACTCTGTTGCCTTGTTTTGGATGGAATCGAAGCACCTTCTTGAATTGAGCAAAGGAGGATGCTACTGATCTCCCGACTCTATATTTATTCCAAATAACCTGTGCCTAGAAAGAGTTTGGTTGAGTGACTAATCTCCACCACCACTTCCCCAACAAGGCCAAGTTATGCTTTCTTAGGTCTTTGATTCCTAGACCACCTTGGGTTTTGGGCAGTCTGACTCTATCCCAAGATATTAGGTGATATCTCGTTTTTTCAGCTTGGCCAGACCATAGAAAATTCCTCATGAGTTGGTCCAACCTTTTGGCCACAGAGGCTGGCATATGGAAGATGGACATTAGGTCAATGGGGGAGTTAGCCAGCGTAGCCTTAACCAAAGTAGAGTGACCGGCCAGAGATAAGAACCTTCCTTTCCAGCCAGCGAGGCGCCTGTCAACTCGATCGATCACTTGGTCCAGTGTCTCTTTTTGGGTTTCCCTAATCCTAGAGGTATTCCCAAATAGGTGGTTGAGAGATCCTCAACAATACACTTCCAAGAAGGAACCATGGCTTTGACTTCTTGGGATGTAAGCCCCACTCCCATCATCTTTGATTTTTCCATATTTACTTTGAAGCCAGTGACAGTTTCAAAGCATTTGAGGAAAAGTCTGAGGTTCTCTATTCGTTGAGAGTCCGCATCTAAGAAAACTAAGGTATCATCTGCGTTTTGCAGATGTGATACCAAAGGTCCGTGTGAACTTCAGTGGAAAGCCAAGAGTAGACCTTCCTGGTAGAGACGAGAGATAAGACCTGCTAAAAATTTCAGCAACTATTGTAAAGAGAAAGGGAGAGAGCGGGTCCCCTTGACAGAGCCCTCTCGAAGCAGCAAATAATCCTTTGGGACTTCCATTAATAAGGACCGAGAAATGGGGATTGGAGATACAGCCATGTATCCATTTTCTCCATTGAGGTCCAAAATTCATTCTCGCCATCATCTCATCTAGCAAAGACCAGTCGACATGATCATATGCTTTTTCCCAATCGATTTTGAAAATCAATCCTGGTTTCTTAGATAGGTGCCTAGAGTGGATGCACTCATGGGCTACTAGCACACCATCCAGAATTAACCTGTCTTTGATAAAGGCAGATTGAGATTGCGAGATGATGAAAGGAAGGACCTGCTTGAGTCTAGAAACTCATAATAATGAGTTTGAAATTTGAAATTGAATTATTAAAACTAATAAATATTGAAAGCTGCCCAAAAGTCACCCATTATGCAACGACAGAAATCACAAAAACCATTACATGACAACATGGTATAGTCACAACTCACAAAAGTCATAAGACAAATAACTCACATAAAAGAAAGAGCAAATACATCGAAATTTTACTAATAAAGTAGATTCCTATGATGTTTTGGTTTACTGACATTTTATTAAGATTGAGTTACCTACTCTTAACACCCAATCTAATAAAAAGTCAATAAACTCAAACCAGAACCATTTGAAATGAACCAAAATTCACAAACTCAAACTAGAAAAACTAACCAAATTGAACAAAAAAATTACAAATTTGGAAAATAAAAACCAATACGAGTATCATAAACTCTAAAGCAACAAATGAAATACACTAACCCTTTAAATTCAATCAAACTTGGCACAAACTGGTGACCTTTGGTTGCCAAAAGTCCTCCTCCACAACAATTTTGACTTTAAGAAATATATGGGAATGATTACTCACGATAAAATTGCAAGTTGGAAAAAAATTTAATCAACATAAAAATTTCAAAATCGTGCTCTTTAGAATGTCACATCACTTGACATCATTTCATCCCCTCATTCCAGCATTTCTCCCCCATTTTCAGGGGGGTAAGGGGGGGAACATTTTTACCCTTGGCCAAGAGCTTATTTCAGCCCTCAACAAGAGCAATTCGAGGCCTACTTAGGCAGCCTAGGCTACACGTCCAGGCCGGTGCCCAGAGGCATGCTGCAAAAGGCCCCACCTAGTGTCCATTCAGGATGCCAAATTCTTATATTGACACAGATCCCGAAATGTTTAAGTACTTAGTTCACTTGACTTCTAAATATACTCATAGATATAGACTCTATTTGTTTGTAATGTATTGTCGCTTTATGGTGGTCCAATCATGGACAAAGTACCAATCACTTGCAAAAGCTGGCTCAATGAATTGTGAACTTGACTTGTACATCATCCGGTTCTGAGCGCGACATCAGCACGTTCAAGATGGTAATTTCTAAACTGACTCATTTGCCATTTCTCTATTTACCCTCATCTCCTACTACCCCATATCTGTACTATATTTTTTATAGGTATCCAATACTGCATTCATGCTATAATCCAATAGAAAACATACATAACAGATAAATAGGCTCGAGTAAAGTAGAATGAATGACCTTGTCATCGTTCAATATAATTAGTAGCTGAAGAAGCACCATTTGGAGCACAATGAAATTAAGCCCATCATTATGAAAGATATGGATGAAGCGAGCAACTCATTGGTCGAGGATGGGATGACTAGTACTTGCAGGAGAGAGCTCACATGGAGCCAAGTTCACGAGGCAGCTGGAACCACATCAAGCTTTGCTATTAGATCTTAGTCTCAAAGGAAGAAGAAGGGAAAAGGCTGATGAGAGTAAAAGAGGAGGGGGAGGAGGCACATGCAAAGGAGATTAGGGTAGAAGAGGAATATGAGGGGGATGACTCAGAGGATGATAGCTAGGAATCATTATCAGATTTCAGGTGCATCTAGTGGTGATCGTAGAGATAGACATGTTGTTGGTAATGATGATGAAACTCAACCTCAAATTTCAGTTCATCAGATTCATTGTTTAGTTTTGAGTTTATTGTTTCAAGTTCTTTGAGTTGTAGCTTTTCGTGAGTTGTGAGTTGTGACTTTTAGTGGCATACAGACATGTACTGGTTATTGAGACTTTCTATTACGGCATAATGGATAAATTGTGGTCAACTTTCACTCATTTAAAATTTTATCTGTTCAAAGTCATGTACATCTAAGTTTGAAATAGACAACAAGATAACACACACAAAACTGCGAAATAACCGTTTTTGGGCAAAAATAAATGTTCTATACACTCAATCAGGGGGATTTAGTAACCAATGTCGCCCCCCAATATCATCTTCAAGGGCCTTGAGCCCCACCCTGTAGGTACAGATTCCCCAGGTATCTGGATGCCCATCTAGGCAGCTGAATCTACCTTGTTGAACACTTCATGTGCATTCAGATACTGCTTTGCATTGGAATTTGTTACTACCTTGTAGTAGCCGATAGGACAACTAACAAAACTTTGGATATAAACGTTGTCTATCAAAATTTTCAAAGAAAAAAAATATATAACAATAAAAAAAGAGCATGATTTTTTTAGTCTAGTCTAACATAGATACAACACCTCTTTTGAAGTGTTTGTTCATCATATATATTAGTTATTCCGTGCCTTCTTCTGACTCTATAAAATATAAAACAGCAAACTGTGAACATTTTAAACAGTTTATGGTCTTTCATTGGCTACCAATTTGCTTCAAGGTCCAAATTTTTCTTGGTTAAAAATGTTGAAGGATGCATATGTGTTGCACTCGAATCAATGAAAAATCCCAATTAATAAGTTGTATATTAGATGGATGCAAAGGAAAACTGCTACCATTTGAATGGAGTTCCCTCGCCTGCTTGAGGTGTTCCAATGATGTTAGAGCCCATGTTCTTCATGAGGAGAATGAGGAAGCTGATAGCTGATAAGTTGGCTAAGCAGAGCATGAGTCTTGGTATTCTGTTCTTGTCTTGCAAGCTTCTCTCTCTCTCTCTCTCTCTCTCACACACACACACACACACACACACACATATTCTACTTCTTGACAATAGCAATTTCTCTCTTATAAATTCTTCATCTTCAAAAACTAAGTTGTGTATTTCTGTTGAAAATGTAAAAAGGAAAAAAAAAACCAAGTTGTATATTTGCAATTACAGATATTGTCCATTATTCAGGATCCAACAGTAATGCCATTAATCATATGTAATGAAAAATCAATGGAAAAGGCAGAAAATTTGGTCAGTTTGTATTTTATTTTACTTATTTAAAGATAAGAAAAAGTTGGAATCATTTTGCTGTTTCCAATAGAATTCCCACTTGTCAGAACAAGAAATTCCAAGGTATTTTTAACAAATAATATTTAACCTTACTTCCCTTCTTTTGCTATTAACATCTAGTCCTAGAAGAAAGATGGCATAACTACCACAATATTGGGGCAATAGTATGATTAGCAGAAGGGCCCTACACGCTAGAGCCCATTTCCCATGAGCAATGCTGTCAGCAACCAATTTTACAAGCTAAAAATGAGATCTCCAAGTACTGGGAAATCTGATAGTTGTCCAGGACAACGACAATCCACTAAGAACCAGAGGCTACCCTACTAGCTCACCTATAGTATGGAGCATCAATCATCAACAAATAGCAAAAAGATTTGTGTATTAAGAGGAGCTCATTCTACCATCATAGGTATGAAGATTATATATTAGGGTACTTCCTTTTTCTTGGAGATAACCTCTCGTTTCCTTTCATTTTTTATATTCTCTTCACTGTTTACATATTCAACCCTTTCCTTTTTGTTTCTCAACAAGACTAATTTTTTCTCAAATGCTAAAACCATAGGGTCTAAGAAGGATGAAGTGAGAACCTTGGTTTCTGCCTCTATCCAGAACCTACTAGCAGAGCAACAGGTATACTCATACTGGTCCCCAACTGTCTCATAAGATCCTCTACATCTCCACCTCCCCTCAACTAAAGCACATGAAAACAAGCTCATCTTTCAAGTGCTGAACCCACTTAATAGATCTTACCCTCAATACTATCATTCCTCTCCATACTTCTAATATGGAGCTAGTGGACAACACCTCCAAAGGATACAACCACCCAAAACAAGGGGAAGCACCATCCACAAACTTAACAGTTCAACAGAGATCTTCTGGTATCAAACTTACAAAGTCTAAAGGGACATTAGAAATAACCAGATTCTCTCTATCAAATTTGTCATAAACAAGGAGGCAATCCATCATCTCTCTTGCCTCCTTGGATATCATCGTACATATGTAAACGACATTAGTTATGAAACAATCTAAGCTGAATAAATAATTTGAAGGCCGTTCCTACTGAATAAATAATTTCAAGGCCGTTCCTACCCAACTGGAGCTATTTAACACACATTTCCAGCTCACTCTAGATTATTCATTCCCTCAAACATGAAGCATGACTGTGAATGTAATGATATTAAGTAATAGTCAAATGATAATAGTAAAAAGTAAAAACAATGGCATAGGTGTAATCCACTACCTCTTGTAAGCCCTCATATGCCACAATATTAAGGTACGTCACCGTAAATATGGAATACATTGCAGAAATTTTCCATGTTGTTCTATGATCCAACCAACATTACCTTAAACTTAAACCCTTTTTTTTTCTTCCAGATAGTAATCAACAAGAACTGAGAATTTGAAATGACGATGAGTGTAGCTGAGATGAGGATGTTAAGATGGATGAGTAGCAAGACAAAAAATGATAGAATTCAAAATGAATACATTCGAGAGAACTTAGGTATGGCTTCAATAGGTGATAGGATGAGGGAAAGTAGACTTAGGTGGGCAGGCCATGTGCAACATAGACCCAATACAGCACCAGTTAGGAGGTGCGATTTGGTTCAAGTGTAAAGCTCTAAAAGGGCAAGGGGAAAGCCCAAAAGCACACGAATGGAAGTAGCGAGAAAAGATACGGGGACTTATTGTCCTACTGATGTTTTGTCCCTAATAGAGCAGAATGGCGGAAGACGATTCATGCAGCCGATCCAAATAGTTGGGATAAGGCTCTAGTGATTATGATGGTAACCAACAAGACATTCACCTATAAAAGTAAAAGACAGTTTCATACCACGACCATGATGGATTACAAAGTGGGCATCCATATATAAGATGTTATAACCCCAATATGAGCAAAGGTCGATGAATATCACGACCAAATTCTCTCTGAAATTATCAATTTAGACTGTTGTTATTTTTCAAAAGATATCATGAATTTTTCAAATTTAAATTTATGGTTTCACCTTATTTGGCAAATCCCAACAGGTATTCTAAAACCTGAACACGGTTTTAATTCTTTAAGTGAAATAGCAGATTTGAGCGAAATTGCAGGCCAAGATGAACATTTCGGAATGAACACACAGCCCGTAACTGAAACTAAGCATTCGAAAGCTTCTCCAAACAACAAATGCCAGGCCAAAAATAAGAAAGTTAAAGCATGGGAAAAGGATGCATCGTTGAGAACAATTTTAGAGATCTAGAAGGCCCAAATTTCCACTTCGCTGCCAACCCCATCAAAAACACACATAAAATATGGTGCATAAAAGACCCATAATCTACAAACTTCGACAGAGGATCCAATTCAACAGAAAATAAATTACCAAAAGAGAATCACGAAAAAAAAAGCAAACAAAATAGTGAGAAGAACAAGAAGAAAAACATACCAGAACAAATTTGTTCTCGCAACCAGGTTGCTTTGGGGCATCTTCATCATCATGAACGATGTCTCCACACTGTATAAATGAAGGAATTGCAAAAACTACAAAAGCCAGAGAGACCCAACACTTGTTCAAACCCATCTCTCAGATTACTGAGAGAAAGAAGAGAGAGAAACTAGAGAGAGAAGTGACAGAGGGCATGAATTGTAGTGGCACAGTTACCAGACTAATGCAAAAAAGCTGACTACATAATGCCCAAAATACCCCAATCCTTTACAGAATTACCAAGAGATGTAGAGTTAAGAGTGAGAGGGAGAAGAGAGAGGGACAATGATGGTATTATGTGGAGACAAAGGTGGGCAAGGGTGTCATGCTCTTATCTGTTTACTTTTTAGAGAGAGAAAAAGTAGAGAGAGAGAGTAAAAAAGGAAAATAAAAAGAGAGAGGAGAGACGGTTTCTTCGACCATGCTCAGACCAAAGGCCAAACCAGGTAGTTAAGAATAGTTTATTACTTAACAATCATTTATAAAAGGAAAAAGTTTATATAGAGCCGAGGCTCTAAAAAATCAAATTAGATCCCAGCTCCAAAATTTCACTATAAGAGGTTGAATTGATGTCCAAATATCCTCAAATTGATATATCAACGTCAAGATGCTTGGACATCATAAAAAATGGATTTCAAGTTTTGAAAATAGTGTATCTTGTAGCGTATTTTTTAATTGTCAATTTTCAAGATTTTTAAGATCTGTTCGATCGGCACTATTTTTTAAGCTTTAAAATTTATTATTAAATATAAAAATATATTTTAAGGCTATCACAAAAATTTCTAGTATTGAATTCATATTTCTCGATACTATTTGAAGGTGTGATTTACTCTGGCGGTTTAGAGCCTCGGTTATAAAAACCACAACCTCTATACAAATCTCCTTTAAGAAAATTTATAGAGAGAAGAGGGAGGGGAAAAAAAAGTAAGAGAAGAGAGATCATCACTTATTACTATTCTTGAGTTCCATTAAAGTTGACATAATAATTAAATACTAAGTAATGATCCTATAGTACCTTCCTTCACCCATATGTGTATCACCATTAAAGTTAGTATGGATCTCTAAAAAAGTTATCACATAGATGTATGACTTGACTTTTCTATAGATCCATATCAAATTTAATGGTGATCCTTTAGGGTCCTACACACATAGGTGGAGGAGAGTCCTATATGATCATTTCTCTTAAATACTTGCTAACAAAACTGCTCAAAAATATCTTAAGTAAGTATAAATCTTTAAATGAAAGCATTGTATATTATGCTCCTTCAAGAGCATAGTTTACTTCTACTCCCTCGGACGGATGACCTATTTGGGAGGAATTTTTAATCTAAAATTTTAGTAACCACTTTAGAATCACTAGATGACTATTATAAAACAAAACAAATTTGAAATTCGAGCGTTTTAATACTTAAATCTTACTCTCTGAAAATTGGACGGTTCCTATTCAATCTTGAGACATTTTTTTTAAAGTACTAAAAGGGTGCAATTAGGAAATTTATTTTTTTAAGATTAATATAAGTATTAAAAAGGCTATAGCCTCAAAATTTGGGGTCCTAACTCTATTTGTAGGTGAGGTTTTACCCGAAGGAGTGAATAAACATTATACTCTCGAGGAAGTAAGATATCTTTGGCTTTATTTAAGATATATTTAGATAGAGAAGAGGGAGAGGGAGAGGGAATAGTGAAAGAGAAGAGAGATCATTACTAGTTAATAGTTACTATAACTAGTATTCTTGAGTTCTATTAAAGTTCACACGGTAAATAAATACTTGCTAACAGAAATTGCTTAAAGATCTTTCGTGTAAATGGCAACGCGATTGAATGTTTTATGAAGAGCAAGATTAAAAAATACCATATATTCTCAATATTATAATTCATAAGTAATGCATTAGTATAATTAAATTGTAGACTAGTCACTATGGGAAAATCTAGATTTCATCCTCATAATTCCTCAAATTTACCAAATCCCCCCTTTTCAACATTCATGTTCCCCTAAAGGAATGTTATTATAAAATTTCATAATTTTTTATTTTTCATTGATATCTCTATTTTTTCCCTCTCTTTTTTTCAAAATACACCCATTTTGAACCCTCAGGTTTTGAAGTGTCAATTCCGAAGCTTCTAACTTAAAAAATTTTGAGAAAGTGGTGACTTCGGACTTCCAAGTCCACAGGAAAGACTTGTCAAAATGACTTGAGAGTTCAAACGGGCACAATTCGACTTCAGACCTTTGTAAACAATTCTCTACTTCTTCATGAAATCATTATCACTTTGGACCTTAGAAAGCCGAAGGGGCATTTTCGAAAAGAAATTAAAGACGTTTTTATATTGGGTGCAGTTGGCATACGAACGCCTCCGTAGGTGTAGAGGTGCGGTGTCCTTCAAATTTTATCATGGTATATAATTTTGATTTAAAATGTTATTAGGATTATCTCAAAATCTATTTTTATATCTAATTATCAAATTTTAAATTTAAAAAATAGTTAAAATCAAGTATATCTATAAACATATGAAAATCTTGAAAATGGACAGTGTAGATAATATGTTGTAAAATGCATTATTTCTAAGACTTAAAATCTTTTTATTTTTTGGAGTCATACATCTCGATGTCGAGATGATCAATCAAAGGGTTTTTCAACATTAAAACGACCTTTTCTCATGGATTTTTGAGGGGCATCAATAGTTCTACATTATAAGGTAGCTCCATTATGTAAACTTATTCCTTTTATATTAACGAATCGTCGTAAAGATTAGAGCGTACTTCCTTTTCAGATTGGGTAGCCATTATTGTTCAGTGGAATATCAACTTTTTTTGGTTCACGAGGGACTACAAGGTAGATTGAAGAAAAGCTCAGCTGCTTTGGTTTTGTAAACTAAACACTCCACCCTACCTACTAATGGCCTTTTCCCAGGGGATAAGTTTTCATGCATTTCATTTCATATATCTCATATGTACATCAAATTTAGAGATATTTTGGATATTTTTTATTTAATAGTTTTATTTTTTATTTAATTTTATTTATAAAATTAAATCTACACCTTAAACTTGGGATAAAATATTATTTAAATAAAAAAATAGAAATAAAATGTGAAATCAATTAATGGTCGATACCCGATAGACATAACCTCCTGAAATCTCAATTATCTCCTCATCATGTGGACATGATACTTTTCCCTCTAAAAAAAGCCCCAATTTTCACGAATTGGCGTTGGGCTTTTCCATCTTTTACCTTTTAATGGTGAAATCTACATTGTTTTCTAAACATAATTTTTTCGATTGTTCAATAAAGAAGGAATCATTTACTTGTAGTAAGAGTGAAACTCAAGACGTAAAGTCATGGCGCTCCACTGTCACCTAACATTACAAATAATAATGTTTAAATTCTTTCTTAAAAAACCTTAATCCCTATGTTGCATCAATTTGGATAACGCATTCTAGGATATATACGGGGGACAATAATGAGAGTAAAAGTCACATTCCATGTACGTGTGAACATGTGCGATAAATGAGTGTGTATCATGCATGTGGTACTGCTTCAATGAAAATTCTCTTGGATATGGTCGTTGGCAAAAAGTGAGTAGTACACATTATTGGCCTTTCAAATAAAGGTGTCGTTTGCATAAGGCTATAACCCTTATTGTAAAAGTGAGGTTGCGGTATTTTATACCATTTATTTTAGTTAAGCATTATAGATTTAACATGTTTTTTAATGTAAAAAAGCGATACATCTTTTGAAACAATATCAAATCTACATTGTTTAGATAAATGGATGGTGTAGATTAATACAACCTTGGTTCTACAATCAAGGTTGAATCCTCATGTAAACGTTTTCCTTCAAATAAAATTTACTAATGGCATTAATAAATTTGAATCTAATGCTTTTTTTAGAATGATTAACCTTTTAGCCCTCCCTTCCAATGATCTAAAAATCTTCTGAAGGACACCTTATGGATCAAGACTCAAGATATTTTAGGGACAAAAATGTGTAGTTGTCCCCGGTCTCAAATATTCAATAAGAGATTATCTATTATGAAATCATTTATTTTTTGTATAAAGAGGTCATGATTAGTTTTAGCTATTAAATGTGAAATCCATTTGATTGAAGTGTTTTCAAAACACTTGAAAACTTTTATTTTGGACTTCGTGCTTAATCAATGACATATAACTAACCACCCAATTTCACATTCAGATGTCAATGATAGTTGTGAACTCCTTTGTAGGGGTGGCAATGGACCTGGACCCGACCTATACCCACCGGGTATACCCGACACGGTCCAAGTTTTGGACCTACGGGTAGGGTCCGGGTCCAATAAAAGACACCTGAACCGAATTTTTAGTTTACCCAAAGACAAAAGTCCCAATCCTAAAATCATTTCAATACTTTTGGTCTTCCCTTAGTTTCCCCAAACGGCGAAACCGCATTTCTATTTTCCCTCTCTCAATTTCTTGGAGACATAGCTCTCTCTCTCTGGATCCTTCTCTCTCTCTCTCTCTCTCTCTCTCTCTCTCTCTCTCTCTCTCTCTCTCTCTCTTATCGTCCACCCCTAAAAAATTAGTTCTTTATTGTTCACCATTATAGGCGACAAAAAAGAAAGCTCATAGTGAGGGTGGCAATAGACCTGACCAGACCCAAGAGCCAACGAGTACGGGTGTGGGTCAAACTTTTGGACCCGAATGCATTCGGATCTAAGTCCCATTGCCACTCCTACTCCTTTATATAAAAGATAAATGATCTCATTATATACATTTCCTTTTAATAATATGTTGAGTTTCTTATAAAAAGTCCAATTTGGACTCATTGAAGACAGGGAGCTTGCACATACAGCCTTGGGTAGGGGTAGCAATAGGTTCGACCTGGGCGAGGTCAAACCTAGCCCTAGCCCGACTCTATTTCCTTGAGGGCCAACCCCAGCCCAAACCAGGACAAAGAGGCCCTGCCCATGTCGGGCCTGGTCCCATCAAGATCGGGTTGGGTTAGTAAATTTATAAAAACAAAACAAAAACAAAACTAAGTGAGATAAAGAAATAAGAGCTGGATCTGGCCGGCACTCTCTTGCCCCTGCTCTGGGCCACAAGCCTTGGGCCATAGTGGCCTAGCCCTAGCCCTGCCCTTGGGCCCCCAAGTCCTAGTGTGTCAAGGCCCGTCAGGCCACCCAGCCCATTGCCACCCCTAACTGGCTAGCCGGATTCCAATTATAGCTCGCACTCTTAAGCCTTGGAAAGCTGGAATCCAAGTCGAATTTTTTCAACGGTGCTCCCCTTCTCCTGACCTCTCTTCCATCAGAGCTCCCCAAAACTAAGCCCCTCCACCCAATACGAACACCGCATATCAGCTCACTTACCCTGTACTCTGCCCATAGTTTAAAAAACTACTCGTTAGAACTGCTATTATGTAACGGTTTAACACCCAGTTTCGTTATAAAATAATACAAAAAGAGCACGTGTACTATGTCCCTTCAGGAGCATAATTTATTTCTACTTCCTCGGTCAAAATATCTAGGAACAATTATAGTATCTCCTCAAAAAATGAATTTTACTCATATTCTAAACCCCAATATTTTTAATATCACGATCCCAAATCATTTATTATCTTTTTTTACTTTTACTAATTATCTTTTTTTACTTTTACTCTCAATCAAAAAGTAAATATTTTAAAGATTAAATTACCCCCTCTTTCTGGACTTGACTTTAGATGTTGCAAAAAAAATTCGATTCGGTACAAAATTGTGTTGGACCGGTCACAAGCTGTTGGAAATCCAGACCAAAATTTTTATTATTGTCAGACACAAAGCTATGTCGGACTGGATTTTGGGGCTTCTGGATTTCCAGAAGCCTATGACTGGTCCGACACATTTTTGTGTTGGACTGCAAAAAAAAAAAAAAAAACGTTCAGCACAAAATTTGGTTGTACCGGCCATTGGTTTCTAAATTTTCAGGAGCTTATGACTAGTCTTTGGTCTAGCACAAAAGTGTGTCGGACCATCTTATGGGACATTTCACACGAAGTCCAGAGAGAGAGAGAGGGAAGATAGAGAGAGAAAGAGAGAGGGTGGATAGAGCGAGAGAGAATAATTGTAGTTAAGTCTTTAAAAGATTTACTTTTTCACTGTAGGGATAAAAGAAAAAAACAATAGTGATTGAGTTAAGAGTGTGATATAAAAGTATTATAGGTAGAATGTCTATAAAGTCTATTTTGGGGGTATCCATAATTTTCCTTAATATCCATTGGGAGAATTTTTTCAATTTGAAGTTTTGGGAACTGCTTAAAATTATGAGATGATTCCCCCTTTTTTTTTTTTATAAGTTTTCTAACACTTAGATCTTACCATCTAAATATTAGATGGCAGTATCCCTTCAAACTCAATACAATATTTTTTCAAGTGTATAGACGGTACAATTGGAAAAAAAAATTATTGAGGTTGAGGAAGTCACGTTCCCTAAATTTTGGGGTTTTATAATTAATTCTAAGTGTGATTTTACCCTATAGAGTGTTTGGACATTCTACTTCCACGGGAATAAAATATATTTTGGCATACAAGAAAGTGGAAACATGATCCGTTATTTTCAAAATAGTGAAAATAATGGCCACTAATTTGGAAAAAAATATGATTTAAAATGTATCCTATGACCTTTTTCCTATTTTTTCCCTTGTTTGTCATCTACTCCATTTTCTTAAAAGAAAAAGGTTACATAGAGCCGAGGCTCTAAACAATTAAATTAGAGCCCACCTCAAAAAATTTATCAGAAGAGGTTGTTTTTTTTTTTTTGGTAAGTAGAATAGGTTGTTTTGATGCCCAAATATCTTCAACTTGATCATCTTGACATCAATATGCATGGACATGAGAAAAAATGGATTTCTATTTTTTGAAATAGTACATCTTGTAACGCATTTTTGGACCGTCAATTTTTAACAATTTTAAGTTTTCATAGATCTACTCGATATTTTTGAAACTTTAAATTTCATAATTAAATATGAAAATATATTTTAAGGCTATTACAAAGATTTTCAGTATTGAAATCACATTTCTCGATACTATTTGAAGGCGCGCTTTACTTTGATTGTCTAGAGCCTCGGCTATATACAAACCGTACCCTTTCTTAAAAGGGAAAACTTACTATACTTCACCACCCATATATATATATTTTATACATCCCCATCTCCTAACCGTCAGATCTAAATGGATGGCTGAGATGACCCAATCACAATATCATGCCTAGACAAAATTTTATTTTTTATTTTTTTCTATATAACATTTTGGGACCAAATTTAGAATGTCCACTCCTCTCTTAAACCCGCACATGTAAAAATATAACAAATAATATTGTCAAAATAAAATAACTAAAATACCCCTATAAGTTTTAGGGCTATTTTGGTTATTTTAAGTATTCACTAATATTTTTTTTAATGTTCTTTTTAGGTGTACCCTATTGAGATGATGAGACATACCAAATTTCATATTCATATGATTTGTTAAAAAAAATTAAAAATAAAATACTCTGAGACATCCGATCTAGATCCAACAGTCAGTAGCTCACTTGTGATATCGTGTCTTAAGCCATCCCAACCATCCACTAGCTGGCTCACTTGTGACAATTGATATTGTGTATCAAACCCCATTTTCAACTTTTATTTCTTCGTAAACCCAAAATTTCAAAACCTATCTTCTAAACCCCCCAAATAACTTTTATCTATTTTTATTTCAACTTTTAACCCAAACAAATTAAAAAAGACATATTTTCTAACTCTCTCTCCTCATGTGTTTCAATCTATCTCCTCACGTGTTTCTCTCTCTAGACTGTTCTTCTACTCTATTTCTACAACCCATTTCTTTCCAGCTCAACAATGGTGGAAGCCAGGAGATTGTAGAGAAAATGGGCCACCTCGTGCCGTCAAGGTTCATGATGGAGCTCTACTTCATTGTCGCCACCTTATCTGCCATTGCAGTACCAGAGGCATTTGTGGCTTCTCCTTCATCTTCTTTTGGTTCATCGCTCTGCAATTCCTCTCCTTCAAAGGTATGGATCACCAGGAGACCGTTGATTTGTTGATCCGCCAATCCTCTCCTTCAAAGCCTAATGAAACATCCATGAAAGCTTTTCCATTGATACCTACAAACTTAGTTTCAAGGTTTGGGAAAGATTCATAGTGTAGTGTTTCTGGAAAGGGTGCACCAATCGAACAATGAAAGTTGCCTCTTTCTAAACTCGACTCGAGGGATTTGTCAAGTAAAGGTGTTAACACCAAGGGTTCAGCCTTGGTATCTAGTCATGGAGATCGAGCGTCCGCTACCCCAAGATTGAAATCTTCCCCATTGAGACCTAAAGACTTAGTTTCAGGGTTGAACAAAGTTTTGTATGGTAGTAGTTTCAGCATTGCCATCGGGTAATGGAGATCAAGAGTTCATCACCCTAAGATCGAAAGATCTTGATCACTGCTTCTTCTATCTCGATCACTGCTTCTTCTATGTTTATGCACAATGTCGTGTAGGTGATATGGATGCCATCGATCAAGACCTTGGTGGTGTCCGCAAATTTTTCCGATTGCCCAAATTTAGAGTTCCTTGACTTTTCAGATAACAACTTTTCAAGCGAGCTCCCTACTTTAGGTTCCCTGACTCTAAAGAGTTGGGGGATAAAGAGAGAGTGAGGGGTATGGAGGTTGATCAGGGGGGACATAGAAAGGAAATCATGTTAAGAGAGAAGGGTTTAGAAAAACAATATCTTTTTTAAATTTGTTTGGGTCAAAAAAGTTAATAAAGAATGAATAAAATATGCTTAGGGGGTTAGGTATATAATAGAGTGAATTTCTATGTAGTAGGACATGTTTTACAACCTTAGGTGAATGGAGAATTGAATGTTGAAAATGTGGTCCATGGACATATTTTTCCTATTTTTTATTGGGCGATCCTCGACTAAGAGAATTGATTTGATTGCTGATCTAGATCAAGAATTCCCCTATCCAAATTGATTATTGATCTAGATCCAGAACTCCCCTATCAAACTAGTTTCCCATATGCGGAATCACTGTGCCAATCCAGAACACCAGTTCAAACGAGGCAGCAAGGAGCAAGTATACAATATTCACAAACTTTTTAAAACCAAGATCAACAAATGGACCATGAAAAAATTATTAATAATTCAAAATTCCACATTCAAATAATAATAATAGGGTGTGGTTTATATAGGGCCTAGGCTCTAAACAATCAAATGAGAGCCTACCTTCAAATAGTGTGGAGAAGTGTGGTTTCAATATTGTAAATCTTTGTGATAGACTTAAAATATATTTTTATATTTATTTATTAAGTTTAAAGCTTTAAAAATAGTGGAGATTGATAGATCTATGAAAACTTGAAAATCTTGAAAATTGACGGTGAAAAAATGTATTGCAAAATACACTATTTTCAAAACTTGAAATCCATTTTTCTTCTTGTGCATACATCTTGATGTCGAGATGATCAATTTGAAGATATTTGGATATCAAAACAACCTCTTCTAGTGAATTTTTTTTAGTAGGATCAAATTTGATTGTTTAGAGCCGCGGCTCTGAATAAACTTTTTCCTATACTAATACTAATAATAATAATAATATAAAAATTCCATCTTATCCGCAAAGCATTCAGCCGATACTCTTCCATCCACATATTTCTACGTGGCAAAACTCGCACCCAACAAAACAAACACCATATGTTACCCCTCTCTCTAACAAACTCGTATGAACACATTACGCTTCTCTCCCTCTAACAATTTTGAACACATCAGGCTTCTCTCTCTCTCAAACAAAAGAAATAACAGGGAACAGGGAAACGATTACAAAAACAGAAAAAGGAGAGAGAGAGAGAGCAGAAGCTCCATTTCAGCATAAAATGTCAGGTGGGTTGGGTAGTTCAGCCTCCAAAGATATCACAGCAGAAAACCCAGTTCCCCCCAAGAACACAAGACCCTCATTCTTCCTCTCTTTCAGGCAATTTTATTGCCTCTCCATAGCCATAACCATCTCTGCAATCGGATTAGTATGCTTCAAAGACATGGCCTTTGTGATCTTCTCTTTCTTCTACACATTTATCTTGTCTAAAGTGGCCTTTCCTTTAACAGTCTCCACCCCAAGAACTCCAGTTTTCAAACAAGACAACAAATGGCTCAAGTCCTATTTCCAGGTTGCAGCAATTATAGGACTGTTATTGCCCATTGGCTACATTTTTGAGGGAATTTTAGAGGGAGATGAAGAAGGGGCTGAATTTGCAGCACCCCATCTTTTCTTGCTGTGTTTTCAAGGTTTCATGGAAGGATTTGCTTTCTCCAGTAAGTTTTCATTGGGCATCAGTGCTTTTGTGCCCATCTTTTACAATGCAAGGAGGATTTTTACACTGGTGGATTGGGTCAGAGATGAGTTTGGAAGAGAAGGGATTGTGAGCTCTATGTGGAGGTTAAAAGCTGGGCAATGGCTTGCTGTGGTTAATTTAGTGTTGTGGTGTTTTAATCTGTTCTGTGTCTTGCTTCCAGTTTACTTGCCACTAGCATTCAAGCAATATTACAAGCCTAAGGTCTGATACTCTCTCTCTCTCTTGGTAGTTGTAGAGAAAGAGTCTACTACCTGTAGCAGGAATGAAACTTGGCCACTGTCATCACCTAGCCTTAAGCTTATTGTATAAATATGGGCTTGGAATCTCAATTATACTTGTATTACTGATTTCCCTTGAAAATGTCTAGTATAGATAGAAGTCATAATCAAAATTAGAAATATCAGCTGTTTCAAATCAAAACCGACCGGTTAGATCGGAACCGGTTAACCCTGGTTTCAGAGGTCCACTCGGTGGGTTGAACACCTCACAGGACCAGTACTCAATTGACTGGTTTTGAGTACAAACTGACCCGTAATAACCAACATGGCGGTTTTTTTTTTTCTTTTTTTTAAAAAACAGACATTTGTTTTGCCCATTAAAAAATTAAATATATATATATATATATATATATATATATATATAAAAGGGATTTATAATCTCAAAAAATAAGGGATTTATTTGTAACGTGTTTTTTGTAAATCATTTCGGAAAAGATTGAAAATTGTTCACGAACAACTATACATTTTTCTATCTTTTTTAAAAATATAAAAAATATCCATGGGGCACAAATGGATTGGTTAAAATCCATTTTTTAACTACTTTTCAACTTGATTTGAATGTGCTTTATTTAATCATGCTTTAAATATGTTTTTCATATTTTTTTGAAATTTTAATTTATTTCTATTTTTTAAAACTTTTTGGACCTGCCCGTTTAGGCTGGTTGAAGTGGCCGGTTTATCAATTACTAGGATCTAGCCGGGTTTACAAAATTAGAAATGATCATGTAGTTAGCTGTGAGAATATTTTCACACCTAGCTGCCAATTGGTGTGAAAAAATGTACTAAGAATAATTGGTGTGAAAATATTCTCACACCTAACTACATGAGAAATTTTTTTCAAGTGAAAATATTTCCTGGGAAATATTCCACGCGAAACAAATGTGCCCTTAATGTCCGCAACATGGAGAATCCATTGTAATCAGGTTGTGACATGAATTTTCCTATGATAAACTAAGCCAAATTAAAGTATTATGCAAACTTCTTTAAGTTGTATGATCAAAGTAAGCTTCAAAAAAAAAAATAGCTTAATTGATTTCCCTTAATAATGACTCGGCTTGGGTTAGACTTTGATTTAGATACAACTGAAAGAATTTTGTTAGCAAAAATTGAAATAAATGAAGGTTTTGGGTAAACAGCATCCAAAAGTGATTGTTCGTGGTTAACCACGATCAAAACAAGAAAGTACAAAATAAAGGATCAAATTTTCATCTCAAATGGGGCATTTATAAAGGGGTGTTGTTTGTATAAGATTGTAATCTTATTTGCAGAAGTAATGTTGCGATATTTTATACATATCTATCAAGACAATGTAAAAAAGTGATACGTTTTTTAAGATATTGTAAAATCTATGCCGTCCAAATAAAACGGACAATGTAGATTGCTGCAATCTTATTTCTATAAGTAAGGTTGCAACTTTATATAAATATTATCCTTTATAAAGAGGTACTCAGTTAAGGAAAAAGTTTATAGAAGGTTGACACCTTAAATATAGAAATAAGTACACCTCTAAAATCCTTGGATAAAGGTTGTTTTGATGTTGGAAAATATCTAATTAATCATCTAGAAATGAAAATGTACAAATATTGAGAAAAAACAAATTCAAGTCCTAAAGGACCGTTCATTTTTAAGATTTTCATGCGTTTATAAATTTGCTTGATTTGGACCATTTTTTAAGTTTAAAAATTTAAAATTAGAAATAAAAATAGATTCTCACACCATTTTAAGAATTCATAATACCAAAATTGTAGCTCCATTTTTTAAGTTTAAAAATTTAAAATTAGAGATAAAAATAGATTCTCACACCATTTTAAGAATTCATAATACCAAAATTGTAGCTCACGATTTGGAGGTACATCTTAATTTTATGGTTTGCAACCTAGGCAAACCATACCCCTCTTTTAATCTCAATAAAAGAAGGGCATGTGACATGTGTCAGCACGTTTAGAGGGAGAGTGATATAGTATGGCCCCTGGTAAAGCTCTTGTATAATAAAGCAAAACAAAAAGGATTAACCGCGGCTAAAAGCGGAGACTTAGAATAAATGCCTCTAAAACAATGTGTGACTAAAAACTTCCTACTTTTGATTTATCCATTTGCAACATCGTGGTCAAGAGTCAATTTTTTTTTAAGGGGTTAGTGAGAATGGACCTCGTGATCTTTAATTGGGCTCAGGTGGGATTAAAGCAAGTAATCAACTCTAATGCGTCCTTTTTCAAGATCATTCTTTGCAAAAAGTTTATATGGGATTCGGATCCAAATCAAGACTCGATAGAATATTTGGAACGAGATCTGGATATGAGGTATACATGGATCAATATCTAAATTTGGATCCGATTGAATCCAAAAAATTTATTTTATATGTTATTTTATATCTATAAAATACTATATAACAAAAAAATACTATAAAATATATATTTAAAAATGCTATAATATATATAATAATATATTATATTTTAATAACCAGGTAGGATTTGGATCGGATCAACGTGTACTTGAATCCAATCCAAATTACTATTCCGAACTTGATCCGACCTGTTGGATCCAAATCTTGGATCCATTCTTAGATTCAGATCGGATCTAAAATTTAAATTTCGGGTTGGATCGGATAAATTATCAGCCCTAATCATGGCGGAATATACCCCTACCCCCTAATTTCCTTCCCACCAAACCCATGTCTGATCTCTATTCTCTTTATAAGAAGTGGTTGTCTATGTGTTCACAACAGAAACCACATTGTAATGTTCTGATCCATCCATATATTATTGAATCCAAAAACAATATTTTCAGCATTACTTAGAGTCATGCAATTTCTCTTATAATAATTAATAACCCTTCATTGAAAAATAAGATAAAAAGAAAAACATTGGAAAGGTTTCTCTTTTATTGTGGATTTGAAGCACATATACTCCTCTTCTCTTGCATCTCCCTCTTGGACTCTATAGAAATGGCCTCAGGGCCATGAAAAATCAACCCATTTATCCAATAAAAATAAAATAAAATCTTTACTCTTCCACACTCCTGCTTCCACGTGGTAAGACATGGGTGAAGATTCTAAACCATCAACCTACTCTCTTTCTCTCTCTCAACAAACAATCCCATAAAATTACTACCCTTCATTAGTTTCTCTCTTAGTAGCCTTAAACTGACGAAGAGCATTGGCCACTGGCAAAAGAAGAAGAAGAATTGATTCGATTGTTGATCTAGATCAAGAATTCCCCTATCCAAACTAGTTTCCCATTTGCTGATTTACCCAGCCAATCTGGTTTCAAAAACACTAGTTCAAAACGAGGGAGCAAGTATACACGAACTTTTTGAAACCAAGATCCACATATGGATCCATGAAAAACTTCCAAGGTATTAATAATGCAAAATTCCGACATTCAAATAAAGGAAATTATCATTAATATACCTTAATTTTAAGAAAATCATAAAAAAACATTCAACTTTTCAAAACCTCACCCATATCTTTTTCTCAATTTTTTAGATTTTTAGATGAAAATACCCTTTACGGTAATACATTTTGAATGTATTACGGTAGAAAGACTACCATAATAGTGTGAAGATACGTTACGGTACTTTAATTAGGGTAATACATAAATATATTATTCACTGTTATTTTAGTACTATAATGTTTTGAAAAGTTTCAAACCGAAACTAATATCAAGGCTACCTCACTCCTCCCGCCTTCTGTAAAATCAAAACCAAACTCATTACTTATAAACAAGAAATAAGAAAATGAAGCGCAGATCAAACAGATAATATGTCAATATTTACTCTCTAAAGTGAGAAAAGACAAATAGTAATACGAAGTACGTAAATATGGTGAGTGAAAGGATCGATCAGAATAGGGCGAACTCCTGCACTTTTACAGAACAAATGAGAAGCGATAAGAGAGAAACAGAGAAGCCTCTGTTCTATGATTTCTTTCAATTATTTTTCTGGACGCTTTTGTCTTCCATTTTCAGTTTCCGATGCATTTTTCACGAAAAATGAATATTACTTCTTTTTTTCCTGATGGGAGGAAAACGAACATTCATGGCCTTATGAACTCTGATCAATTTTTTTTTTTGGATTTTTACAGGTTACAAAAGTTCTCTCTATGTAAAGCGTTTTGTTTCCGTGAAAAATTAAAGTTGGACTTACTTTCAATTATTTGTCGAAAGGCTCTGGTTGTGTCATACGGTTTTGTGTACTCTCAACCGAGACAAATAACCAGTAATAAGAAGCCATTGAACTCGGCTTGATCAGAGGAGAATTGGAACCTCACCATTTTTCAACATTCCTCTTCCATTTCCCATGAATTTTATCTCAGGATAAGAACCGGCAACAACAATGCTTAAGGTTATGGAATCAAACAAGCAAATTTGAACATAAACTAAAATCAAAATTTTATCTTTTGGGTTGGATTTCGTGAAGTGCAGAAGGAGAGAGATAATGTTGATATTAACTTCGGTTTAAAGTTTTTCAAAACATTACGATAATTAAATAATCATGAAAATATATTACGATAATTAAAGTATTGTAATGTTCTTTATACAGTATTTAAATTACAGTAATATTCATTGCGGTACTACCGTAAATAATATTTTAGTCAAAAAAAATATATAAAAAAAAAAGTGTAGAGGTAAGTTTGAGATGTTGGAAATTTTTTTGTGATTTTCTTAAAATTGTGGTATATTAACAAAAAGACTTCTATCAAATAATAATAATTATAATATAAAAATTCCATCTTATCCACAAAGCACTCAGCCGATACTCATCGTTCCACATAGTTATACGTGTCAAAACTCTCACCCAACAAAACAAACGCCAGATTTTCTCTCTCTAACAAACTCGTATGAACACATTATGCTTCTCTCTTTCCCTCTAAATTTTTTGAACAAATCAGGCTTCTCTCTCTAACGAAGAAAGAACAGGGAAACAATGACGAAAACAGAAACAGAGAAAGAGAGAGCAGAAGCTCCATTTCAGCATAAAATGTCAGGTGGGGTGGATAGTTCAGCCTCCAAAGATATCACAGCAGAAAACCCATTTCCCCCCAAGAACCAAAGACCCTCATTCTTCCTCTCTTTCTGGCAATTTTATTGTCTCTCCATAGCCATAACCATCTCTGCAATCGGATTAGTAAGCTTCAAAGACATGGCCTTTGTAATCTTCTCTTTCTTCTACACGTTTATCTTGTCTAAAGTGGCCTTTCCTTTAACAGTCTCCACTCCAAGAACTCCAGTTTTCAAACAAGACAACAAATGGCTCAAGTCCTATATCCAGGTTGCAGCAATTATAGGACTGTTATTGCCCACTGGCTACATTTTTGAGGGAATTTTAGAGGGAGATGAGGAAGGAGCTAAATTTGCAGCACCCCATCTTTTCTTGCTGTGTTTTCAAGTCTTCATGGAAGGATTTGCTTTCTCCAGTAAGTTTTCATTGGGTGTCAGTGCTTTTGTGCCCATCTCTTACAATACAAGGAGGATTTTTACACTGGTGGATTGGGTCAGAGATGAGTTTGGAAGAGAAGGGATTGTGGGCTCTATGTGGAGGTTACAAGCTGGGCAGTGGCTTGCTGTGGTTAATTTAGTGTTGTGGTGTTTTAATCTGTTCTGTTTCTTGCTTCCAGTTTACTTGCCACTAGCATTCGAGCAGTATTACAAGCCTAAGGTCTGATTCTCTCTCTCTTGGGTAGCTATGGAGAAAGAGTCTCCTACACGCAGTAGGAACTCAAGATGTTAGGTTGGGGCATCTTATCACCTAGCTTTACGCTCATTCCTTAGTGTATGAATGTGGGACTTGTAATCCTAATTATGCTTGTGATACTGATTTCTCTTGAAAATGTTAATCTCAATTATACTTGTTATACTGGTTTCTTTTGAAAATGTTAAGTATAGATAGAAGTCATCATCAGAATTAGAAATATCGGCTGTTTCAACTCAAAACCCACAGGTTAGATCGGAACCCGGTTAACCCTAGTTTCAGAGGTCCACTCAGGGAGTTGCACAAACAGGGTTTTTTTTTTTACAAAAAAAAGCAGATATTTGTTTTGGCCATTAAATTTTTTTTAAAAAAATATAAAATCTCAAAAAATAAGGGATTTATTTGTATCTTGTTTTTGTATGTTTTTAATCATTTGGGCAAAGATTGAAAAGCATTAATGAACACTTATTTTTATTTTTTTCCATATTTTTTAAAAAATATTTAAAATATATATGTGTACAAATCGATCGGTTAAAATCCATTTTTTCGCTACTTTTCAACTTCATTTGAATGTGCTTTATTTAATCATGCTTTAAATATGTTTTTCATATTTTTTGAACTAGCTGGTTTATCGATTACTAGGACCTAGCCGGGTTTACCAAATTAGAAGCGATCATGTAGTTAAGTGTGAGAATATTTTTACACCAATTAGCTGTCAATTGGTGTGAAAAAATACATCCAAAATTATTGGTATGAAAATATTTCCACACCTAACCACATAATTTTTTTTTTTAAATTAAAATATTTCATAAAAAATATTCCACCCCTAATGTACCCAACATGGAGAATACATTGTAATTAGGTTGTGATAAAATTTTTCCTATGATGAACTAAGCCTAATGAAAGTATTGTGTAAACTTCTTTAAGTTGTATGATCAAAGTAAGCTTCAAAAAAAAAAGCTTAATTGATTTCCCTTAATAATGACATGGCTTCGGTTAGACTTTGATTTAAATGCAACTGAAATAAATTTGATGAAAAAAATTGATAGAAATTAAGGTTTTGGGTAAACCGCATCCAAAAGTTATTATTCATGGTTAATCGTGACCAAAACAAAAAAGGACAAGATGAAGGATCAAATTTTCATCTCAATAGGGGCGTTTATAAACGGGTGCGGTTTGTATAAGATCGTAAATATTGAGAAAAAACAAATTCAAGTCCTAAATGGCCGTTCATTTTCAAGATTTTCATGCGTTTATAAATTTGCTTGATTTGAACTATTTTTGGAGATTAAAATTTTAGAATTAGAAATAAAAATAGATTCTCACATCATGTTAAGAATTTACAACACCAAAATTGTAGCTCATGATTTGGAGGTACATCTTAATTTGATTGTTTAAGATTGCAACCTTATACAAACCATACCCCTCTTTTAATATCAATTAAAGATTAAAGGCATGAGTCAACACAGAGTGATATGGTATGGCCCATGGTAAAGCTCTCGTATAACAAAGCAAAACAAAAAGAATTAACCGCGGCTAAAAGCTGAGACTTGATTAAATGCCTCTAAAACAATGTGTGACTAAAACCTTCCTACGTTTATCCATTTGCAACATTGTGGCCAAGAGTCATTTTTTTTTGAATAATTAGTGAGAATGGACGGCGAGACCCTTAATTGGGCTCGGTTGGGATTATCATCACGACCCTAGCCCCATTCTCACCCGTAAGTCTCTTGATTGTAAGCAAATCAGGTAATCATCTTTAATGTGTGCTTCTTAAAGATCATTCTTTCTAAGATGATCCTATGACCAAAATTGTCAGATCTACTGTGCGGCTTTTGCCACTCCCGCCATCCAGGCCGTCCAATGTGTGCGAGAGTCGGTGATGACTCTCAACATGATATTCTCGATGCTCTTTGCCTCTTCCTTCTTGGGTACCAGAATAATGGAGGAGCATTCATGGAGGCATTGATCTTACTCTTAATCATACAATTCTTGCAGCATTAGGACAACCTCCACTTTGGTTAGCTCCCAAAACTTTTCGAAGAGGGCTAAGTTGAATCTGTCATGCCTAGGATCCTATCTCTTCCAATGCTAAATATTGCTATTTCAATCTCATTCATTTCAAAAGGTTTTTCCAACCAGTTTGAGTGCTTTAGCAAAAGCTTTCTGAAGGGTTTGCTTGAAAAGCACTTGTTTGAAGTAATAAAAGTTTTTGCTCCACAGTACCACAAAAATATCCAGGGTCTCTATGAGGCATCTCATAGTTTTTTTTTTTTTTTTTTTTTTTGGAATTTACTAAAGCATGGAAAAATTAAGTGTTTTCATTGCTGTCCTTGACCAATTTCACCCATGAGCACCGTCTCTAGAAGATTTCTTCTTGTCATTCTTGGATCTATTACATTAAACCTCTATCCTTGTCATTTTCCTCCACAAGTTGAGAATGGGTCGGATCGGGTTTGGATCCATTGGGATCCAGATTTAGATCCAAAAAGTATACATGGGATTCAGATCCAGATCAAGACCCAATCGGATCCATAAATTTGGATCTAGATCCAAATTTGAGGTATACATGTGATTCGGATCTAAATCTAGATCCGATTGAATCCAAAAAACTTATTTTATATCTATAATAATATATAACAAAAAATATTATAAAATATAAATGCTATATCACATATATTTATGTATATATAATATAATATTTTAATAACCATGTAGGATTTGGATCGGATCAACTTGTACCTGAATCCAATCCAAATTATTATTCAGATCCTGATCCGACCTGTTGGATCGAAATCTTGGATCCATTTCTAGATCCAAATAAGATCTAAAATTCGAATTTTGGGTTGGATAGGGTTAATTCTCAGCCCTAATCACAACTGACTATACCCCTGCCCCCTAATTTCCTTCCCACCTAAGCCAAGACTGATAGTTCCTTAGTAAGCTCTATATTCTCTTTATAAGAAGTGGTTATCTATGTGTTCACAACAGAAACCACATTGTAATGTTCACATCCATCCATATATTATTGAACACAAAAACAATATTTTCACCATTACTTAGAGTCATGCAATTTCTCTTATAATAATTAATAACCCTTCATTGAAAAATAAGATAAAAAGAAAAACATTGGAAAGCTTTCCCTTTTATTGTGGATTTGAAGCACATATACTCTCTCTTCTCTTGCATCTTCCCATTAGAATCTAGCCTGAAGTGTGGCCATGAAAAATAAACCCACTTATCCAACAAAAATAAAACAAAATCTTTACTCTCCCACACTCCTGCTTCCATGTGGCAAGACATGGGGTGCAGATTATAAAGCATCAACCAAATATCTTATTCTCTCTCTCAACAAACAATCCCATAAAATTACAACCCTTCATTAGTTTATCTCTCTTAGTTGCCTTAGAAAGACTGGGGAAGAGCATTGGCCCCTGACAAAAGAAGAAGGAAAATATGAGAGAGAGATTTAAGGGTTAAAAGTAGTGCAGATCTCCCCATTTCTACAACAAAATGTCAGGTGGGGTGAGTAGTGAAGCTCCCAAAGACATCCCTCAAGAAAACCCAATTCCCCCCAACAAGCCAAGGTTCTTCCTTCTCACTCTAAGGCACTATACATGCCTCACCATAGCCATATTCCTCTCTTCAATTGAAGCAGTAAGCTTTCAAGACATGGCCTTTGCAATCTTCTCCATCTCCTACACAATTATCTTGTCCAAAGTGGCTTTCCCACTTATAAATTCCACCCCAACAACAAGAGTTATCAAAAAAGACAGTAAGTGGCTCACTTCTTATGCCAAGGTTTCAGCAATTATAGGACTTCTGCTGCCAATTGGGTACATTTTTGGGGGGATTTTGGAGGGAGATAAAGAAGGTATTAAGTTTGCAGCACCCCATCTTTTCTTGACTTGTTGTCAAGTTTTCTTGGAAGGGATCTTTTTCTCAAGCCAGTTTTCATTACCAATTGGTGCTTTTGTGCCTGTGTTTTATAATACAAGAAGGATTTTTACATTGGTGGATTGGGTTAGAGATGAGTTTGGAAAAGAGGGGAATATGTGCTCCTTGTGGAGGTTGCATGTAGGGAGGGGGATTGCTGTTGCAAATTTAGGGTTTTGGTGCTTCAACTTGTTTGGTTTCTTACTTCCAGTCTTCTTGCCACTTGTGTTCAAACAGTATCATGGATACAAGGCCAAGGATTGATTGTGGTTTGCATTTCATCTAATTTGGTCCATCTCTCTCTAAATCAGCATTTATGTATGTAGGCTTGTAATCAATTTTACTTGTACTCTCTCTCTCTTAAAAAATATACTGTACTGTAAATAAAAGTAAAATTATAAAGGATAGACTTATTATTGCTCTATTTTGCTCAACTAGTCTTCTCTCTCATTTATCGATTCTCTTACATCATAGGATCATGTTTCACATCTGGCTTCAATCCTAAAATGTTAGTATCCTTATCACGTTATGGTTTGCTTCAATCCTAAAATGTTAGTATCTTTATCACGTTATGGTTCACCTTCAAGAAGCTAATTTCTAATCTATTTGAAAACGCAGAGGATTATATGCCACTTGCAAAAGTATATTGTATATTTACTACCTTAGGTAATAACCTAGCTATGGTTGTTTTTATGATCTCTATTTTTAAAAACTTAACTTCCTCAACCTGTGTACCAATCTTATACAAAAATACTATTTGAAGTAATTCGTACCTCAAAAATAATCAAAGTATTTTGATCTCCTATTCTATTTCTCTACAAACGACTTAAATATTATTGGCATATTGTAAGTAAGAAGCAATTCGGCCAAAAATGAGATATTTCAAATCTGTTAAGAAACTCGATTGACTTAAGGCATCATCTGGCTAAAAGTTTCCCCATTACGGTGAATGAAAAAGGGGATAGAGGATCCTTGTTCTATACTTATGGTGGATTTGAAGAATCCCTTACTTTCCCCATTTAGAAGGACCTGATCGAAAATTGATAACCATTAAGCTACATCCTCCCTCTCGATCAAAAGCCCATTTGGCCCATGATGTCCAATAGAAAATCCCAATAAACACAGTCACAAGCCTTTTTGAAATCAATTTTAAGCGACTCCTAGGTTACCATCTCTCTTTGTAGAATGAATGCACTCTTGAGCCATCATAATATTATTTACAATTTGTCAACCTTTTTTATAGGCCGATTAAGGGAGGGAGACAACATTAACCAAATAAATGGGAAGCATGTTAGCCAATACTTTAGCAATCATCTTATATAGACTCTTAATGAGACTTATAGGTCTAAGATCCCTATAATTTTAATGGAGTCTTTGAAGGGATGAGGGCAAGAAAGAGGAATTCATAATCTTACCGATCTTTTCCCTTGCATGGAAATCATCAAACATGAGAAGTATATCATTTTTGACAATCTTCAATAATTGTAGAAAGAACCTAAGGGGAAGCTGTAAGGACTAGGTGCCTTATTTGTTGGAAAACGAAACACAAAACTGATCTCATCTAAATGAAAAGGCCTTTCCAGCAATCTAGCTCAAGTTTCAATTGGGGGAAAGATTATGAATATGGGAATTTGGGTCTCGCAATGGCTATACATTCTTTTTGGAAAGTGATTAACAATAGCTTCTTCTACAACTACGACATCATCACTATCAACCGCCTAAAGAATTGCTTCTTCTCCTTGAATTGGAAGTTGCATGAAAGAATTTAGTACCTGATATCCTTCTTTCAACTATTTAATTATCGATATTTGCTTCCAATAAATCACTTCTATTCGACAGTGAAATTTTAGCTAATTTATAGCCATCCCAATCCAACTCCTGCAAATTTATCCTAGTGATATCTTATAATGATGGGTAATTGCTCCTTTAAGATATGCATTTTATATTGAAATTTTTGCTAGAAAATATCGAGTTGTAAATATTTATTCATTTTTTTGGTTGAAATTTTTGCTAGACAATATCGAGTTGTACATATTTATTCATTTTTTTGGTTTTAAGAATATATCTAAAATAGTTGACTGCTTCCCATCTCAAAACCAGAGCACTCCAACGAATCCTTGGTCTTTGGTAACGTTTTAAACAACAGATCACTGACCTGGATCACCCATCCAGATTTTCAATCCAATTCGGATCGACAATCAAAATGAGATCTGGATAAGACAAGAAATCATTACAAAAATTTTTAAAAATAATTTTTTTTTTAAAAAAGGAGCCAATTTTGATCAGTTATCCAAGACCACCGTTTTATTAGAAAATTTTCCAATTCTTAATACTTAGCAGGAATCAATTTAACCTAATAATTTTCAGTCCAAATCAAACAATCCGAAATTTTTTCATTAAACCTTGCTCTTTCTTGCTTGAGAAGCAAAGAAGAGGATAATTTTCACCTCGCCCTATTTGCTTCGTTAATGCACAAAAGTGACCGGTCTTTGTAACGTGTAACCTTTCCCACGTGCGAGCTCCAACATGGTCGGTGCCCTGCTTTCACCGGCAACCACCGGTTGACTCCCCGACTCGCTCCCCATCCCACTGCCACGTGTAGGTCACATAGAATCCATGTCATCGCCTCTGGCCCACTATTCGCATCCCTCTCTCTCTCTTCTATCTTCCTCATATTTGGCGCTCTCTCCGTATTTATTGTTGCCAAAATACAGCGTCTTTTACTCTCTCCCTCTCTCTAAGTGATAGTAGGCCCGGAACCGACCCAAGAAATTGAGTACCAGACCCAATTTTGGTCCGGGTATGGGTCCAAAAATTTAACCTGGCTGGTCGGAGGTGGGTCCAAATCCTAACTCGAATATTATTTGAGTTTTGGACCGATTATGGGTCTCGTAATATTTTTTATGTCACAATATATGGAATATATTTAAATATAATTAAAGGGTGCGGTTTTTGTAGTGTTGTAACTTTAAACAATTCAATTAAGGCGTCCTACCAAAATTTTTTATAATAGATAATTTTCAGGTAATTTTCTTTTAATATTTTATACAAATCTATTTTCATATTTAATTATAAAATTTTAAAGACCCGGTTTCTATATGGCGAAGCCCGCATATGTAGAATGCGGTCCTCTTAATAAATCTATAATTTTGAGATAGATTTTAAGGCTTAATATTTAAAGACATGTAAGCTCTAACATGGAGATCATGAACATGAAAAAAAAATTTTCTTTAAAAAAAACTACAAGTAATAATTCTAGTAAGAAAACATTTGGATCGTCAACACCTACTTGCATCCGTCTTTTAGATGGATGCTTTATACTTTTTAGACTGCATACGTAGAAATGCGGTCCAGCCTACATGAAACAATTTTCCAAATTTTAAATTTCAAAAATGGTTAAAATTAAGTAGATCTATAAACATATGAAAATCTTGAAAATGAAAAGTTTAGATAATGTGTTGCAAGAAACATTATTTCTCGGACTCAAAATTATTATTATTTCTTTATATTCACACATCTCTATATTGATATAATCAATTAGAGAGCTTTTCTATTTTAAAATTTTTTCGGTGAACTTTTGAGGTGCATATTAAATTCGTTGCAACTTTATATAAATTTTTTTTATTAATTAAATACATAGAATTTGTTTTTCTTTAATTTTTGAGTCGGATCTATGTCCGAGTCCAGATCCCATGTCCTTTTCTAGGGTCGGGTCTCGGTCCTGGATGATCGGACCCATTGCCACCCATTCTCTCTTTCTCTTGTTGGTTGCCTCTCTATTTACTCGTTCGGCAGAATAGCATCTCTCTTTAAGGAGAATCTGTCTCGCCACATTTGCTGCATCAATTTCATTTGGCACTCTCTTTCTCTCTCTTCATCTGGCGGGATATATGATCTTTCTCTCTCTCTTATGATCTTTCGTCTTCTCGAAGCCTCTCTCTATATATTTAGCTGAATACATCATGGCCATCACCATTATCTCTCTCTCTCTAGCTTAACAGCTTGGAAATTCCAATTTTGTTATTCCTTTCTCTAATCAAATTAAAAATATCAAGAAAAAGGGAAAAACATGCTGCCTTTTTAAGATCCAAAAACCATTTAAAGAAAGCCAAACCCCCATTGTCTTTTTGCTTCTTCCTTCATATAAACTCTCTCTCTCTCTCTCCCTCTCCCTCTCCCTCTCTCTTTCATTCTCTCCTTCTTTCTCTTATATGCCCTTGTTTCTCTGATTTTTCATGCTATATCTGTGATGCTTTGATTTTTCGTGTAGCATCAGCAGCTCTGTAAATCTCTGCGATCGCCATATTTTGGCCATTTCCAATCGCCTTTGCTTCTCTGGTAAGGCCTTTAAGCTTTTCTTTATTGTTCATTTCCCATTTATTCATGCAAGATCTCTGATCAAATGCGCTTTAAATCTAGAATAGTATCTGAACGTTGATGTTATTGATCGAATGTGATTTGACACTATGGTAATCAATGAAACTTTAGATCAGTGGTTTGATTTTTTATGACCAGTTGCTTTAATGGACTTATTCATTGGCCTTTTCATCGGAATGTTAAAATCAGTGGAAGTTGCCCGCGTCTCATGCTTAGTGAAAAGGATCTTTTAGTCTCCATGCTATATGAATACTTGTATCATAGATAATACCCTGTCTCTCTGTTTTCTTTTGTACCCACTGTTTGTTTTTGCTTGATAGAAGAACATGGTTTGTATATGTCGTTTCTTTGTTAAAAGTACTTGATTCAGCTCTGGTTCTTATTACCATTTATTTATAAGTAAAAACCATGGTAATAGAATTTGAAAGATAGTATAGTTGTTCAGGCTTGATTGAGGGTATTTAACCGTCATAGTATCATCTCCATCAGTTTATAACTTTATATCATTGTGAACTACCTTCACTTATTTTTGAATTGAGTTTCTTTGGAGGTTCGATATGATCTATGCTCCTTCGAGGATAGAATCATCTAAGTTGATGTGCTCAATATTTGTGTGTGATGGTCCATGGGCATTCTCGCTTTCTTTTGCTCCTGTTTGTTCATATTTTACCATGAACTGGTTCTTGTTGACATATGACACCTAATGATTGGAATGAAGTTGTGAAATGCTTGCCATTTTAATGTGCATATCCATAAAAGTTATTCTTGTTTGTTTGATATTTTTTTTTCTTTGGTTGGGTTGGAAGGTTGCTAGGAATCATACCCCCAGGACCAGAATGTGTTAAAACCTCATAGTTTGAATCTTAGAATTAGTAATTGTCGGCCTTTTGCTGCTAAGTTTGATAAAGAGCAGAATTAATGCTCTGTTGTATGATTTCTTTGTTTTTATGGTGATTTCTTTGTTTTTGTGGTGAAGATTCATATTTTGTGTTCTAATATTGTAGTTGATTATCTCCTTGGGAAACCCTCCCCCCCCCCCCCAACACGCACACACACACACACACACACACAAAAACACACACACACACACAAAAACACACACACGCTCACACAAACCATCCTTTTCATAGGGTAGGAGAGCATATGGTCATGGGGCCAAATCAAGGAATTATTCCACATCTTGTAAGATATGGATATGATGTTTCTAGAACTAAGAAAAATGATTGAATTGCTTTCAATCCATTTGATTGTGGAACAATATCAACATTTATATTATTCGACAAAACAAATATTCGTTTGTGATTTAATAGGAAGTTTTTGTTTGGGTTTTCAGATTGTACTGCATCTGTATTCTTTTGTGTCAATGGAACTTATCTTATGAAGAAAACATGTTGGAATTCATAGTTTCACTAATGGCTGAGAGAACCTTAAATTTTTATTAATTATTTAGGGTAAAATAGCATTCCTTTCGTATCTAATCAAGAAATTATGGGTATAATAGCAAAAAGTAGTTGGTTTCTTTGTGAACCCTTTGAAATACTCTGCAGCAATGTTTTTGTGGTTGGGCTTTATCTATTTTTATTTTATTTTATTTGTTTTTTTTTTTTTGGGAGGGGGGGTGGGGGTGCGGTTTGGGTTGGATGATGTGTACACAATAGAAGGAGGAGATGGCAGAAGTAAAAGGGACATTGGAGTTGGTGAATTGATTAACAGTTTGAGAAGGGTCACACCTGCTGCTCTAATGATGTAGAAGGGAAATTTTTCTTGGCCACGGCCTCTTGTGTGTTCATCATAGGAGACACTCCTATACGTAATGGCATTGTGCATCAGATAAATCAAGATAAGGAAATCCAGTTGATAGTGATTTTCAGCCCACTAAGAAAGAGAATTGAAGGAGGGAAATCCTTGGTGAGCAAGGCAATGAAAAGGAAAAACCCTTGGGAGGCAGGAGGTAGGGACGCCTTAGGCAGGTTGTTGAGTTTAGTGGGCAAGACGTAGTAGAGGAAGATGATAGAAACATCATAATGTCTTGTGTAGATATATGGGTGCAATGGAAAATACTCAAAAGGTGAGAAATAATTTATTTGCGCTGAAGAGAACTTGGAGATTGGTGGACATTAAGCTGTGTATCAACAGGAATGTAGCGGAAACCAGTTGCAAATGTTAAAATGAAGGGAATAAAGGGAGGCTGTTAATTTGTGAAACAAAGTGAGGAAAAGTTCGATGGAATTGGGTTGGGGAATCAACAGGGAGTGCAGTCTACTCAGTCAACTATGAGAAACTAGTGGTGAAGATCTTGCTGTAGAATTAGAGGGATCTAGGTGGCAGGTGATGAGGGTGATTGTTAAAGACTTTGAAGGAGAAATAAATAATCCGATGATTGTCATGAAACTGAGTCTAAATGAGTGGTCCTTGTGGTGGTGAGATTTTTAAGGGGTAAGGATAGGTATAGTTGAGTAGCTCTTCTTTCTTAGGAATGCAGCTGGGGGCATTATTGTGGTATCAAAGTTGTTGTTGTTAGAAGGAACTGCTTTTTCTTCCAGCCGGTTAGCAGTGGAATTCAGAACTTGGGGGTTAAGAAGCAAGTTGCTGGGAACGCTATATGATCTGAGTCAAAATTTGATTCATTGACAATGGATTCTCCTAGGAGTCAATGGAAGTTCTCACGTTTGCTAGTTGCGGGTTTCGGCTTCTGGCTTGACTAGGTACTGCATGGACAATTGCAGAACCACATCCTGTGTTTAAATCCCCCTCTAACCTACCCTCGAAGTAAATTGAAGTTACAAGCTGAACAAGCTATGTAGATAAGAGAGATCTCGTGCATAACTGGATTCAATAAGAAGGTGGGTGTGCACTGGGGCATATTCTAAAGTCACATGATGAAAGGAGGAGCAAAGCGAATATGACTATGGATTGATTCTTGGAACTCATGAGCAGGTTGAAATGTGGATCAATGTTCGAGAGGATTCCATCTTCAACTGTCTGGTTTGCTTCCTCTTCTTGAGAGGCTGCAAAGTTAGTTTTTTTTTTTTGGTTATTTTTTATTGTCTGTTGAGAAGCAAATCAATGCATTTGTATAAGACATCTGCAAGAGAGCCATTTCAATGATGCCCTTCTGTTCCGGTTTTAGGATATGCAGTTGGAACTCACTGGTGAATTGCATGAGAACTGTCTGGTCTGGTGGGTCAAATAAAAAAGACCATCAACAAATTAAATGTATCTAATTATCTGATAGAGTCATGGTTTGCTGGATGCATCACACTAAGCTCAAGAGTTAATAATGTACTGTTTCAGACTATGTATAATCCCTTTGATGGTTCTAGTAATGTATCTTAGGAAGCAGTGCTGACTGTGATGCCAACGCAAGCTGATTCCTCAGTAACTAGTGAAGAACCTTTCTATGTGAAATGGATGTCCTGCAATACTCGATAAATGCTGCAACCCAATATTCAATCATGATCTATTCTTGAAATCTTCTCCATTTCTCGTTCAATGATATAATAATTTTTTCTTGTCCTATATTCCGTGATATAAATGCTGGTGATTATTCCATACCTCTTTAGCCAAAGGAAACCTTACTAGCCCATTATCAACAGAACCCGTGTTATAATTCGATATCCATTTGTTTGTCAATTTGATAAATTATTTTAACAGGCCTGAGTTGAATATGTCCTGCTGTAACATCAATGTCTTTTCTGGGTAACTCAGCAGTAAGAATTGAACTTGAAGCATTGTGTTGCAATGGTTAACACCTTAACCAATGAAGTGCAATTCTGAATCCTACTGTAACATGGATATGATCTCTATGATATCATCCCAAAAATGAAGTTTCTCATATTATGTATTTATCAAAAAAGGCTTTCATAATATGCAACCGCATAAATTGTAATATGTTTGGTTGAAAAGGTCAGGTTTTATTTTTTGAGAGAAAATTATCTGGAAACATCAAAAACCCGTATAATTCGATTTTTGCAATTGTTCCTAGCTACTGACAGGACGAGATATGAAAGAAGAAAATTTATGCTCTTTCAAAACTGGAAATAATTTAACAGTTTCAAAAACAAGAGGAAAAAAATCTGAAAATAAATTCATAGCAGACTTGCTGGTCACAAATTTTAGAAAGTTCGTTGATTCTTGTAGAGAGGGCTAATGAAACTAAACTTCAAGGATGATTGATGATGGGTAACAGGATGATACAACTTATACAAGTACAAATACTTTTCCATTTGATGGTCTGACACATGCCAAATACATGATAACCAACTGTGTATTTGTATAAGATTCCCAATAAATGCCTAATATGGCCCTTTCATGTATCATTGTTCACCTGAGTCAACTTGACCTAAGCACTAGGCAGGTTTAATAGGTTAGACCATGTCTAACCTAATACCGTTTTCTTTAAATAGACGAGTCTTATGAGTTCTACTGGGTCCACTCGACTCAGGTTCAGTTCGAGTCCTGAGGAGTCTGAGTCCTTAACTTTTACCTGAGGCGAACTAGGTGAGTTGTGTTTGTCAGCCTCCATATGCTAATTATTTTGCTCTTGTTTCCATGCAGAAGAAAATTCCTAAGTAACGGTGCAATTTCCACCAGCTATCAGATGCCATTAGGGAAAGTAAGCCCCTCCAACATTTCGGATGCAATGAAACTTGAGAGCAAGGTTCTTAAATCTGAGAAAGAAGGTCAAGATTCACTCGACAGTTTTATAAGACAAGCAATTGGAAGAGAGCCTTTCCTCTCATTTTCTAGGGCTGGTGAAAGTCCTGTCCAGTGGATCCAATTACTACATGCATTAGACCAGCAGGGACCAAATAAAATTTCAAAAGGTTCAAAAGACGAGCTTGAGGTAGACTCGAAGGAGTATATGCGAGAAAATTGTAATGGTATCACTTCGTATTCATCTGAATTGAACGGCATTAAGGATCCTGTTCACTATGTGAAGGGATCGGGGTCACTTGGGAAAGGGAGAAAGAGCCAACCTGAACAGGTCCACCCTCTTAAAATTCCAGAGGCTGTTGTTGCCTTTGCTCAAGCAGCTAAAGCAGGTATGTTGGGTGATAATAAATCAGTAGCGAATAGGTTTTGCTTCATAATGATTAGGCATGTTCTACATCTATGGTTGTGCCTTTGCTGCAGATCTTCCGGGATGGCCATTGCTTTCTCCTTCAAAACCTCAGATGCATAAGTGCGATAAATGTTCTCGGGAGTTCTATTCACCCATCAATCACAGAAGGCATGTTCGTGTGCATCGGCGATCTTTGAATATTGAAAAGGTTCAGGAATGCCTTTTCTTTTGTTGTACTTTCAAAATTCTGGTGCCTATGTGTTTGTTGGCATAGGTGTCTTGATTGAGCTTGCAATAATTTTTTTTTAATCCATCAGCTTGAGTCCTTTTTTTCCTTATTTTTGGTCAATCAATCTTTTCAAAAGAAAAAAAAAGGTTGTGCTTTTAGGTTTGTTTGTTTGCTTCTTTTCTTTTAGTTTAAAGTATAGGTGCGTCAGAGTTCAATCCAAATGCGTAAATATGTATGCCTATGTGTTTGTTGGCATAGGTGTCTTGATTGATCTCACAATAAATTTTTTTTAATCCATCAGCTTGGTCCTTTTTTTCCTTATTTTGGTCAATCAATCTTTTCAAAAAAAAAAAAAAAGGTTGTGCTTTTTGGTTTGTTTGTTTGCTTTTTTTCTTTTAGTTTTAAGTATAGGTGTGTCAGAGTTCAATCCAAATGCGTAAATCTGTATACCTTTGGACATTTCTGTACTTTTCTGTGGTCCTCTTTCCTTTCAGTGGATTGTATGCTGGTGACAAATATGTCGTCGTCTTTGACCTTTAACCACTATTTATTTCATGGCAATTTATTTTATGACCGTCATATTTGGGTGACATCTTCATGAAAAGTCGTGTAAATTTGGTCAGAAGAAACATCACTTTGTATAAAAAGAGAGGTTTATTATGACATGATTGAATGATTTTTTATTCAGATTTTACATTTTGCCTCTGTTAACTTACGTAAGTTATTGGTTTTGAGCGGAACACAAAAGCCCCTTAGAGTTACAGAGTACAAAGACTGTAGTAACACTTCCCATTTCATGTTATATTCTGTCTGGCTGATGCTTTTCTGATGTGCTGTAGGAGTCTGGAGTGAACAGAGATTACTTGGGTACCTTCTGGGATAAGGTAATCAGATGTTTTCTCTTGTTATATGAGAAAGAGATGGCCTTCTTATTATTCAAGAACAAACCCAACTTATGCGTTTTTTCCAGCTTTCCTTGGATGAGGCGAAGGAGATAGTATCATTCAAGAATGTGGTTCTCGAGGTGATATACCTTGTCTCTTAAATGAATATCTAATACTTATTTTACTGATTACTCATATCCTAGCCTAGTTGTGCTTATAACTGATCTCAACCATTTTAGCTTAGCAATCCTAACACTTCTCTCTTACAACTATGTTTTATATTGATTGCTTTGGATTTGCTGTCGATCATTCCACAAGCCTGCGTAAATAAACAAATAAATAAGTAAATAATGCATTAAGAAATTAGAACAAAAAATGCTGCCTTGGACATTTTTTCTTCTTCTCCCATGTAGTTAATTGGCTGCCTTTTGCAGGATGTTCCTGGATCTTCCATTGTAAGGGCATTGACATCATTTATTCGTAAACCTAGCCTCTCTTCCTTGCCGCACTCTTATGTAAAGGCTGGGTCGGCCCTTCTGGTAACTTGGAATCTTCAATTACTTTTTGTTCCCTTTTTTTTTTTGCTCTTGGACCTGTTTAATGTCTCGTTGGTATTTTATAATAATTTTTTGGATGGAAAATAACAATAACAGTGCCTGTGGCATTATTGGACCTGCATTTTGCTTTTATTTTGGCTTATTTTTGTGGATGACTTTTTTTTTTTTTTCCTGCCATTTTTGGGTTGGGCTCGGGGTGGGGGGGCGGGACTGGAAGGGTTTAGCAAGAAATCAGTGCTCAGAGCATGTGCTATTAATTGTGCAGCTGCTCCAGAAAATTGGAATTTCAGTGCAGTGCCTTGGTTGTCATTTCTTATCGAATGCCCATAGCAGTTGAACCACCGATCAATGAGTATTTCCATAAAATGTGACTGTCACATTTGCTAAATTTTACTAAAATACCCGGTGCATTTAAGTAGTAGAACCCCTGGTTGTCCATTGTTCCAAACACCACATAATATGGGCAAAATAGTCTTTTGAAGGAAATGATTGACTACGGCACCGGCTTGAGATTTCAATTTTTACTTGGCCAAAAAGCGAGGTTCCAAATTTTCATATGACCTTTAGGATTTATAGGTGTTTCAGACACTACAATTATTTTCCCTTTTTCTCTTAATAAGCAATTAATGTGGAGATATTTCTGTGTAGGATCTAGTTCAAGCAAAGCTTTCGAGGTTCCCCATTTCATCCAAGGACCTCTTCAGTCTCCTGGATGATGCTAGTGAGAGAACTTTCTTGTGTGCTGGTACAGCTATATCCATGCAGAAGTTTATATTTGATGGAGAAGCTGGAAAAATTGGCCTCGAGCTGAGGAACTTGGTTGCATGCACTAGCTTCTTGGTGGAACAAAAATTGGTACGTGTTTTCATTGGGATTGTATACAATAAGATTGTTTACCTTCGGTACAAGAAGGTGACAATCATCCGATCTATCGAATGTGAAATCTGGCTGTTGGTAGTGTCACAAAGTTTGAGAAAATATTTTTCTAGAATTTGTGCTCAGTCAGCGTCCCTAGCCGCCCGAGGTCGCACCTGATAACTACAGGTGATTGTGATGTTTTTGTACCAAAGGTAAATGGTCTTATTGTATATTTTTTCGTTTTCATTATTGGGGACATATCATAATCAAATGAGTGTGATACTTTACAGCACTCCGAAGGGTGTCTACCATCCATTAGTGATGGATGGTGGAGATTAATCGTCGTGGGTCCCCGAAGGGATTCATCCTACAAATCACCAGTGCCTTTTGGAGCACCTTATAGTCCACGCTCCATTGGTTATGGCATATACTAAAATAATTAATTGTAGTATTTTTTTTTGAGATGTGAATTCATTTAAAAACAGTCATGGTTTAGTTGGTGATTATTTATTTGTAGTGCAAAAATCTCATTTGTGTCGAGTCTCATCAAGTAATTGTTATTTCAAATTATTCACACCAATTACCTTTCTTCATTTTCTGTGTCTCTCTCCATGTGTGTGTGAGAGAGAGAGAGACAGAGAGAGAGAGAGAGATAAAAAAGGGGGGGGGGGGGGGGGGGCATTGGTGATCAGGTTGGGTAATTGACCACTGAACATTGGTTTTCTCTTCTTGTTAAGTTGCCCAAATGAGTGTTATAACTTGATCTCTCTTTGTGCCCTGAATTTTTGGAAGTGCTTTCGTACATTTTTAAGGGTTTAACCAGTTAAACACTTACTGCAGATTAAAGCTTGGTTGACAGACAAGGATGCAGAAGCCCTACGATGCCAGAAGCTGCTTGTGGAGGAGGAGGAAGCTGCTCAAAGAAGGTACATTGCTTAATCAAACTCATAATCTGATGAAATTTGTTTGTTTCATGTGAGAATGTGATGCAAAAAAGAAAGCAAATAAATAAGGCATTGACTGAAAATTAATAGAAGCTTTAAAGCCAAGCTTCTTAGCTTCTATGGTTTAATTAGGACTCTCAAAAACAACAATAGTATTCAGCTTTGAAAGAGAAAGCCCAGTATAGCTCATAGTTTAATAAAAGATCTCATTTAGAACGCAAGAAATTCTATTTCTTATTGAATTAGAAGTTCTAATCAAAACAAAACTCACAGTAACATTTTTACTGTAGATAAATAATAATTCTATAAGGACTCTTAGTTACTTTTCCAAACCCCCTAAAATTCTTAAAAAATAAAAAACCCTAAAATCCCCAAAAAACTTAAAGAATCCCTAAAAAGCCTAAAAATACATCCTTACAATTCGATAGAAAAAATTCAAAAAATAAGAGGAATCATGTCTGGTATCAGACTCCCATTTGGAGAATCATCAAGTTTTGAAGTGTGCTAAGATGTATCCTATGTCAAATCCACAATTCTATTTGACCCGAAAATTGCGCACATGATCTTGGGACTTCTGGATTTTGGGTAGCAAGAAAAAATCCTCAAGAAACTTACCTTGACGTGTATAGTGAGGAATTGATAATAAGTTTATCAAATTCAACTATCCCAAAAATCACATTGGAAATCACATTGTAAACTTTTTCAAAAGAAAAATAAAAGAAAAGAAATTAAGTTGTAAACTGTTAACTCGTGAGTTTGGGCCTTCAGAGGTTTTTCTGATGAAATTGGCAAGGGAATCTGAAGGAGTGGATTAAGATGTTGTAAAGCTTTGAATAAGTTTTCGAATGTGTACCAATAATAGCAATTCTAGTTTATGAGCAAAAAGTTATACTCTGTCGAAGATACAATCACTCAAAGTCAACTCATCTGTCACTTGAATCTCATAATCAAGGGATATCGTGAACCACTTGGTAGGTGTCATTTATGGCAAAGGCAAACTCAACGGCGGAAAATCCAAAAAATGTGAGATTCCATAGAGCCACATCATCATCTTTCTCTTTCTTTGGCCCACGGAATTCTAGTTCAATCGGAATTCTCTTCCTCTCTATATTGTCAATCTCTCCTGAAATTTCTATCTTCTATTCAAACCTTTGCAACTTTAGGACTCCGAATAAAATCTTAGATACTCATCATTCATGGAATGTTCTTCGTGAAATTCCGTATGGCCTCCGAACATGCATTATATTGTAAATGAAAATCTTCACCTTTTCCTTTACCATTACATGAACCGTTTGTTTCCATAATCTTTGGAACAATTTCTTCACCCTCTCCCCACGCTTCATCAAAAATCGATTCATCCACAAGATTCCAGTTTTTGTCATAAATTAAACCACCTATGAGTTCTTGCTCTTCACCATAGACTGGTTTTTTATCAAAGATCAGATCTCCATCAACCATAGGATCACTGGGGTCCTTGTCATAGATCGGACCTCCCACAAGTTCTCGATTTTCAGCAAGGAGAGAGTGTCACTGAAGGGGCCCCTATGGAATCAAGAATGCAAGGCTGAAGAAAAGAGCATTCTGAACCCCTATCTCTTGATTGATCTGATCAGACAGGCGGATCATCCTTATGATCATCATTAAAGACAGGAAGACTCATAGAGCAAAGATAGGTGTTTCAAATTGAAACCATGAGAACATAACTCGATCTTCAAACACAATAGGATTGTCTTTCGCCTAGTTATGTAGTTGATTAAAGTCTGCTAAACCTGACTTTTCATTAAGATTGGACTCGAATTCGCCATCATCATGAATGACTGAAGCCTCCTTTGATTCAAATGTTTTCGACATATCTCATATGCCAATTCCTCCGTTTCCCTCTTTAGATCATTGAGTGAAGCTAATCCACCACCACCTCGACCTTGACCTTCTACAGCAGCCGCTGCACTTGCAACATATCCTTGGGCGCTTTGGGAGATGAGCCAACCTTAGACCTGATGTTTTAGTGGAATATTTATAAAGTGAAATCAACTTACTACAATTTGATTGAAAATAATGATGGGAACTTACAAGCCAAGCCTCTTATCTCTTTGGTTTAACTAGGACACTCAAAACAAATAATATTCAACTCTGAGAGAAAAACCCTAACCCTAATATACACCCCTATTTATAAAAAAGACCCTATTAAAGACCTTACGTATAGCCCAGTATCCTTATTCTAATTGAGTTAAATGTGCTAATTAAAATAAAATTCGTATAAACATTTTTTCCCTTGATCAATAAATATTCTGTAAGGACTGTAACTACTTTTCCAAACAGTCTCTAAAATCCTTAACAAAAAGGGCAAAAGAACCTTAAAATCCCTAAAAAACTTAAAAACATTAAAAAGGAATTTTAATTTTTTAAAAATCCTAATACATCTCTGAAATTTAAAAAAATATCAAAGATAATAGGCATCTTGACCTGCACCAACATGAGACTCAAAGATATTGGAATTACCCATGACTGTATTGATTTGATCATATTATTTGGCAAGGCGTCGACTCTGGCTAAGCCGGACTTTTGGGAATTTGGTTAGAATTGTACGGGATAACAACAATTTTGATGAAGACATTTGGTGTTTATTTTTGTGGCATGATAGTTACTGCAATTAGGCTGGTTCTGCGATCAGATTGGGAGCAAGGGATCGTTAAAGGTTAGAAGATCCCTAGGTTTGGGATCACCATTCCATAATTTGGGGATTGGATCTCAATATGTTGGGCAGCTCGATCCCAACTTCGAGGGATTGAATGATAAGTTTCGCAGGTTCGAGATCTATTTGGTTAAAAATTGAGGTCCTTGAGTGTGCGACCCAATCCGGATAAATATATTATATACTATTCATTATTTTATGCATTATATTTTATAATATTATTATATTATATAATAATATGTAACATACGTTATACATTCTCTCAAATCACTCTCTAACAATTCTTCTTTTGTAGACTTACTCACCTACCCTATTTCACTAATTAAGCAATGTGGGACTAAAACTCTGATAAATATTTTTCTTATAATTATTTTCTTCTTAGAGCCTCATTGATACCACCTTGTTTTACTACCTAAGCAATGTGGACTGAAATCACTCTTTTATTTTATACTCTTTCATATACATCATATGGCCTTTAAATATTTGAGCTCCATTCTCTCTCCCAACTCTATAGAGCTTTTTCTAGTGAGAGGTTATGCGCTTGTCGCACACACACAGACACACACACACACACACACACGCACACACACACACACACACACACACACACACACAGACAGAGAGATTATGATCAATTTGGGGCCTGAATCATCAATGTTTGGGTTGATTCTATAATATTTTGGAGTTTTATAATTTCACCATCTGCTAAGAGAGTGGCCTTTGTTGCAATTAGTGAAAACAAGTTAGACAGCGAAATTGGGAAGAGAGTGAGAGCAAGGGAGAGGTTAGAGAGAGAGAGAAAGAGATTAAATCAATCTGTTGAAGCATGATCTTAATTTGTCCTCAAGTGAGCCAAATATTGTGGAGGACTACTTGTATGTGCAAATGAACAGTGAAGAAGCCATTGCATGAATATCACTCCACCTGATGGTTATGTTCTCACCATCATCATCATCGTCAAAGCCTTTTCCCAACTCATTGGGATTCGCTATACGAATCTTGGTCCGCTATTTTGCTGTTTTAAGGGTCATACCTTAGTGAGGCCATAAGGCCCCTTATCTCTTCTCACTACTTCCAACCATGTCCTTCTGGGCCCATCCGTTACCTTTTTTAGCCTCATAGTTGAACTATTGCCGTTTTTAGCCTCCTAGTTGAACTAACTCGCACCTCCTAACAGGTGCTGTACTGTACTGGGCCTGTGCCACACCTGGCCAGCCCACTTAAATTTACTCTCTCATCTTTTCACCATTGGTACCACACTTAAATTTTCCCAAATGTATTTATTTCGAATTTTATCCCTTCTTGTCTTACCTCTTTATTAAGGGTTATGTTCTCACATAGGATATAATTTGACATATCAACTGTGGGGA